>NC_089653.1:3965000-4565000 GCF_037042795.1 Molothrus aeneus
GGAGGCCTTTTTCTGCTGTGACTTCTTATTTTTGGAGCTATGGGTGTGTAGGTTTATGGATTAAAATAAACAAGGAGGGGGAGAACCCTCCAAACAAAGCCCCACAAGGAGCTCAGGAATCAAATGGAAACTGTGACATAGAGGGAGGACAAGGGTTTAAGGGCAGCACAGATACAAAGTGAGGTCTCCAGGGGATGTCTTTGCACAGGCAAGAGGGATGATACCCCCAGAGAGCAGTGACTTTTCTCATCTGTAGGTCAAGGGCAGGGGCATCTCCACTTTGCCTTCATGTGCACTCTGGAATAGACTTGGAAAATTCAGCTTGTGTTTGACAAGGAAATGCCAGGTGCCATGGCAGGTGGAACAAAACAAGCAGCAGATCAAACTGAGGGGCCACTGGCCACCAAAGCTCTAGGAAGGGGCATTTTCCAGCTTATGGGAGTGTGGTGTGGTGGGGTGGGCAGGGAAGCAAAACAGCTAAATTATGGATTTGTTACTTGGATTGATGATCAAATGGGAGAAGACTGAAGGCTATAATAGAGCCAGGAGTGCCAGAATTGTGAGGCACAGGAATGGTGCTTCTCAGTGCTTTTTTTGGACGAGGCTGGCCAAGGAACAAAGGTCAGGATGACTGGGGAAAGCCTTTTGGCACTAGCACGGTGCTGTCTGCAAGTGAATTTATCCCTGCAGGCAGCTGCTCACCCCAGCAGCCCAATTTTGGCTTTTGTTGTTTGGTTGTTTGTTTGTTCTCCTCTTAGTAACTCTCCAAAACACCCTGCAGGGTGTCTGCTTGCACCTAAGGGATTACCTTTGTGGGCAGGAGAACAAAGAAGAACAACAGAGCTGCTGTCCTGGAGATTCTGGGCTACCTGTGGTCCCTGTGTCACTCTGATGAGGCTCTGCAGGTGACACAGTGTCTGGCTGCTCTCACTCTTGTCCAAAATCTCACTCTTGGTCCAAAATCCAAAAGGATTTTGTGGTCTGTTCCCCTGGTGAAAGCCAAAGGAGTGGATCTGAGCATGAAAATTATTGTGGAACCATGGCAGTGGATCTGGTTTGGATGCATAAAGGTGCAATTAAGGCTTGAGAGAAATGTTTTGAACACTTTTGGAGAGTTTGGATGGATGAAAGGGCTCTGCAGGATCCAGCAGAGCCTGGGGAAGTGCTTACCCAGAGTGTATTGGCACAAGGTGTCCCTTGAGTTCCTTTCACCTTGAAAAGACAAATTAAAAAGGGGTTTCTGCTGCCCAGTGGGCTCTATGGGGTATTTATATTGGACAGTGTTGTTTCCCATGGGAATCCTCCCTTCCTTTTTAAGAGACTTGGTTTGATCTCACATTGTGGTGGGATTTAATGCTTCCAGTACAAGAAATTAAACAAAGGTTTAAAAATAAAAATATCCCCCAAATCTCAGAATGACTTTTGAACCAGCACAGGCAGGAGAGAATCCCCGTGTGGATTATTTGCTCTCTTGGGTTTTGATCTCGTTTTTTTATTGGCCCTAAAAATGTCCAGAGGTTACAATTAGAATAATAAACATTTACAAGGGAATTTTCTACAGTCAGCTTTCATTTAGCACTGAAAGCCCTGAAAAGCCTGGTCCATTTTGGGATGCTGAAGACAAAGTGAGTTTTTTCCTGTTATTTAAGAGCTGCATGATGGATGTGGAAGCTTGAATTTTCCTTTATTTAGTAGTGTACCAAAACCAGTCTTTTGCTGTATAAACAAAGGGTCACATTCATAACAGCAAGAGCAACTAAGCAAGGGCAGTGACTTAGGAGGGGAATATCTTGGTATTGCAAGTGTTTAATGAATAATGGGGGTCTTTTGTGCCAAAATCTTTCTGAATTTGTGACACATTGACCACACAAAGTCCTGCAGCATTTCCTAGGCAGGAGGGAGAGCTGCTGTGTCCATCTCTGTCACACTGCCCTGTTACATGGTGTATTTGGGGAAGGAACACTGCTCCTTTTGTCACCAGATGAATGATCCTGAACTCTGTTTGGGTTCCTGCTGGGTGAGTCTGTGATGGAAACCTGGCTGTGCTGTGTTGGTTTTATGGTTGGTCCCCATCCATGCCCTCAGTGAGTGTAGGGATGTTCCCTGTGCTTCAGTTCCTGCTTTTTGGATTCAGGACCACTCCAAAAATACATTTTGACTATGTAGCTGAGTCAGGTGATCCCCAGGCTCCAGATCTGCTTCTTCGGGGCAGGATGGAGTCCTGGCTGCTTCTGGATTGATGTGCAATTTCCATATGTAATTATTTATCTTAATATGTGTGTGCCTGTGTTTTTATTTCTCTGATTCCCTGAAACTTTGGCCAATTGTTCCTTTTTCTGCCAGCAGCATGCCAGGATCCTTGAGGTGGATCTCAGCAATGTGCTGGACATGCAGCATCCCTGATTCCCCACTGGTTTGCTTTGTTCTGGGTTTCAGTGCCAGCTGCAACCTCCTGGTACCTTCCAGCTGGGGAAGGAGCCACTGTCCAGGGTAACAGCAGGGTAACACAGAGACAGGGCTGGTGATGCTTTGCTGGCAGTGAGGAGCTGAGCTGGGCTGGAATTAGCAGCCTCTCTTTTCCCTCCAAGTCCAGAGTAGTTCTTTCTGTGTTTAGTTGGTTCTGCTTTATGGGCTTTGATTCAGTATGAAACAGTTGCTTGTGCTGCCCAGGAGAAAAGTCCTGTATAAATGGGAATTGTTGTGTGTCCTGAGTGCCACAAGTGTAAGGCAAGTCCTCAGCCTCCCCAGGAGGAGCTGCTTTGATATTTGGAGATGCTGCTCTGGTCTTTGTGTTCACAGCTGCAGGAACTGTAAAGATGAAACTGTGAGCTGAGAACCTGAGCCCCTGTGCAGATCTTGTTTTGGGGCTGCCTCTTGGTGCACCTACTCAAGGAATCCCAGAAGAGTTAAAAGGAACTCTAAATCCCATCTCATCCCACCCCTGCCATGGCAGGGACACCTTCCACTGTCCCAGGCTGCTCCAAGCCCCAGTGTCCAGCCTGGCCTTGGGCACTGCCAGGGATCCAGGGGCAGCCCCAGCTGCTCTGGGCACCCTGTGCCAGGGCCTGCCCACCCTGCCAGGGAACAATTCCTCATTCCCAATGTCCCATCCAGCCCTGCCCTCTGGCACTGGGAAGCCATCCCCCTTGTCACTCCATCACTTCTAAAGGATCTCTCTCCATCTTTCCCATCAGCTCCTTCAGGCCCCAGTTTGGTCACCCCAGAGCTTCTCCTCTCCAGGTGAGCAGCCCCAGCTGTGCCAGCCTTTCCTCCCAGCAGAGCTGCTCCATCCCTCTGCCCATCCTGGTGCCTGCCCTGGGCTCTCTGCAGCAGCTCCAGGTCCCTCCTGTGCTGGCCCCAGGGCTGGGGCAGCTCTGCAGGTGGGGTCTCACCTGAGCCCAGGGGCACAGGGGCAGAATCCCCCCCTCCCCTGCTGCCCACGCTGGGGCTCAGCCCAGGGCACGGGGGGGTTCTGGCTCCCAGCTCTCACCCCCAGCACCCCCAGGGCCTTCCCCAGGGCTGCTCTCAGACACTTCCCAGCCCATCCTTTCGTGTTACACTAGAATCCAGCTTGGTAGCCACAAGGGGAACAGTCCGTAAAAACCTTCCCAAGCTCCTGGATGGAACCATGGTATGGCTTAGGGCCACAGACCCTGGCAGAAAATGCACCTGCTTGGGGCAGGGACTGGGCCAGCTGACCCCAAGAGTTCCTTGCAACATGGGGCATCTGGGTTTGGTGACACCAGGCTAGCACAGGGACAACACCTATGGCAAGAAGCCAGAACCCTGGATGGCCTTAAATCCCTGTGAGCCAATGCTTGCAGGGAGTCAGTTTAAAACTGCACTGGTGCCTATTTTTTGTTTGTTTGGTTGGTTGTTTTTTTGGGTTTTTTTGTTTGTTTGTTGGGTTGTTTTTTGGTTTTTGGTTTTTTTTTTTTTTTTGCTGTGTGAAGAGACCCCGAGTGCCCTGGCCCCAGCTGTGCCAGCTGCCACCACAGCAGAGCCCAGCTGGGCTCTCCCTGTCCCTGCTCTGCCCCCAGTGTATTTGCAAAGAGAGGAGAAGGAGGAGGAGGAGGTGTGCTAAACTGAGAAGCAGGCAAGGCAAATGCACTGACAGTTAGAGAGAAACATGTTTTATTAGGAGTTTTTGGACAAAACCATGGGTATTGCATGGAGTCTTCCCTATCCCTCCTCTTTAGGGTGAAATATTGAGAATTTTAAGATCAATTTTGTACTTCCCTCTATTGCTGATGGCTCTCACTTGGCCTCTTTTTGCCAAACCAACTCCAGCTGTGGGAACAGGGAATGTTGGAGATTTAAAGAAATCAAAATTTTAATTTATCTCTTGTGCCTTCAAATAAAAAACTTTAGTATTTCTGTTGGTTTACACCAGCAAGAAGTAGTTACCTGCTAAGTTAATGAAGATTTTGGCCTGTAAACCTAAGTGATATCCATGTCTGACTCTTCTTGCTTTGTTCTAACAGAGGATAATCATCCTCTGGTTTTTAGAGGTGTAACAGAGCATTTGTGGGGCTGAGGGCTTTTTTAAAGCATTCATCCCAGTGGTGATGTTTGAGGAAAAGAAAAAAAAAGGCAGAAGGGAAGCAAAAATCGAGGGAGATGGAGACTGTAAGGGACCTTTATGGAATGGGAGTGATGAAACACCTCCTGCCTGGCCTGTTCACTTGTCTGTGACCCCTGTGTCATACTGAGAAAGCAGAAGTGGAGCCAAACCATGGCCCAGGTGAGTGAGCAAGGGCTGGGAGCTGAGTCTGGGCCTCAGGAGTGAGACAGGGCACAGGTCAGGTGTTGCTGCTGGGCTGGGGGGTGCCCTGTCAGCGCTGTGACATTGTGGCACTGTGCCTTACAGGGGCTGAGGTGCTGCTCCTGGGTTCCTGGGGGTATCACAGATCACATCCAGGCTGGGAGAGGGACTGGCTGAAGGCTCAGGGGATCCCAGCCTGCCTGAGCCTGGCATGGACCTCTGCAAGGTCACCTTGGCAAGCAGGGTCACCCAGAGCTGCTTGTCCAGGGCCATTTGCCAGACTCTGCCCGTGTCTCTGCCACTGAGGAGTGCAGAACTTCAGGAATGGTGTCACCTGGGCTGAGTAGAGGGGAAGGATCACTCTTGTCATGCAGCTGGTGGCTTTTTTTGCTGGCTCTTGGGAGTTGTTGTCATCTGTCCTGCTTGGCAGAGCTGTCCCCAGCCTGTGCTGGCTCCTGGGGTCACTCTCCCCCTGGTGATGTTTTGTTTGAACACTTTGAGGCTCTTGCCTGCCCTTTGCTCCAGCCTTTTAGAGTTGATCCAAGTGGCAGTGTGACCCTCTGGTGTACTGGCCACTCACCCCAGTTATTGTGTCACCAGCAAAGTGCTGAGGGCACACTCTGTGCATCCTCCAGGTCAGTAGAAAAGGTTAAAGGATTTTGGCTCTCATATCAGCCTGTGGAAGGTGTCTGTCCTCCAACTGGACTTTGTGGCACTGACCTCTCCCTACTGGGCTGCTTTTCCACCCACCTCCCTGCCCTCCTGGCTGCTCCACACTTTGCCAGCTCATCTGAGGGTGTGAGAAGAGCCAGTGTTGAAAGTCTTGCCAAAGCCAAGACAGACAGCATCCTCTGCACTCCCTCCAACCACCGAGATTGTTTCATCCTAGGAGGAGGTCAGGCTGGTGAAACAGGATTTCCTCCCTTTGTATGTCCATGCTGACTCTCCTGATCACCCTCTTGTCCTTCAGGTCACTGGAGATGGTTTCCAAAGTTCACCAAGTGTGGCCTCACAGTGACAGCAGCCAGCTCCCTCAGCACTTGTGAATCCATCCCATCAGGTCCCATGGGATGAATATGTCCAGCCTATGTCCCCTAACCTGATCCTTTTCCACTAAGGATGAGTCTTCCTTGTCTGGATTTCCCCTTTGGCCTCAGGGGCCTGCAGTTCCTGAAGGTTGGCCTCACTGGCACCCTTCACACCCCTTGTCAGATTCAATTTCAGGTGTGTTCTGGCTCTCTTAACCCCATCTCTGCCCCATCAGTGCTCCCAGATCCCTCCTGGATCACCTGCAGGATCAGTGTTTCCAGATTCCTCCTGGCTCACCTGCAGGATCAGTGCTCCCAGATCCCTCCTGGATCACCTGCAGGATCAGTATTTCCAGATTCCTCCTGGATCACCTGCAGGATCAATGTTCCCAGATTGCTTCTGGATCACCTGCAGGATCAGTATTTCCAGATTCCTCCTGGATCACCTGCAGGATCAATGTTCCCAGATCCCTCCTGGATCACCTGCAGGATCAGTATTTCCAGATTCCTCCTGGCTCACCTGCAGGATCAATGTTCCCAGATTCCTCCTGGCTCACCTGCAGGATCAATGTTCCCAGATTCCTCCTGGATCACCTGCAGGATCAGTGTTTCCAGATTCCTCCTGGATCACCTGCAGGATCAATGTCCCAGATTCCTCCTGGCTCACCTGCAGGATCAGTGTTTCCAGATTCCTCCTGGCTCACCTGCAGGATCAGTGTTTCCAGATTCCTCCTGGATCACCTGCAGGATCAATGTTCCCAGATTCCTCCTGGATCACCTGCAGGATCAATGTTCTCAGATTCCTCCTGGATCACCTGCAGGACCAATGTTCCCAGATTCCTCCTGGATCACCTGCAGGACCAATGTTCCCAGATTGCTCCTGGATCACCTGCAGGATCAGTGTTCCCAGATTCCTCCTGGATCACCTGCAGGATCAATGTCCCAGATTCCTCCTGGCTCACCTGCAGGACCAATGTTCCCAGATTCCTCCTGGATCACCTGCAGGACCAATGTTCCCAGATTCCTCCTGGCTCACCTGCCCCTGCCCTGCTCTTTGCACTTGGCTCTGATCAGGAGCTCTGTGCTCCTCCATGGGGGCCTCCTGCCCACTCAGCTGGATCAGCTGCTTGTTAGGATGGTCTGTCCTTCAGCCTGGAGGAGGTGATCAGCCAGCTCTTCTGGGTCCCTTTTTCTTTTTATCAGCCAGCTCTTTTGGGCCCCTTTTTCTTTTTATCAGCCAGCTCTTTTGGGCCCCTTTTTCTTTTTATCAACTAGCTCTTTGGGGCCTCTTTTTGTCAACCAGCTCTTTTGGGTCCCTTTCCTCTCCAAGCCCCTGGGGTTCTCCAGGCATACCCCTGAAGATGATGCCTGTTCTCCTTAAGTCCAGGGCTGTGGTGCAGCTCCCTCCTTTGAGGGCTCTGAGCTCCATGGACAGTGCAGCCAGAAATGCCCAGACCTTCACACCCCTGACCAGTTCTTGCCTCTGTGTAAGGATGAGCTCCACTCCCAGGGGCAGAGGAGAGAGATGAGATGCATGAGATGAGATCCAGCATCCCAGGGTGTTCCAAGCCCCATCCAACCTGTCCATGGTCACTTCCAGGGATGCAGGGGCATCCCCAGCTTCTCTGGGCAATGGCCCCTGGAGCTCTGCAGGCTCTCCTGCGTGCCCAGCTGGGTGGGTGGGTGCAGGTGCTTTGCTGGTGTTTATTTGGACGTGCAGCCGTGTGTGCGAGCTCCAGGGTGGCAGCAGAAATAGCACAGCTCCTGGCAGAGCCCGGGATATGAGAGAACCTCCCTCTCTGGCTGCATGCGTGCAATATTTCTCTTGGCTCCTTCAGCCTGGCTGTGGTGTCCGAGTCGAGGCTGTGTGTAGCTTTAGGAAAAGAAAAGCTTTCTTTCTGTCTGATATTCTCCCCTCCTTGCGTGTTTGCAGTCTCTCCAGAAGGGCCGTGCTTCTCCCTCCTTCTCCTCTGCCTATTTATATCCGCCGTGACGTTGCAGGAGTGTTTGCTTTGGAAGAAATCTCTCCGTCTGTCTGAGCCAAACTGAAAGCAAAGCCGCAGGAGAAAGCATTCCGAGCTGCAGGAGAAAGCAAAGCATTCCTTTCTTCTCCTGCTGGTGAGAAGGGAGGCCTGGGGACTCGGAGGAAATGATCACCTGGCAAGGACAGGAAGCCTGGCAAGGTAAACGCCTTTTTCTGTTTGACTACTGCACCGACATCCACCCCCAAAAGCCGTGAACTTCTCATTCCGGGAGGTGGAGGCGTGAAACTCTGGCGTGGTTTTTAGAGAGGAGCTGTGAAATGAGTTGCCGAAAGCCTCCAGGCTCAGGACAATGGCTCTTTAATAATCCAGCGAGACTTGTCTCATCAGCTGCTTGCATGCACAGCATCGCAGCTCAGGGATTGCTGTGCCCCCTCATCGGGTGATGCACAGGGGCTTTTCCTTCTCCCCCCTGCTCCCCAAATACTGTGATTGCACCGTGGAAGTGATTTTCTTACAGTAAAGCTGAATTTTGCCTCATCTGTACCTTTCTAAGCTCTTCAGAACCCTGGCTCTGAAACTTCCCAAGCCTTTCTATTATTATTGTGCTAGGTCTGAATCTAAAATAAGAAATTTAGGTGCTAGTTTTATAAAGGTACAAACTGAATTGTCTGTATTGTGTTTATAATGTAGTTTGCAAAATTAGAGCATTTACTTTTGGTTAAGGCCAAGGTTTTCTGACATCTGAAGCTGCATTTGCTACTTTTTGCTGCTGGTGAGCTGTAGAAGACACAGAAAGTAACACTGGAAGGTTTTGAAGTGCTCAGTATGAAGCTGAGCATGTTTGAGCCTTGGTTTTTTGCAGAAGTGCCAATCCCTCAGCAAATATAACAGTCCAGCATAAATAAACAGCCAAGAGAGAGAGTCTGCCTCTCTAGAAAGTTGAAGTATTTACCTTCACTGTTTTACTCCCTGTTAGATATTTTTAACTCCTAACCAAACTACATTTTTGTCACCTGTAATTGCAGGGATAAACCTCTGACAGTGATTTTTAGGAAACACAACAGGCAGTGGAAGTTCTTTGGAAATGTTCTGGATTGGAGCTCTTTGGTGTGGATGGAGGAGAAATGGGGCTGTTCTTGCTCTAGGAAATCGTGGGTGCAGCACAACAGTACCCAAGTGAGGTCAGCCTTTGGGAGTAGCTACAGGTCCTGAAAAATAGCAGGGGTTTCTTTGACTGAGGGCATGGCAGGGATGGTGGTGTCCCCAGTTTGAGATACACACCTACCCCACGTAACTCCTGTGAAATCAGCTCTGTGATACCTTGGGAATCCATTGGCAATAACCAGGAGGCAGCAGGGCATCACAGAATCACTGAATCATGGAATGGTTTGGGTTGGAAGGGACATTAAATCCCATCCCATTCCACCCTGCCATGGCAGGGACACCTTCCACTGTCCCAGGCTGCTCCAGCCTGGCCTTGGGCACTGCCAGGGATCCAGGGGCAGCCCCAGCTGCTCTGGGCACCCTGTGCCAGGGCCTGCCCACCCTGCCAGGGAACAATTCCTCATTCCCAATATCCCATCCAGCCCTGCCCTCTGGCACTGGAAGCCATTCCCTGTGTCCTGTGCCTCCATCCCTTGTCCCCAGTCCCTCTCCAGCTCCCTTGGAGCCCCTTTAGGCCCTGGCAGGGGCTCTGAGCTCTCCTGGAGCCTTCTCCTCCCCAGCTCTCCCAGCCTGGCTCCAGAGGGGCTCCAGCCCTTGGAGCATCTCCATGGCCTCCTCTGGACTCACTCCAGCAGCTCCAGACCCTTCTCCTGTCAGTGTCCAGCAGAGTGAAGCCCCTTGAGTCTGCTCCTGGAGAGGGGTTTTTGGTGTTCTGGGGTTTGAAAACAGGAACATAATCTGTGTGTTGTGACTGGTGTCAAGAACAGAAATGCAAGTGCCAGCACAGTAAATGCCAGCCAAAATAGGCATGATGAATGCCAGGGGAAAGGTATTTGGCCATGCCTTGATTTAGCTGCTCTGTGTGTGCTGCAGCATAATATGTTTATTTAAGTTTAGTTTAATTAGTGTGTGATTATGGGGATTTTTGAAGGAGTTTTGAATGAGTTAGAGATGGGACTTTGGAGTTGGTTTTGATGATGTGGTTTATTTTTTTATCTTTTTTTATAGGTAGGAAGGATGAGTTTGGTTCATATTGTTACAGTATGGTGTAGAAAGTCACAAGACTTTTAGTTACAAGATTTTTAGGAGTTATTTACTAATAAAACACTGTTAATAAGGATATTTATGTTTTTGACTTATTTTTTAAATATTTTGTCTTATGGATTTATGTTATACTATAAGTTTTTTTAGTTATTTATGTTATAACGCACAAACTTGCAGTACTATATTTTAATCTCTTTATTTACTTTTGTAACTACTTTATTTTTTTATATTTTAAATTCTAAAACTCTTTTTCTAAATTTAATTTTACATGCTTCTCCTTTAAACTATAAATCTACATTTTTACTTCTAGTACTTAAGTTCAAAAGCCTTTCCCAAGATCTCATATCAAATCCTATATTTAATTCTAAACAATTCTTTAACTTACAAAATTCTTTAACTTACAAACCCAAAGTTCTAAAAGTTCCTTACATTTCAAATTGCAACACATGATGAAGCCCAGACAGAGCAGGTGCCCAGAGCAGCTGTGGCTGCCCCTGGATCCCTGAAGTGCCCAAGGCCAGGATGGACTTTGGGGCTTGGAGCACCCTGGGATGGTGGAAAGTGTCCCTGCCATGGCAGGGGTGGAATGGGATGAGCTTTAAGGTCCCTTCCAATCCAAACCATTCCATGTTTTTATGTTTTTTGTGGTCAAAGCTGCTGAGGCTTGGCTTTGGTGGGAGCAGGATGAAGTTCCTTCAGTTCCCTTGTTCAAGTTCCTGTTTGGAATTGTAGTGAGAGACACATAATTCAAATGTTTGTAGGAAAGTGTCCCTGTAAGAAATACGAGTTGGGATTTCATTGAATGCTGATTTTTTTAGGACATATATCCCAGAAAGCAGAATTTTAATGGTCCTGGTAGGAGGACCAGGCTGTTATTTTTCATGCTTACACACAGCTTGAACATTTTTTAAGAATAAATTGGACTGAAGGTCAAAGTTATAAAAATAAGGTCTAGCAGGCCAAATTTTTATTGCATTTTGATCATTGGTGGAGATAAAAGTACAGTTAGATTTTATCTGAGTGACACCAAAACAGCCTTTGCTTGTGGTGGCATTGCTGCCTATTCCCTTTTTTGTAGGATGAGATAAGGGGACATATAAACACACTTCCCCTGAAAACCTTTTAAGCCTTTGAGATTAATGCCTCTGGCTTCCTGAGCATAATCTGTTCTTTGCAGCTCTTAATTAAGGTCATCCTGAGAACCCAGGTGAACTTGTGGCCGGGGAAGTCACAAGCAGGAGGATGAGAGCTGGAATGATGGGATTGCACAGCTCAGCCATGTTTGGAGCCCTGAAATGGGATCCTGGGAATACAACACCCTGCAGCCCTCACAACCAGCTCCTTATCGCTCCTGATGACTTGTTCCCTTTGCCCTTGGGGCAGAGGAAGTGTGTGTGTGAGTATTGATCCACATCATGCTTATTAATGACAAAGGTATTGGATAGGTGGACATGTCAGGGCTGTTTAACCTTTGGATATTGACTGCCAGCTCCCTAGGGAGAAGGGACCTGGAGGCTGGGATGAATTGGGAACTGGAGGCTGGGATGAATTGGTGATGGGTGTTTGATCTTCACTCTCTTGGAGTAGAGTGTCCCAGTGCTGGGTCTGCTGCCTGGCAGGAGCAGGAGGTGTAATCAGGTGTTTGAGATAACAAACATCTTGCTGAAGAGCCCCAGGAGTGGATTTCTCACTGCTTGGTGTGGCTGTGGCGTGCAAGCAAACACTCAGGATGTGCAGACAGGGTTGATTTATCTTTAACAGGAAAAAGCCCCCTCCACACCCACGAGCCCTGCTGTTGAACTTTAGCACCAAGCATCATCCTGTATTAACTCCTGCTTTGTTTTTAGGGTTGTGGCTGGGTTTATTTTTTTATTATTATTTTTTGGTTGCTTTGGGTTTGTTGTTTTGAAACGTTTATTTTGCTTGATGGTGTCTAAGGCCTTAACAAAGCCAGAGCATCTGACAGTTCCAAACTGCTGCTATAGAAACCAGTAGCCTTGTCCCAAGGTGTGGGGCAAACAGCAAACTCTTTAGATGGAAAAATCAGTGGGACACCAGTCTATGTCCCATTACACTGTTTGGTGAGGAAACTCTCTGTAACAGAGGCCTTTGGGTTGAAATTTTGGGTTTGGAAGAGACAGAAACAAATTGGAATTTTGAGGCGGTGACCTTTTTAACCAGAGGTTTTTAACACACCTGGGTGATGAGATTTCTGGGAGGGCAGAATAAATGGATCAGGGGATAGGAGTGGCACTTCCCAAGCTGAAGGTGCTGGATGTGGAATGCAGTCACGTGGGAATGATACCCACATAAAAATGTCCTTATTGTTGAGTGGGGGGTTTGAAAAGGGTGTCTCCTTTCTATTTTTCTCTTTTATGGAAAGCTTCACTCTTCCAGGCTCAAAAGGGACCTCAGTAGTATTAAATTCTTGCTTTGACCTGGGTTTGTGATTGCACATACCCTGGATGGAATTGCCATTCCAGAGTGTTTTCCCTGGAGAGGTGCTGGGTGTTCAGCTCTGCAGAGCCACCCCTGGGACAGTCCATGTGTTTCTCCAAGGATCTAAAGGTCAACCACAGCCTTGTACCAAAAAGATCAGAAGGCTGGGCACCTGGGCAGCACCCCTGATGAGCAGAGTGAGGGTTTTATCCATTTAGATTAGATGAGAGCTCCAGGAGCTGCTTGGATGATGGGTGGCATGGAGTGAACACACCTCACTGGGAGTTCCCGTATCCTGGTGGACCTCAGGGGTTTGGGATCCCACTGCTGCCCCTGCCATCCCTTTCAGAGTGACACAGGGAAGGTGTGTGATCCCTCAGAGCTGTGCCAGTGTGTCCAGGGGTTTGTAGGGTTTGAGTGGACGGGGAGTGCCCGGGCTCAGCTCAGCCAGGCAGAGCATCCCGGGTTGCAGAACTGCTGCTGTGAGGGCAAAGGACAACCACGTGTCCAAACACAGCAGCACGAGGTGTTTCTTCACTCCCTGCTGAACCGGGAGCAGGAGGAGCTTCCAGCTGATTTTCCAGACGATTCTGGTTTGCTGCCAGGGTTTAAAATACACCTTCCCTCTTGCATACGTGCTGGAGCACATGATGCTGAAATTGGAGGAATTCTGCTCAGGGAACTCAGTTCAACTTGCAGGCAAGGCTGAGTTTTTTTTTAGGGAGAGAGGGAGCAGAGTGGTTTCCTGCGGACGTTGCTCTGTGAGTCACACATTACATGACACAGCATTCCTCCCGGGAGACTTCATTGCTGGAACTGATGAGCACATCAGCGCTCTGGAATCTCCCTTTGTCTTAGCAAACACACCTAAGCACTTCACCTGCTGCTTCTGGAAGTTGTTCTGATAGTACTTCTGAGATTTTAAACTCAGCTGTTTCAGAGTTTTTAGTTTCTCTCACAACCCCATTAATATCAGTATTTTTAGTTTCAAAAGTAGCTGTCCATTAAGAGCCTTCTACATAAGAAGTTGTAATGGCTTTTAATGCTGTAACACAGATGAAATAATAATTATTATTTAATTACACGTGTAATAATGAAGTTTCACATTACTTCTCTAAGTGTTTTAATGCAAACACTTTTAAGGTCAGAGTAGCTTTATAATTCTCCTGTAGCACATTTTTTTGAAGTGTCAGTGACCAGGACAAGTTACTTGAATGGACAGACAAAAAAAAATGCTTTGAAGATTTTTTGGTATATGTGAGGTGGATGTATAGATTTACATTGCTGATGTGAAGCCCTGTGAACACATCACACAGTCACAGTGCTGGGCTGGCCCTGCTGCTCAGGGACCTCCAGGGCTGGGTCCAGTTCTGGGTCCCCAAACATGGAGGGGCTGGAGCCCCAGGAGGGGCTGAGGGAGCTGGGAAGGGGCTGAGCCTGGAGCAAAGGAGGCTCAGGGGGCCCTTGTGGCTCTGCACAACTCCCTGCCAGGAGGGGACAGCCAGGGGGGGCCGGGCTGTGCTGCCAGGGAACAGGGACAGGACAAGGGCAAAGGGCCTCAAGCTGGGCCAGGGGAGGCTCAGCTTGGACAGCAGCAGCAATTTCTGCATGCAAAGGGTGCTCAGGCCTTGGCAGGGGCTGCCCAGGGAGCTTTGCAGTGCCCAGCCCTGCAGGTGTCCCAGCAAGGGCTGGAGGTGGCACTCAGTGCTCTGGGCTGGGCACAAGGTGGGCACTGGGCACAGCTGGCACTCCATGGGCTGGCAGGGATTTTCCAGCCTCAGGGACCCTGGGATACTGAGCAGTTTTTTCTCACTTGCCCTAGACTTTTGTTGCCACCCTCAACACATTTTCTGATGGATAGGGTAGAAGGGAGCTCAACATAATCTGACTGTTTTTGGTCTTTAGGCAGATTTAAGCTGTCAGGGCAAGGAAAGCCTTTTCCCAGGCCTTTGGAAGGACATTCCAAATGCACGTGGTGCTTGAATGATCAACACACATCAGCACTGGAGCTCTGGCGTAGCTGCCCTTTCTCCTCAGTGCCAGCAGTCAGCCTCAAATCTGGTTTTTGTCACATTGCTCCTGTTTTGGTGGGAAAAAAACAACATCTCTGTGGCCATCTCTGTTCTTCAGGCGTTTTTGGGGCGATTGTCACTCTCCTGTTGAAACAGGATGGGGAAAGATAGAGGTGAAACAGCAACAGCCACTGAACTGAGGGCAGTAGTCCCAGATATCCAGTCCTATAGAAAGAAAATTATGTCATCAGCTCAGGCTGTCCTCTCTCTCAGCCCTTAGGCTAAATATGTCCTGGCTGCACTGTGTAGGGGAAAAAAACACCCTCCTTTGCACATCCAGTGGAAGAGTTGATTGTGTTTCTTTTTATTTGTTTAGGGCTTTGCAGGGTGTTATGTTGTATCTGTCTGGACAGATGCAGTATTTAAATGCACCACGGTTGAAAAGGTGTTCTCAAAGCTCACTTTTAATTACCTGTAATACTCGTCCAACTGTCTTCTGTTCTCCCTTCTGGCCCCACCTTACTCCTGGGAACACAGGGCTGCCTTTGTTATGTGCCTTGAGGTCACTGAACTCACACAGGCCTGGATCATGGGGGAAAGAAATATCACCAAGATAAGATCTGCTGGAGGAGCACAAGAGCATTTCTGTCAAATATGAACACATTTATTGTCTGGAGGGAGTTACTGAGTTGGCCTCTGGCCTCACCAGGTGACTTGTGCTGTCCTGAGAGGTGTGTGAGGGCCCAGAGTAGACACGAGTGTCCTCAGCATAACAAGGAGTCCTTCTTGGCCTGTGGCATCTTCTAATTAAGCTGTGGATTCCTCATATATATTCTCAGTGGGAGGGATTTACAGGATTGGTACTGACTGAATTATGTCTAAGGAATCTTTAGGTGATGAGCAATTACTGTTTTCACTCCAGAATCCCTCCTGGAAAGGGGGGCCAGGTTGGGCAGATGACATCTGTTGAGTGTTACAGAGCCCAGTCACTAAAAGACTGCTGGGAAACAAAAACAGAGCTCACTGGTGCCTCATTCCATGTCTCAGATTTTAAATAAAATGGGCTGAGTTGAACTTGACCATAGGCCATTTTTAGGTGTCTAAACTTTGTGGAGGAGCTGATGGTGAGCACATTGTTCCACTGGATATTTGGCTGTCTCTGTGTGTTAGGAAAAGGCACTGCTGGGCCATGTTCAGGGGTGTGGATCTACTAACAAACCCCAAAGCAGCTACTCCTTTAAAATACTTGTTTTCTGTGTGATAGGATGACTGTGGAAGGATTTCTGTGTGCAGCTTCTGAAAATTCTTTTTCCACCCTGTGGCTCTGCAGATTCCTCGGTATTCCTGGCAACAGGCTCCCTCTCTCGGGATGGAGCTCAGAAATGCTGCTATTTGTTACTGCTAGTGCCTATTTTTAAGTTTCCACATTATTTCATCCGTGGCGTGGAAGCAGGCTGCTTCCTACGCCTCTGACTTCACTCCTGGACAGTGTCTCTGTTGGATCCAGCAGGCTCGGGAGAGTCCGTGCTCTGCTGGAAAACACTGCCAGCACTGCTGCTCATCCCATCAGTGTTCCCAACATGACTCAGCCTGCTTTGTGTTGTGGTTTTGTACCGAATTACAGCAATTCCCCGCTGTCCCGAGGCGGCGGCCAGCAGGCATCCTCTGCTCCCTCTCACCTGGGATGCTTTCACCAGCCTTTCCCGCTGGATCCACGGGCAGGAGATCCTGTGTGCTTCCAGCCCTTGCTGTGGCCTTTGGGATACAGGCTGGATGCCAGCCCTCGAGGGGAAGGGTGGCGATGCTGCCTGGCCAGGGACTCTGCTGCTGGTGGAGCCAAAAATTCATGGAAAGCTTGGGGAATTGGTTGTTGCTTTGTGTTAGTGTGGTGGAACACGACTTTTCTTTTTGGTGGAGCGGTTTTTTTTTTCATTTCTAGGGTAAGATTTAACATCTGGTACCGATATATACTGGAAAAAGGAATCCTTCCTCCCTGCTTTAAAGTGACACTTTATGAAAGCGTTCCGTGCGCACAGTAGGAATCACCAGACCGAACATGGGTGATGTCCCCATTTCCCCGTGTTTCAGGCGCTGTTTGCCGGTAGGGCAGCACTGCCGGGATCTGTTGCACCACCCCCGGCCGGGCTGGCACTCCCGGCCTCCTCCTCCTCCTCCTCCTCCTCCTCTCGCCGCTGCTCTGGCCGTTGTTCCTCCTGTGGCGGGCGCTCCGTCCCCTCCTCTCCCGGTGCTGACGCACTGGCGCGCCCGCGGGAGGAGCGGCGGCAGCGCTGCCGCTCCATCCCCTCTGGATCTCCGCTCACCTCTCCGCCTTTCCCTCCGCAGGAGCTTCCCGCGGGGCTGGCGAGCAGCTGGCAGAGGAGCACTGAGGAAGCCCAGCCCGGGGGAAGTTGAAAGGCGAACTTTGAAGGCGAAGGAAGTCGGGGCTCCGCGCTCCGGGAGTGGCCGCGCCGCCGCCGTGTCCCCGTCCTGCTGCCGGGAGCGGCTGCGGCTGGAAGGGGAGAAGCCGCGTTTTCTGCTGCTCTCTGCCGCCTCATTTCCAGCAGTGAGTAGCTCTTTCCTCTCCGCATGGTCCCGTTTGAGTGTAAAGGGGGTGTTTGGCTCTGTTGGACCGCCGGAGGCTGCGTTTGGGGAGACACAGAGGGGCTTAGATACAGCCAGGTGTACAGCACAGCTATGGGGAGTTGCTTGTCTTTTTGCTTGGGTGACTTTTTTGAAAGTGGCGCTTAAACTTGTGGTTACTTTGTTGTTCGCTGCTTCGTTTTAATCTTAGTTTTTAGTTTAGCTTGAGGTCTTTTTTACTAGAAACCAGCCAGCCTGTGGGACAGCAGTGACCTGCCCATGGCTGGTCCCCCAGGTTGTGGCAGGGTTGTGTTTCCATCAGGCAGCTTCATCTCCTGCCGGGCCACGGAATCTCCCCCTGGTTTCTGGGTTTGGAGGTTTGTTTGCAGCGCACCTGTGGCAGAGAACCAGAGTTACACAGCGTGACAACGGCACAAACTAAAAGCCAGGGACAATCTGCTCTCCCCTTTGGCACCTCGGGCAGCTCTCCCCATGCCTGACCTCCCCCTTGACTGCTGCCAGATATCCCCAGGGCGGTTGTTTGCCGTGTTTCTAGGAAGGAGCAGGAGGAAGAAGGTGTTTTAGACTTTGTGTGGTGTTGTAGAGTGCCTGTGCCTGTGCCTGCTCCCCGTGTGTCACGGTGTCACCGCTGCCCCGCAGCATGAACACAGCTGTGAGTGTACAGCAGCGTGGCCTTGGGCGTGAACAGCCCGTGAGTCACTGGGAGAACACAGAAACCCTCTCGGAGGGCACAGGGGAGCAGAACTTTATCCCTGGATCCCCTGCAGAGTCTTTCCAGGGGCTGTGATCCTATTTGTGTGTTTTGGGCATGGCCGCCTCTTCTGCTCATCCTAAACCTCTTTGAAACTCAATGCTTTAAGCTGGAAGCTTTCTAATAGATTTAGAGCGATGAGTCAAGGAGTTTGGTTTTTTTTTTACTTGACTTCTGGGGAAGAAACTGAACCAAACTGCCTGCAGTGGCTGATCTGTGTGTATTTTTGATACATATATTTGTGTATATGAACACACAAGTGTACACACAGAGAAGAGCTACTCCAGGCGTTGGTTTTTAGGCTGTGTGTGTATAGATGGGCACGTGTATCTGTATAAAAAATGTGTTTTTATAGCAGGATGGTGTGAGCAAGCTGAGAGGAGCATTAATTTCTTCCTGCTCTGTCAAGTAATACCCTGCCTTATTCATTTGCCAGTTGATTTGGTTATGCAGACAAAGGCAGGAAAACAGACCATAACAAAACCACTCTTATCTAATCTGCTTAACAGCACTGTCAGGTAAATCATTAACCCACAGGCCTGGTGCCTGTAAAAGATGCTAAAGAGGTTTCCCTGAAATTCCCCTTTTCCAGAAGGTAAGAAATGAAATTACTTGCAGATCTTGGTTTCACACGTGGGTGTTTGCTGCTGCTGTGGTTTCTGTGCCTGTTAACAAAGTGCTGTAGTCCAGTGGATTAATGATGGGAGAGGACCTGCTCACCCTGAGGTCTTTTTCCTAAGAGAGCAGCTCCAGCTAAGGCAGAGGGAAAACACAGCATTTACTTACTTGTAAACACTGTCATTCATTAATGAAATGTGATTTCACGTGGGTTTATGGCTGATGGAGTGTTTTGCTCAGCAGCTTCGTTTCCTGGCATCCTGTGATTCAAATCCCTTTGAGCTGGGAAGATCTGCTGTGGGTCTTGCTGTGCTTAATTCCACCCCAGACTTCTGTTCTGGTTGACTTTTGTTTCTGTAGGCATGTAAGTGATGGGTTTCTCTGGAGCATTTAATACTCAGAGTCTGTACAGTCCTGTCTGCAGTTGCTTTACATTTTGATTGATCATCTTGGCAGTGAGTTTGTTTTGTGTGAGTAACTTAAAGCATGGAAAATCTGTAGCACATGGACAACAGCAGAAGTAGTTCCATTTGTGATGTTTGCAGCCGTGTCCTGAACAAAAGAAAAAGGGTTCAAGAAGGGCTTAAGCTGTTCTAGCTGCCCATGTCCAAGAGCATGACTCAAAACTTCCAGCTAAACTCCTCTAAGCTCCCTGAGTCGGTGTTGGAGTTGTGCCTTCCCCCCCTTAGTCGGGTCTGTTTCAAGTGCCAAACTCTCAGCCTGGCTGCCTTCTGCCAAAGGTCTGCCTGGTCCTACCAGGGCATTATCAGGCATCTCCAGGGAGAAAATGAATCCAATTGGAGGGCACAGCTCAGAAAGCTGGACCCCACTTTCAGTGCTAGCCCATGCCCCAAGTGCTGTGTGCCCAAATTTGGCACAGCTCAGCACCCTGCACAGCCTGTGCTCTGTGTGCCCAGCTTTCCAGCTGCCTGGGAAAGCTCCAAACTGCTCCTGCTGCTCAGGAAAGTGCCCTTTTTGCTTGGTTAACTTTACAGCCTGGCTGCACATTAGCTTTTTAAAGCTGAGCTTTTTAAAGCTGCTCTCCCATGTGAGGAGAGAATTCAGGGGTTGCTGTGTGTCTGACACCTGGGGGAGGAGATATCCAAACCTGGAGGAGAAGGTGACTCCAGACCTTTCCCCAGGAGCTGGGAGCTTATGGAAGGAGGTCTCTGTGCTGGGGACACCCCAGCAAGTGTTGCCAAGTGTTGTGTCAGGTGGTGATGCTGCCTTACAGAGGGCAGAGTGGTCCCTCCTCCCTGGGAGAGCCCAGTACAGGAGCAGATCCATGCTCTGGATCCTTGCTGGAGCCTTTCTCCTTTGAGTTTTTAGGGACAAGAGGTGCTGAGTGGGATCACAGCCAGTTCAGGTGAGCCACAGTCCTCTGGGTAACCAGATTGCTACACTCTGTGTGCAGTCAGAGCTGTTGTGGCCACAAGGGACAAGCAGAAGGAGCACACCTTGGCAATGTCCCTTGTGCAGTCTCCTCTGGCCTGAGGATGGTTTTTTGCCAGGAAAATTGCCCTGATGGAGCACTCTGTTGTCTCCAGCTGCTTTCTGCAGCTGTCTGCATGGCAGAGGAGGTGGGGGAAATGACTCTGGTTAAAATTAGAAAGGTGGATTAGGAAATGTGAGCTATGGTTTCAGCATCCAGCAGGGCTGCTCTCACAACTCGCTGCTGCCACCGAAAGGGGAAGGACTCGCTCGTGCTCCTTGTCTGCAGAAAAGCAGGAAAAGAGCAGATTTTCTTGCAGAAGACCAGCAAAAGAGCAGGTTTTCCACCCAGGCACAGGAGAGGAGGAGGGGGATGCCTCTGAGGAAAGCTTGTTGAGCTCTGCTGGCACAGGTGACACAGTCCCAGGTTGCAGGGACTGGAATTCAGGTGAAGGTTCCCATTGGAAAGGTTGGGTTGAAGCTCATCTGGGTTAGTCTGCCCAAGTTAAGGACAAAGATTTTAGGAGATGTACTCTGCTCTTTGAATTGTTCTTATTCTGCTGTTTTATGAGGAGAGTTCTACTTGGGGGAAAAAAAAGCAAAACCAAAAAATTGTGAGGGTGTGATTTCACTGAATGTGAATGTGTAATATGACACTCTCAGAAGAGACTTTATTTTGCAATAAGTGTGTGAAGTGTCAACAGACAAGCCAAGGGGAAATAACTCTGCTTTGGAAACTATGGACCTTAAAGTTGCTTTTAGGAAGTGTTTGCTGTACAGTGTTTTGTCACCAGCCTTCAGTGTTTATCACTGTTCCTTGTGGTTATCACTGGTCCTTCTGATATATTTTCTGTTGCCTTTCCTAAAACAACTGAATTCTTAAAATTCAGTTAGGAAAGACATTATTTTCTTTGGGAAAAGTTTTTTTCCTGGTGCCTTTTTTTTCCCTTTGATTTTGAAGGTTTGAGTTTATTTTTATTTGCTTTTTAAAATATTTTTTAAAACTCTTTATCAGCTTTTAGAACAGTTTGAGTTCTCCTTGGTTCAGCTGCTGTTGTTGTAGCACTCCCAGCCACACACTGATAAACAGTGACCCAACCTGTACAGTGCTGAGAAAGAAATATCCAGGGGCATTTCAGATATCCTAGATAGATCCTAAAACCCAGCATGGATCCTGTACCAAGCATTCCCTGCAAAGGATGTGGTGAAGGGACTGCAGCAGTTATTTATCATAGCTAAAGAATGTTTATCTAATACTTAGTTCAGAAAACCTGTCATGTTTCCTGGGCAAATATTTTGGAGACAAACAGCATTTATTCTTTTTGAGAAGCTTGAATACAAGGTGGAATTCAGTATCAGTTTCCCTTTACCTGGAATTGTTCTGTCTTTTAAAAGGGAATTTAAGAACTGAAGTTTCACTTCAACCTCTGAAAGAGAATCTTGAAGACAAGCAGGTATTTTTATTCAGTTAAGTTTCACAACACTTCAGCATGATTTCTCACAAATTACTGGGCTGCTTTTCATAACCAGGAGTAAAAATTCATTGGTCTCAGTGATAGATATAACACTGTTTTCTTGTAAATTTAAAATATCACTTCAGCAGTCAAGCAGGTTTTTCACCACTAAGAACATGGATGCTGTAATACTTGATTTATTTTTTAAAACAAGGAAGTTGAAGACATTTGACTCCAGTTTATTTCTATTGGAGAAGCTGATGCTTTGGGATTGTTGGGTATTAAGCATCAAGGGTGAGAAGGATTTAGTTAAAAAACCACCAGCAAGGGAGTTTTGGTGTAACTTTGATTTCAGTTTGATTTCAGTTTCATCTTCCCACCTTTCTGGATTTTTTCCATATTATTTCGAACTCCTTTGGTGTTTTGCAATTTTCCCTTTTCATCTCAGCCACCTGCTTTGCTCTGGGGACATTGGTTTGGCTGTTCTAAACCAGTCACACCCCACCTAAATCCTGGCATTGTTCAGCTCTCTCAGAGTGTTTGGATGTTGTACTGAGGTTAAAGCAACAAACAACAACCCCACCAACAGCACAGGCTGGGGAGGAGCTGCTGGAGCAGCTCTGTGGGACAGACCTGGGGGACACCGAGCTGTCCCTGTGCCCTCAGAGTGTCCTGGGGGGACACTGAGCTGTCCCTGTGCCCTCAGAGTGTCCTGGGGGGACACCGAGCTGTCCCTGAGCCAGCAGAGTGTCCTGGGGACACCGAGCTGTTCCTGTGCCCTCAGAGTGTCCTGGGGACACCGAGCTGTCCCTGTGCCCTCAGAGTGTCCTGGGGGACACTGAGCTGTCCCTGAGCCAGCAGAGTGTCCTGGGGACACCGAGCTGTCCCTGAGCCAGCAGAGTGTCCTGGGGGACACCGAGCTGTCCCTGGACCAGCAGAGTGTCCTGGCCCAAGGAGGCCAATGGAGCCTGGGGCAGCAGCAGAGCATTGGCAGCAGGGCAGGGAGGGATCCTGGCCCCGGGGCAGCCCTGGAGGCACCTCTGGAGTGCTGTGTCCAGCTCTGGATGCTGAGCACAGCAGGGCCAGGAGCTGCTGGAGCTGAGCAAGGGCCTGGAGGCTGTGGGTGCCCAGGCAAGGCTGAGGGAGCTGGGGCTGCTCAGCCTGGAGAGGAGCCCCAGCTGAGAGGGGCCCTCAGGCCTGGCTGGCCCTGGCTGCAGGGAGGGGCAGAGCAGGGCCCAGGCTCTGCTCCGGGGCCCAGCAATGGCCCCAGAGCCACGGGCAGGGCCTGAGCCCAGCAATTGCCCTGCACAGGAGGCACAACTTCTGCCCTGGGCACTGCCCAGCCCTGAGCACATTGCCCACACAGCCTGGGGGCTCTCCTCCCTGGGGCTGGGCCACAGCTGGCTGCACACAATGCTGTGCCCTGGCCTCTGGGATGGCCCTGCTGGAGCAGGGAGGGGACACCAGGTGCCCACTGAGCTCCTGCAGCCTCACACACCCTGGCATCCTGTGATCTGCCCTGGGCAAAACTTGAGAAACTTTATTTTTTCTTACTACAGTTGCACAGAGAGAGTGGGCAGATGTTTCAGGTGGTGAGGGGATCTCTAATTCTGGTGGAGTTATGAAAAGTGATATTGCAAAAGCCAAATGAGAAATGAAAGCAGCTTTCTGCTGTGTTTGCCTTCATGGGTCTCCTTGCAGCTTTTGGGAACAGAAGTGGGGCAACTGTTTGCTGGGAACAGGATTTAGAGGAGGGAAGAAATGCTTCTGGGGAGCTGAGAGTGAAGCCTCATAGCCCAGAACAGTTTGCCCCTGGTTTAATTTCTGAGCTACTAAATTTACATCAGCACCTCTCTCCCAAACCACATGGATTTAAAATGATAACAATATAACTGTTTAGCACAGGGACTGTGTGCAAACATTTTTCTCTCTGTGTGGTGGCCTGGCTTTTATCAGATGTGAAAGGAAAGGTGGGAAAAGAATTCATCTGGTAATTCTGAGTTACTTAAGCTAAGAGCACTGGGCTACTGATTTGGATTTATCTGGGGGAAAAGTGACCCAGGCTCAGACTTTTGTTAATGTTTAATGTTGTGTAACATTCTGCCCAGGCATAATTGAACCATCAGTGCAGGAGTGATTCTGTTGGAGGGGTTTATTGTGAGTGATACAGAGCCTGCTGTGGCTTTCATTTCATTGCAGCCTGAGCTCATTGATGAACAGGGTCATCATTTATTTACAGTTCTTGGGATCCTTTCACGCTGATTCTCCTTCTTTTGAGTGGGGAGGAGGATGAGGAGACACCACAAAGTTATCTAAAACACTTTGCCCTCTCTTTCTGGTGGTGGTTTGGCATTTCCCTGGTTCAAGCAGCCTCTCCACTTTCTCCTGATCCTGGTGATTTTTCATCTGGATTGTGCCACTGGGCTGGAAGGGGTCTGACCTGGGGTTGGAAGGAGCCTCACAGGATGGAGGAAAGGAGAGAAGGAAGAACGGACTACCAAGGTGGAAAGGAAAATAAGGAAGAAAAAAACCAAAGAGCACAAACATTCCTGCTGGTTCTTGCCTAGGTCTCACTCTGAGAGGAATGCTCCTGCTTTTTCTTAGTGATTTCCCTGATTTTGTGAGATTCCTGCATAATACAGTTTGCCTCCATGCTCTGCCATGCAGAGCTTTGAAGCAGAGAGGGAGTCCTGCCTAAAAAATACCTTTGAAAACAGGTGAGCAGAGCTGCAAAGAGCAGCTGTGACTGTCCCTGCATCCCTGGAAGTGTCTCAGGCCAGGTTGGAGCAGCCTGGGACAGTGGAAGGTGTCCCTGCCATGGCAGGGGGTGGAACTGTATGGGCTTTAAGGTCCCTCCCAACCCATACTCTTCTGGGATTCTGTGAATTTACACTCAGAAATAACTTTGGGCTGAAGATTACTTTCAGTTCTGTTGAACCTCAGAGGAGGAGGTATCCATAAGCTGAGTGTTAGGGCAGACTTGGCAATTTCTGGATCTTCAGTGGGGACCTGTTGAGCTTTGTACTCCTATAAGGTAGGAAAGAGAAATGTAAAGTCCCTGAAGGACCTGAGCACTACTGGCTTGGAGCTTTGCATGTCCTGTCCTAGAGAATTCACTTACACAGCTGAGCACATCCTGAGCTCATCCATCTGCCTGCAAGATCACCTCAAGTCCACTCTGTAAATACAGAGTAGTAAAAAGGTAGTCCAAAAATACTTGGGGTCACATTTGCACAGTGGAAAGTGGTTTTCAGCTGCCTCCAGGGTTGTCATGAATGAACTTGGAGGTTGTTGTCTGCCACCAGCTGTCTGAAAGCTGCTGTGCCTTTTCAATCAAATTGTACAAACACAAAAAAGGCAAGATGTTGTGTGTTGGAAGCAGCAGTGTTATTTATCAGTCAGCTGCCTGAAATAAAAAAAATCTCAAGAAAAAGGAGATGGCAGTGATTGTGGGAGCAAGTTTTCCATAAAGTAGCTGTTACTCCTCCCTAGAGAAATTTGCCACAGCAACACTTGTAACTGCAAACACTTGAAATTCTAAAGATGTTGTGTTTGTGTGGCAAAGCTCTGGAAAACATACAGCAGTGAGTTTCAGCAGTGCTGTTCATAACTGCTGTCATGGCCCCAGGCAGGGAAGTCAGACAGAAAGGAGCATTTTGGTCATTCTGGCTGAATTCCCTGTGGGTGGGCAGGCCCAGAGCAGCTGTGGCTGGAAGTGTCCAAGGCCAGGCTGGACATTTGGAGCAGCCTGGGACAGTGAAAGGTGTCCCTGCCCATGGCAGGATGGGTTTTATCAATTTTTATCAATTCCAGACCATTCTGGGATTCTGTGCTGTTCCATCCCATTCCAAGTGCTGGGTTTGGTAGAGGCCCACACCAAAATCATCTGATGTTTGTCTTTAGGCTTGATTCTGCCTTTCACCCATCTGGCCTGTCTAAATAATCCATGAACTAAAGTGGTTTCTGCTATTTTTAGGCAGTGCAGATCACAAAGGAGAACATAGATGCAACATTTCTTCATATCCAGCTCCCTTGCCTGCTGTCTGACCCCAAATTCTGTGCCCTGCCTTAGGGGACACAAGTCCCCTTGTCCTCAATGATTTATGCAGCATCTACAATAACAGGGCCTGTTGCTTTCGGACCTGGATGCATTCATATTTTATGTCTCTGCCTGCCCTTCATGTTTTATTTACTGGAGAGTGTAAGGAAATTGGTTACTTGGCAAAAAGTGGCTTTTAGTGGGCTAAGGAGCTCCAGGTTTCCTGAATTTTGGGCTGGCGCTGTGTCTGCTCTGCTCCCCAGGGGCTGTTCCACTGCTCCTCAAGAGCTTTCTGAATATTGATCCTTCCTCCTTGCTCCTCCAGAAAGGAAGGAGAGCCTTCAGCCTTGCTGCTGGCAGCCTGTCTCCTGCAGATTGTGTTTGGGGAGGGCAAGAAATCCCAAAACCGGCCAGGAACGTGGTCTCCTTGTGCTGTCCAGGAGCTGCTGGCTTTTCTGGGCTGAGCTCAACTGTGTCCCCATTAAATCTGAATTTACATGGTGCCAAATGTGGCATGTCTTACATTTCAGACTGATCCAGGCCAGAACAAGTTTGTCTTGGGATCAAATAAATTCCAGACCCTGCATTGTTTCACTGCTGATGTGAAATCAAACCTAGAATTAGACTTTTGTCAGTGCTGTTGTGGTGCCACACAGGGTGAGCTGCATATTTCAGCAGGATCTCTGCCTCTGTACTTTTATGCCCTCACCCACATGAAATATTTGTGGATTTATGTTATTTTCAGACCCAGTGAAAAGCTTTTGCAATGCCCAAGGACGATAAGATGATAATCTATGTACTTTTAAAAGAGAACCTCATGTGTATTTATATCCTGTGCTATATCTAGTAGCCCCACCCTTACCTCGAAAAACCACACAAACAAAACAGAAAGGCCTGAACAACCCCCAAACTCCAACTTCTGTGACTGTTTAACATCTTCTGGTGTGTACTTTACTACTTTATCTTGTTTCCAGAACACCACTTGTATTTTTCCCACCAGTAGTCATTTCAACAGCTCTTGTGTGGCTTGCAGGAAGATTTTTTTGTTTCCTTTTTAATAACCTCTTATTGAAATGTTATATTTTATCAGGTTTAGGAGGTGTGGGAGATTGATCTAAAAGTTGCATGTCAGAGCACAGCTTGAGGACAGTCCTGTAGAGCAGGTCTGGTTGTGGGCTGGGTGCCCCTGATTTGTTTTGTACTCCTCAGATATTCTGGAGGCCCATATGCATTTCCCAGGCCTGGAGGGAATTCTGGGGAGTCACAGAGCCTGGCATGAGGTGTCTCCATGGGCTTTTCCTGCTCCCAAGGGCTCCTTGTCAGATCACACAGTCCCAGCATGGTTCTGCTTGGAAGGGACCTTAAAGATCCTCTCATCCCAAGCCCTGCCATGGGCAAGGACACCTTGATGCCCCCTGGGCCTCCCCACCCTCTCAGGGAACAATCCCTCCCCAGCATCCAGTCTCAACCCCCAGATGAATTCCTGCAGTACCAGAACATCTTACCTCACCCCTCCTGCTCAGAGGAGCCCCTGCACATCCAAAACAGCGGCAGAATTGGCATTCCCTGGTTTTGTATGCTTGCTCACAGGCAGCAGGGATAGTGGATCCTGAGGATTTACCTATGGAAGGGCTTATTCCCAGCAACCTTTGTGTGGCTGTGCTGCAGGGACATGGAAAGGAACATCACACTCTCCTGCATCTCCTTCTGATTTTTCTAGACCAACTATGCAACAAGAGCCTTCCTCTCCTTCCTGCACATGCATGACTTGAAGAGACTTCTTTGATTTTTGGTGCAATTCTGAGCAGGTGTTGCTGGAAAGAAGGGACCCTCTGTTGAAAAATTCAGACTGCTGCTTCATTATCTACTTGGCCATTCCCCTTTTCTCTTCAGCCTCAGCAGCTTTTTCCAATACTCTTGCAATTTCCCATCCTTCCCCAGGAGTCACAGAGCCCTGGCTCCATGGCCATGGATCTCCTGATCCAGCTGGGAGAGCAGATAGGTCAGAGTGGGGCTATTTTCAGGCAGCACCTCATTGGCATCCCTGCCTTCCTCTCCTTAATACTTTGCTAATCTGAGCTTCACCCACCTGCAGATTGAGATCTTTCCTCCTCTCCCTCCCTCCTCTCATCTCTTCACACTTAACAACAACAAATAATTAAAGATCCTTAAGCCAGATGCCTCTGGAGCTGCTGGGTCATGCAATACTTTGCCTCAGAAGGGATGGAGGTTGCTTTGTTTGGGTTCCTCTTTCTGGAAGAAGAGCAGAGCCACTGAGTTCCTGCAGTTCTGGCTGCTGTAAGATGCAGGGCTGGGCCTTGTTGCATTTAACTGTTTGTGTGACAGCAGTGTGAAAGCCAGGCTCGGTTCTGCAGTGATCCTCCCGAAGCCACGGGCGTTCTTTTGTTAATTAAATAGTTAATTCCTGTGTCCACGTCCCAGGATGGAATGCTGGCTTTTATTAATTGTTTTTTCCAAGGGTGGATGTGGCTTTTGAGTGCCTGAACCAACTGAGATTATCTAAGCAATGGGCTGTGTTTGCTGGGAGCAGTGTGTGGAGGGTGCCCTGCAGGGCTGCTCTAATGCACAGCCTTGTGAGAGTGTAAGAAACACAGCTCACTATTGAAAAGTTTTATAAAAGTTTATTAAGGGATGAAAGAGATAAATCCAAGTACTGGGATGCTGGGCTATTTGCACACAGTGAACTTAAACCATTTTCTCTTTAAAACCATTCTTAAACCATATGTTTTTTATATGCTGTTACATTGTAGGGGGTACATGTATATTCATAAGGGTTTATACATATTCAAACATTCTTTTGAGTTGTAACCTTTGACTTGTCTTCATGCCATCTTGCAGATGAAACCGATATATTTTTTTTTCTTCTTCTTGTATTTTCATTCCCTGATAATGAGGGTCAATAAATTCTTCCTGTTTTTGGGGGCTCTAGTTTCTGTTTCTGTTATCTTGTCTTTCAGATAAGACAGTCCCCAAATGGAGGAAATCACTTTGAATTCTTTTACACCATTTTCTGAGTTAGTTACATGAAAAAATAATTTCAACATTATGCTACAGTCTAAGATAGTATATATGACACTGCTACTTATAAAAGCTATAGGGTGCATATATAAACTGACAGATTATACTAGATCAAAAGCAGTAATTACAAATTGTGCTATTTCAGGATGTTGTGATCAATAATAACCTGCAAAAAAATTATTACATAAATGCAAAAGCCAGTAACTATTTGTTATTTATAACAAGAGGAAACACATGCAGGAGGGCATCTTCCAGTCTGTGCTGTAAGTTTTGGCTTGCCTTCTTTTAGTAAAAGAAAATGTTTAGACTGGTGAGGAAAGTTTGCTCGAGACTGTGCTGGCAGCTGGACACCCTTTCATCCCTTCTGTGGCAGGAGGAGAGGGATCACATGCCCACCCATTCAGGAGGCATCTGATGGAAGTGGTTTTAGTTATTTTTGGCTGTGAAGGGTGGACAAAGTGCTGGCTGAGCTTTGCACTCTGTTTCGGGTTGCTTTGCTGTTTCATGGGCTGTGGGTGAGTGGTGGATGGCAGCATTCCCCAGGTGGGGGACTTTGGAAGGTAAAATATTCCATTTCAAACTGACAGAGAGCAGGGTTAGATTGGATATCAGGAAAAAGTTCTTGGCTGGGAGGGTGGGCAGGCCCTGGCACAGGGTGCCCAGAGCAGCTGTGGCTGCCCCTGGATCCCTGGCAGTGCCCAAGGCCAGGCTGGAAAGGGCTTGGAGCAGCCTGGGACAGTGGAAGGTGTCCCTGCCATGGCAGGGGTGGCACTGGAAGGGCTTTAAGGTCCCTTCCAACCCAAACCATTCTGGGATTCTATTTTTAAACACAGCTTCATTTCCATGGCAGGAACACAAGCTGCTCACACTTAGCCAGGACCTCCGGCTGAGATTCCCTTGTTTGGCTGGAATTGCAGGTTACCTTTGGAACTGATTTAATCGATGTGCTCAAATCCTACCAGTTCAGCCTGTGGATCTGTTACCCAGCCATGCAGACTTTCCTGTTCAGTGTGTCAGGTTGTGGAGTGATTTGCAGAAGAAAGGATGGCTGAGAGCCACAGTTCCAGAGATGTTCCTTGGGATCATCCATAGCCAGGTGTCTGATGGACATCTCCATAAAGGTGTTGTTAGTTCAGCATGACACAGGCACATCCCTGTGCCTCAAATGTGCCACTAGAAAAGGAATTTAGAAGCAATTGGATGTGTCTGCAGGAGGAATTTACTTCTGAGGCTTTCAGGTGGTTATTGAAATATTCATGATTTCCAGAACAGTTAAATGGTGAGATCTGAGTTTTTTTATCTTCTTTTATTTCTGCCTCTTTGTGAACCTAATTGATCATAACTTTTGAGCTGAGAGGAATATGTAAAACATATTTTGCAGCCTTTGAACACACTGTTATGGCTTCAAGTGACTCTGCTTGTGATCTGGGCAGTTGTTTGACATGTACCTGGTGGTACTGTCACCATTGCTGTCAGTGTGGAAGGAAGTGTGTGTTTTCAGTGTTATTTTGTGATCTTCAATCATCTATCAGTTAAAATTGTAAGTTAAAATGCTTCATGTTTCAGGGAGGATGTTTGTGTTTTCCTGTTCTTTAGGTTCAGTGCCCACTTGTTGTCAGCAGCAAGATTTGAGCAGGATTTGCTGGTGTCACAGATCACTGATGGGAGCAGTGTCACATCTGACATAGATTGAGAGCAGCTGAGTAGGAACAGTGGATGGAATGAGGAGGAATAGTCTGACACACAGATAAAGCTACTTTGCAGCACTGGGCAAAGAATACCTTGGGTTTCTGGAGGCCAAATTCTGAAATTTGGAGCTTGTTGAATCATCAAAGTGTGGCATTCAGTGCCCAAAACACTGAGAAGCAATGATGAAAGTTTGCCTGTCAAAGGCAAAAGCCAGAGACCCCTGGAGCAGGGACCAGAGCTGCTCTGAGCTGTTGGGCACCCTCCTTGTGGTGTTGAAGAAGGGGGAGCTGATGGCTGGGCTGGGAAGGGGAGGGTTTGTGTCCCCAGCCCCACTGGCTTTGCTGTCAAGGCCAAGTGGAAGATCTGCACTGCAAACAGAGGGAATTGGCTTCCTGTGATGGAGAGTAAAGAAAGGTTCTGGGATTTGGCAAATAAACAGAGAGGGTTTTTCCTGCTTGTAGCATAACCACAAAAAGGAAGATGCCAGGACAGTTCATCTGCAATGTCAGGAGATCTGGCTCCAAGACACATCCCCACCATGCAGGCTGTACACCCATAATTTGTTGGCAGTCAAGATGGTTTGGGATTTTTTCCTTTTTCTTCCCTTTCTTGTGTTTATGATTTTTCAAGACCAACTATGCAATAAGGGCCTTTCTCTCCTTCCTGCAGATACATGTCTTGAAGAGACTTATTTGATTTTTGGTGCAACTCTGAGTAGGTATTGCTGGAAAGAGGAGAACTCTGTGTTCAAAAATTCAGACTATTTATACCAAGAGTAATCTTGAATACGTGTTGTGTTTTGTCTTTCAGACCAAGGAACACTCAGTGTTACATGAAACTAAATTAATAAAGGCAAATCCAGGGATTGTTTTGTTTTCCAAAAGGAATGGCATTGAAAATGAATAATGTTGATGGTGTGTCTTTTTGGGTGGGTTTATGAAAAGTAACAGCTGAAGTGCAGAGAACAGCATTGTGCATGAAGATATTCACATTTCAACTCTGGAGGCTTGGAGTCTTTGATGTGGGTCTGATGTGTTGGGACTTCAAAAGCAGGATGTTTGAAATAAAATATTTATATTGCTAATGAAAAATGGAAATATTATTCTAGGCTGGGAATCGTAGCGTGTAAATTTAGTTTTCTTTTGCTTTAGTTACAATCCTGGCAAAGGCACTTGGGAGGGAGCAACTGTTGTGGTCTGGCTACTGTCTCTTACATGGCCAGTTACAAACCCTAATATTAAAAAAATATGCCAAGTAACTGATTTAAGTCTTCAGTGAAGATCTGTTTTCTCTGTGATTTCTGCCAGGTTTCCTTTTCCTAATCTGCATGGCTGGTTTGGCAAATTATGCTGGAGTCTGCATTTCAGAGCCACGTTACCATCAGTCACAAGACTGCTCTCAGTTTCCTTGGGCACAACTTCCCTTTCTGTTCCCATGATTTTTTAATTTTTAAATTCATGCTGCCACTTAGATTCCCAGAGGTTTCCAACAAATCTGACTTTCTAATAATAAATGGCTTTTAGGTAGTCACTGGAGGTAAAAAAACCCTCACAAAAACCTCAAAACACCTGCACTAATTGAATTAAAATATGGAGCGTGTCACAAACGTTTAGCCTCTCCTTATTTTCCTGCTTCCATCCTTTTGCCCTGCCTTGTAGGGAAAAAGCCCACACTTTTCCTGCCTTTTCAGTGTTCCATCTGTTTTCCTTTGAGGCTGTTCTGTAGTTGTGTGTCAGTGTGGGGAGCTTGGGCAGTGTCAGGAGCAACGCTGCGCACTCTCAGTGCCCGATTGTCTGCGGGGTTGCACGAGGACATGGGGCTCTGTTTCCAGCCCTGCCCTGGCTCTGCCTGACCCAGATCCTGAGGCAGCACAGGGATCTGTGCTCAGCTCTGCTCTGCTGGCCACAGAGCCTGCTGCTGCCTGAGCACAGAGCCCACAGCACTTAGGGCTGCTCTGTCCACATCCCACCTGGGCAAGGTTGGAGCGTGGGGTGGTGCCCAAGGGGCCTGGGGTGGTTTATGGGGTTGGTTCTGCTGTAGGAAGCTGCTGAAGCATTGAAGATCCTGGTGTCTGAGCAGCTTATTCATAAAATCACAGAGTGCTTTGGGTTGGAAGGATCCTAAAGCTCATCTTGTTCCACCTCCTGCCATGGGTGCCATGGGTTCCACCTTCTGCAGGTGCTCCATTCCAGCCTGGCCTTGGGCACTGCCAGGGATCCAGGGGCAGCCACAGCTTCCCTGGGCACCCTGTGCCAGGGCCTGCCCACCCTCACAGGGGAGAATTTTTTCCTGATATCCAGTTTAAACTAATTTTTAAAGATTTGTGATGTTCTGTTAACATTTTCACACCCCCCTTTGTATTTGGGGCAGGGAGCATGGATTTCCTATTGCAGCTGTACAAAAATAAGCTAATATTGGTCCCATTTCCATTGCAGATGTTGAATTTTTTTGGACTGGGACATTAGGATTGTGGAATGGAGTATAAAATAGGATGGGTGCTTAGGTTACACCTGGAATGGGCAGAAAGGCTCTGCCTCCCTGACTTGTGGCAACTTCCCAGCCTGAAATAATTGCAACTTAAACCTGCCCTGCTCCATCCTTTCCATTCCAGGATCATTGGAAGCAGGATTTCTGTCCTGGGAAAATAAAAGCCCTGCTTAGCAGCTGCTCCTGGGGTGAGTGCTGGTCAGGTGAGGCCTCCTCCTGAGGGTTTGCTGGTTTTCATAACTTCTGCCAAGCACCAGGAAGATGGGAGAGGAAGAAAGCTGAGCTGTAGGGCTGTAAACCACAGAATTAGGGAATTGTTTGGGTTGGAAGGGGCCCTGGAGATCATCCAATTTCAGTTTCTGCCATGGGCAGGGACACTTTCCACTAAGACCAGGCTGCTCCAAGCTCTGGTGGAGTCTCAGGGAGGGAAATCCTCCCTGGTGGTGTTCCCATCTGGAGATGGGACCTGTTTGGTTATCCAAATGTGCTGCAAGTACTTTGGGTTTTAAATCCTCCATGCTCAACTCTGGGCTTGTGTTCTGAGCTATTACCCCCATGAGTGGATTTTCATTTCTGGGTGAAATTTTTTTAATTTCAGTTAGAATAGAAAATATATGGTGAGGGTTTCTTTTTCTTCTTGGTATCAAGTAATTTAGAAAAAAAGCAGGCTGCTCAGGGATTGATGTAGTATTCAGGCAGGGCTTTTGCTCCCTCTGAAGCTGTGTAAGGAGCTGTGTTCAGGGGATGTGGGCGTTGCTTTGCATTTTCATCCCAGCCTCTCTTTTCATATTAGTAGCTCCACTTGCTCTGACTTCCTGTCCACAGGCCAATGTTTTCCATCTGAGGCTGGCCTTGGAAACCTGTCTTAGAGCTCTGTGCAACTTGTGAGCCCACCTGTGCCTCAGTGTTATACTTACAGCTATTTTATATTTGCATATATTTGCATTTCCAGCACAAACCCAGCTTTACTGGCTTGTTTTACACTGCCAGCAGTTTCTTGCTTGTTAGTGGTGCAGAAGGAGTGATGCTGGTTTGGAGGCAAGCCTGTCCTAGAGGGAGGGAAACACTGTTTGGGAGCTTGTTAGGGCTACCCAGCACATAATTTGTGGCAGGCAGCTCCCTTCCATTGCAAATTGGTGTGCAGAGGTGCTTGTCAAGTACAGGATGTCCAGTTATTGAGGTGTCAGAGTGTTATTGTTGGCCATGATGAAATGCCTGGACAGGAGGTGACTGTAGCAGTGACTCAGGCCCTGCTGCTGTGAACAGTTTGTTTTGTGCTCTAAGAAACACAGGACAAGAGCTCCCAGCTTTTATATTTGGGGCACTCGGTCTCTGTGTGACTCCTGCTCATCATTCATGGGGAATTCACTGCTGGGCTGGGTTATAAAGCGTGAATCTTCAGTCCTTACAGCAGCTTGCTTTCTCTGCTTATTTGTGTGCACACATTATCAGTGTGAACCTCAAAGTTTGGTTTCCAAGGGCCAAAATGTCCCTATTGTACCTTCCAGCTGTGCTTATGAACCTCTCTCATTTAGACTCTCATTTTTTCACTGAGAGTTGAATCCTCTCAACTTTTCTGGGCTGTCTGGGAAGGATGCTGAGGGTTGCAACTGGAGCACACCACTGCCTCTGAAAGGATTTCCTGGCTCCTGGTGACAAGTTGCTGAAATAGCTTTTTATTTGACTGATTTCTATAGTGACTGTTGCCCTGGCAGCAAAACTTAGAGAGTAAAAGCACAAACACGAGCAGGGCACAATTTGGTTTCTGAAGGCTTAGGCTTTCTTTGCTTTGGTTGGGTTTCAAAGAGCTTTAGGAGGAGTTTCAAGAGGAACAAACAGATAAGGGAGGTGTTTTTTTACTGGTTTGAGTGGATGTGGTTTTGTCTCATCAGTGTTAATTGTGAGAATGAACCATTTCTGCTTGCGAGGAGACCCCAGACCTGGGCCTTGTCCTCAGCACAGGAAAGATGTGGAGCTATTGGAGCAAGTCCAGAGGAGGCCTTGGAGATGCTCCGGGGCTGGAGCCCCTCTAGAGCCAGCCTGGGAGAGCTGGGGGTCCTCACCTGGAGAGGAGAAGGCTCCAGGGAGAGCTCAGAGCCCCTGCCAGGGCCTAAAGGGGCTCCAGGAGAGCTGGAGAGGGACTGGGGACAAGGCATGGAGGGACAGGACACAGGGAATGGCTTCAAAACGACAGAGGGCAGGAATGGATGGGACATTGGGAATTAGGATGGGAATTAGGAATTGCTCCCTGGCAGGGTGGGCAGGCCCTGGCACAGGGTGCCCAGAGCAGCTGGGGCTGCCCCTGGATCCCTGGCAGTGCCCAAGGCCAGGCTGGAGCAGCCTGGGACAATGGAAGGTGTCCCTGCGCATGGCAGGGGTGATGCTGGATGAGCTTTAAGGTCCCTCCCAAGCCAGATCATTCCATGATTCTCATGTGGAGAGAGAGAATTCATCAGCTGATGAATTCATGGCTGATTATCTTGTTCTTTTAACCAAAAAGGTTGATGCTCCCACCTTTGCTCCTCGTGCCCAGCTGATCTGAGAAGAGCAGGTCTTGATGGGCAGGGTTGTAGCAGGTGCACCCCAAATCCTTGTTTAACCCTCTGGCATGGCCCTGGCCAAGGTGTGGGTGGAAATGTTGGTGGGAATTACTCCCCATGTTTTGAGTTAGCACTTCAGTGTTTTCTGGCAACAGCAGAAAAAGGTCCTGTAAACACAAGGAGGTGCCACCTGGAGCCCTTGATGAGGTTGTTTCATCCTGCTCACTCTTGTGTGGGTATTTTGAGGTACTGGTTTTCCACAGCATCACTATCACGGTGCAGTTGGTATTGTTATGATAATCACATTGTTATTTATAATTCCTTGTCGGGTTCAGGCTCCTTAATGAGGCAGCTGTGCTGCAGATGGAGGGAATTTTTATTTACCTGGGCTAAAGAACCTGTGGCAGAGCTGGGGAGGTTTGTGTGTGCCTCATCCTCTTGGGACCACGCTGAGCCTGGGCATGTGGCCTGGCTGCAGCTGACACTGCTCCCCACCTTCTGTCTTCAGGAGAGGAGAAGACCTTTTGTGGAAGGGAAGGGCTCAGGGAGAGCTGTGAGTCACCCATAGTTCCTGCAAACCACACCCCATCAGGCTTTCATGGATGCACCATAGGGAGTGAGGAATTTTTAATGTGACAAGCTGGAAGGTGTGAGTAAAGAAGCTTTTTTGCCTTTTCCTCCCCCATTAGACAGGCTGTGAAAACAGTCTTGAATAAGAAGTGGAGTTAAAATTTTTAGTTGGTTTTCCTCATTTTAACTTTCAGTGAAAACAACTCATCTCCATGGCCTGTGTCCTTGGCAGAGGATTACCTTTCCTCCTGTATCATTTACTCTGCTTTTACAAAAGGTGCTTGATAGTGATTTCCACTGGTGGTGTGAGAGCACATTTTGGAACTGATGGTAGTTTCCAGCAATATTGCCCAAACCTGCAGTTTTACTGCAAGGCACACTTCTGTTGGTTTTTGTCAGGCTGCCAGGCCAGGTATCCTGGGGTCACACCAGCATTTTGGGACTCTTGTGCCAGTATCCAAGTCCTATTTGCAGCTGGCAACAGATTTTTCCATCTGGAGCTCATCTTAGAACCTGCTGGAAGCTTTCATGGAATGGTTTAGGTTGGAAAAGCCCTCTAAGCTCATCAAGTCCAACCATTCCCCCAAGCACTCCCAAGGCCACCACTAACCCCTGTCCCCAAGTGCCACATCTACAAATGTTTTAAATCCCTCCAGGCAGGGATGATGACTCTGCCACTGCCCTGGGCAACCTATTCCAGGGCTGGACAACTTTTTCCATGGAGAAGTTTTTCCTAGTGTCCAATCTAGACCTTTCTTAGCAATGGAGATGTGGTTTGAAGGTTGTCTGTAGGCTCCTGAACTGTGTCTTTAAATGTTGTCAGGGTGGGCAGGAGGCTGCTCTGTCAGGTTCAGGGATTTGGGAAACTGGGATTTAGGCACTCCAGTGTTGCAAACTGAAAAGGTTTAGTTAATAGTGGCCCACCTTGTGTGCCCACAGAGTGCTCAGACAACCCCAAAGCCAGGCTGGATGGCTGCTGCAGGCCCAGAGCTCAGCTGGGGAACCAGCATTAAAAATAAATAACTTTGGCTTTATACATTGTGAGGCACCATCCTGGGAAGCAACAAGAAGCCTGTTAGGATTGTCTGTTGGGAATTTGTGCTGCCAGAGCTGGGATTTGAAATGAGCACATGGAGATGGGCAGGTGGAGCTGAGCTGCTGCTCAGTCCTGGCCTTGTAGGAGCTTCTAATGTGGGTTACCATGCATAATTCAAGCTATCCTTTTTCCATGTTCAGAGCTCTGTAACTAAATACTGATTTGCTAAACACAACGTGAATAATGAAGCAATCTGTGGCTTGAAAGCCTTCCTCAGCATTGAAAGAAAAGGAAGCAAATAGAGCTGTATCCTCACTTCTGCTCTAAAACAACACAGATTTGCACAAAGTGGAAGAGTCATCTTCATCCCTTGCTCTGTGGATTTAAATGTCTGCACATTCCTGGTGTCCAGAAGTGACAGGTGGCCTGTCCAAAGTACTGCCAATCCTTCCATCCAAGGCTTTTTCTTTTATCTACCATCACAGTTCCTGCCATGGAAAAACAAATTAAAAACTGCACCTTGTGTTTCTTGCTGAGTTTAGAGGTAACAGGTCAGAAAATGAATTGGTGTGCAGTGTGGTCATGTTTACATAGGAGTAAAGCACTGTATCTGTTTTGAGCCACTTCAGCTCAAATCGTGCCAGTAGGGTAAATTATTTTGGTTTTCCTCAGTCACAACTTTGCTCCCTTTGATGAAACACAAACACTTGGGAGCCTGTAAGAGGCTAAAAATATTCTTTCAGCTGATAAAGGCTTGATTTGACTTTTGAAAATATGAAGTGGTTTTTTTCCCTGTGCTGTTACCTTCTCACTTCATGTTTATGAGCTGCAGCAGAGCACGTGGTCTGTGGGATGGTGGGGCTTCCACTGCTTTCCTCTCCTTGCTCTGGGGAGGAGCAGTTTTGGTTTTTGCTTGAATAAACACCTCACACCTGAGGATTTGCTGGTGGTTACTGCCATCATTACTTTGTTTGCTGCTTGTGTCTCAAAAATTTAGGAGGAGATTCCAAGCAAGTAACTTGTGTGTGCTTGTAACTTTTGTACTTGAAGCAATCAGCTTTTCTAAGCTATTTCTGCAATTCATTAGGTATAGAAGTTTCTTACCTAGTTCCTCTTTTAAAAAAAAACAACAATAAAAAATTTCTCCTGGTTCCTTTTTTTTAATCTGGTAGACAACATTTCTTTGAATTGGAGCAGTATACCCTGGTAACAGTCAAATTTACCTCACAGAGCTACTAAATACTTACAAACCTAAATGCTTCAGTTTATTTTCAGGCTAATCTGCTTGATTATTGATTTTCCTGCTGCTCTTTTGACCCAGAGAGTAGATCCTTCCTTACCTACATCAATTTTTTAGTGTTGATGAGTATATGTGGCACCTGGAGGAGTTTTAGGGTGGGTTGGCTTGGGGCTTGGAGCAAGCTGGTCTAGTGGAAGGTGTCCCTGCCCATGGAATGGGATGAACTTTAAGGTCCCTTCCAACCCAAACCAGTCTGGGATTTTGTGATTTTATGATTTTTGCCTTGCAGAATGAAAAACAGACTTTGCATTCAATCACTGGTGCTACACATTCCATTAAGGTACCAGTCTGTAAGGGGTAGAAGAGGTTTCTACCACAAATAATACCAAATGTTTGCTCTGTAGCTCCTTAAATCCATGAGTATGGTGATTGTTAGAGGAGTTTGGGTGTTGCTCATGGACTAGAGCATTGAAATGGAAAATGTAACAAACACAGAGCAGTAGGGAAGCTTCCCACAGCTGCCAAGTGGTGTTCAAGGTGGTGTTGTTTTAAGAAACCAATGGTGAGCTCGGGAAGGACGGTGCTGTGTGTAAAAGGCTGGAGCTCAAGTCTCCAGAGTCTGTTGTCCGTCCCAACCCAAGCACAGCTGGTTTTGTGCAGGAATTTTGACGCTGAATGTCGTGCTAATGCCTGGTTCTGTGTTTCTCTCCCCCTTCCCAGGAAGAAGAATGCCAACACGAAGATGAAGTAGAGCATTTCCTACGCTGGCCGCACGCCGGTGTCGGCTGGGTAGGGACAGGCTCTGCCTCTGGCCAAACCCATTCCAGGGACAACAAGATGAAGCCAAGGAGGAGCTTCCCACCACGCTGGAGCCGCAGTGACTGCTGCCCACTTTAAAAAGCCCATGTGCCACCGTCCCTGGCGAGATGAAAGAAGTGGTGCTGTGGTCACCCGAGGAGGTGACCGGCTGGCTGACGGACAATGCCATGCCGGAGTACTGTGAGCCCCTGAAGAACTTCACCGGGCGGGACCTCATCAACCTGACGGAGGAGGATTTCAAGAAATCCCCTCTGTCCCGGGTGTCTTCCGACAGCGGGCAGCGGCTGTTGAACATGATCGAGGGGCTGAAGATGGCTCACCACATGGAGGCTCACAAGAACGGCCACGCCAACGGGCACGTGCGCGCCGGCGATGCCGCGCGCCAGAACGGCTTCGGCGCCGCGCTCAAGCTCAATGGGGGCGTCCCCAACGGGTTCAAGAAGGAGATGATCAAGATCCCCATGCCCGAGCCGGAGCGCTCGCAGTATCCCATGGAGTGGGGCAAGACTTTCCTGGCTTTTATTTATGCACTTTTTTGTTTTGTCTTCACCACGGTGACTATCTCGGTGGTTCATGAACGAGTGCCTCCCAAGGAGGTGCAGCCTCCCCTCCCAGATGCATTTTTTGATCGCTTTGATCGGGTGCAATGGGCTTTTTCTATTTGTGAAATCAACGGCATGATCCTTGTAGGACTGTGGTTTGTTCAGTGGCTGCTCTTAAAATACAAGTAAGTAAAACCTTTTCAAAACTTGAGTGCTTCTGACAGCTTTTGGAGGGCATATGCTGGTTTGCACCCAAACAAAATGAAGCTTCTTGTGATCTTCTAATCTCAGTTTTCAAAGGTGAAGTAGCATGCAGTGTGAGCTGCTTGTGCAGAAGGCAGAGGTCCAAATGTTCCCTGAGAAGCTGAGCAACGCCCCTGCTCGTGTTTTTCTGAGTGGTTAACTCAAACCTTTTCCATGGGTGAAAAGCCATGGATTGGATGAAATGATGTTCTGAACTCACTGTTTGTTCAGAGAGAACACAATTCATGCTTTTGTGAGGGCAGCTGTGAACCAGGATCCAAGGGAATGGCTGGAGCTGTGCCAGGGGAGGTTTGGGTTGGAATTCAGGGCAAGGTTCTCCCCCAGAGGGTGCTGGGCACTGCCCAGGCTGCCCAGGGAATAAGCACAGCCCCGAGGCTGCCAGAGCTCCAGGAGGGTTTGTGCAATGCTCCCAAGGATGTATGGAGTGGGATTATTGGGGTATCTGTGCAGGGGCTGGAGCTGGATCAATGATCCTTGTGGGTCCCTTGCAGCTCAGGATATTCCATGATTTTAAACCAAAGGGAAACAGCCAGAGGGGGTGAGTGTGGGATTGCCCCCAAGAAGGAGGTGTGGGGTTAATAGGGCCATCCCAGGGATCAAACACCCTGTGGTGGAGCTGAGCAGAGCCTGTAGGTGAGGAACAGCAGAATCCTTGGAGATGTTGAAGCAGTGAGATGTGGGTTGAGTTGATGTAACATACATACATTGGTGTCACTGGCAGTGATGTATGTGAAGGTTCATACACATCACTGTGAAGGTTCCCCCATACTGTGTCCCCATTTGCCTTGGGGTGTCTGTTTTTATTTTTGTTATGGAATCACAGAATGTTTGGGGCTGGAGGAGACCCTAAATGTCATCCCATTCCAACCCTCTGCCATGGCAAGTCCCCTTTGGAAGGGCCTTTTCTGGTGTTAGGGGAAAATGCCAGGGAGTCCCAGAGCTTGGTCAGTCTATGCACTGATCATGGAATGTTTCAAGGACCAAAATCCCTCTTTTCTATCCATGAGCAGAGGGATCAAGGTCCCGAGCTGTGGCTGAGCAGGAGAAAGGGAAGAGCAGGAGAAAGGGAAGAGCAGGAGGTGCTGGCAGGAACAGGAGCCCAGTGAGGTGGCTTCATCTGGAGAACCTTGTTCTTGTGGTTTTGGATGGTGCACACCAAAGGGGTGGTGACTCAGTGCTGCAGAAAAGCTGAATCCCTTTTGTGGTGGGGTTATCCCCTCCCTTTGAAACTTAATTCAGGAATAAAGGGAGGGCATTGGGCCAGATGGGCCTTCCTCACTTCTGCTTCCTCATCCCTGGAGGTGCCCAGGGCCAAGTTGGACACTGGGGCTTGGAGCAGCCTGGGACGGTGGAAGGTGTCCCTGCCCCCATGGCAGGGGTGGCACTGGATGGGCTTTAAGGTCCTTTCCAAGGCAAACGTTCTGTGATTCCATGATTCTAATGCTGTCCATGGCATGGGATTGGGCTGGTGTCTCTCCAGAAGGCAGGAGCAGGTCTGGCTGGGCACTCTGGAGTTTCCACAGGGAGCTCAAGGAAGCTGCTGAGGCAGATGAACTTCCCTGGGAAGCATTCCCAGATGCTGTGGGAGAAGCACAATGCCAGGATTGTGTTTGGCTCATGGGGCTGAAGGAGCAGCCTGCTCCCTGCTGAGGTCTGCAGAGCTGGGCTGGAGCTCTCTGGGCCAGGAATACATGTGGAGGTTGGACTTGCTGGCTGGCTCTGAGTCTCACATTCACACAAATCCTCCTGGCAGAAAGGGAAATAGGAGGGGTTTTACATTTATTTTTACTTTCTATTACAGTGCAGAGCTCTCTCAGATTTTCCCAAGTTAAAATATGCCAAATCCAGCAAAATCAAGTGGTAGTTTTGATTAAAAAAAGAAATTCAGTGCTTGGAAAAATGCTTCTTTGGTCTCTCAGAATATGGTGTTGCTCAGCCTTTAATCCCCAACTCCCTGTTTGCCTTAATGTTAAAAAGAAAAAAAACAGGTTCGTGTCTGGTTCTAAAAGCCACAGGGGTGAGATATGAGAGGAAAAATTCTGCAGAGGAGAACCCCTGCTCTACTGGAGTGGTGCCCTCCACACTTAAATTTCAGTTTGTGGAACAAGATTAATAATTATCATTCTTAACTCACATGTTTACACCAGGAGAGGGAAGAAAAAAGTCTGGAATAGTGTGTTACAGCAGAGAGTACTCCAGTGCAAAATGTGTTTAGCCTGCAAGAGTTGAATTTTTCCTGATAAATCAAGGCACTCAAGGTGTTACTGATCTGGCACTGCAAACTCATACCCCTCCAAGAGTGGAGCACTCCAGTTTAATAACCGTGCCAAAAGCACTGAAAAATGTAAAAGCTGGCCAATTTTGATTTTTGAAAGAGCTCAGCTTGATAGGAATATTATTTTTTTTAAGTGAGCAAAATAGCAACGACTGAATTCCAGTGCCTGAAGGGAACCTCCAAGAAGGAAGGAGAGAGACTCTTTTGAAGGGCTTGGAGGGACAGGACCCAGGGAATGGCTTCCCAGTGCCAGAGGGCAGGGCTGGATGGGATATTGGGAATGAGGAATTGTTCCCTGGCAGGGTGGGCAGGCCCTGGCACAGGGTGCCCAGAGCAGCTGGGGCTGCCCCTGGATCCCTGGCAGTGCCCAAGGCCAGGCTGGACACTGGGGCTTGGAGCACTTGGGGACAGTGGAATGAGATGATCTTGAAGGTTTCTTCCAATCCACTCTGTTCTTGGATTCTATGAATGCCAGAACCTGCAGCTTGAAATGGCCATGAGTGCAAAGAGCAGTGATTTAAAATGACCCAAACCCACAGGGTCTGTAGCCAGTGGCACATGAAGGGCGATTGCTGTAATTGGATTTACCCCTGATTTCTGTAACCCTGGCAGTGATCTCTCCTTAGGATCTCTCCAGAGGCTGCTCCTGTCCTGGTGGATGTGCCAGGAGAGGTTTAATTGTCTTTCTTGGAGGTGTTTTTAGGTTGTGGGGCTGGCTGTCCCTCCTGAGCCCATCCATCCTTTACCCCCAGGTGCTCATGCTGGTTTTGCAGAAGCACCTCACAGTACCCCAGATGTGCATCTGCCCTCTCTGTGAGCATCAGCCCTCACTAATAAATGTCTCTGCAGCTGTGGCTGCTGAGTGGCTTCCCTGCAAACACCCTGTCCTGCAGCCAGGCCAGTTCTGCATTTTTATTTGGGAGCTTTCCTTGCTGATGTGAACTGCTTCCTTTATAATGCTGCTCAGGAAGATGTGTTCTCTCACTCCTCTGGGTTATACAGGAGACCCTTTGTAATCACTGAATTGTGTGTCAGCTGAAATAAACTTACTCCTTTTCATCCCACAATGAAAATCCTGTAACTTTATCCCCTGCCTCAGATAGGAAATCAGTGACTGGCCACAGTAATGGAGGGGTGTGGGGCATGAAATCCCCTTTAATGTCTTCAGCAGCCAGTCTGCACAGGCTTTTGCATCCTAATCCTTAGATTTCCTGTATTCACCTTCAAAGGCAGTGTGAGCTGTGTTGCTGCTGTGTTCCTGGCCTGGAAGGCGTGGGAATATTTGTGGGGTAGTTCAGCATTCCCAGGTGTAAGCTGATAGTGTCACGAGTTTCCAAAGCATCAGGAGGAACCAGCTGCTGCTTTGTTTTATTTCCCTTTGTGGATTTTGTTTGCCTCCTTATTTGTGCCTGTTTTTTCTCCCTGCCAGGTCTATAATTAGCAGAAGATTTTTCTGTATCGTTGGCACACTATACCTGTACCGGTGTATTACCATGTATGTGACTACACTCCCAGTACCTGGAATGCATTTCAAGTGCTCTCCAAAGGTAAATTCCTCCTGCCTGCCCTCATCTGCCTGTTTCCCCTTCATCCTGCTCTTCCCAAAACTGCTTTGTCAAAAAAGTGTTTCTGAGGGAGGGGATTCTGCCCCCCTGCCCTGCTCAGGTGAGAGCCCACCTGGAATTCTGTGCACAGTTCTGGTGTCTCCAACATAAGGAGGACATGGAATTGTTGGAGCAGGTCCAGAGGAGGTCATGGAGATGCTGAGGGGTCTGGAGCCAGGCTGGGAGAGCTGGGAATGCTCAGCCTGGAGAAGGGAAGGGTGTGGGGAGACCTCACAGCTCCTGCCAGGGCCTGAAGGGACACAGGGGAGCTGGAGAGGGACCCTGCAACAGGAACTGGAGGGACAGGACACAGGGAATGGGTTCAGATTGACAGAGGGCAGGGCTGGATGGGACATTGGGAATGAGGAATTGTTCCCTGGCAGGGTGGGCAGGCCCTGGCACAGGGTGCCCAGAGCAGCTGGGGCTGCCCCTGGATCCCTGGCAGTGCCCAAGGCCAGGCTGGACATTGGGGCCCAGAGCAGCCTGGGATGGTGGAAGGTGTCCCTGACATGGCAGGGGTGGAATGGGTGAACTTCAAGCCCAAACCAGCCCAAACCATTCTATAATTTTAATTTGAGAGTGCTGGTTTGGTGTGACAGGGACACCCTTCTGCAGGTCACTGGCTGCCCTCTCAGTGGAGGTGCAGGGATTCTCAGCCTTTTCAAAGCACTGAGCTACCCAAATTCTGTGGCATTTTCAGCTAATTTGCATGATCAGCATGTTCCTGTCCCCACTGAAGCTGCTGAAGGTGTGCAACCTTTGCCATGTGTGAGTCACTGATTTCTAAATGAATACACACCTCAGTGTGTCAAATCTAAATAGGATTTGTGGTTGAAAATGGCCCAGAGAAACTTTCCTAAGGCTGTCTCCTGCACATATTTTTGCAATTCTGTTAGCACAAGGACTTCTCACCTCCTCCCCAGTCCAGCCCTGACTCCCAGGGATAAATTGTGAAAGCTGTGGCTGAAACCAGGCTACTGGGACAGAGGTGTTGACCCTTGTGGTCACTCTGGGAGGGTGATTCAATGCTCAGGGTGGAGATGGGACAGAGCTGGTGGTGTTGCATCCACCCCTGGTCACTCCAGCATTGCTGGAATCCTGGTCCTTGCTGCAGTTCCTGGGGCTGGCTGTGCTGTGACACAGCTGAAGCAGGAGAAAGGGCACAAGCACAGCCATAAGTCAGCTGGAAGTTGTAAAAATCACTGAGGTACAGGTAATAAAAGCCTGATTGGACTTGATCCACGTGCTGAGGTACAGGTTGTAAAATCCTGATTGGACTTGATTCATGTGCTGGCGTTGTTTTGGTGAGGATTGGCACATCCAAATAAAGCTTTGGTTCCTCAGGGAAGTCCAGCCAGTGTTTGCCAAGGCAGAACTTTGTGTTTTTTGAGGGATTTTGGAAAGAGAAATGAGTAGGAAAGGATTCAGCCCTGTGCTTGAACAGCCTGCTGCTCGGAAATTTAAAAAGAGAGAACACAGGTATTTATGGGCTGAAGTGAATAAATCTGCCTGTTTGGGGAATTTGGGGAATTTATGGCCTTGGCAAATCCTTCTCATTACTCAAGTAGAGACAAACTGAGGGCCCTGATAAGATTAAGGAGTTTTCTTGAAAGCCCTAAATGTCCTGGTGGGAAAAGAATAACCTCTCAACACCTTATTGAGTTCTGTGTGATTGTGAAAAGTGGGCTTTGGGGAGCAGTTTAGTGTTTGTGAGCAACTGTTAGCAGGAAATGTTTAATTCCTGCAAAGAACATGTTCCAGTCTGTCAGAAATTATTAATTTCCACTTCTTAAAGCAAGGCCAAGCTTTAAAATAAAAACATAATGGCCAGCCTGGGGGTGTGTGTGTGTGTGTGTGTGTTTCCTTCTGACAGTTCAGTGGTGTCCTTGGATTTGCAAACACCATAAAATTAGGTGAGGATGCAGCACAGGTGTGCATTGATCCATTAGTCCCTGCTTCCTGATAGGTCCCAGAGCTTCTCCACACATCCTGGTTGGCCCATGGCTTACAGTTTTTGTGAATTTGTTTAATATTTGGCCTTGGTTAAGAGCAGCAAAAGTGTTGGGCAGTGCCAGCTGCCCTCGGTCACTCGGGAGGGGGAGCAGAGTGTCCTCTGGGAAGGACTTGGTTTGCTTGGATTTGGCTTTCCTTGGGCAAACTGAAGTTTTTCCAGGAATATTCCATGAGCCAGTGTCATGGCTGGGGTGGGTCAGAGCAAATCTGGGTGTGGAGGGAGATCCCTGTTTGGATTCAAAGCACAAGTGTGGCCCTGTGCTCTGACAGACAGCACAGATGTTTCTCTTGGAGTGGGAAGCAGAAGGAAATGATCTAGCAGGATTTTCCAAGGCCTTGGGGTTTGGACTGAGATGCTCCTCTGTTCATCAGATCCTGGCTTTGGCTGTTCAGTCTGGGCAGTTCCTCCTGGTTTCTGTTGGATGATCACCAGCAGGGCCTGTGCTGTTACCAACAACATGAACTAAATTAAACCTTGTTTATTTTAGAGTGTGCTGCCTCTTGAACAGAAGGAAAATCTCACCTGAGCACCAGCTACAAGAGGTGCAAAGCATCAAAACACTCATGTCTCATTCCCAGTCTTTTTCCTGCTAGAAATGTGCTGCCAGCTTTTGGGAAAAGCTGAGGATTTATTTATCTGCTGATTGATCTTGTGGATCCAAGCAGAAGGGGAGCAGAACTGTGGCATTCACATTCTCTGATAAAATCCATTTGCCCAGGATTTTTCTCCTGGGAAGCTGAGAAGCCTCAGAGAAAAGGAAAACAATTCTTATCTCATTTGCTTCTCCTGTGTTGTGCTCACATGTGGAATGTGTTTGGAGATTGTTTCATTGGATTCTGCTGGGAGTTGTTTTCACTCTTTGGCCAGTTGGGGCCAAGCTGTGTTGGGACTCTGGAGAGAGTCACGAGTTTTCATTATTAGCTTTTGAGCATTTAGTAGGTATCCTTCTTCTTGTATTCTTTAGTATAGTATAGTATAGTATTCTTTAATATAATATAGCATTCTTTAATATAATATAATATTATAAAGTAATAAATTAACCTTCTGAGAACATGGAGTCAGATTCATCATTCCTCCCTGCCATGGGCACCCTGCAAATACAATAGAGAACTGAAAGGCCAAATTGCTGCTTAAAACCATTGCTTTGAGCTGTGATATTTTACTGTGCTTTTGTGTTTTGCTGTCCCACCAGCTCTTTGGAGACTGGGAATCTCACCTGAGAAGGATAATGAAGTTGATTGCTGGCGGAGGCTTGTCCATCACGGGCTCCCACAACATGTGTGGGGATTACCTGTACAGCGGCCACACCGTCATCCTCACCCTCACCTACCTGTTCATCAAAGAGTGTGAGTGCCCTGCTGCCCTCCCCTGGTGTGCTGCCTTCCTCACTGAGGGGTTTCTGTTGTGCTCATCAGCCCAGTTCCAGTTGAAATATCTGTGTGTTCCATAACAGCCTCATGCTGGGTATTGGGGGAAAATTCTTCACACTAGAGGGATTGTAAGGGTTTGGGTTGGGAGGGACCTAAAAGCCATCTCATCCCACCCCCTCTATGGCAGGGGCACCTTCCCCTATCCAGGCTGCTCCCAGCCCTGTCCAGCCTGGCCTTGGGCACTGCCAGGGATGCAGGGGCAGCCCCAGCTGCTCTGGGAATCTGAACCAGGGCCTGCCCACCCTGCCAGGGAACAATTCCTTCCCCAAATACAATCTAAACACAAGCAGGTTGATTTGACTGGCCAGAATATATGATATCTTTCTCAAAAGATTTCATAACCTTTCTCATTTCCAAGGATCTCATGACCCCTGAGTACAATTTTAAAGTTCCACCTTTAAGAGAGTGATACTTATTTTGTGATCTCAGCATTCCTGCTGTTAATCTGAGCCCAGGCATCTCTGTGTCAGCCAGGATTGCAGTCCATGACCTCTGCTAATCACTGCAGTTGTCCTGATAAGCTTCCACTTGGGAGTAACCCCTGCTTGTGCTTCTTTGCAGATTCCCCACGGCGACTCTGGTGGTACCACTGGCTCTGCTGGGCTCTCAGCATGGTGGGGATGTTCTGCATCCTCCTTGCTCATGACCACTACACTGTGGACGTGGTGGTGGCTTACTACATCACTACAAGGCTATTCTGGTGGTACCACACAATGGCCAACCAGCAAGTGAGTTCCTGCCACTCCTTGGGTGCTCCTGCTCTAGCCTGGGGGGGTGAGAATATCCAGGCTCACCCATGTCCTGTGGAGAGTCTCTCTCTTCCTCCCAGTTATTTGGTCTGTAGGGGAGAAAGAGGGATCATTTCATTGGGTTCTTGACCACAAAAATATGGGAAGGGCTTCCCAAAGGCAGGCAGGGCTCTCCCACCCCTGGGTAACCTCAGTTTTTTGAAGTCTTTACTGAATTTGGGCCAGGTGGCCACATTTTTGACAGAACAACAAACCATTTCGATTCTTTTGCCTTGGTTTTGTTTAGTTTGGTGGCTGAGGCCAGCTGGGGGTTTCCTGTGCTCTGTGGCTTGTGCCACAGGTCCCTCGAGGTGCAGGAGGAGGCCTCAGCTAAAAAGGAACTGGTTTTTGAAAGTGTTTCCAGGGGGTGGAGAGTTCTCCTGGCTGGTGAACTGGAGCAATCAGGAAGGAGCTGACAGTGCTGAGGAAGGTGAAACCTCCTCTGCTGTGCAGGGCAGGGTCAGGCTGGAGATCAGGAAAGGTTCTTCCCCCAGAGGGTGCTGGGTCCAGGCTCCCCAGGGAATGGGCACAGCCCCGAGGCTGCCAGAGCTCCAGGAGAGCTTGGACACCTCCAGGGATGCCCAGGGTGGGATTGTTGGGGTGTCTTTGCAAGAACAGGCTGGATCAGTGATCTCTGTGGGTCCCTTCCAGCTGTGCATGTTCCGTGGCTCTCTGAGAGGAAATGCACAAGTCTTGCCCTTGGATAGTGGACAAAGGAGTTAAGAGACATTTTTAGCTCCATAGCAGCACATTGGTGTCCAAATATTTTCTGTGCTCATGGTCAAAGATCTTTGGCTTATCTGTGGCATATGCTGTTAATTGTGTGTAATAAAAACCTCCTACAATGGTAGAAGATGAATTTATATTATGACAGTGCAGATTTTAGATCCTATCACAGAATCATCATGGGCTGGAAGGGGCCCTAAAGGTCATGTAGGTCCCCCCTCGTTATTCCACTGGTTTGGTGCTGCCTGAAGCAAAACACCACAGCCATATTTGCCTAATTGCCAATTAGGTGCCCTCTGATGTTCACTCAGCTTGGGAGGCACTGGGTTCTGTGCCCACGCTCTGCAGCTCCTGTCACACAAGAGCTGAGGATTCCACACACAATCCAGAGGATTCCACGCTTTCACTCTGCTCCTGGGCTCCCAGAGCAGTGGTGGTTCCAAGCTGGAAGTGCTGGAGTCAGGAGTGCCCCCAGTCCTGCTGAGGAATTGCTTCAGCAGAGCTTTGGTGTGGAACGTTCCTGTCCTGCTGCCTGAGGTGGCTCAGCACTGCTGCCCTGAGCTGCCAGGATGTTGGGAAATGCCAGTCCCTGGCTCCTTCCCTGAGCACACATTGGTGTGCTGCTCTCTCCTTCCTCCTGCTAGGCCTTGTGCCTGGCCTTAAAAGCATCAATGGATTTATTTGACACATGAGCTTGACATGGAGATGAAACTCAAGCATACGAGCCCTGTGTGTGCTCGTGTGCACACGTGTGCTCATGTTCCCTTTGGGTGGGTGGATACAGGGATCCCTGGCTCTGGTGTGGATAACAGGCAGCAGAGGGGTTGGATGTGGTTGGTCTGGGGCTTGCTCATGGCTGAGAGAAGCAGAAGGTAGGTGGGAGCAGTCTGGGAGCATGTGGAGGGCAGGGCAGGGTTCTGACTTCCTCCAGATGGGTTGGGATGTGCCCTGCTCATGGCTCCACGTTGCAGTAAGGTAGAAAAATGATAAAGAAAGGCTTTATAAAATCAAGCCTGCTCTGGCTGGCCTGTCATTTATTCTAAGGGAAGCTAGCACTGTGCAAGTTCCCATGTGAAAGCAATCCTGGTGTGAGCAGTTTGTTAGCATAACAATCTGTTCCTGGGTGAAAAACAACCAGCACCTGTATAAACTGTTTTTACACAGTTAGATAGAAAAATGAAAACTATCTCTCACAAACAACTTCTCCTGCACATCCACACTGAGAGTTTGAGTGACCAATCAATACAGAATAACAATTTGTTACTAATAAATAAGTAATTGGCAAGAAAGCTCCTGACCAGTTGGAGTCACACACGAGGTCTGTAAAACTGTTTAAAAAGGAGTTACATGAATAAGGAAGGGGCTTTTTCCTCCATGAAGAAAATGGAGTCCTGTGTGATGTATTCCCATAGCTCCACAAGCACACAGCCAGCCCCAAAGTGATTCCTGAGCCCCATGGAATTTCAGAGGCACTTACAGAGCACATCCTTACAGAACATCCTGCTTTGGGATGGTGTTTTCATTCCCAAAGGAGAGCAGACACCTGTTTTGGGCCACTCCTTCTTTCCTGTGGGCCCATCAAACAACTGAGGTCCTGCAGGCAGGGGTGAGCAGGTTTGGTGTGTGCAGGGAGACTGGGATCTGTTTGGGAGGTGAGATTTTGGGAGCAGCAGGAAGCAGGACAGCACCTATTGGAATATTTACCAATATAGCTGGATGGGACGTGCCTGAGCTTGTCTGGCCCTTGCTGCTGAACCAAACAGCGGCACTGTGGTGCTTCACTCCAGAGACACTTCTGGCTGGCTGGGTGTGTGGTGCTTCACCCCAGAGACACTTTTGGGTAGCTGGATGTGTCGTGCTTCACCCCAGGGACACTTTTGGCTGGCTGGGTGTGTGGTGTTTCACCCCAGAGACACTTCTGGCTGGCTGGGTGTGTGGTGCTTCACCCCACAGACACTTTTGGCTGCCTGGGTGTGTGGTGTTTCACCCCACAGACACTTTTGGCTGGCTGGGTGTGTGGTGTTTCACCCCACAGACACTTTTGCCTGGCTGGGTGTGTGGTGTCTCACCCCACAGACACTTTTGGCTGGCTGGGTGCTGTAGCTGGGCACGTGGGGACAAGTCCAGGCCTACAGGAGCTCTGGTGGTGGTGGGATGGAGCCTCTTCCCTTCACAGGGTCCACTCCTCAGGTTTTCCTCTGTGGAGAAGCTTTAAGGTGATGGTGAAGGAATGGAGTCAGTTCTGATGGAGGGTTTGGATCCAGAGCTTTATCCTGGCCCACAGGCCTCTGAGACCAGCAAGAGCTCCAGCAGAGCTCTTTGGACTGTGTGGTTGTTGTTCTTTTACCCCAGCCACCTCCCCAGTCACACCAGGCAGCAGGACAGGAACATTCCCACACCAAAGCTCTGCTGAAGCAATTCCTCAGCAGGACTGGGGGCACTCCTGACTCCAGCACTTCCAGCTTGGAACCACCACTGCTCTGGGAGCCCAGGAGCAGAGTGAAAGTGTGGAATCCTCTGGATTGTGTGTGGAATCCTCAGCTCTTGTGAGACAGGAGCTGCAGAGCGTGGGCACAGAACCCAGTGCCTCCCAAGCTGAGTGAACATCAGAGGGCACCTAATTGGCAATTAGGCAAATATGGCTGTGGTGTTTTGCTTCAGGCAGCACCAAACCAGTGGAATAACGAGGTGGGACCTACAAGGGAGGAGGGAAGGGGTAGGGAGCCACCAACCAGGTACAGGAGAGGAGGTCTCAAGGGACAGGGCAGGGTGTAAAGTTTTCTGGGTCTCCTAGGAGGTTGGGGGAGAATAGGGCCAGGGAGATGAGTAGGGAAAGTATCAGTACAAATCCTGGGTGGCCCAATGCCCCCCCCCAGGGGTAGAGGGCATCCTTTGGACTGCCAATCACTCGATGCCCTTCTGGAATTCCAGGATTGACAGACAGTGCTGGGAGGGGAAAGGAGAGGTGACTGACACACCTGGGAGGGAATGATCAGGGGAGGGACCCAAGGTTCTGAGGTACACCCTGAAATCACACCTCACCAACCATGCACCAACCACCGACGGACGAAGGAACGAATGGTGGTGTGAATAAAGGACCCACCATTCAGCAATCCTCCTTTTGTCCTCCTTCCCCTGCAGGTGCTAAAAGAAGCTTCCCAAACGAACCTCCTTGCAAGGGTGTGGTGGTACAAGCCCTTCCAGTACTTTGAGAAGAATGTGCAAGGCATTGTACCTCGCTCGTACCACTGGCCCCTGCGGTGTCCGGCGCTGGCGCGGGGCCGGCAGGTCAAGTACAGCCGCCTGGTGAGTGACACCAGGTAACAGTGTCACCCTGCAGGACCTGCCCCAAGTGCTCACAACTCCCAGAGAAGATGCCATAAACAAAAACCCGCCGCTCCCCAGCCCTTTCTTTAGCAGCTCCCCTGGACCTGACCTGTTCAGTTACCTGGTAAGCACTGTGATCTTTTTTTCTCTCCAAAGGATCTGCGTTGGACAACAATAAAAGAGAATTTAACTGATCATGCACTGTTATACATTTCTTGTTGATAGAGTTGGGATTTGCATTTGCCCATCACCATGTTCCTTTGTATATGATGCGACAACATAGATGAAAAAGCTTTTATATCATGAGTTCTGGTCTTTCCAGTCACATCTGGGAACAAAGCATATTATTTTCTTGGGAAAACATACTTTTCATATCTCTTGCCCCAAAGATTGGGCTGTAAGCCATTTTCTAGCAAATGACTATATGAAGGTTTCTAAATATCTGCCTTGGGTGAAATCAAGAAATCTTTCTACCTGTTGCACCTGCGCTACGAATAAGATGATAGACACAGAAAGGTTTGGTAAATCCTGGTTTTGTAGATTCTGCAGTGACTGACTGTGTCAAAAAAGTGCAAAAAAAAGAAAAAAAAGAAAAAAAAAACCAAAAAAAAGAGAGAGAAAAAATGTAAAGTGATTTTCTAAGTATTTCCTAACTTTATTTTTCAAAATGTGTATGAAAAAAAAAATTAAATTTAAAAAGATTTTTACATGTCAGAGAATAGAGAGTTAAAAAAATTTAAAGAAAATGCTTCTTGGGAGAGAGAGAGATTTGTCTATGTTTCTAGTGCCTTTCTTGTCTTGATTGTATGGTCAGTAGGCAGTCTTAAATGTTTTTATTTAAAATAAAGTATTCCATGAAAGCAGAATTATATATACTGTATAATGACTAATTTTTGCATTTATAGCTAAATTAAACTGGAAATTTGCTTATAATGTTGAAATTGCCACGTGTAGGGAAAAACCTCCCACCCCACCAAATAAAAAAGGGTCCGACCTTGCTCACACATTGTGGGCAGGTCAAGCTAAAAAAGAATCACTTTATTGTTCTACTTGGTAGCTGGGTTTTAAAAAGCAAAACAGCCATGAATTCCTGTTTTTTAAGAATTTTACAAATGATCACTGAGTGAACTATGAATGGTTTCTCCATCCCCTTGTCGGAGTGTTGTTGAAAAACAACAAAGATAATCTATTTCTTTAAAATATTTGTGCAGAAACTGCATGGAATTCTTAAGTTTCCACTCCTACCATACATACTGTATGTTTGGGGAAGTCTCCTATCCTAAACTTGCCAATGTGCAGAACAAAAATAGTTTTTATAAAAAAAAAAAAAGAATGAAGAAGAGAAAAATATATATATAAATATATATATATATATATCCATTCTGTATTTTACGTGAAGCAGAGTTATCTTCTGTAGGTTTTTTGTGTATTCACAAGGTGATATTTGTATTGTAAAACAACAATGGTGAAGGAAAATAAAAAAGGCTTTTGAAAAATGTAGTTTCCTTTTATCTTCTTAATAATTCAGTTGAAATTTAAAGCTGGGTTTATTCTTCCAAACCTTGCCTTTAAGTTGATGTTATTGCACTGTAGGCCATCCGATGTGGACTGTATGGAAACTGCATTGATGTGGAATTGCTGTTGGGCAAAACAGTGCCTTAATTATCTGAAATAAATGCTATGCAATCGGGAGGAGCCTTCCTGGGAGCCATCTCCAGGCCTTGAAAAATCTACCCTGCAACTGCTGGGACGCAGCACAGGGCAGGGTGGGCATCCCTTCCCCCAGCAGCTGCCAGAAAAAAAAAAAAAAAGAGAAGAAAAGCCAATTTCTGTGCGTCCGTGGTGGTGAAAGTGTCATTTTTATTGTAATCCTTTTTCCTTTCCTTTCCTTTCCTTTCCTTTCCTTTCCTTTCCTTTCCTTTCCTTTCCTTTCCTTTCCTTTCCTTTCCTTTCCTTTCCTTTCCTTCCCTTCCCTTCCCTTTTCCCTTTTCCCTTTTCCCTTTTCCCTTTTCCCTTTTCCCTTCCCCTTTTCCTTTTTTTTCTTTTTTTGGGGATGTTTTATCTCTGCCTCTCTGCCCTGTTTCTCAGCCTTGGCCAAAACCCTGGAGAGCTGATGGGGTGCTGCTTCTGCTGCTCTGCCTGGGGATGTTCCTTATCAGTTCTGTCTCCCTGGGAGGGATGGAGGGATGCAAGGAGGGAGGGGTTCCTTGGCCAAGCCCTTTGCAACAGCATTTGCAGAGCTGGGTGGGAATTTAGGGCTCAGCTCTGCCTGCTCTGCCTTCAATTCACTGCTTTTTGGGGCTAAAAGTGGGTTTTTCAACAGCCCAAGCCCAGCCCAGCTGATTTTTGAGGTGATTTTTGAGAGATTGGGTGCTCCCAGACGTAACCTGAGGAGTAGATTTTTCAAGACCTGGCATCACGCACACCCGAACCATTGACATAAATAAATGTATGGATATATATGCACATGACATTAAATGGAATCTGCTCAACCCTGCCTTGTGGTGTGTGACTTTGTGCATGGCTCTGGCTCCTCATGGTCCCATCTGTGCTCAGCAGGGCCTGCTGCTGCCTCGGGGAGGGAGCCTGGGAATGGGGGCTGCTGCCTCTGGAGCAGGGGCCCAGGTTGGGTTTGGGACAGAGGTGCTGTGCATTGGCTCACTCCAGGCTGTGGAGCTTGTGCTGCCTTGGCTGGGTGGGATGGGACCTGCCTCGGGGTCAGGGCATGGTGCTGATGGCCAGGATCCCAAATTTCCCTCTGTGTTTTCCCCCTGTCTTGGTTTGGAAAGCCAGGAGTCTGCTAAGGAAGGCAGGAGCCTCTCCTGAAATGGAGAATGTGAACCCTCCCCACCCCTCTGAATCGCTATGAATTTGAAATTAAGGGGCTCCCAGGCAAAAATATGGGGGCAGGAATAACAGTTCTTTAATAGGGAAGGTAAAAAATAAAATGATAAAATAAACAATGCAGTACACTAGAACAACACTGACAGAGTCAGAACCCAGCCTGACACCCTGTGGGTCAGGGTGTTGGTGGCAGTCCCATTGGAAATGTGGCTGCAGCCCTCCTGCAGTGTCAGGGGTGGTTCTGCTGGAGCAAGGGGGGTCCTGTAGAGAGGGATGTGTTCTTCCTCTGAAGATCCAGTGGAGGAGAGGCAGCTGCTGTTCCTCTGGGGAATCCCGTGGAGAAAGCCGTGCTGGTGTCTCAAAACCTCTGGATTATATCTGGGTAGCAATGCTTGGCTCCTCCCTCTGGGCGGAGCATCTCCCAATGGGATGTTACAGTTCTTATCAGCCATGCAGGGACATTCAGTAGCTGTTATCAGCAGATGTCCCCTCCCAGGGAGGTGTGAATGTGGTCACTCAAAGAGAGAGATCAGGCAAACTGCCCACTTGACAAAGGTAATCTGCCATACAGATGGGAATGAAAAACATCTTGCATTGGGATTTTCAACAGCCCCAAACTTCAGGTAAGATGCACCTGCAGCCTCTGCAGTCTGGAGAATGCAGCCAGGGCTGCTGGGGCTCCTCTGCCATCACCTGGCCTCTGAGCTTTGTGTTCCTGGGCTGGATCCTTGGGTGACTTCTAGGGACAATCTTGTCCCAGTTGGAGGCTGAACCACCACCCCAGTGATTCCCTTGCCCTGGTGCATTGTTGCCTCTCCCTCCCAGCTCCTGCTGCTCCTCTTTGCTTGGTGCCCCTCAGAGAGGTGAACACAGCAAACCACCAGGCTGTAAGAGCTGGAATCTGGCATTGTGCTGCCCCAACCCCACAGAACTCGTGGATCTCCTGGTGAATCCATCCTCTGTGGCCTCCAGCTGAGCTCTCAGGGTGCCTTTAGAGGACAGGCAGGGCCAGGTTTGGATGTGGAGGGGCAAACCTGGACAGGAAGCTGAAAGTGGGAAGAGGGGCCTGCACCAGAAAAGGCTGGAAAAGGAAGGTTCAGGGTGGGGAAAGAGCTGGGCACAGCAGGATCTCTGCCAGGAGGGTGGGCACTGATGTTGCTGAGATCCATCTGGGTACAGGAATGTGGGGAAGGTTAAATGCAGGCATGGGAGGTGTTGGAGGAGCACAAGAGCAAAGGCAGTGATCCCTTTGCTTTCCTGTGCTCTGGAAAGATCAATCCCAATCCCATCAACCTCCCCCTCCTCTTTTTCCTCAGAACACAGCTCAGTGCTCATTCTCTTCCTGCTGCCAGAGCACTGCCCAAAGAGAAGCCACAAATTCCTGTTTTGGCAACTTCTCCCATCCAGCTCATCAGCTATTGGTCACAAATGTTTGCCAGAAGGTTCTGTGGTTTCCTTTTGCATCCTCTCAGTGCCTCTCCTGCCCCTGGCTGTCCATGTGTGCTGCAGAGCTTGGGCAGGGATTGCCAGTGAGAACCAGGGTTTGGGCATGGCACCCTTTGTTTAAATCAATAAAGGTTTGGCCACCACTCTCAGGCACTCTGCAGGACCAGGAGTTGGATTTTCATGGTTCCTGGGGGGGTCTCACCCAAATCAGGATATTCTGTGATTCCAAGATGATGGAAGGAGCAGGTTTGGGAGCAGACAGGGCTCCCATAATTTGGCTTTCAGCAGCAGCAGCAGCTCAGCCCCTGATGGCATGGGTGGACACAGAGCAGCCCACCTTATTCATTTTATGACCATTTTTCCCCCCCCAAAAAACCCCATTGGGATTGAATTTGGATCTACCCAAGTCTGCATTGCTCTTTCTGGGTGTTGAGGTTTTCCCAGTTTTGTGCCAGAGTTTTTTAGCTTGGCATGTGCTGCTTGGCTCTTCCTGGGACTGATGCTTCCCTGGGGCTACTGCTGCAGCTTCTGATGAGGGGTGGCAAAATATTCTCTATTTGTGGTGAAGCTTTAACCCCTGGGTAGATGTAAGGCACATCACCTGGGGAATTTTGGGGTGTTCACATGTCTGGCCATAAATTATTAGCAGCAAAAAGTCACCATGAGTTGATTTTGCAGAAGGGCAGGAGAGTTCCTGCTCTTGAGGCAAGGCCAGGGAGGGTGGGGAAGGAAAGGCAAAGACCCCCAGGACAACATTTTAATTAAATTTGCCAGGTATCCCTTCAGCTCAGCTGCCACTCATTGACCTCTGCAGGATTTTGAGTTCAGAAATTGCAATTTTGCTACCTTTCCCTTCAACCTGCTCCTCCTAAACTCTCCATGTGGGTGTTTTCCAGCAGGAAAATCACTTTTTGCCACCACAAAGAAGTGCTCCCACTTCCAGCTGCTGCTTGGAGCAGGGCTGTGTGTTTAGAGCAGAGAAGAAAACCCACGTGTGGTGTTGGATTTTCACACAGAGCAGCCCTGGGGTGTCCTTGCCAAAGCCTGGCAGGGTTCTTGCTGTCAGCTCTGTGCAAACACTTTTATCTCCTGCCACCCTGAGCCCTGAGCAGAAAGGACTTTGGCCATTTTCTGTTCAATAAACAACATTATGTAAGAGGCCTCTTCACTGCTGTGAGAGCTCTGAGGGCCCTCACACCCAGGGTCTCAGCTCTGCACCAGCCACCTGCTCATGCTGAGCTGATGGTTATCCCAGTTTTCTGCTCAGGACCTGGCCAGGGTGTAGCAAACAGGCTGGAATCAAGGTTTCTGTTCTGCTGGGTTGAGTGAGGCACTGGTACTGGGGAATTGCCCATCATTACAGGTGAAAAAAGGGATTTTTTTCCCCCCTAGAACAAGTGGGACAAAAATTATGCAGCCAGTTTCAGGAATCCTTCTAATTTATTTTTTTAAAGTAATTTTTAGTCTCTTCATTGCCCCATCAGAAGAGGTTTTGTTTCAGAAAGTTTACAGACAATATCATGGCCTGAGCATATTTAAGAGAAAAGTTTGGTTTTACCCAGTTAGTTTTAGTTTTACCCAGTCCCAGCTTGGATGGTTTACAGAAAGTCAGCTCTCCAAGGGACCAGGAAATGCTGGTTTTAGAGTGAAATTTGGGTGCTGTAGGAAAGGGCCACTTCTCTGAAATATTCTGGTCTGGCTCGGGAGGGATGAGGGACTGAAAAATGAGGAAAGGGAAGGAAATGCTTCATGGGTTTATATTTCAAAGTAAATTGTCTTAATTTATTTATTTTTCCAGTGTAGAGGTAGTTTGAATCCTCTTTCTTAATGATGTGGAAGCAGAAGGTTCAGTGAGGGAAGAAATGCACATTTGGCCACCTGTGTTGAGGGGTTTCCCCTGTGCCAGCTGTGCCTGGTTCCTTCGGTGGATCCATTCATCCCAGCTGGGTTTGAACACTTCTCCTGCTCAGGATGGAATCCCTGCGCTGTTTGCAGCCCCTGGGGAGGTCACAGAGAGTCCCGTGGTAGCACTGATGGGGAGGAACCTTTTTTCAGCAGGATGGAGATTGGAAAAAAAAATTAAAAAAAAAAAAAATCACTTTCTTTAGACTGATTTGGCACAAAATGGCACCGGGGAGCAGCTGGAGGACGCCTGGTCTGGGGAAGGAGGATGGTCTATGGGAACTTCTCACCTTCCTCACATTGCCACAGGCAGGGAGGCATTCAGAGAGACCTACCCAGCCCTTAGCACTTTAAGCTGAGGTGTTTGCAGCCCAGAAAGTGCCTTTTCTGCACCAAAAAGCTCCTTGCTTCTGCAGTTCTGGGCCTGGACACTGCCAAGGGGAGGTGGGGAGCTGTGTGTGCCCAGAACCTCAACAGGAAAAAAACCTGAAATATAGTGCCCAGGGCATGTTTTGAGCTGTCACCAGTCTTCCTTTCCCTCCTCCACCCCCAGCCACAGGTGGTTACCGAGCCACTTGTCCTCAGCTGTTTGCATTTTGTGGGGTGAGGCTGGCAGGAGTCTCCATCACAAGAACAATTCCCTAAAACTCCATCTCTAATCAGCTTTTCCTGATGCTCCACCTGCAGGAAGAGCTCTTGCTCTTGCCCAGCCTGTTCCTGGCTCCTCCCTGTGCCAGCAGAGCAGCTGCTCCATGGTTGTGCCTGTCCCCTCCAGTTCCCCCCAAGGATTTGGGACCTGAGCATTCCCAGGGAGCTCTGCCAGCCCACAGGGCTGTTTCCAGGCCCTGCAGGTTCCTTGGGAATTACAGCCAAGGAAGATAAGGTATCTGGCAATCTTGTTTCTCCCCAGCAGCCAGTCCAAAAAGCACCGGAGCCAAAGGGCAGAGCTGAACGTGACCTTGAGGCGCTGACGCAGCCGTTCCTGCCATGCTGATCCTTGGAGCAGGGATGCACCCAGGGAAAGGTGATGGAAACTCTTTTCCCTTCCCTGAGAGGGGAGGCAAATCCCAGAGGTGCTCCCAGATTTTAATTCCCACCATAATGCAGGAGGGAGAAAGGGCTGTGGCTGGTTGGGTCTTCCCTCCCTGCTGCACCAACATCTCAGGGTGTGATGGGTCCTGTCCCTCTGGGGATGAGCAAAGTGCCAAAAGCCTTTGGATAAAGCTGTTTGAGCAGCTGGAGAATTTATCCTGGCCTAGCTGGCACTTGAAACAGGTGGAGGAAAAAAGCTGGGTTTCAACAAATAAAGTTTTTGCTAAATAGAAAAAAAAGTATTTTGCACTTAAAATACAATCACGTTTCCAAGTTCTTCAAGTAGAGCGTGGAAACCCTGAGCACTGAACTTCCATGAGAATCAGGAGTCACATCCAGCCACAATTCCACAGGCTGGACAAGCTGTGATAGGGCAGAGGAAGAAAAATCATCCCCTTCCCAAATTCCTCGAGCAGCAGAGCAGTCCTGGCAAGGTCATTTTGGGAGAGGGAGATGCTGTGTGCAGCTCAAGAGAAACACACCAGGGAAAAACCTTCCATGACCTCCTTGTGGGATCCCAATTATTGATTGGTTTCTCCTTATCTTGTGCCACGCTTGACTCATGGGGTTATTCAGCAAGAATTTTCCAGCTGAACTTTCCAGTCTGGAGCTGGGAGCTGCTGGGACAGGCAGGGGAGCTCAGGTAAGGAGATCCCCTGGGATCCCAGAGGGTTGGGGTTTGCACCTTGCAGTGGTTTTGGGGCAGTTTGATCAGTGGGGTGGTGAGCAGAGTGGGTGTGTGTGGTGCTGATGGGATCCAGGCTGGTGCTGGGATAGTTCTGGACAGCTCAGGGAACAAGGAGGGCAGGAAGGAAACCTGTGGCTTTAGATTTGTTGTCACTAAAATATTTGCTCTGTGACATTCAGCCCTGGCCACGAGTGCTGTGGCAGAAGGAGCTGATAGGAGAGGTCACCTGGAGCAAGGCTCAGTGACCACTTGGCTCTCTGCTGATGTCATTTCTCATCACTGCAGCCTTGTCAGGAGCAGAAGGGCTCATTCCAGCAGTTGTTTCCTGTGGGTTCATTGTTTCCAGGGCACATTCCCTGTGAGGAATAACCTGCAGGCAGGAGCTTCACCAGAGCTGGCAAAGGTTCCAACCAGGAAAATCAGATTCTTTGCCTCATTCTTCCCTCTCTAATCACAGAATAATCACAGACTGGTGTGGGTTGGGAGATTCCTAAATTGATGTTTATTATGGTGACAGTATTATGCTGAGCTTCAGCATCTCCTACAGCCACTCAGAGAACACAGGACCTGGTGGAATATTGTGGGGTTTGTTCCCAGATCTCTTCAGAGGGGTGAGCAAAGTGTGTTGGGAGACACAGGGCTGGGAATTTGTGCTGTCAGGTCTGGTGTCAGGGAGTGACACATTTTTGTCATAAGCTGAAAGATAAATCTCCATTTCCCATCCTTCTCTGTGCTGCTGCTGTCTCTGATGCTGGGCTGGGGGACACAAACTGTCACCGTGATATTTTCTGAACAATCCCTTGGCCAGGATTTTTCTCCTGAGAAGCTGAGAAACCTCAGAAAAGAAATGTAAACAATAATTATCTGATTGCTTGGAATGTGGTTTGGAGGTTGCTTGCCAACAGGTGCATCTTTGATTGGTTCCATGTGAATTGTTTTTAATTAATGACCAATCCCAGCCCAGCTGTGTCAGGCTCTCTGGTCAGTCATGGGTTTTTAGTATTCATTCTTTTCTAGCCTTCTGTCTGGATCCTTTCTCTTTCTTTAGTATAGTTTTAGTATATAATATAATATAATATAATATAATATAATATAATATAATATAATATAATATAATATAATATAATATAATATAATAATCAGCCTTCTGAGAACTTGGAGTCAAATCCTCTCACCTCGTCCTGGGGACCCTCACACCAGCACAGCAACAAACAGCTCTGTGAGGGTGGGATGTGAGCTCTGGCTGGGATGTGCCCCTCACTGGGATGTCCCACGGGCTCCCTTCTGCTCCCACAGTGGCCCCACCATGGCTGGAAAGAGGTCCAGGTGCTCCTTCTCCAAGCTGGAGCTGATCCTGATCGCGTGCCTGGTGCTGATGATCTCCCTCACCGTGGCGCTCCTGGTCCTGCACTTCCTCACCAAAAACACCAATGGCAAGTGGAGCTACCCCAGCCCCTCCAGGGCCCCTGCTCCAGGGGGTGCCCAGGGCAGGGTTTCAGTGAGAGGGGGACAGGGGGAGGTCTCCAGGTCACTGCTGAGCTGTCACCACCACTGTGCTCGTGCTCCTTCCACCCAAGCACAGCAGCAGCGCTCTGGGCGTGGATGCACAGCCCCAGGGCTGCAGGGATCCATCCCTTCCTTCCATCCTCCCTTCCCTCTCTGTGCCTGCTGAGAGCCCCTCACTCCCAGGATTTGACCAACCCCATCACAGCCCACAGATGCCTCCAACCCCGTCCCCAGGCACATCCCCTGGACTCAACATCCTGCCAGTGGGACCTTGCAGCTTCCAGATTTTGGTCTCCAATTGGATGTAATTCACATTTGGGACTCAAAACTTCATGGTTTTAGGCTATAACATGCCAGAGTTTTGCACAAGTGATTCTCCTCCGTGTCAGAACTCTTGGGGGAGGAGGATGGGTATTTCTAAAGGGGTGTCTCATTTGGCTGGTGTCATTTTAAATGACAGAACTGGCATCAGCCTGTGGCCAGTGTGAGTGTTTCCCTTCTCCTGTGTTTCAAGTGACAGCCCAGGAGAGGCCAGGCTGGGAAGAAGGAGCATCCCCTGATCCCAAAGCAGCTGCCTGGGGAGGGCTGTGGGAACAGGGCAAGCACACAGAAATATTTCATGTTTTCCCACAGTGTTATCTCAGCCTGCAGTGATTTGTGGCTCTGGGATTTCCTGAGATGCAGATAGCTTTTCTGATTGATTATGATTTGATAGCCATCCATGGCTTTTCTTCCACGGGTTTGCCCATCCTGGAAGGATTCCTGCACCTTCCTGTTGGTTGGGGTGAGATTTGATCTCCTTTGGGAGAAATTTTCCTCACCATTTGCCTGGAAATCACTTCTCAGAACTGTTTTTCCCAACTCTGAGCTTCAGCTGGCTCGGCTGTGCTTTTCTGGGGGAAGACCAGGGCACCAGCCCTGGACACAGGATGTGTTGGATGTGCCCTTCTCTCTTCCCTCATCCTTTCCCAGAAGCTCCTGACACACCATCCCTTTTTTCTTACCACAGCTGAGCTGAATTGGCTGTGTCAAACAGCACTTGGATCTGGTTCCTGTGTGGTACTGGTGGGCTTAGAGGGTTTAACTGGGACTGCTGGGCTGGTTCCCCCTCTCTGTGCATCACCACCCATCTGACAGAGCCCAGTGACCCTCTGGAGAGCTCCCTGGGTGTTCTTCATGCCTGCTTTGCCACCCCAGGGGCCTTCACAGCCTCTGCACGTGGAGAGCTCGCTGGAAATCCCCTCAGAGCACTCAGCCAGAGCCCTTTGGCCTCTTCTGTCCCCAGTTCTGCTGGCTGGTGTGTTCACTGATCTGCCATTTGATGTTCTTACAGACTGCACAAACAACACAGTGGAGGAGGCCAAGTACCTGGTGGGTGTTGGCAGAGCTGATTGCACGGGCCCTGTGGCACAGGTGCCTCTGGTGAGTTGGTGAAATTCCTCATGGGGTTGCTGAAATTCTGATTTTTCATCCTTTGGGAGTACTTTTTTGGGCAGGATTTCCTGTTTAGAGCCTTTGCCTTGCCAAATGTGCGTTGCCCTCAAACATAAGTTGAAATTTCCTGGAGGTTTGGAGCAATGTGGGCTGGTGGCAGGTTGGGAGGGGATGGGCTTTGAGACCCCTTCCAAGCCCAACCATTCCATGGAATGCGGGGCAAGGCAGAGCTGCAGCTCGGAGTTGTTGAATGACCCCTGGGCAAATCTACCTGGGAAAAGTAGAGGAATAAATGGCTCAGTATTTATGATGGAGCTCTGTCAGAACTCAGGACATCCCTCTGGCTGTCCTGGATGGCTCCAGCCCCTGCCAGGGGGCTCAAGGACCCTGGCACAGAGCCCAAGGCACCTGTGACTTTGATTTTGACTCATGGAGCAAATTACCTTTATATGAAGAATTACAAGTCAAGAGTGTTTGTTTAGAATAATAGTTAGTTTGTCACGGGGTGAAAAATAGATTTTTGGGGTTTTTAGAAAGGAGGCTCGGGGTCCCAAGATGGAGGAATTTGGGCGTGCCCTGTCCTTATTCTTTCTTCTGCTTGGCCTCCATGATCTGGGTCCTGCTGGCACTTTTGGATTGGTTTCAGGTAGAAGCTCACTGTCTAACACAGGTGATGGGTATTGGGAAGTTATGGTAAATAATGCACACGTAGTTTTTAGAATAAAAAGATAACACCGCCCCAGGGGCAGGCAGAGTGCCTGGAACTGTCCTGCTGAACGGACCTCAGCAGGCCAGAGAAAGAATTTTATAGATAAGAAACAATAAACAACCTTGAGAACAAGACCAGAGGAGTCCTGACTCCTCCTTCGACCGCCGGGCTGGGCAAAGAGACTTGTACGTATCTCAAAGTCACTGTGACCAACAGAAGTGCCCAGAGAGCTCCTCTCTTGCAGATGGGCTATGCCAACCCCGACCAGGTGGGCGGGGGGCTCCTCTCCCGCCTCTACAGCCGAGCCTTCATCGTGGCAGAGCCCCAGGGCTCCCGACGCGTCGTCTTCGTCAGCGCCGACATCGGCATGGTGTCCCAGAGAGTCCGGCTGGAGGTACAAGGGGCTGCAGGGGAGGGCTGGGAGCAATCCCTTGGGATCTCCTTGGGCTGATGCTGTGCCTCTGCTGGAGAAGAGCTCAGTAAGTGAGGCTGGACTGTGCTCGCTCTCCTGTTAGTGGGAGGATTACCAGGAGTTCATTGGAATCACAACTAATTTATCATGGTGCCTCCAATGCAGCAGAGGGATGTGAATCACAAAGCCAGAAACTTCCACAGACACTGAAGGGTTTGATCTGCAGCCTTAGAAGGAGTTTGGATTGATGTAAAAATAAAACACACAGACATTAAGCAGAAAAACCATAAATTTGTGTTTCTATGGTTGTAAGTAAGAATATGCCTTAAGTAAGTGAAAAACTGCACTGATGAGATGGTGAAGGGTTTATAATGCAGAAAACTGCATTGATAAGATGGTGAAGGGTTTATAATGCAGAAAACTGTATTGATAAGGTGGTGAAGGGTTTATAATGCAGAAAACTGTATTGATAAGGTGGTGAAGGGTTTAAAATGTAGAAAACTGCATTGATAAGATGGTGAAGGGTTTATAATGTAGAGGTGTGGTTGTATGGGGTGAGCTGAGAGTTTAGAAGTTATAATGGAAGCATATAAGTGTGACAGAAGCCCATTGGACAAAAGTATCCACAGTGAAGCAAAGGTCATAGGTTGGAAAAGCAAAATGAACCTTGTGGCACCTATCCATTGGTGTAGAAAGCTCTATATTGCCTTGTAACAAAGAACTTGTGACTACTTTGAGCTATGGCCGAGTGCTTGCTCCTCTAAAACCTCACAGCCTCTGAGACTGATGTTTATCTGAGCAATAAATGGTTCTTAGCCCAAAACTAGTCCCATCCCTTCATTACAAAGCAGTGACAATGATAGGGAGGTGCTGGAGGGCTGTGGATCCTCCTGGGATGTGCTTTGGGTTGGATATAAAGGTCTTTTACCAGATATTCCTATTTTGATCCTCCTGCCAAGCCAACAGCTACAACTCCTTGTTGCACCAGGCAGAAAGAGAAGGGTGAGGAGGGGGATGGATGGTTGGCTGAGGATTTTTTGGGCTCAAGAAGGGTTTTTAGGAGCACTTCCTCCCCCCCAGGTGCTGAAGCAGCTGCGGAGCAAGTACGGCGAGCTGTACCGGCAGGACAACGTCATCCTCAGCGGGACCCACACCCACTCAGGGCCTGGGGGGTACTTCCAGTACACCCTGTTCTGGATCACCAGCAAGGGGCTCGTCCAGCCAACCCTCAAGTCCATCGTGAATGGCATTGTGAAGGTTGGTGTTGCCCAGTTCAGGGTGCTGGAGCCCAGCACAGCTCTGGCTGGGGTGTTTGGGGTGGCACCTGCCTGCTTGGAGGTGGGCTTGCTTGTTTGCAGCTCAAAAAGCAGGAGCTTTGAACCCTTTCTTCAGAGACAGCTGTTGGTAGTGTTAAAATGTTGTTGTAATTTTTGAGAATTTTACATGAGTTTAGGAAAAAATCCCAAACAAGCACCCCCAAACTCCAAGAAAGGTCTGGGGATGGACAGGGAGGGAAAAAACGAGATTTTCCAGATAGCCTCCCACAGGCTGATAGTCCCTGTCTTGCTGCTTTGCAGAGCATAGATATTGCCCATGAGAACATGAAGAAAGGAAGGCTCTTCATAAACAGAGGCACAGTAGAAAACAGCCAGATCAACCGGAGCCCCTTCTCCTACCTCGCCAACCCGGAGTCCGAGCGCAACAGGTAAAACCTCCCCAGGCAGGAGGGAAAAAATTAACTGCTTGAAAAGAGCTTGAAAGCTGTAGCTGCCCTCTCCAAGCACGAGGAATTGGTGAAGGATGAGACTTTCTGCTTTATTTAACAAATAAAGAGTCATAGGGCATTGAAGTGCCATCCTTGGTGCATGGATTTGTGTTCTCTCCATTCCCTGGAGGAGCAGTTCCTGAGGACAGTGACAGCCACAGCTCCCCCCTCACCTTCCCACCTGGTTCCAGGTGCTTCTCCAAGGCCTTGCTGTGTGCTGGTGGTACCTGGAATGACCTTTTCACATCCTTGCTCAGCCTAGTGGGGATTTAACCTGCCAGAGGATCAGAGCACAGCCCTGACTCTGATGGGATTTCCCTGCTTTGTTCCCATCCAGGTATTCATCCAACACAGACAAAGAAATGGTGCTGCTGAAGATGGTAGATGAGGATGGACACGAGCTAGGCCTCATCAGGTACTGACCAGCAGAGCAGCAGGTTTTTCTCCATACCTTCATTATTTTTTATAGGAATGAAGCTGTTCCATTTGTTCCCCTTTTTTACATCACTGACTCCTCCTGGTTCCTTTGAATATAAAAATCCCTGCAAAATAGAATTTATGGGTTACTGCAAGAGTCAGTTCAGGTCTGAAGGAGCTCTTGGTGGCCCTGATAGTGAGGCCACCAAGACAAATTCTTGTTGTCTCACGGCCTGGATTGTTACAGCCATGAGCCCTCCTGGTTAGGAAGGGACAGGAGGGGAATAATCTGCTCTTGTTAATCCATCCCTAAGCACCGTGAGTCTCTGTGTGTATTCTCCCAAAGAAAATTCCCACAAATTTGGAATAGGAAAACTCAATAGGATTGAAATTCAATAGGTCAATTGCTGCTGCATGGAGTGAACAGATTTTCCCTTTTGTAATTTCACTTTAATTTCAATTTTGACCCTTGCTCAGCTGGTTTGCCGTGCACCCGGTGAGCATGAACAACTCCAACCACCTGGTGAACAGTGACAATGTGGGCTATGCCTCCTACCTGTTTGAGCAGGAGAAGAACAAGGGAATGCTCCCTGGAGAGGTGGGAGCACCCAAGGGAATGGGGGAAACAGGGCTGGGACAGGGAGGGGTCAGGTGGGACAGCAGGGACACACAGGAACACAAGGACTGTGGTGAATGCTTTGATTTATTTCCTTTTTCAGAAGGGAAATTGGAAGGTATATTTTTGACTTTCCAAGCTAGTAATCAGTGGCAGTTATTCAGACTTGAGGAATAACTCACATTTATTTTAATTAAAATCTGGGGAGGTTGTGGTTGCCCTATCCCTGGAAGTGCTCAAGCCTTGAAGTGTCCCTGCAGTCAGTATCAATAGTCCTCACTCCATAAATCAGTCATGGTCAGTGCCTGGAAGGATAAAAATCCTGTGCCAGGTGCTCCAATGACCCATAAACATCTGATCAGCAACATGAGAAGCTGGGGGAGAGCCAAGGTGGAAGAGGAGGTGGAGGAGGAGGAGGAGGAAACACAGTCTGCACACCAAGGAGGTGTGAAGTTCTCCCTGAAATGGCGCCATGTGCATCCAATCCTCCCCTGCTCCTCCTGGGATGTGCCTAGACCCCCATCCCAGAGCTCCCAGTGACTCTGGGAATAATCCAGGGTCCTGCTTGGTGAGCACAGCAGCTGTGGGGAGGGCTGGGCTTTGCAGCTTTCCCCGCAAGGCCCTGTAAGGTTCCTCTGTCCTTGGCAGGGCTCTTTTGTGGCTGCCTTTGCCTCGTCCAACCTGGGAGACGTGTCCCCCAACACGCGGGGCCCCTTCTGCGCCAACACGGGCGAGTCGTGTGACAACCCCCAGAGCACCTGTCCCATCGGAGGGGTGAGTGTGTCCCCACCCTCTGCTTCACCACTGCGCGCGGGGAAAGCACTAAAAAGTAAAAAATCCCCTCTTTTTGGGCCATCCTGGATGCCACTTCCAGGAATTTACTGCGCTTTGTCCCTCGCGCACCCGATTTTCCGGTTGTTCGCCCCAAATTTAACTTGAGTGTAGCAACCCTGGGGATAATTTTGATGTGGCCTGCAAGGAGCCCTCAGTTCCCACAGTCTGGCAGTGCCAGATGCTCTCCATAACCACTGATCACCACACAAATTTCCCAACAGGCAGCCATGTGCATGGCCAAGGGGCCCGGGAAGGATATGTTTGAGAGCACCAGGATTATAGGGCAAAATATCTACTTGAAAGCAAAGGTAAGGGATATTCTGCTCTCTGAGTGTGTGTGAGTGCTGCTATGACAGGAACTCATGCTCATTTGAGCAACTTGATGAGCCTTGTGGATCCCTTCCCTCTGGATATTCCATATTCTATCTTCTAGCTCCTATATTCCATATTCTATCTTCTAGCTCCTACATTCCATATTTTATCTATCTTGTACCTGTTTTGGTGGATGCTTGTAGATTCAAATTACTCCAAAGTTCCTTGATTTTGTTTTTATTGAGTAAATGATCTCTGCAACCAGCTGGTGATGACTCTGCCTGCTGGAATCAAGAGGACCTCAGAGCCTGGAATTTGTTAGGACATTGTAGGAAATCTTAATGGTAGGGAAAAATTTCCACAGGTACAACACATCTGATTGGAAACCTGAATTTAGACTTAAAAACCATACTTTAACATGAATTTGGACTTAAAACACATACATTCATTTAGATACATCCTTGCAGGTGTTTGAAAATGCTGGTTTGGGGTTTTGATCTCAGTATTCCTCACTGGGATATGATGAGAATGTCCCCTCTTATCCTCTCCCCCTCCCTCCCATTCATCTCAAAGGCATCATGATGGGGAGAATCCTCCTGGGAGAGCTCAGAGGCACCACCATACCCCACTTGTGGGCCAGTTTGTCATCACATTCCCAAAGTGACACAAAGGTGAGGTAAAATGTGTGGCTGAAGCCCCCACAGAGGGTGCTCCCCTCGCTCTGCTTGGCCCTGCATTTCCTCAGCCCTAAAGGCTCCCCTTTGTCACCTGTGGGCTCTGAAGCCACCCTGGACTGAATTTTCTGGTTTCCCTCCTGTGTGATGAGAGCAGTGAGTGCAAGGAGAGTCTTTGGCAGCATTTCAGGGACTGGAGCTTGTGGGAACTGCAGTGTGTCCAGCAGAGGAGGGAGAGCAGGAGCCTTGGTGGTGGCTTTTCCTTTAGGTGCCCCTGTCCCCAGTCCAGGAGTGCTGGTGTGTGCCTCAACCACAGGGGAGAAAACCCCACTGCTGTTGTCTTTAGCACCTCAGACTCCTGCCCTTCCAAGGCTGTGCCCTCAGCTCCTTCCAGGAATGTCATTAAACCTGTAAAACTTCTGGCAGCCCTTCCCATGGACCAACCTGAGGCTGGAAACCATTCCCTGAGGGGCTGAGTGTGTGTGGTAAATACCTTCAGCTGTCAGGACTGCAGAAAATACCTGCAGCACTTTGAGGCAGTGAGCAGAGCAAAACTTCTGCTTTCTCACAGAAAACATTTTTTCTGCTTGGTCTAAAATGTGAGAAATGCCAAGAGGTGGCAACCAGGGGAAGGGAGTTGCCATCCTGCTGAAATAGGGACATTTTTCAGCTGTAAAAGAGAAGTGTCCTCCATCCCTGAGACAAGGAGAGCTTGCAGGGCTCTGGGGTGACAGAAACAAAGGGACTTTGGGAATTAGAGATTTGCATTAATATAGAATTTGCAGGCAACCCCCGATAGGGGGGAGAGAATGATGCATCTGACTCCGTCTTATCAGAAGGCTAATGAATTACTTTATTATACTATATTATTCTATATTATATTACACTATATTACATTACATCTAAACTGAACCTGCCAAGCACTCAACTCTGCACACAATGCACAGAATCTCGTGACTGTCACCCCACAGTCCCAACACACACAAGGAAACAAAACCCCATCACTCTGGATAAACAATCTCCATATTGCATTCTACTTTTGCACAAACACAGGCACAGCAAATGAGATAAGAATTGTTTTTCCTTTCTCTGAGGTTCAGACAATGAGAATCTCAGAAATACTCTCAGGAAGAATTGTGCCTTGCTTTTCTCTGGGAAGAGAAATGTGGCGACACGTTAACATGAGCAAATATCCATATGGCTCTTCCTGACCGCTGGTCCCACAGGGATTTTTTTCCACCTCATGTGTCCCTTAGGAGCTGTATGAAAAGGCCTCCCAGGAGGTGAGAGGACCCCTGAGCTCAGCCCACCAGTGGGTGAACATGAGCAGCGTGTCCGTGGAGCTCAACGCCACACACACGGTGAGAGCAGCAGGAAAATCCCTGTTCCCCAGCAGCACCTGCCACTGTGAGGGAAAATGGGGTTTGATCCATCCTTTCCTGCAGCAGCACCTGCCACTGTGAGGAAAAATGGGGTTTGTCTCTTTTTCCTGTTCTTCTCCCCTCCTGCTTTAGGTTCAGACCTGTAAACCAGCCCTGGGGCACAGCTTTGCTGCGGGCACTATTGATGGAGTGGGGGCTTTCAACTTCACCCAAGGTAATTTGGGGGCAGATCCCAGTGGGGCATCCCCCAGATGGACTGACAGCCCTGGAGTCACTTCACAGCCTCCAAAGGGATGGGTTTTGGGAAGGTGCAGGAAACCAAACAAACCTTCCAGGTTTGTCTGTGTTGCATTTGGGAAAAGGATATGGCCAAAGGAAGGAGAGCAAGGGGATGAGATGGGGATCAGGGAGAAGAAAGGGCTGTTGTGGGACTGTCCTGCTCATTTGTCCTCCTTCCCTGGGAGCAGGGAGTGTCTGAGAGCTGCTGGGGCAGCTGAGGAACAGAGTTTAAAGGTGTTTCCCCCTCAAGGCTCAGTGGAAGGGGACCCATTTTGGGATCAAATCCGGGACCAGCTGCTGGGAGAGCCCTCGAACGAAACCAAAGCCTGCCACAAACCCAAACCCATCCTCTTCAACACAGGAGAGGTAAGGACACACCTGTGGGGAGTGCAGGGATCACTGGGCTGGGATCAGGGATCCCAATCCCTCATGGGCCCGTCAGGGAGATCCAGGCAGTGTTTGTGATGTCTGCTGAAGGACAAGGAGGGAGCACAGGCTGCATGGGCTCTGCAGAGCTGCTGCTCCACTGATGCAGCCCATCCCCATGCTCAGGGCATGGCTTGGTGTTTTCTGAGCTCTGCTTTCCAACTCTAACTGGAAGTTGCTGCCCCTTTTCCCCCCTGATGCTCCCTTGGCACGGAGGCAAACGTTGCTGCTGTGCAGAGGGATCATGTCCAGGGTTCTTCAGAGCACTTAAACGAGGCCATCTGGGTAAGGAAATGAATTGTTCTTCCTTTCACCGGCCTCGGTAAAAGCTTCCCTGCTGTCACTTCGTGTTCAATCAGCTCCTCACCTCAGCTCTCCCCAGAAGAGGCCCCAGCTCCTCCCAGCCTCCTCCTCCATGCAGGATGGTGTTACTGAGAGCAAATTACACTTTATTCTTAGGGCTTTAGCACATTTTAGGGATGCTCTGGCAGCCCTCCTGCTTCTGATGTGCTTCACAAGCTTTTGTCATTCATGTTTTGCCCCCAGCAAATTGCTCCTCAGAAAAGAAAAAAAACCATTTTTTGTCTTGCTGGAGTGGGATTTTTCATCTCCTCATCAATCCCAATTCTATCCTTTTTCCATGCAGGTGAGGAGTTTCTAGGTGCTACCCTGACCTTCTTTACCCACTTTGCCAAAGCTGCCCCTCTGGCAACACCTTATTTAGGGTTTTTTTGGCCTTACCCATAGTATTTACTTGTGCCTTATGTGACCCTTATGGTCAGACATCACATGAAGGTAAAACACCTTCTCACATGTTTCACAAATAAATTTAATTTAAAAATAAATTTTATATAAATATATATTATAGTATAAAATATATATTTAATAATATATAATATCAATAATGTATTGCTATATAAAATATATAATATATAGGATATATAATATACATTATTAATAATATATAAAATATATAATATATATTATAATATGTAATATATAATATTGCATACATAATATATATTATATAAAGTAATTTACAAATAAATTTTATATAAATATATAATATATTATAATATAAAATATATAATATTCTATAATATATAATATATAATATTAATACTATATATTAACATATAAATAATATATAATATATAGGATATATTATATATTATTAATAATATATAAAATATATAATATTATATGTAATATATAATATTACATATATAATATATATTATATAAATTAATTTACAAATAAATTTTAAATAAATAAATTTATCTGCCTGGATGGTGACTGTAGGAAGGAGAGCACCTCAGATTATTTTTTTCACTGATTCAGAGTATTTATATGCATTTTTTCCTCCCCCTCAGATGACCTGGCCCCACCCCTGGCACCCAGACATCGTGGATGTGCAGATTGCTGCCATCGGCTCCCTGGCAATCCTTGCCGTGCCCGGGGAGTTCACGTGGGTATTCCTTGGCTCTTGCTGCATTTACTGCAGCCAGATTTCACTCAAACCTCCTGGAACAGTTCTGCCTGCAGGTAGAAAGGGGGGTAGGCTCAAAATTGTCCCCAGACTCACCCTGAGAACGACTGAGATGAACACAGGCATCCTGAATAATTTTGGTTATAACAAAACACAGTTTCAAGGAAACCAAAGGATCTGTTAACTTTGATTCTGTTTTTGGCACCACAAACGCCACAATGACAAATTGTACTGACTGTTGTTGATGCAAATTTCAATAGGATAATGATTTATCTCTTGTACCTTTATTTCTACTCTGCCCCAGGGTGCCTCCAGCCCCTCCCTGGCTGTGGTGATGGGTGTGAAAAGTTTTGAGGTGTTTTGGTTGAACTTGAGCACAGAGGGATGTTGGGAGTTTGGATGAACTTGAGCACCTTAAGGGATGTTGGGCAGTGCTGGAGCTGCTGTGGGAATTTCTGGTGGGTGCTGCAAATCCAGCCAGCAATTCCTGCTTTAGAACCCAACTCCAGGGGGGTTGGGCTGTGCTGCCAGGGAACAGGGACAGGACAAGGGCAAAGGGCCTCAAGCTGGGCCAGGGGAGGCTCAGCTTGGACAGCAGCAGCAATTTCTGCATGCAAAGGGTGCTCAGGCCTTGGCAGGGGCTGCCCAGGGAGCTTTGCAGTGCCCAGCCCTGCAGGTGTCCCAGCAAGGGCTGGAGGTGGCACTCAGGGCTCTGGGCTGGGGACAAGGTGGGCACTGGGCACAGCTGGCACTCCATGGGCTGGCAGGGATTTTCCAGCCTCAATGATTGTGAGATTCCATGATTCCGGAGCCTGACTTTGTTCCCTCCATGCCCCAGGACCATGTCTGGACGCAGGCTGCGGGAAGCTGTTCAAAGTGTGAGTTGCTGAGGTTCCCCTGAGTGCAGCACATCTGGAATTCTCTTTTCTTGAGCCTCCTGCTTTTTCCCTCCTCTCCTTCCAGCTGGGCTCATGGGGCTCGTGTCCCACAGATGTTTCCTTCTCCCATTTTCTTCAGACAGATTTTCCATCTGCTTTCTGACAGGCAGGAGAAATGAATATCCTCCCCAAAACACCAACTGATCGGGTTTCAGTCCATTAAGCCAATTCCACAGGGATCCAGGCACAATTGATGCCAGCAGAAGTTTGGCTCTGGGATGGAGGGGTTCAGCTCCTTGATCCCTACCAGGATTCTGCAACATGAGAACAACTGAAAAAAAAAAAAAAAAAAAAAGGCAAAAGTATTTTTTGCATTTGATTGACACATCCTGGCTGCAGCCTAAATAAAATCCCAATCCTAGATGCTGTCTCCACAATTCACTGGGCCTTTCTCATACTTATATCCCTGAGTTTTTTAGGAGTATACAGACATCAGCTTCCAAAAAAAAAAACCAAACCTAGATTTACTGGAATGTGAGGTCCTTTGTCCTCTTTTTCTTTGGGGAGTGAATAGGTGATCTTAAAAAAGGCAAATTGCTCTCTAGGTTTGCATTCCTGGGCATCCAGCCCCCTTCCCACCATAACTTTGTATTCTGTCCTGAATAATAATAATAATAGTACCAACTAACATAACAATAATAACAATATTGATATAACAATAACAACAATAAAAAAACCCAGTATAGTTGTGCATTAAGAAGTTGTTTCAAGGTAAGGATTTTATTTCCTTTGTTTCAAGGTAAGGGTTTTATTTCCTTCCTTAGGAATTTGATTCCCATGGGACACCAGGGATGAACGTTGTGATTGCAGGTCTGTGCAATGTCTACACCCACTACATCACCACCTATGAGGAATACCAGGTAAGTGTTAAAACTGGGGATTGAATCTGTCTAACTGAGTTCACCTTTTGGCTCCAGGGGCTAATAATTCCTTTGAAATTATGTGTGCTTAGAGTTCTTCTACTTTGCCACAAAAACAGGAAGGGAGAACTGGGAGGGAAGGTTGGAAGAACTGGAGTTGGAAGAATCCCACCCCAAAAAGTTGGAGGGGTGGCAAGTTGCATCATTAGCCTTTAAAAGAGGGTGAAAACTGTGCTCATTGGAAGAGCAAAGAGGGTGAAAACTGTGCTAATTGGAGAAACAAAGAGGGTGAAAACTGGAAGAGCAAACAGGCCCTTCCTGTTTGCAGCAGGCTGGAGAATGAGGAGTAACCTGAAATTGCAGCAGAAATACTCTGGCAAGTTGTTGGGGCTGTCTCCTTATCAGAAAGGGAATAAACAACCCAGTGCTGATCTTGAGCTGGCTGGGATGGGATGTGCAAACCACTCAGGAGCCCTCCCAACCCTCCTCTCCCAAATTTGTCCTTTCCAGCTTCAACGGTACGAGGCTGCCTCGACTATTTATGGGCCACACACCCTTTCTGCTTACATCCAGCTGTACAGGGGCCTGGCCAAGGCTATTGCTCTGGTAAGCAGCTTTTCCTATATGCCACAGGCTGCTGGGGACATCTAAATCTTAATGGTGGTGGCTGTTCCTCACCGAGGCCACCTGACTGCTGTGCCTTCTCTTCAGAATCCACTTTGAGAAACGGTATGAAAATAATTCCTGTAATGGGGCCCTGACACCACTTGGGAAATTCTGGTGGTTTTGCAGCTCCAAGTGTAGGAAATCAGTACTTCTAAACGTTCAGCACAGCCTGAAGTTGCTGCTTTTCTACCAAAAGGAAAAAAAATCTGCTGTGGTTTTGGTGTACCCAGCGGTGCCCATCACCACTGTGACCATGTGAAATGGGCAGGAACAGTGGGCAGGAATATCCTGGGATGTTCTGGGGCTGGGTTTAGGAGACCCCAGCAACAGGGCAGCAGGTGTCCTGCAGGGATTGCTCCTGCACAGCTGGAGATCCTCTGCTTTCCTTTCACGCCCACTTTATTATTCCTACAATCTGTGCCAGCAGAGGCTGGGAGGCAGAGCTGTGGTTCCTCAGGGAATCCTGGCTGTCCATGTGGATGTTTGACAAGCACATCTTCCCTCTCCCAGAATGGCACTCAGGAGCTGTCCCCTGGTCCAGAGCCCCCATTTTTCAACGTAACCAGCCTGACCCTGCTGCCTTCTCTGAGCGCCGAGAACGCGCCGGCCGGAAAAACCTTTGGGGATGTGCTGGAAGAAGTGAGACCAAAGTATCGAGAGGTGAGAGCTTCAGGGAAGCCCTAAAACCTGCTGGAGAAATTGTGTTTAAAGCCTTGCCCCTCACCCCACAAGCCTGTGAGTTGTGGTGCCCTCAGACCAAACCAGGTTTCATCTCTCTGGTAGGCAGGGACAGAGCATTTCCATGCCACTGTGCTGAATGGGAATAAAATGGGTGGAAAAAGGGGGAAATAAAAGCCCCTCACTCAGCACAAAGCAGATTTCCCCTTCTGCTTCAAAACAAAATAGCAGTTGATTAAGCAGGCAAATATTTTACAGGGATTTTTTACAAGCAGCAATCAGGTCACCTTTGATGCCTCTGCCGTGGAATGTAAATGAAATGAAATCAAAATGTCAGAAATGGTTCTGTTTTCAATGCTCAGCGTTTAGATAAGATGTTCAGAGCAAGAGTTTCACCTCATTGCTGTCTCCTCACTCCCTGCAGTAAGGCAGGGAGGCATTCTGAAAAATCTCCCTTATTTCCTCCCTTTTCTGTGTGCACTGGTGGAGTTTATCCAGCACACAGTGGAATGGCAAGGCCCAGAGCAGCAGTTCAAAGCACAGATTGTCCACTGCTGCTGCAACAAGTCAAATTATAAATAATTTAAAACAACAGCAACAACAAACCAAGCACAATAAAACATCACAAAACCAACCCGCCCTTAAATACATCAAATGGCCTCTTCAAAGGATGCTCCTAATGTGCTGCTCAGCCTTTAATACCAATCTCAATTTCCCCCTCAGGGAGAAGTTGCCAAAGTGACTTTTGTGGGTGGAAACCCCAGGAACTCTGCAGAGAATGCAGTAAGTGTGGTGGAATGGTGCTGGAACCGGGGTGTTTGATGGAATGGTGCTGGAACTGGGGTGTTTGGGATTGATGGAATGGTGCTGGAATTGGGGTGTTTGGGATTGATGGAATGGTGCTGGAACTGGGGTGTTTGGGATTGATGGAATGGTGCTGGAATTGGGGTGTTTGGGACTGATGGAATGGTGCTGGAACTGGGGTGTTTGGGATTGATGGAATGGTGCTGGAATTGGGGTGTTTGGGATTGATGGAATGATGTTACAACTGGGGTGTTTGGGATTAATGGATATTTGGGTAGGATTTTTTCTTTGCTGGGAGATCAGGGGAAGATGGGAATGCTGTGCTTTGGGAATTCAAACCATCAGAAAGCTTTTTGGGGCAACGAAGTGAATTTGGGCTGTTTATGATCTCTTTATATTATTGAAGCTGTCTGTGTTAGGCCAGGCTGGTATCCAGGGCAAACCTGGTCTCTAATTTCCATCCTACCACCCTGCTGCTTTATTTTAACAAAACAAAGGAAATTAGAAAAGCACTTAATTCATTCCATCACTCACCTTGCATGGACATTGTGACTGCCTATTTTCTTCCTACATATAAGTTCTTCACATCATTTATCAGCTTAAATTTGTGCTTTGGCAGTAAAATGTAACAGCAATTCCCACATTTGCCAGTAAAGTATGAGGAAGCAGAGTCCCTATCCAGTTTAAAGTGCCACAGAAGGTGGGGACCTGCCTGTACCTTCAGTGTCTGCCCTGACTCTGGTGTTTTTATTCCAGACTGTGCATAACTTCCTGACAGTGGAGAGATACTCCAGCATTTCCAGCAGCTGGAGTGTGGTGCTGAACGACGCCTCCTGGGACACAAGGTGGGTCTCCTGAGCAATTTCCCTGTCCCACAGGATCCAGGGACTCATTCCAGTCTAACCTGAAGGGCTTCATTCCAGAGCTCCGGTTAGCCTCAGGTTAGTCTTGGCCCTGCAGGTGATGCTCTCCAGATCATATTTAGGGGGATAATTTGGCAAAACTGGTGTTCCCCTTGGCTCCAGAGTCTGGAATGGAGGCTTGCAAATTTGGGAAAGGGAGGAGGAAGGGCAGGAATTACAGAAGGTTTGTGGTGCAGCTTGTTCCTAGCCTATATCCATCCCTCTGGCACATTGTGGGGATGAATAAGATGCCAAAGAGAAAACAGGAGACACTCACAGGGGAAACTGTCCAGATGTGCTGTGCAGAATAAACAGATAATAATTTTTAAAAGCTTGGAAGAAACAAACGTGAAGGCTGGAGATGTCAGCTATCTGGAGAAATATCCACAAAGCAGCAAGGCTGGTGACACCTTTCAGAGCTGTGGGTGAATCTTCCTCAGCTTCCCAAGAAGGGCTCCCTCAGAGCCAGCTGAAAAGTCCCTCGTGTCCAGATGATGTGTGGGGTTTCGAGGCTGAGCACTCTCTGCAGAGTGTTGGGGGTTGGAGAAAGGCTTTTGCACAAGGAGTCTCTAAAAGAAAATGGGCTTTTGATGTGGGAATGGGTGCCAAAAGTCCTGAGCTCAATAATTATAGATTTTGTGATTGAAGTGAATATTCACTCTCTCAGTTTAGCTCTGCCCCTGCACAGAGAGGACTTGAAGACGCTCCAGGGAAGTGTATTTTATCTCATGGCACGCAGTGAGGTCCACTGAAAGGTGGATTTCCTTGCTGACTGCAGTTTTGGGCCTGTTTTGCAGGTTTTACTGGAGCAAAGGCTCCCGTGGCCAGAGCAACGTGACCCTGGAGTGGCACATCCCGGCTGGCACGGAGCCCGGCACGTACCGGCTGTGCTACTTCGGGCACTACAAGAAGAGGGCCACCCTCTTTCGTGTCATCTCTGTCCCCTTTGAGGGCTCATCCTCAGCATTTCAACTCACAGCTCCATAGGTGACCCCCTTCCCTAAAGGAATAAACAGGAGATTTGGTGTCTGGGCTTTGGATGGTTCTTGTGGGTTCTCTCCCAGCTCCAGGTGATTCCATGATGTTCTGGGAGGGATTTTTTGTCACTGCTGCCCCTTGAGTGGTGCTGGTTGTCATTTGATGTGCAAAGATCGACTTCCTGGGAAGTTTTGGCTTTTCCCTGCAGCTGTGTCTCCTCATGTGTCCTCATTCAAGTGGTTCCTGTCCTGGCCAGGCCAGGTTTCAGCTGATTCTTATTGTAATGATGATGGAAATTCTTCTTTAGTCATTAAACCTGTGCCTGTTGATGGTGAATAGGCTCTCCTGGAGGCAATTAGATGGAAATCAGTAAAACTGAATTCATGAGTTAAAGCTGTGGGTGAGGCTGCCCTGAACAGACCCCAGGCTGCTTTGCTGGAGCACCAGGAAGGACCCAAGGCCAGCAGGGCACCCAGAGTCACCTACAGGTGGGTCACCAGAAGGGTTTGTGGTTCCTCTCCAGCCCATAAAGAGTTCACACAAGCACAGAATGAAAATACCACTGCAGGGTACAAGGACAGCGCCCAGATGCGTTGGCTGAAAGGGTTCCACCACAAAAAAGTCCCCAGGAACGTAGAGGATCTTCCCAGGAGGGTTTCAGAGCTGCCTGGACAAAGCCATGACCACCCTGACCCAGTGCTGGTGGCAGGCCCCTCCTGAGCTGCCTCCCACCAGCACTGCCATAAGTGGGGACAGCTCCACAGTCCCTAAATCTCCTCTGCCCTCTGTAAGTGGTAGAATCAGGGGCCACAGGGAGAATAAAACATGTTTCAGGTCTGGATTTAGGATTCTTGTAGGGCCTGACAGCTAAACAACTGTAAATGTTTAATAAGCTCCAATAATGTGTACCAATTTTGTATGCAGTCTCCTTAATTCTTCAGAGATTCATCAATCAGATAATTTTGCCTCTCCTTAAAATCAGTAGGAGAGGATGAATTATTCATTTCCAAGCAGCTGCAATCAGTCTCAGAGATCCCCATCCGGAGGAGCTCAAAGCAGTTGCGGCACTGAGTCAGGAAAAAGAGACAGAGAGCTTTGAAAGAACATCCCTGGGAATCAAATCCCTGGAGATGCTCCTGCTGTCCTGTCCTAGTAACCCCCCAGCCACCCCACTAATAGCAGGGTTTTTTTCAGTAGGTTCTTTTTTTTCTACATTTTTAGGACATGTTTAAGTAAGCCAAGCTGAGTTGCACATTAAAATATTTACCCTCTAAATCATGAACATCTGACCCCAAAAGAGAGTTTTTAGGAAGCAGGGGAGAGAGAGTGTTGAAAGCCAGAATTAGGATATCTGGAGAGCCCCTCGTGCCCCAGAGCAGGTCCCCTTGTGAAGCACCTCGTGTTTATTTGGCTGTCAGCAGTGGGCAGAATTTAGGGAGCATTTCTGGGGGGATTTTCATCATATTTTGTGCGTAGAAAACTCTCTGGGGGAGAAGCCCTTGCTTTTATTTGCTCTGTAACAGCATGGTCCTGTTGGCAGGCAGTGACCAGCAGCCCTTCCCTGCTTCCCTGCACGCTTTTTTGGGATGCTGTGCCTGGATCCAGCAGCCACTAGGTGCCAGTGCTGGTTTACACGAGAACAAGCTCGAGCCAAAGCCTAGGAAAAAAAGAATTTTCCAGGAATTTGGGCGCCTCGCCAGCTGTTAAATATAGCACTCACTACTCCTCACAGTTGCTCGTCCCTCTCCCCTCGACGTGGAGCCATTTGTGCCCTGCTACGTGCTGGGGAGAAGGGCAGAATTCCACCTTTGTTTTATTTTTGTTGGCGTGGGATATAAAGTCCCAGGAACTCGGGAAACTTGTGGCGGCAGCCCGAGCTGCTGTGCACGACTCGAGCGCTCCCTCCTGCACATCGTGTCCCTTCCCAAATTCACCAGCAGCATTAGGAGATGCTAATTTGGGATCTGACCCCAGGCCCTGGGGGAGAGGGGAGAATCCTCTGCAGGCTTTGATGATTCTCTGGAGAATTAAGGAGATAGCATGCAAAATTGGTACACGTTATTGGAGCTTATTAAACATTTACTGTTGTTTAGCTGTCAGGCCTTACAAGAATCCTAAATGCAGGATTTGGGATTTGTTGGATCTCGTGGTTGTTTGGGGTTTTTTTTCCAGCATCCCACAGAGGGTATTTGTGTGCAGTCTATCTGCAACTCTCTGGTTTTTAACATCTCCACAACCAGGGTTGGATATACACGAGGTGGGGCTGGGGACCAAGGAATGTCCCTTTTCCAATGTTTATTCCTTAAGCAATCCCAAATCTGGATGGGCACAATCCTGTGGATAGCTGGAGCCAGGCCAGGATGAGGCTCTGGGCATGGAGAGGACTTTGAGGTGTCCAGGGAGAGAGCAGCCCACCCCAAGCATCCCCAAAGGACAGGGGCTGTCTAAACCCCCCCCAGCACTTACAAAAGGACAGCTGAGAACTGGAATTTTATCCAAGACTGAGATTTTGGGGGACACAACAAAGAAGAAAGGAACATCCATCCCATCAGAGCACCGTGAGTAGCACCAGGGCCAGGCTGGCCCCCAGTCAGTGACCAGCAGGGACTGGTGACCCCTCACTGGGATGTCACCTTCAAAGGTCATTTGGTTTGGGGGTTTTTTTTCCCTCAAAAAGGTGAAATCCAGGTAGGTATGTGATGGAGCAATGAGATGAGTTGGTCCCAGGGAGATCAAGGTGGGAAAAGGGAGCCATGCAAGCTCCAAGGTCATGCAGATCCCTTGGAAAGTCACATTATCCCATGGACTGAGGGGGTTTCAGTGGGACATGGGAGTTTCCCTGTGGGATGTTCCAGGGTCTGGCCAGCTCCAAACACAGAGTTATGTCACCCTCAGAGATGTTTTATTCTCACTCTGCACCTCAGATGAGAGGCCCTGTGTTGTACAGACCTCCAGGAAGGCACTGGCTGGCAGAAGGGAGATGGAAAATGCAATTTTTGTCCCCCCTGCCTTGCCAGCAGTCAAAGATGAGGCCATCTGCTGATTTTTCTGGGTATTGATCTCATCACTTACACCTCAAACTTGTCTTAGAATTGGTGGTGGATGGTGGATATGGTTTTTGGCTTTGTCTTGCTCTCCACTGGGAACCCACATCTTTACAAACGGGAAAAAATGTTTTCTTTAAGTTGGGCTGTTGGGTTTGAGATTCCTTGGAAAATCATCCTTGCTCTCCCAAACTGACCAGCAGCTGCTGCTGAGCAAAGAGGGAATTCAGTTGTGCCAGGGGGGAAATGTTACAGTGGAGCAAATTCTCCATTGCCCTGGTTTTGGAGGAAATGAAAGCAGGACACCAGGAAAAGCTAATGAGGGAAATAATAGAGCTGGCAGAGCTGCTGGAGCCTGGAGCACAGCTGACCTCTTTGGAGGAGCAATGTCAAGCTATTTTGGCAAAATCTCTTTTGGAGTGGCAGGGAGGCCTTGGCTTGTGTCATCAGTAGCAAGGTGCCAGAGCTTCCCCCATTTTTTGGGTTTAGGATGTCTCTGGAAAGGTGCAAACCCAGAACCCCTCGTGCCAGGAATTGCTGTTTCTCAGTCATTTAGCTGTGATGGTCTTCCAAGGAGCAGAGCCTCATCTTAAAAAAGATTTACCTATCAGTGACCTGGCAACAGGCTCTTCTCAAGGTGGGGCCAATCCCTCACTGCCCTAAATCACAGATCTCCACATTTACCCCTTGTTTTTGCTTGGTGTTTTCTCACTATCGATACAACCCCCAGAAAATCTCCATGGGGATCAGGTAAGGAACAATTGCCACTGTAATAAATTCACAGCAAACCAAATTCCTGTAGCACTGACAGGTAAATAAGTACTGACCAAAGAAGTGCTGGAAAAAGAGGCCAAGAACCCCTTGATTTTTCACTTAGAAGTGCAGAAGTACAAAACCTGCCAACTTTCTGCTGTGTGTGTTTGGTGAGGGTCATCAAAGTGCACGTGGAAAACACTCCTGAACAGCCAGTGTGACCTGGGATCGATCCCTCTGGAGCAAAGTGTGCTCCTGTTTACCACAGATACATACAAGGACTGAGGCTCGTGTTTAAAAAGTTTTAATGATATTTCAAAGTCCAGTGAATGTCCTCGGATTACTCTAAAATCACAGGGTTGCTTCACAGAATTTAGTCCTGGTTCTAATTTGTAATGGATGATTGAGATGCCATTTTCCCCTTTATTCCCTTTAAACATACATGATTGTCCTCCAGTAAATGGAAATTGTGATTTTTCGCTACACTTCACAGTGTTAAAACTCTATACAAACCTTGTACTACTCGTACAAAAATAAGTGCTTCATGCACACATCTTTAATACTGCTTCTTGCCCTTTGCTTTGACATCTTTCTGAACTTATATAAATAGCTGAAAAAGCAGACTAAACTTACTGAACATGGAAAGTGAGAAACACTTCCTGCCAACGGTTTGAGAGACTCTCCTGGCTATATTTCCTTGTTGGCAAACACCACTTAAAGACATATACAGAAGAGAAAAAAAAGAAAAAGCCACAAAATCCATAACACTCTCAGTTATTTGGCCCTCTGTGACCGGGTTTATCCTTTGCTGTGAAGCCAAATGTGGCCAGCAGCAGTCACAGAGGGCTTGTAATACCTTTAGGGTCACCCTAACGAGCTACTTTATAAATAGGAGGGGTCTAATGGGATCTCAGACTGTACAGCTGATGGGGTTTGTTCCATTCTGGGGGAAACTGGGTCAGAAGAGGAAAGAAACACTTGGTGGCTGCAGTCACCATCTTGTCACAGACCCTGGTGCTCTGCACAGCTTGGGGGATGCACAGGAAAAGCTCCCCTTGGAATGGCTTCTACTCTGCCACATCACAGCATCTAAAGCAGCTGAAACATCTGGGGCCAGATCTGCTGGGTGTCACCGACCCAGCTGGAAATTCTTCCTCCCCAAAGGGTTCTTTTGGTCCTAGACTGAGTAAATTCAAGTTTTCTTAGTGTGCATCACCATGTAGCATTTATGATATAGGATTAATGTGTCTGCTGTAGTTATCCAGCCCTGGATTCCTCCCGTATCTCCACAGCATCATTGCTCCTGCCTCGATCCCATGGCAAAAATAAATGGATAATGCCCCTGCTGTACACCAAAGGATGCTCCCAGCATCCCCAAAGGGGTCAAACACAACACCAACACTGGTGCTCTCCAAATTAAGAGGTGCCTTTACTGTTGGTGTGATCCCTCTTCCACTAAATTAATTTTTGCTGGAATCAGAGCAGGCAGCAACCTTGATTTAACATGTAAAGCCAGGAAGGGCTCTGTCCAACCTGGGAAAATGTTCTATGGACATAATTTTATTCCTCTTGAGGTGCCTGCTACTACTGGGCCATGGCTGTGAGCTCTCATGCTCTAATTAAGGAGGGAATTGGCCTTAATGAATAGCACTTTTCTGCTCCTCAGGCTTAAAAGTTTCCCTATTTTTCAGTGAACGTGCCATTTGATGAGAAGCGCACAAAAATACACCAGTATTTGCTGATTTTTGGATATGGCTGGGAGGGAGCAAAGTAAGAGGGAAAGCTCTGCTGAATTCTTGTGCCCTGCTTTAAAAATAAAATTAGCACGGAAACCTGTTAAAAATTAGCCTCTTGGGCTGGGCAAAAATGTTTAGGATAAATGGTTTTTTGCCTTGGCAAAGAAGAATTTCAAAGAGCCTTGAGATGCTCCATGCTGGTGGGATCAGGGGCAGGGAGAGGCAAACTCATGTGGCCAAGGGGCACCTCTGCTCTGCCTGGCCTGGGAAACTTTGGGGTGGATGCAGGAGAATTCCTGGTGCACAGAGGGGTTTGCTGGGCCACCCCATCCTTCCCCAGTCCTGGTCACAACAGCCACAGGACCAACTGTTTTCAGCACAGGTTGTTGCTTGTAAACACACAATAGGTGTATAAATATATATACATATAAAAATATATATATACACCTGAGAACCTCTCATTTCCTGGGCTGAGCTTTTGCTTTCTAGTGTGAAAATCTGATTTTGCACCATTTAAAAAAATTTCTTCTCCCCCACCTGCCCCGTTACGAAACTAAAGACCTACAAGCCTGAAACTCCGACTAAAATGAACCTTAGGCCACAGATTCACTTAAAATCATGAGGGTGTTGAATTACCAGACTGAGATTGTTTTTCTTTGCCTTTCTGCCTGTGCTGGGTTTAAGGGAATTTGGTTAAAAGGCTCCGTAGCCGTCGCTCCGTGCGGCGACAGCGAAGGCAGGATAGGCTTCGTAGGTCGCATATGTGGCCAAATCTTGTCCCAGTGTCACTGCTTGCTTGAGCTGAGTGGCTGTGACAGTGGCAGCTGCATTAGCAATGGTGTATCCTAAAGGAAAAAAAGAAGGAAAACCCGTGGATTAATTAATGAAAATCCATCCAAAACTCACCATCGCCCGGTAGGTTTTAATGGGACGACCTAAAGAGGAAACGGCTTAGGCAGCAGTGAGTTTGTTGGTGGGAATAATGTAAATCAATTAAATAATTAATAGGAAAATTTAAGCTTTTCCTCACCCATGATTTGTTAAACACAGTGCTGGAAAAACACTCTCTGGTTGAATATTTTTTCCTCAGGTTTTGATTGTTTCTAACGGTGCTCTGGACAAGTCCACCCTGCATATGGCATGAGGAGGGCAAGGAAACAACCTAGAACGGGGGAAATTTGGGCAGGATTCTTGAAGAAAATATAGCTCTGATCCCTTCATAACCAAAATACAGGCAGTTCAGGACAGCCATGGTAGGGAAATACTGTCAATGCAATGGCAGGGAGCAAATATTTGGTGGACGGGATTTTTTGGGTTTTTTCCCATTGGTTTCTAATGGAAAATGTGGTTTCAACACTTCCAGATTTTCCATGGGAAGATGTAAGCGCTGCTGTTTGAGAATGAATCACTGGGAAAACAGCATCATTTGGGGCTTGTTCCTCTGAAGGCAGGGCATAGCAGCTTGTCAAGCAGACTGCAGTGTTTTGTTGTAAAAGAATCAGGAATTAAGACAAAGTCTAAATTTGGGAAGAATGGCTGGGGTATCCATTGGACCTGCTGGAGCAGGCTCTGCTGCCAAAATACATCTCCCAGGATCCTGTCTGACCATGTGGGCAATGGGATCAACTCCAGGTCAGCCAGAGCCAAGGTCCTCTTGGTGGGGGAATGGAAATATTGGGCAACAGGGAGCACACATTGCCTCATTGGAGGTGTCACTTTGGGGAAAAAACATGATGAATTCCTTACAAATTGAATATTGTGGCTCTCCAGAGTATTTTCTTTGCACCAGCAAAGCCAGGTGCAACATCTCAACAGGAATTGAGAAATCTGGGACTTAGAGCACAGCTGCCACCATCGGGAGAGAAATGAGCTGTGAGCTGGGCATGGCCTGAGCTGAGCTTTAGCAAGCCCTGACCAAGGACTGGTGTTTGCTGCAAGCAGCAACTTTAGCGCATGTCCATTTGCCAAGCTCCTAAGACAAATAAATAAGGGTGGATGAAAGAAAAGGAGAGATGCTAATTAAGCAGTAAGTGGAGGCTGGATTCAATAAAGAGCCCATTTGGTCTCCACGCTGCGGAAGCTGCACAAGCCCAGACAAATTGATTTTTCTGTGGCTTTTGCGGACTCCTGTGGCAGGAAGCCGGATAGATGTTTTATTTTTTTTTCAAAAATCCATCCTTGAGACACTCCAAACAACTCAGTAGTACTGACTAATGGGTTCCTCATGTGCAGCTTGGCACCTGGTGCTGCCTCTCCATCAGAACTGCTGTCATGCTGGAGAGCACGGCAAATGTAATTCCTGTGTTTTCCATGATTTTCCAAGCTGTTTTGGGCAGTTGCAAGAGCTATGAATTCTCAAACTGGGAGAAAAACCTTCTGTGGGGGTGTGAGAGCTGGGATTGGATCCAAACTTTCATGGCTGCGTCACTTCTTTGGCAGATGAAATCCCAAGTGTGGGTTCACAAGGGGCAGGGGGTGCTGGGGGAGGATGGAGAGCCCATGAATTCATCATCCTTGCAGGGAAGAGGATCTCCTCCATCCTGGTGACATCAGGGCCAGGGAGGGGACTCATCCCAGATGTGGCACTGGGGATGCCAGCTTTGCATCCTGCATTGTTTCTGGGGCTCCCAGTTGAAGGAGGTTTTCACAAACTGGGAGGACTGGAGAGGATGTGTGGTGCCAGGATGGGCCTCTGGATGTTGGGATTCTCTGCCCTTGGACACTGCTCTGACCCCCCTGGACATAATCCCAGCCATGGCATTGACTTGAGGGGTCAGGGTTGGAGCAGAGCCCCCCACCCCAGTGACCCCAACCTGAAATGCTCTGGGGTGTGGACACAGAAATTTGTGATAAAATCCTTTATGGGCAATAAACTGGCACAGACTGCCCAGAGCAGCTGGGGCTGCCCCTGGATCCCTGGAAGCATCCAAGGCCAGGCTGGACAGGGCTTGGAGCAGCCTGGGACAGCAGAAGGTGTCTCTGTCATGGCAAGGGGTGGAATTATGTGATCTTTAGGGTCCCTTCCAACCCAAAGCAGTCCAGAATTCTCTGCTAAACATGCCAGACACACAAGCAACATGAGTCATTGTGGGGGAGCACAACCAGGCCAGTCCTCAGCGGACAAAACCTGCTTCATTCCTCACATCCACAAGGAGCCACCAGGAAAATTGACATTGCAGGAGCCTTTTGCTCTACAGACATGCCCATACCTGGGAAAGCTGGTGCTGCAGGAGGCACCTCTGCCCCCTCCACGGGGATGCCCAGGGTCTGCAGGGTGTACTCTGCCGCGTAGGTCTTGGCCTCGTCGATGTAGGCGCTGAGCTTGGGCGGTGTGAAGGGGTGTCTGTGAGCACACAACAAAATTAGCTGGGTTTGCTTTCCCCAGGGCTTTCCTGCCAGGTGTTTTCATCACTTAGTTTTAAATACAAAAGGAGGTATAAAGATCTGGCTCTTCAGGGTTATTAGGGTCTGGGTTCTCCCAATCTTTCCACCGCACTCGCTTGCAATTGGAGGCAACCGCAGTGTTGGATGGATCCTCACTTAGGACAATCTGTTTTCTTGGGTAAAGTTTTATATTTTTTCTTGGGGCCCATTTTTGATCCGCTTAGAGCTGTCAGCACCCCACGCAGCAAATGGAAGCGTGGCTTCCCTGGGCTGGTGCATTACCAGAGCTGCTCTCCTCCCCGTGGTCTGCTCCCTCGCTGGGGTTATCAACCCTGGACACAACATCCTTGCAGAGGTTGTTGTGCTTTTTCCATCAAAAAAACCCCCCAAATAACCCTGCTGCATTTTTTCTTTACAATACCCAGCCTGGGTTTTTCTTTACAATACACAGTAAAGAGTGGTTTTGGTCAGAAATGTTTACAATCATATTTGGGGCTGAAATATCAGCATGTACCTTCAAATTCCTCTCATTTCCCCACAAGGGCTATCGTCTGCTTTCTTTTTGTACAAAAAAAGCACCTTTTTGCTTGATTGTGTCTGCCTTTCTGTAATGTTTGCACCAGCAGAGAGAGCACCAAGCACAGCACTTAATTATACTCTGTGGATGTTTTTCTCCCTGTATTTTTTAAAAGAGTATTTAATATATATGTATATTCATATACATATACATTAATATAGATATGTATATTAATATAAATATATTAATATAGATATCCATATGTGCATATATACTATACTAACATATATAATTATTATATAATTATATATTTTTATATATAATACAAAGTAATATATTAATATATAATACAAATATATATATTGTATATATAATATATAATTATATATACAATACATCTATACATCTATACATATATATAATTATATAAACATATATTATTTAATAAACGAAGATACATATATAAAACAAATATAGATTTAAAATTTCAAATAAATATTAAAATTTAAAAATTAAATAATTAAAATTTTGAATTAAATTAATATTTAATAAATATGGAAACAATAAATATTCTAAAATATATTTAATAATTTTTTTAAAATAAAAGGAAACTGAGACCTGTGTTCTTGGGACTTTGAGGACAGCTGTTAGGTAAAATAGAATTTATAAAATAAAGCCTAAACCTCAGAAACCTTTCCCTAATGACATACATGGTGGGGTTCTGGCTGGCAAGGGCAGGGATGGTGATTTTGTAGAGGAAGAGCTGTCTTTGATCCTGGCCAATGGCAGAGTGGAGCTGGTACACAGGCTGTCCCCAGTTGTTTTTCTGGCAAATTTCTTCTAAGATCTAGAAGGAAAAAAAAGGGGATTTGTGCTGGGGTTAATTGCTGTGAAGAAGCCTCCTTGCCCAGCTCCAGCCCCTGTGCTGAGCAGCTGCCTCCCACAAAGAGTTTTCAGGGATCTCTGGCAGCTTCCTCAAAGCTTAGCAAAAAATCCAAAATAAATGGCAGATAGAATACTGCACCCAGCTTCAAGTGTAAGATTCATCTAAATGCTTTATACATTAATATCTGTTTAATTCCTGAAATTATTCCCTATTCGGCTGGGCATCTGAGTCCTTCTGCTGATTAGATTATTTCAGTGTGGTTTGCTTTGAATCCTCCTCAGAATCTCTGTCTCATGGATGTCTGTTTCAGAGGACTAAAGAAACTCGGGCTGCATTCATCTCCTCTGCTCTGCTGCCTCCCTGGCTTAGTGGGTTACAGAGCACGAGAAGTCCAAATAGGCTTCTTTTTAAAAAGAAAAAAGGTTGTGTTTCCATCCAATTAATTCCACGAGCTTCAGCAGGGGATTGCAGCTTTTGAAATGCTGAACCACTTGCCCTCAGCCTTGGCACAGCTGGTCCCATGGTAATTGGGAACTGCTGTCCAGAAACACTCCTGCTTTGGCTTGGGATTCCAGGGGTTTTTAACCCACTCCCTGTGTGCTGTCCCAGCGGGGATTGGTCACCTTCCATTAAACCAGGTTGCCCTGACCTGGCCTTGAGCATTTCCAGGGATGGGGCAGCCACAGCTTCTCTGAAAAACCTGTGCCAGAGCCTCACCCCCATCACAGCCAAGAAATTCCTCCCAATATCCCATCTATCCCTGCCCCCTGGCAGTGGGAAGCCATTCCCTGTGTCCTGGCACTCCAGGCCCTTTTAAAGTCTCTCTCCATCTTTCTTGTAGCCCCTTCAGGCACTGGAAGGCCACAGTTAGGTCACCCTGAAGTCTTGCTGTGGTCTACCTCATTTACAGCTTACATTTGAACAGATTGAAAACTAAAAAGAAAAAATTAAACCTCACTGCTGCTTTTAATTTTGCCACCACAGCTCCAGCTGAAGTTTAGGGTCTTGCAGTGTAAAATGCTTCATTACACAGTTCAGTTCTCAATTACAACAGCTCATTTTTTCACTGTGGCAACACTTGTTCCCTGCTGTCCCAACTCCTTTATAGGTTGGTTTTATAAAAATGAATTTCACCTGCCCTAAGGCTCTGCAGAACCATTCCAGGGATTTCACACCTCTAGTGGAAGGTGTCTCTATGCATGGCATGAGTTGGTACTAGGTAAGCTAAAGATTCCTTCCAACCCAAACCACTCTGTGATTCTGTGATTTGCTGACAAAACAGACTAAGGGGACTTTTGCAGGAGGGAAAAATCCCACTGTCCAGTTTTCTGGGAGAAAACAAGGATGTTCTCATAAACTTTGGCAAACTTGATGCTGTGGCAATTGAAGTGTTAATAGGCAAAGACATGCTTCAAAATTCGGGGTGAAGTTGGTTTCTTGTGTTGCTCTGGACAATATAAGGGTTATAAAACAGTTATTGTCAGGGCTGGACATCCAGAAACTCAGGGAATTTATTGTGGATTTCTCCTCAGCCCTCTTCATCCATTTGCATCGACACACAAAACCAAATCAAAGAGTTTCCGTGCTAGGCTGGAAGGATGTCAACACTTCTTTTGCCATAGATGATTTGAAAATTTGCATCATTTTTCTATACATGTGCATTGTTCCCTGGTGAAGCCCCAGCTGATGCATTTTATGTATCAAACCCATCATGGGTGGGAATTCTTCGGCCTATGGTGCTTTTATGGTGCGACAGCCAGAACCTGATTAAGGCATTTATAACAACTCTCCCCTGACACTCAAGGTGATCTTAAAGGTCTTCTCCAACCCCAACCATTCCATGATTTTGTGAGGCAGGTGGATATTGCAAGATGGAATGGTGCAGCTCATATTTCAATGTCTTTTGAGACCCAAGAACGGATTTATTTACCAGGCCACAGCGCAGATTCAACGAGGGGCCCGTTTTCCCAACACAACCCTTGGGACACTTGGGACATGGCCGCTCTTTTTGGGGTCACGTACCTGAGGGGCGAGTTTGATCCCTTGGGGCTTTAGCGTGACGTGGTTCATGGGGGTGAGCTCCATGCCTGGCAGGAGGTCGTAGAGCTTCTCCTCTCCCCTCTTGTCTCCCTTGAGGTGGTATCCGCGCCCCAGGCCCGGGAACGCCAGGTAGCCGCGGCCTCCCAGGCCTCGGACGCCCGCAGCCCCTACAGGTACATTCATGTAAATTTCTAGGAATGTAAGAAGGCATTAAACCGAATCAAATCACCGGAAAAAGGACCCTGATTCTCGCTGAAAGGAAAAAGTTAGCCCCGCTTGCTGGGAGGGTTGGGAAGCAGGTGGGCAGGAGGTCCCAGGGCCTGGTGGTGGGATAACACAGGCTTGACATTGACACCCTTTCTTGGATAGGTGAGGGGTTTTGGGGAAAAACTGCTTCTTTTTGCCCATTTTTCATCATCTCTGGTCAGTTTTGATTTCAAGACAGATTTTTAGCCAGCTTTGTAGCTGGAAGTCAGAGAGGGGACAGCTGGAATCTTTTGTTACCCATCAGTGTAATTTCACCTTGAAGAAATCACAGCTTACACAATTTCATACCAATATGGACAAAAATCCTCTTTGGTTTTGCCCTATTACACTTCCATTTTTTCTCAGGGAGCCCTGCTTGGGAGTCTGGGGAGACCATGAGGCAGGAGATGGATGGGGAATTATCATATCTGCTCCTTTCCTTAACACAACTTTTAGAGGAGCTGGTTCACCTGTGTGGGGAAAAGCTTGAGGAACAAGGGTTGTTCCTGCTGCCCTGTCTGCTTCCTGCTAAAGGGACAAAAACTGGCCATCATGATCCTTGCCAGGCCTACCAGGGTGCCACACAGAGTCCTAGCCTGCTGTGGGACTTGGCTTGGGGACACAAGGCATCATCTTTGGAAGGAAGATCAGATGACAGAGTTATTTCTTTGCTAGTCCCAAACTTACATCTGCACTGACTGAGCAATACCTGTATTGACATTTAATTTGGGGTGTGGGGATTTGATTTGGCTCCAGGCAGGGTCACCCAAGAGTTCTCAGAAATATTCTCTTTTATTCATAGATTGAACTAGTTGAATTAACTATTATTAAGTTAACAATCCCCCAAAAGGGGGCCTCCAGCTCCCAGAGCACAGAATGGCTTGTTTGATTCCCTACCCTGCACCAGGGCAACGTGACTTCCTTGGAAAACTCCACAGCTTTGGGTCAGAAAACACCAGGACTGGTAAAATTTTCCCTGCAACTTTCAAGGACAAGTGTCGCAGACATCTTTTATGGAAAATCCTTTCCTTAGGATTTTTCCTCCTGAGAAGCTGAGAGGCATCAGGAACAAAATGTAACCAATGATTATCTGCTGCTGTGGAATGCAACAGGTGGATCTGGGATTGATCTCATGTGGTTGTTTCTAATTAATGGCCAATCACAGTCAGCTGGCTTGGACTCTCTGTCCAAGACAGTTTTTGTTATTATTCTTTCTTATTCTATTCTTAGCTAGCTTTTTGATGAAATCTTTTCTTCTATTCTTTTAGTATAGTTTTAATATAATATATATATAATAAAATAATAAATCAAGCCTTCTGAAACATCCTAGTCTCTTCCCTCATCCAAAAACCCATGTGAACACCATCACAGACAAGAGGAAAGATAGTGGTGGTGGTGGCTGGCTGTGGGAGGGGGAAAGGAAAAGTGTTTTATTTGGTCTTCCCTGCTGGGGCAAAACCAGGAGGATCTGTGGGTTATTTACACTGGACTGAGGGCAGCCCAGAAATTCCTTCCAGGAAAACAATTTTTTTTCCAGCTGGAAGGTTGCCTTTGGGAAAGACAAGAGCCTAAACCCTTTGTTTCCCATCACAGAAAACGGCATCCAGGAGTGGGGCAATGCCAATGTCACCAATACCCATCTGGGGAGCAGCTGCCCGACCCCTGGAGGGGATGCTGGGTGGGAGGGGGTGGTTTTCAGTTTTCCAAAACTCCAAGAGGGAATTACCTCGGATGGAGGGGGGCCGGAGGATGCTCCTGCTGCCGAGCCCCTTGGCGGCGGGGAAGTGCAGGTTGGGGATGGCCGCGTAGGCCTGCGGTGCGTAGAAGACGGGGGCGCCCAGGTAGGCGGTGGCAGGGTCGTACAGGTGGCCCAGGGTGTAGGTGTAGTCCCCCTGCAGCACCGGGGCCCTGCCACCAGTGCCACGTGTGTACCTCACGTAGCTGTCCTTGTCCACCGGCTTGGCCAAGGTCACCTCGATGGGGGAGCCATCCAGCACCTGAGAGAGCAAGGGACAAGCACAGGGGGGAAATGATGCCTTGGGTTTTGGCTTTCTTCTTCTTTCTTTTTGATTTTGTGCTGCTTGGGTGTGTGGGTCTGGGTTTCATATAAGGGGATGGTAAGCTTTCTTCACAATGTTGGTGGACACAACAATGCCTTCTCTAGCTGGGGACCAAGGACAGCCAGATCTGGATCTCAGGCCCAAGAGTATAAACTATGTGGACTGAAGAGAGAAAATAAAAGGATGGGACTTCATGGGCTGGGGCTGTAATTGGACAATTAGCTCCAATATGCTATGGACCAAAACTTATAAAAATGTGAGATCTTGTCACTAAGCCCTCCTTTGCTTCCATCTTGGAGCCATCTGGGCAGAGCCAAAGACGTGGCTCTGGTACTGCCAGAGTGTGGCCTTTGAAGGCCCTGCAATAAATATCCTTTTATTAAATATAAATATCCTTCCCCTTAACTCTGTCTAGCCTCTGTTCCAGCTGTTTAAGGCAGCAGGGGAAGGGGTTAAAAGTGCTTGATGAAAATCCAACCTATGGGGGAGCTGCCCCCACATCCTAACAGATGAGAAGGTGGAGGAAACCACCCCAAAAAAGCCCTGGATCTCCTTCACATGGTTGGAGGCTTAACCTGAGAGTGCCCAGCCCTGGCTCTAGCTGGGAGAGGCTCCTTCAGCAAAGCCTTCAAAAGGCCTCACTTCCCTGCAAAGCAGCTCATAAGGCAGCGAGATTCCACGTGCCCCCATGGAGAACAGCAGTGGCACTAAAAATAGGAGCGGGGTTAACACCTCTTTGGGAACAGCTCTGGCTTTAGAGTGAATTACATGCAGTGCAAGAAGGGCTAAATTCAGCAGCCTCCTCACAAATCCGCATCTGAACTCAGAGCAGATGTTTGGGCTGACCTCGTTTGTCCCACTTTGCCATTCACACGCTGCCCTGCCAGTGTTTTTGTTGGCAGTCTGGAACAAGGATGTGAGTGTGAGCCAGGGGGGGGATCCTCACCCCTCCTTTCCTAGTTCTTCTTTCAGCTTTTCCTGTTTTTTTTTTTTTTCTGTCTGAGCATGAGCTAGAGCCAGGCAAACACTTAGCACAAATCCAAGGAGCCAAAATGAATCGTTTGTGTACAACAGAGCTGCTGAAAAACAAATTCAGGAGTATAAAAGCAACCAGCAAAGAGCAAATTGGGATAACACCTCCAGGAGGATTTTAGAGCTAATAAAGCAGGTGGCTTTGTGTAATGTACTGCACTGTAAGCTCCAGGAATTAACATTTACAGCAGCTTTACCTTCCCATTCAAGGCTTTCATGGCCTCCACTGCGTGTTCTCTTTTATTAAAGTGCACAAAGGCGTAGTCTCTAATTTTCTTTACTCTCTCCACTGCACCTGTGGAAAACATTGGAATATTAGTGGGAAGTGGGGATTAGTCAGAAAACAGAGACCTGAAAGAGTGGCTCTGTCAGGTTATGAGCCCCTGGAGAGCAAAGGCTGAGCAAGGGTAGAAGAACAAGAGGTCAGTGTCCCCTCACCTCTTTGGATGCATATTCCAGAGGAAAATCAATATATAATGGTTGTAGCATTTCAAGGCAAACTAGAAGGGTTTGGGGTCAGATACCAGTAAGATTCCCGTTAAACTGGAGTGGTTTTCTCCTGTCCAAACCATTCTGTTGGACACTGCCTTTGGTCTTGTGCCTCCCTTCTGTGACTGACAATGCACCAGCTGTGGGAACACCCCCTGTGATCCCCATCTCCCCGCTTTTGTATGTGCATTGGAGGCAGCTTTTGCCATAAAACAAGGTGGTTTTTCTCCTTGACAACCAGCTCAGGAAGAATGAACAGCCAGCCCTGCCCAGGACAGAGCAGCCCAGGGCATGGGGATGGGCTGGGGCTGATGGGGCAGCAGGTCTCTCCCTAAGAAACAGCCTCTCTATAGGAAACAGCCTTTCCCGGGGCAGTGGGGCTTCCCTGGATGCCCCAATTCACCTGGACACGGCCCCAGTCAGGCTCTGCAGCTGAGGGTTGGCCCTCCTGGGATGGGGCTTGGGCTCGAGAATCTTTCTTCCAGCCTGAATCTTTCTTACATCCAATTTATCCAAAGTAATTCAAATGTAAATTACTTGTTCTTCTTTTCTAAATCCATCCCCCACAGTTTTGTCTTTCCCCTGTCAGCTGCTCTGATGCCAGAAACTCATACTCTACACTGAGGAGTCTGTCTCCAAAATAACCCCACCAGTCCTGCTCCCCATGGCCACAGCCTTCAGCCATTTCTTTAATTCCTCATCTTCTCTGCTCCTGTGGCTTGGGAAGCACAACATCAGGCAGCCCAGCCTCCTGTAAAACCCCCAGAAAAATCCTTTGGAAACATGGCTAAGGGATGCTGAACAGCTCTTCTGTTGGCTTCTTACCTCCTAAAGCTGAACAGGTGCACAGGGAAATGCCATATTGCCACAAAAAGCATGCACTTAGAAAAATGCAGGTGGAAACACATTTCTTTGGTGTTCAGGGGAGTCATTAGGAGCTGCAGAGGGCTAAATGAGCCTGTCCCAGCCCACAGCCCAAGCAGGCTGCACGTCTTGGAATGACACAGGGATGGTAAAGTAGCACTTTGTGTCCTTCTGGGACAGAGGATGATTTTCCAAGCCTAAATTTATGGGAGTTATATGCTGATGCTTTGTTTACAAGTGGAAGCTTTAATGAACTCGCTGTGTTTTGAATATCCCCCTTCTGCCTGCTGGAGAGCATTCCAGGACACCAATGCTGAGCCAAAAATTCTGCTCTCCACTGCTTTGGCCTCTGCTGGGCCAAGCAATGTGATACCCACCCCTGGGTCAGCTCCATGGAGGAGGAATTTCCTTGGGATTCCTAGGGAGCAAGGGGAGGGCTTTTCAGAGAGACAGCTCTGCAGAAGTCATCAGGCTGTGAATTTGGCACAGGTTTAAGGGGTGCTGCTTGTGCTGTGTCCCAACTTAGCATTCCTGGTGCTGCCTGTGGAGCCCTCAGAGATGTGGCAATTGCTGTGTCATTGGAAGCTCTGGATCATTTTTTATTGCATGATTTGTTGATGTCAAAACAGCTTCCTAATGCCCTGGATCCAAGGTAATTTCAGCTAAGTAGTGCTGAAATGTGGCTGAATGAGTGAGGCAGAGAATCACGGCAGGGCAATGAATCATTTCACGTCCTTGCTGCCTTTTTTGATCTCACTGTAACTTAAACAGCATTTTCTCTCCCCAAAGCTGGAAGTTTTGCTGCTCCAATGCACCCATTCCTGATTTTAGCCACCAAAATCAAAGCTGTCCATTAAAAAAAAAAAAAATTCCAATGTGAACGCTGAAATGATAAAAGGAAAATGAAAGATGATGCAGAACTTGTGTTGTTATGGTGGAAAACTTCTTAGGAGCAAAGCAGATGACTGTTACCAAAGTGTCAAAAGGCCACAAATGTGTTTCTGGGGAGTGTGAGCTTGCTCAAAGCTCGGGAGCAAAACTGGGTAAATAAAAGAAGGAAACAGTTCAGAGAGTGGGATAACATAAATTTAACTAAGGAGTAAAATGGGTTCTGCAACAGCTCGATGGTGGCTAAAAGTATGAGCCAGAAATGCTGGAAGGACACAAGGAATACTCATGAAGACCTTTGCATTGCAGCCTAGTCCAAAAAAAGGCATGAAATGAAGAACTTAGAGGAAGAAAACTGAAGCTCTGCAGTGTATTTTAAAAAATTAATAGAAGGAAGCTAATAGGAGTGAGATGAAAGGAGATTTCCCATTGCCAAGCACCAGTTCCTAATGCCTAATGGACTGTGTGGCTTGCAGAGCTGCAGAAAAGGGTTATTTTTACTTTGTTGGTTTTGAGTGGAATTTCCTAAAGCTGGAACAACTCAGAAGTAAAATCTCCTTTGAAAGCCAGCAGGATTTTTATTCCCAACCATTTTTAAAATTTTTTTTTTATTCCCAACTAATTCTCCCAGCTTTTTTTGAAAAAAAAATCTCACCCTAACTGCATGTAAGATATGCCACAAAGGAATATTGAATTAAATGGAAAGCACTAATTATTCACCAATTTACACGGGGACTAGGGGGATGTATGAAAATGAGTTCAGAATTTAGATAGCTCAGATAAAAAGGAGTTGTATTAAATCACTCTATTTTTATCACCATCCCTTGCCACAGAAGAATGCTGAAGTCACCCAGCTGCTTCCCCAACTCTTTTTAAAGAAAGACTAAATGATTCCAAAGCATTTTGAGGACACAGGGCAACCCCATGCAGCATTTTGGGTCTCTTCAAGTTGCCAATCACCCTCCTTCATGGTGGCTGGGAATTAAGCAGCCTTTAATGGGATGGCATTTTGGGTGGGAGCCTTCAGCCCCACGACAATTTTTGTGGCATTTCACACAAACATTTCACAGCAAGAAAAACCCAGCTATTTTTATCTCTTGTGGCATTTTAGGAAGGCAGAAACATTTCCACTTGCAGCACTTGTTTAGAAGGCACAGCACCTACCTGGTTTGATGCTGTTGAACTCCTTCTCAATGGTCTCCTCGGTGGTGGAGAGCATGAGGTTCCTCACGTAGAGGATCTTCACTGAGGACATGGTGTCCTCATCCACCTCCACCTCTGGCTCTGCCCAGTCCACAGCAATGGGGTGTCCCCACAGCTGGATCCTTCCTTTAAGGGAACAAGGCATGGTCAGGGCTGGGGGGCTTTGCTTCCTCTTGCCCCTTCTCATGCTCTATTTCACAGCAGAACAGGCCTAATTCTACAAACATGACCCACAAAAAGCCTTCCCAGCTCTGCCTTTCCAAAGGCAGATGGTCACACTTGGAATGGCCTCCTGTAAATACCTTTGGAGCCTCCAGAACTGAGAGAAGTGAAAATGTGGAATAATTCACTTTAAACCTCCATTTCCTGGAGCACTCCCTAAAGGGAAATATTTTAATGTATTTATAAAAATCCCCTTTTGGCCAGCAAAGTTTCATTCCCTTGATACCAGAACAGGGATCCTGAAGTCCCAGTGGGATGGAACGAAACAGCAAAAGCAAGGATGTCTCTGTGTGTGTTTGAATTTGTTTGGGGGAAGCTGCAGCAGAAGAAAGGAGGGACACAAAAAGTCTTGATGCATAAACCAGGGTGTGGGTGTGGAGGACGAACCCAGGGGCTCTGTGTGCACTGGACTGAGCTGCTGAGGGGCAGGGAAGGAAAAAAGCAAATAAATCACATTTGTGAATGCTGATGATGCAGCTGGGTTGGTGTCCCCACTTCTTGAGGCTCAGCTCCAGATTTAAAGGCACCTGATGTGAGACTTTCACTGAACTCCAGGGGAATTTTCAGAAGTCCATATTTCTGTCTGTTTGCATGCATGTGTATTACCAAGGCTGCCTTTTTAGAGTTGCCATTAGATTTTGGTCAATTTATTTATTTTGGTCAGATTTACGGTTCTGTTGCACTTACAGAAAATTCTATTAATCCTATTAGAGGTGTTAAATCGGTCAACTTATTAAGGACTACTAGTGTTGATTAGATATTGTTATGAATCATAAACCATGATTAGATATTGTTATGAATCATAAACCATCTAGACCTAAATTGTTGAGCCAGTCTGAGGCTGAGATTGGCAAGGGGGTTTATTCTGTCGGGACTCAACCCTTGGAATCCTTCACTTTTTCCCTCCTCACCTTTTTGCCTCCTTGGTCTCCACATGAATCGTTTAAATCTGATATTAATCAGAGTAATCTGATTGCTTTGTCTGATGTTTCTTTAATTGCTTTAATCTGATGTTTCTTTGTCTGTTTTATCTGTATAATAAGTAATAGAGTGACCCTTGCCATCAACCCTGTCACAAATTTATATTAAACCTGCTTTTGCCCAGACCTTGCTGCTGATTCTTTGAGTGACCTAAACCACACATTGATATTTCTTTAATTGCTTTAATCTGATGTTTCTTTGTCTGCTTTATCTGTATAATAAGTAATAGAGTGACCCTTGCCATCAACCATGTCACAAATTTATATTAAACCTGCTTTTGCCCAGATCTTGCTGGTGATTCTTTGAGTGACCTAAACCACACATTGGCAGCTGAGGGGACAAAGAAAATCCTGCAAAACACTCTAAAAAGGCTTCTCTGCTTGTGCAACCCAATTAAGAGGCGGTGGGAGCTGTGAAATGAGAGGGTGAGGATAGAATTTGGAGGTTTATTGGGAGAGTAAATAATCAAACTAAATGGGAAGGTGCTGTTCCCTTGGAATCCCTCGGGAATGAGCTGGGATTTGTGGAGTGAGGCTGTTTTGTGCCCCTTTCTGAGTAGCTGTTTTCACTTCAAGGGTGGAAATAATGAACTGGTTGACTTGCAGCAAGGAGCTAAGCTTGGTGCCTCTTGCTGAAAATCAGTCCATCTCCACCCTCTTGTTTAGCCAGAGACAGGAGAAAATTTAAATTTTTTAATGAAATCTCTCCATTTTTGAGCACTTTCTCTACAAAGCTCCCTCAAAAAAGCAATGAGGTTCAGTTTAAAGGAACCATCTGATAATGATATTCAATCTCACATCTGCTGGAGACACATTCAGCTCTGGCTTGAAACTTTTTTCCAGTTCCTGCTTTGTGCTTGAGGCTTCAGAAGACTCTGGCTCCTGCTCAGGCCTTTGGAATTCCCTAAATTGTTTACTGAGACTTCCCTAAACTGGAAACCCTCATGCATTGCACATGTCTGCTCAGGGCTCTGAGTTCCTTCCATCTGTCTTGCTGTCTTTGCTCAGGATTTCAAGTGCTCTGCCTGCCCCTGCCTTCCTTTTCCTCATAAAAATCATGGGAAATTCGTGCTGGAGCACAGAATGTGCTCCCACCATCAGGGAGAGGCTTAAACTGAAGAAGAAGATGCAGAATAAAAGGCAAAATTGTCAGGGTGACACATCTCTCAGTAGAGAAGAAAATTTAGTGCTCAAAATCATGCTCATTTTTTTACACAATAAGAAAAAAAATTTAAGTGATGCAGGGTATTTCATGTATCAAACAGGTGAAAGAATGTGGTTCTGAACAAATCTCAAACCGTAAGGTTTGTGGGATGCCTTCAGCAGCCAGTGTGCTCAACAAAGCAGTGCAGGAGCATAAGAAAGCAAGAGAAGATTGGTGAAATCCCTGAAAATGTACTTAATGTCGAGTGACTTCTTCACCTAATACCTGCTAAACCTCTCTCTCCTTCACAATGGTCTTTGGCTGTCTCCCAGTGCTGAATTTCACAGATGTACTCTAAAGCAATTCCTCATTCCAATTTTTTTTTTGCCAAAATATCAGTTTCCAGTCCATGCTCCAGCCTGAATCTGCTCTTGGATGCTTTCCTGAGTGATTCTCCCTTTGAGAAATGGATTTGTACGGAATTTTAAAAACTTGATAGAAAGTTTACACAGTTTTGTACATCTGTATGTAAGCACTGAGATAAGGTGTGTTGACTTAGGAAGGTCATGGAACAGAGATGATATCGTTGAGAGGTTGAACCAGAAACAAGTTTTAAAATATGTAATAAGTTTTAAAATATGTAAAAAGACTAGATATTTTAGAGAATTAGAACTGTGAAAGAGGTATTGTAGTAAGACTATTTGGGATAAAAATACAGGTGATTGGTGTTAGAAGTAATTGTAGTATCGTGTAGTAACAGCTAATAGGTTGAAAAATATTTATAAGGTATTGCAACTAGGAAATAGGTTAGTTTCTGATGGAATCGTGTTAAGTTTTATATTTCTTATGTCTCACTTTTTATCAAGACTAATAATGGAATAAAATCTTCTAAAACACCTCTCAGTTACTCTGTCTCTGTAAAAGCTGGAAAACCCAACACTCCCTGAGAGGCCATAGATGAATCTCTATTTTATGTTCAACCCAAGACAAACACAGGACCAAGCAGAGCTGCATGGATACACACACAGCTAAATCCATCTGGCTGGATTTCCAATAAACCCAAGCTCCTGAAGGACATCCATGGATCATCAGCACTGCAGGAGCTGCAGGCAATCCCACACCCCATGGTGTGTTGGGGCACCTCTGGCTTTGGGTGTCTCTAGCAGAAAACTTCTCTCTGAGGGCAGAAAACCCAGCCAGGTCCACTTCCTTGGATTCCTGGACCCCCTGAAGACGTTGCCACCACACTCCTGAGGCTAAGCCACCCCTCCCCACCCCTGCTGACCTGGGAGCAGCTTCCTCCTGGCCATGGCTGCTGCCCGGTGGCTCTCGTACTCCACGAAGGCAAAGCCCCTGTTTTTGGTTTTATCGGCCGCGCTGGGGTAGACGATGACATCCACGACGCCGTCCGTGACCTTCTTCATCTCTGCCAGGATCTCCTCCCTCTTCTTGGTTTTGGGGATGCCCCCCACGAACAGGCGGCAGTTGTCCACGCTGGCACACACGCCCAGGAGTCTCCCGTTCCTGGAACAAGGGAGATGCTTGGTCAGGAGCCAGGAGTCAAGAGAGGAGAAGGTTAAAGCAAAGCCCCTCTTCTGTCCCCAAACACGAGGCTTTGGTGTCAGCTGTTCTTTGGGATATTCCAGTGGCCTTGCTCAGTGCAAAAGCTGCCACTCTGCTAAATGTGACATCAGGCAGCACAGCTGAAATGAAGGATTTGAGGGAGAAACCAAAGCCAAATTTTGCTTTTCCTACTTGAGGTTCTTCCTTTTGCTGCCACCAGGCAACTGCACCCCCTCCAACCCAGGTCCTTGTGCTGTCACCAGTGGCTTGTGGCTTCCCACTCACTTTGTGACTGAGGTTTTGGGGGAAGAAAATCCCTTCCCATGGAGAGGCACCATTTGAGGACTCACCAATGAGGACCCACTAATGGACTCATCAATGGGCCAACTTTTGTGCAGACCCTAATATAAAAATTTCCTTCGTTCACCTCTTTGGAGTCAAAGTGTCTCTTATAGGCCTGAAGAAGTGCAAAATTTCTTTAGAGGAGTCCTTGGAACCAGGGAAGGAAATGGAGGAAGTGGGTGAAGCCTGATCCCTAAGACCTTCCAACCTCTGCTACAAAGGGCATCTCCAAGGCCTCCATGTTCCTTGACCCACTCAAAGCAGTTCACAACCCATCACTTTTTTATTAAAAAAGCCATACAACTGCCAGAATGGTTTATCCCGAAAGGTTTTTAAGCAAAGGCATCAACTCATCCCACTTTGAACTGGCAAAGAATATTTAGTGAGGTTGAAATCCAACCAACACGTATTAATGGGCCCATCTGTTGTTGATTTCTGGGTGTTTTGTTCCCTCAAACATGAGGGTTTTTTCTGTTCCTTTCTATTAGGAAATGTCACTATTTGCCAATTGGTTTCCATCCTATTTCACCATTTTTTGCAATTGCTCCATCTACCAAAACATATCTGCACAATCTGTCACGAGGGAGACTGTGAATAGAGTAAGTCAACAACAAACAACCTGAGGGGAACATAATAAACAGCGCTGGTTAGGGGAAAGTTAATTTGATCCAAAGCAGAACATTTTTTTCCCCAATGTTCTGATAGATTTTGTTGTTGTTGCTGTTGATTTTCTTGGTTTTCTTTTTTTTTTTTTAATTGTGAAGAAGAAATTTCTTGTGAAAGATGTTGGTTTTAATGAGCACTGACTGCACAGGGAGACAGGAGGAGATTTCCCCTCAAAACACAGCGATCTAAATAACTTTGCTCTGGACTGCCAGGAAAAATATCCCTCACATGCCAAAATAAGACTGATACATATGATTTAAAGTTTCCTTGAAGGTGTTTTTGCTTTGCTTACCTGATTTCATAATTATTGAGCGTCTTTATTGCATTCTTGGCCTCCTGTTTATTGGAGAAGGTCACAAAGGCATAGCCCCTGTTGTTGCCATTGAAGTCCATCATCATCCTCATCTCATAGATTTTGCCAATCTGCCAAGTGAGAGAGACTTGTCAGCAAGGTAGGAGTGGTTAGAGAAGACTGGAATTTTAAAGACTGGAATTTTAAAGTTCCATGGGCAGGGACACCTTCCATGGACCAGACTGCTCCAAGTCCTGCCCAGCCTGGCCTTGGCATCAGCTCAGTTCAGCCATGAAATGCAGCTCTGACCATCAGCAACTGATCAGCTGCCACCAAGCCTCACCTTTTCACAGAGGGGGATAAGTTCATCCTCAAAGAGGTCTCGGGGCAGTTTCCCAATGAAGATCTCACAGCCCCTCTCTGGTGGAGGGCCATCCCAGCCTGGTGGTGGTCCCCCATATTTCCTCTGCCCATTTTCCTGCCGTGGAGGAGAAGAAAAGAAAGGTTCAGCTATCAACTTTTAAACATGGATCAAACCAACCCTGACCCTTGAGTCAGACACCCTCCTTCCCTTCAGCTCCTGGTGGATTCAGCAGGGATCACGCAGTGTCCTGCTGCCAAGGCTGGGATACTTCAGAAGTCCAAGTGCAGACAGTCAGTAACTCCCTGGAAACTGGAAATCCTCCTGGCTCTGGCAGGGGAATCTCCGTGGGCTGTGTGTTAGTTATGGGCTGGGTAATGGAGCACTTGCAAAATTTATAACTTGTCTGGATTTTCATCCAGTCTGAGGATGACACCTGCCCACCCAGGAGGTCCTTCTGGCAGAGAGCAAATCTCGGCCCCAATTAATATTCAAAGATGTGAAGGCCAATCAGTATTTTCCTTTTTCTCTCTTTTTGCTAGATGAGTGTGTCTCTGTTCTCCTCCCCTATTTTTAACCTTCCTTCCTTCCTTCCTTCCTTCCTTCCTTCCTTCCTTCCTTCCTTCCTTCCTTCCTTCCTTCCTTCCTTCCTTCCTTCCTTCCTTCCTTCCTTCCTTCCTTCCTTCCTTCCTTCCTTCCTTCCTTCCTTCCTTCCTTCCTTCCTTCCTTCCTTCCTTCCTTCCTTCCTTCCTTCCTTCCTTCCTTCCAGTGATTCACTACTCCCAGAGGAGCTGGGGCTCCAGGAATTTTTCCATTTTTGGCTCCCTGACCATTTCTTTAGCATTTTTGGCTCCCTGACCATTTCTTTAGTCACTTCCCATTCTGGGATTATTCCAGGAAAGCAAATGCCTTGTACAACTGATTTAAGAGGAACTTAAACAAACAGAGATCGTTACAAGAAAACAGGAATATACCACAAACCCTTTTAGTTTTCTCAAGCCTAGGACAGGCCCTGAATTATCCATTCTCATTCCTGTTTTTCCAATGTTTTCAGTCGTGGTGGAGTCCTGGGGACATTTGGTTTTATGTCTGAGCTGGTGTGTGAGGGAGCACAGCAAGAAATAAACCCTTCTCTAAATTTGCAGTGGCTTTGTTTGTGGCTGGAAGGCAGCACCTGAACAAACCCTTCTTGACAAGGTGCCTGGAGGGAAAGTGGACATCAGCCACTTCCCAAAAATGAATGACCCAGGTGTGCACTGAGGAAGATGATGTTTGGCTGCATCCTCAGACAGGCTGGAAGAAAAATCCCTAAGGTACAGGGAAATTAGGAGAGGTGGGGGAAAGAGAAAAAGATAAAATAGCAAGGTTGGGATGGAAAAGGAAAGGAGAGAGAAGAGCAAGAGGATGTTGAAGTGTGTGGGGGATTGGGAGCTGAAATCTGTGCTTTAGGAAATTTGAGCTTTGCCAGATTGACAGTAGGGAAACCTGAACCCCAGGATAATTCCAAGGCGAGGGTGGACAGGGCTTGGATTAACCTGGGCCAGTGGGAGGTGTCCCTGCCCATGGCATGGGGCTGGAACAAGATGGGCTTTAAGGAACCCCCCAACCCCTGTGATTCTAAGAAAGCCACAGTAAATCTAAGACATACAGGAGTCCCTTATCTCATGGGTCAGGTACAGCAGAAAGGGCACAAACACAGGTGCTGGCCTGGTCCTGGAATGTGCTTTTTCCCAGGAATCTCAGGTTGTGCTTGGGGCTGTTGTGCCCTCTAGTGCCATGCAAAACAAGACAAGGTTCATGGCCTCCACCTGCCTAAAATCCAGTTTCCAGTTCTTTCTTCCAGGATGCAAAGGCAGTCATGGCCAGTGCCCAATGCTTTCCGAGGCTGAGCTTGTTTTGGTCATGGTAGCCAAGAAAGGCTTTCTCAGGTGGGTTTGAAGGTCATGCCCAGGCTGCACCTGCCTTAACCATGGGAGGTTTGGATCTTGGAGACCTTGGAGCCTGAACTGGGAGCAAACCTTGGAGCAGGTGAGGCACCTGCCTCCCATGTACCTGTGCAAGGATCTGCACAAAAGGTGACGTGCTGGACTTCCCATCTCATCCCTCTTCTGAAACTTTGCTCTGTGGGTTTTCTCTGGTTTTGAGACACCAATCCTGACCTTTCCCAACATTTAGCAGAGCTCAGGGTTGTCCTAGCCCCACCTTCATTGTAATTTCCCATCAAGCAAGGAATTCCTTGAGGAATACGACCCTGCTTTGTGAAAGACAACGCAGTGATGATCAGCATGGATGTGAGAGAGAAACAGAGCAAAAAGGAATGAGCAAGGAGTGATTCAGGAGCATGGATTGGCTGCTGACGCCCCCAGTGAAGCTTCAGGATGAAGCACAAGAGGATGGGACCGTGGATTCCTACCTGGATCAAATTATATCCCGTTCGCTGAATTAATGCACGGAGGGCGGCTTCTTTCTGTGTGCCGGTCAATCCATCCCCGGATTTGTGATTTGATTCCATTTGGGAGTGATTATCAGCAAAAAATCAGGTTAATTAGGGGTGCTCACTGCAATCAAATTTAAGATAAATTAAATCAATTAATACAGCTGGGAGGAGAAAGTCCACCCCTCCTGAGAAAGCTTACAGGGTTGCTCTTCCTAAATCAGTTATTTCAGAGATAAAACCAAAACAGAATAGCAGAGATCACGGAAAAAGCAGAAATGTCCCCCTTGCTGAGTGGAAATAAATAGCATTTAAACCCACAGCCAGATCCTGGGGAGATGCAGAGGGAATTTGTAGCTTTTTGGTGGTGCCTCAGGAGGAAAAAATATGTAAGTGCCTAATCCTGCACTGAATACACAACAATGAGTCCTTCAGGCCTTGTGTGATGCTGACACTGGGAAGGCAACCTTGTACCAGCCATGTCCAGCACTCCATGAGAAACAGGACCTAGCCCCAAATTCGGCCTATTCTTATTTTTGAAAATAAAGAACACGGGAGAACTTCAGATCTTAGCTCAGCTCAGGGCTGGAGCAACCTTGGGTTCAGGCATTTTGATTCAGAGCTGCAGTTTTAGGTCATGGCTGATTCAAGAGTTTTTGGTTTGGGTTGGGTTTGGGCTGAAAACATCATAAAACTGAAATCTGAATCTGACTTGGGCTACACCCTGGGAAAGGGACATTTACAGCATTCATTACTGGTGATTCCCTGTTTTTCCTGAATGTTGAGCTTTGAGCTTAAAAATCCATTTATGTGCTCCAGGCATAAAAACCTCCAGGGGTCTGTAGGTGCAAGGCTGAGCTAGAAGCCTCAGGCTGACACTGAACAGCAGTCAGAACAAACCCAGTTCCCTCCTCAGGTCCTTGAAGCCAGAGTTGGGGGCCAGTAGCACCAAGGACTCCATGCAGCAAAATGCTAATTTGTGTCATCCAGCATGGTTGCTGTTGCCTAAAATTACATTTCATCCTAGAAAGGTGGAGGCAAGGCAAGGTGGTGCCTGCCAGGCTTGCCTGGAGAGCAAACAGGGCCAAAAGGGGCTGGGAGGGGTGGACTGGGGGTGAGGGGGATGAGGCACCCTGGTGGGGATGCTGGGCAGAAGGGAAATCCAGAGCAGCAGGGAGGTGGAAAGAAGGTGGATTGCTGTCCTTACACCCTGAGCTACTGCCAGATGTTCAGGAGGAGCCCCTCAACAATCCCCCTGCCACGTTTTCAGAAGGACACCCTAAACAATCCCCCTGCCACTATCAGATTTTCAGGAGGAGACCCTAAACAATCCCCCTGCCACTATCAGATTTTCAGGAGGAGACCCTAAATCCCCCTGCTACTGCCAGATCTTTGGGAAGAGACCCTCAACAATCCCCCTGCCAGATTTTCAGGAGGAGACCCTAAACAATCCTCCTGCTACTCCAGATTTTCAGGAGGAGACCCCAAGTCCCCCTGCTACTGCCCGATTTTTGGGAGGAAACCCTAAACCATCCCTGCACAGCAGTCCCTCGGTGCACATAAGGTGAGCACTGCATGTAAAGAAATGCAAGTAAAGAACTGCAATCTGTCTGGCTACAGCTGATTTTCTGAGCATGTCACGATGCTGCAGAAATAACAGAAAAAGCCTTTTCCACCCAGCTCTTAACACCAACCGCTTTTTCATCGGCTGCTTCTGCGGTTCACTGAGGGAGGAGCCAATGCTGGGGGCAGCCCACTCTGTTTTTGGCCATTACCTGCCCTGTGCTCCTATGCTTTTGTGCCCTGGAAGTCTCCAACTGCTGCTTTCAATTTGAAGTGGATTATTCCCAGCACCAAAAATGGGGCAGGAGCCCAGGAATTTGGAGGATCTCAGTCTCCTGTCACTTGAGCTCTACCACACTGAGATGCAGAGGCTGTGACTCCAACACTTGCAAACAGAGGCACCTCTGTAATGCCAGATTTTGGAGCTATTTAATGCAGAGGTTGGTGAGGCTCTTCTGATTTAATTTTAATTTTTCCCATGCTCCTGGGCTCTCCAGTATTTTGATTACTACCAAAGTGCAGAGGCTGGGACATGGTTTATCCAGTGCAACAGCTCTCTCTTGTCTCTAATTCCCAAATGAGTGTTTTCTGCAGCAGCTGGAGCCCAGTTACTGGTTTGTTTTGCCCTTCTGAGGGCAGCATCAGAACCCTGCTGATGTTTGTGGTGTCTGTGCCTGCTGCCTCCTCCGGAGCTGGCGTTCAGCAGGCACAGGGCAGGATTAGCAGACTGCTGTGCAAAAACCACTTGGAGCCTTTCCCAGGCTGCTGCAGAAAGAGAAAGTGAGCATTCAGAAAAAAAAAAAAAAACAAACAAAACCACCCAGTTAAAATCCAGATTGGTTTTGCACCCTCCCCTGTCTGGGCAGAGACACCCCATATCCACCACATAGGGGAAAGCTCTGTCACACTGCAAATCTGGCCCCTTATATTCTGCTTTTGGAGCATCCTGGCTTCATCAGGGAATTGAGGGATCAAATTGCAGCTCTCCATGGGTCTCTCTCAGCCCTGAGAGCTGGACTTGAGCACTGCCAGGCCGGAGGCCTGCAGGGCTGCTGCTCTGGATGCACTTCCACGTGGATCCTTTAAGGGCAGGCATCCTCTCCTGCAGGGAGGAGGGATTTCCAGGAAGGTCTCTCTCCCCCAGGAATGATTTCACAGCTGAGCAGTGAGCACCAGCCTCGGGGCTGGCGCGGGTGGATGGGAACAGAGCATCTCCCTGGCTGATGCCTTTCCAGCAGCAGCAATATCCCTCTCTGCCTTCTGCCTTATTAGATAAGACAGCAGAGCTCTTCTGGGCTCTTCTCGTAAGGCATCCTGCAAAGATTTCAGCTCTAGACCAGCATGTCTAGACACTGGTGCACTCCAGGATATGCTGAAGCAATCCACTTGGAATCAGGGAGCAAGAGCATTCAGGGTTGCAATGAAGTATTAACCACAGCCTGCTGCAAAACCCGAGCTCTGGGGGGGTTCCTAACAAAGACCTGGCTTTAATCTGTGCCTGGTGCTTCCACACATTCCTGCCTTTGGAGAAAGCCCCGAGGAAACAACCCTGCCCCATGGAAGAGGGGCAGGATGCCCATCCTCAGGGATGCCCTGACTCACCTGGACCTGTGGAGCTGGAAGTGGGGTCCAGCTGGAGACCCCCATCCCAAGGCAGCACCAGCCCCTGCAAGCCCCCACGCCCAATTCTAAAGGAACCTGCAAGCCCCCACCTCTGATTCCTTTGGGATCTGCAAGCCCCCACTCCTGATTCCAAAGGAACCTGCAAGCCCCCACCCCTGATCCCAAAGGAGGCCAAGTCTGGACTGCGCACTCAGGGCTGGACACAGTGTGGACACCCCGGGTATGGTTTGGTGTCCCCACTCTGAGCAGCCAATTCACACCTACTAATTAGCAGCCCGACATCATTCACAGGTAATTGATAAGCCAAAGAGCTGTCCCCCATCAGTGGGGTTTCTCTGGGATGGAAACAGCAAACCCCTCTTTTATTTGAGGTATAAATCCCAACCCAAGCAATCCCAAGGCCAGGAAAGCATGCTTTCCACCCTGCCGTTTTCCAAGCACTTCTTCTCTCCCTCCTTCCTTCCTGCCTCCCTTGAGTTAAACATCTAAACTCATTTTTGGACAGGGCACTTTTCCACCTCTGTCACCCAAGGGTCCATCTCATGGAATCACAGAATTATTTAAGTTGGAAAAGCCCCCTTAGATCATCGAGTCCAACCATTAACCCACTACCAAACCTCACCCCCAGGTCCCTCAAACATGTGTTCATCCATCAGTGCATCCAGAAGGTTTCCAGGATACAGATCATGGGGGGATGTTTTATTTCTGAAACTTGTGGAATTCCAGCCCTTTGCCCTTATTGCAGGCACCAGCTCCAGTCCTTGCAGCAGTGCCAGTGTGCTGGGATATTTTTATTTTACTTTAAGGGAGGAGAATTCCTGTCATCCAGAGGAAACACGATTACTTTTTCTCCTTCTTTGTTCCCTGAGCCAGGAATCAATTAGCAAATCCACCCTCACAGGGGAAAACCCCCCTTCCGTGGCTGCTGATGGAAAATGTGAATGACTGCAGCAAATTCAGGCAATGCTTTCAGCTCTGCTTTAAAAAAGAATCAACCCAGCCACACTTAATAGAAATAATAGTTCTGGAATTCAACCAATTTTGGGGATTTGCCCTTAAAATGGATTATCATTAAGAAGGGCCACCATGAGAAAAAGAAAAGGGAAAAAAGGAGAAGGGAAAGTAGCATTTTGTATAGAAGTTTGAATTGAAATTAACACCTTTGGAAGTGCAAACTATCCATATTTTCTATTTCATCCTCATTTGTGATGAAATTTTGACAACAGCACCAACTTATCATGGTCACAGCATCAAGAAAAGGAAGGTTCTGATTTTACCTTCCATTAGAGTATCACTGGGTCTGGTTTTCCTCTCTCCACTCTCATTTATTTTAGGTTTCTGCTGAAATTCTGAAGTGCCAAGGCAAGAAAAGGTCCTTTTATATCTTGCAAGCCCCCATCAACAAGAAACAAACCTATTTTGATACCACCTGACTACTCCATAACTACTTCTACACATGGCTCCCTCACACCAACTGCAGCACATCCTCTGGCTTTGCTCCATCCATCCAGGAGCAAGATGAATCCAGAAGCTTTTACCCCAAAAATTGTGGAAAAGTTTGCTTCACTTTTGGGTTATTTGGAAAAGGAGGAGTCTCTTTCCTCAGCCAAGGGATGTGTCCCATGCCAGGATTTTTGCTGAGGGGGTATGTGAGGGCAGAACCTGCCTCTGTGCAACTTTTTGGGGAAAGCTGGTTCCTGGTTCTATGAAGGAGATAACAAACCCATGTTTATCCCGCAGGATCAATACAGACCTGACTGTGCTGAGCCACTTGGACACATCTAATTAAGGCCATTTTGTTTGGTATCCCCTCAGTGCAACTACTCCTCCTAAAGAATAACAACCTTTGGAAAGACTGGACACTAATATTCACCCTTTGCCCTAATAACCCACTGGACAAACTATTTTCCTCTAGGTTATCAACATTTTGGGGATTTTTTCCCCCTCCCTCCAGGCTCCAAGCAATATATACTCCTTTCTATCCATCCACAAACACCAAGCAAGCTTCATTTTCCTCCCCAAGGCGGGAAGCCTTGTGAAGCTCCTCGCTGGGGTGACACTCTGGGGGACGGAGTCCGATTGAGCAACGCGGCACGAGGCTTTTGTCCCTTGGCTTCCCAGCCTGGGGGGTTGCTTTCCAGCTCTGGTGGCTCCACACAGAGTGGGAACTCACAGACATTTGCAGGAAAACAGGGCAAATTTGGAGCAGCATGAAGGCTCTGCAGCATTTGAGCCTGGAGAAAATATTTCATGCCTAATCCAGCAGAGTTTTTGTTCGGGCATCACCTTTGGAATCCCTTTTCTCTTGGTCACAGCTTTTGCAGTTCTGCCTCCAAATGCACACAAAATGCCCCCAAAAAAACCACTCAGTGATGCTGAGCCCAGCCTCCTTCCCTAGTGTTTATTTGCATCCCCACTTTGAAACCATCCTCTTTCCCCTGCCTGCTCCCACCCAAAACTCCTGTTCCACCGAGGGAAAGAGCTTGGGAGGAGCATTCTGTGCGGGGCAGAAACTATCCCTGCTAGCTGGAAGGGATTAGGGAAAACTGAGGGGGTTTTGGGAGCAGCCAGTGCCTTGGCCAGGGAGACTGGCAAAGAGAAGGAGGGACACCAAGTTGGCTGGAAAGATCTCTAATGATTAAACCTCAGAAAGTTGCGCTTTAACAAATCCAGAGCGAATTATGGCAGGGAAAATCCCTCCTCCCTGTCTGCCTTGTCTGGTCTTGCTTTCCAGACACAGAAGAAAAGCACAAAACCCCCTCTTTCCATGGCTTTGCCAGGTAAAAACCACACCGAGCCCCGGGGGAGCCCTTTGTGCCCTCCCTGCTCATCCCAAACTCATCTCCAGTGCTGTGGGGCTGTGTGGGGTCAGCCAGGGGGTCCCAGCCCCCCCTGCTCCGGGCTGTGAGTCCGATGCTGGGCACTGCTGGGCTGGGAGCTCCCGATGGAGCTGCTCCTTCCCAAGCCCACCAGCAGCCCCCAGGAGCACCCCCAGTCCCTCCCACAGCCCCAAAGCTCCGAGCAGCTGCCTACCTGAGCAGTTTTGGAGGTGGCCCCCTGGCAAAGAGGTCTCCTTGCTAGTGGGGAGTTTGCGACGTGTCACTGCGGTTATTCCCTAATCATCATATCAAACTCCAAAGGTTCAGCAGCCCCGGGCTGCTTTACAGTCCCGTGGGTTAAACGTTAACCTGCCCTATCTGCCAGCTCCCCGCAGGCCTTTGACCAGATAGCTGCCTCAGACAGCACCCACCAGGCCCAGCTTTCCCCAAATAAATGCAGACAAATCCCATTTGAAGGGCTGGGGTCATGCTGATGCTGGTTTGCTCCACGCTGGGACCTTCCCCACCTGATCCGTCCCCAGCCTTGTGACACTCTTGGGCTTTACAGAAGGTTTGGGTTTGCTGGAGGATGATGGCAGGAGTGAGAAATCCCTTCTGGTGGAGAAATTCCTCTTGGTGGCCTAAACAAAGCTGTGGGTTGGCAGAAATTGCTGCAAAAAATGTTATTCAAGCAAAGATTCAGAGTGAGGAAAGCCAGTGCAGGTTTTGGGGGGCTTTGTTGCATCCAGAAAAATCCAGAATAAATCCAGAATCTGTGAATAAGTCCAGAAGCCACAAATCTCTCCAACATCTGAGCATCCCAATACTATATTTGACCTGAGGCTGTAGAAAAAATTCCCAAAATTAATTAATAATCACGAGTATGTAATTTAAATAAGAATATATAATATCACAAAGTAAAAACACTTAAAAGTTTTACAATATAACAATACACGTAAAACAAAACTTTTAAAACACTAATTCTTCTTCTTCACCTTCTTCTTCATAAGTTTAAGTAATATTACATAATTAGTTAAAATGTCCACATTGCAAACTTCAAATAATTAATTATTAAGTTAAAAATAAAAATAATTCAAGTATCATTATCATTTCTTAATTAAAGAGTTTAACCTTTAAAATCCTTATAAAAATAGTAAACAGTTTTATACCCCATTAATAAAATACTACAAAACTCACACCTTATAAAACTATATATATAACCCTATATAAACTATATAAAGACACCTTATATAAACGATAATATAAATAAAAATAACAAACACCTAAACACAAAGTATCATCTCAAACACTTCATATATAAACACATCTTATATAAACTATAATATAAATAAAATATTAAACACCTAAATCTAAACACAAAGTATCATCTCAAACACTTCATATATAAACACACCTTATATAAACTATAATATAAATAAAATATTAAACACCTAAATCTAAACACAAAGTATCATCTCAAACACTTCATATATAAACACACCTTATATAAACTATAATATAAATAAAAATATTAAACACCTAAATCTAAACACAAAGTATCACCTCAAACACTTCAATACCAACCTTAACAAAAACAAAAAACAAAAAACAAATCAACTCAAAAAACCCCCACATTTAGTGGTCCTTGTGCCACATCTGGTGATGCAACAGCTGAATTGAATGTTTGGCTCTTTCCAAAATCCTTCTGGACCCTCACAGGGATGAAATGGAGCACCAAGGTACTTTAGCAGAGAGATTTCATGGAATTACAGGATCGTGAAGTTGGAAAAGCCCTTTATGATCATCCAGTCAAACCAGCAGCACCACTGTGCTCACCACTGGGCACTCTACCATTTTTCTCGTGTGATGTGCAAGTTTAGGATCCCAGCTTTGGGATCCATCCCTGGAATTGCATCCTGCTGTGGCTGACCCTGAGCTCAGAGCTGGAGCACGCCCAGGCTGGGCCATGGTTTGCCATCCCAGAGCTGACCCCCAGCACAGGGATGCAGTGCTGGGCTTCATTTGCAGCCCTGGTAAATGAAGCATTTATAATTAAGTGTTGCTGACGCTTCAGGTGTGGAAAAGTGCCATCCCTGTGCTTGCTCAGCTTTAAAAGCACGAGGTGTCCCTGAGGGGGGAGGTGACAGGGCTGGATCCCTCTTGGAGAGCAGCATCTCTCTCCTTCCTCTCTTCTCACCAGGGTGCAGCTCCCATTTCCTGGCCCAAACACGGGATTGCTCCCAAGGAGACATCTGCCCTCTGCTCTCCACCTCCCTGCAGGATTTAGGGGTTCAAGGGCAGGTTCTGGAGCACATTCAAAGAAGATAAAACCCCCAAATAATCCCTTCCCAAGCAGTTATGAGCTCCTCTCCCTGAGCATAATTTGGGATCTGCTGCTTCTCCTGATCTCCAGGGCACAGCTTGGGAGTGAGGGGCAGATCTTGTGAGGATTTGTGAAAAGAATTTGGAATGTGTTAGAGATGAGACTTCTGAGTTGTTTTAGATAATGTAATTATTTTTTTTTATCCTTTACATAGGTAAGAAAAGTGAGTTCAACTCATCTTGTACGATTTTATATGAATTATATAAAATTCAGCTCACCTTTTATGATTTTATATGAATATGAATTATATGATTCAGAAGGTCACAAGACTTTTAGTTACAAAAATTTTTGAAAATTTATGAACTAATAAAATGATATCAACAAAAATATTTCTATTTTTGACTTAATCTTTAAATATTTCATCTTATAGACTCACGTTACAATATAAACCTTTTTAGTTAATTATGTTATAATACACAAACTTACAATACTGTATTCTACAACTCTAAGCTTTCTTCTATTTAGTTTAACATGTTTTTATTTTAAACTATAAATCTACGTTCCCATTTCTAATGCTTGAGTTCAGAAGTCTTTTCTAAAATTTCAGATCAAATCTTGTGTTTAATCCTAAGTTTTAACTTACAAACCCAAAGTTTTAAGAATCCTCTACATTTTGGATTCTAACAAGATGGGACAATGGATTTTTTCCATGTCAAAGGGATTTTTCTGTCTTTAGCATGTCATCCTATCCTGTCCAAAGGGACTGGTGGGATTTGATCGCTGGGACACTGGATTTCAGACTGAAGGCCCCCATGTGCCACTGAGCACTGCAGACTGCACAGGAAAATGAGCTGAAATCATTCAGTGACCAATTAAATGTTTTTGCCATGGAATTGTGACAGTGGGAGGAGCAAACCAGCTCCATAAAATCAAGTGTCACATAGCAGCACTCAAAAAAGCAATGAAGAAGTCTCTCTGAGGGTAATGTGAGGTGTTACCTGAGTGCAGGTAACCGGGCTCTGATGATCTGTCAGCAAGAAGGGATGAAATGCAGGTGGCCATGACATGGAAATAGGGCACTTTGGGATGGAAAGCCCAATTTTGGGATAGAAACCAGCTGTGGATTGACCCACAGGTGTGAGGGTGTCTTAGGCTGGGGGTGTGGATTCTATCCCCATCTGTCAGAGGTGGGGCAGTTCTCTTCTGTTCATTGGGCAGTTTGCTTTATCTTTTCCACAACCAATCCTCCCTCCAGGAGATCTCTTCTGTTAATGGACAATTAATTATTAATTATCTCCTGTTCCTGGGCCATTAATTATTAATTATCTCCTGTCCATGGCCAGTGAGTGTCCCTGCAGGGCTGATCCAATTCCATCATCCCATGGGGAGATGCTCTGCCCAGGGGAGGAGCCAAGCATTCCTACCTGGATCCAATCTGAGGTTTGGGACAGCCCAGCAGCCTTTGCCCAGTGCATTCCCAGACGAGCAGCTTTCTGCTGCCCTGCATGGCCAGAGGGAGCCCAGGCCCATCTCCAGCAGCCCTGGAGCTGCAGAGGAAAACTCCCCCCTTGTGCAGGATCCCTGCTCCAGCAGAGCCACAGCTGGCACTGCAGGAGGGCTGAGCCCCCATGGGATGGGGCTGTGCCACCCCCCTGACACACAGGGGACAGGGCATGGGCTGACTCAGTCATTGGTTTGTTTTCTTTTTTGTACTATTTTATTTGTATTTTAATTTTTCTAGTAAAGAACTGTTATTTCTATTCCCATATCTTTGCCTGAGAGCCCCTTAATTTCAAAATTATAATAATTTGGAGGGAGGGGGTTTACATTTTCCATTTCAAGGGAGGCTCCTGCCTTCCTTAGCAGACACCTGTCTTTCAAACCAAGCCAGAGGGAAGCATGACAGCACACATGGACATGGAAAGCCCCTGTGATGCCAGAGGGGTTGCAATTCCAGCATCATTGTTTGAGGTTGTGCAGGAAGAGCAGCTGTGATGCTTTCCTTCCCTGTCTGCCCCTCTCTGCCACAGATTTTGCTCAGAAGAAGAGAAGTGATCAAGAGAGGAGATGTGACTTGTGCTCGTGTTTCCTTGAAAGCCTCTTGAGGAGCAGCCCCAAGAGCAGTAGAACATAATTGTTTCCTTCTCCACAATCACAGTGGGCTGCCTCCTCCAGGCTTTGCCTCAGCCTGCCAGGTGGGATTAGGGAAAAGCACTTCCAGCTCAGGAAAAATGTCACTTGAGGGGATGTTACCCCTTTGTGTTATTTATTTACTGCCACAAACCCCCTAATGGATGGCCTGATCCTCCAGCTTTCCCTGGAAGTGCTGCAGGAAGTTTTCTGGGATGTCCAGCAAGGGGTTTATGGCAAATCTCTGGCTGTGCCAAGCCCCGCTGGGGATCAGCAGCTGCCCTTTAACACAGCAATCAAGCCAATAAAAATATCCTTGGTGTCAGAAGGAGCAGGATCAGAGCCCAGCCATGGAAAAACATGAAAATGGTGATGTTGAGAGCATCTCCTGAGTGCTGTGTTTGCTGTGCTTGGTGGAGACACCCTGGTCAGACAGACCCTGCTGTGATCCAGGTGTGTGGTTGGTGACATTCCCACTGCAGGGACTGCTGGAAGTTGGGCAAAAAATGGGATGTTGCCAAAAAACTTTGAATTTTCCCAAGTTAGCTACAGATTTAGAGGGATGTATGTCAGTTATTGGGGAGGGTTTTGTGTGTGTACAGAAAGAGGTTGTTAAACACCACTGCAGCTCATTATAGCTCTCTAAACATCACAGTTCTCCCTTTTCCCTCAAATAAATCTGCATGCTGCAATGCCACTGTGCTCTGTAATTAGGAACAATTCAATTGAAGTCTTAATGCTTTCCAAAAACAATCCTTTGCTTCAGCAGCCTGACTCATACCCTGCTAGAGAGCTGCTGCTAGACTGAAAAGGAATTTATAGTGGAGTAAACAGCTTGTGTGTATTGGTATTTAGAGATATGAAAACCACTTGGTCCTAATTCCAAAACTGATATTAGGGGGAAAAAAATATTTTAAAAAATGGGCATAAATGAGGTTTCTGCCCCCCTTTCCTTCAAGCCATGGGCTCTCCAGATATTCAAATTGCCAGTTTGCCCTTGTTGTGGCTGAGACATTTTGGGTTTGTTTGTGCCATGGAAAAGCAGCAGTTCTGCCCAAAGGGGGCTGGATCATGCTGCTGCCAAAGAAAACAGAATTAGTTATAAAATTAATTATAATCTGTGGCTTCAAGATAAATCTGTGGTCGTAAGTGTTCCTTTGATTCAGGATAGTTTGATATGACCTGTGTTTGTGTAAGGCTGATGTTGGGATATGGATCAAATATTGACACTCTGCTGCTCCAGAAATGACTTTTGTACAGCTGTGGTTACAGCTCCTTCAGCCTCAGGTGTTTCTGCAATGCTTCTGGATAACAGCAACAGAAATAGTGGGTGGGCAATGCCAGCCTGAATAATCACAGCAGAGGAGCAGGGTCCTGCACCTGCACACAGGAAAGTGGGAGCCAGCAAGCTCAGGAAATGCCCTCATTCCCCATTTCTCTGCTCAGCACTGGCTCCTAAAATCCGTGTCCAAAAATAATTGCAAAGAAGTGATTTCAAGCTGGAGCTGGTGGCAAAACAGTGCTCCTGCAAATGTGTTTGACATGGGAAATGTCTGAATCCTGTCCCTGCTGGCATGTCCTCCCCTTGGGCAAAAAATTCTTCAAAAGGCATCATCAGACCCAAACACTTGGGAAGTTTAATTGGAAGGTACATTCCAATATTTTTAGTTCTGCTGAACAATTTCCCAACCTGCTTTCTGACTTCTGTCCATGCATTCTTGATACTGAGATTGTGACCTCCACCTGGTCTTGGGGAAAAACAGGGGCATCATGGGCCTAGAAATACCTGGTGCCTTAGAAAAAAAGTTGTAAATTTATAAAACAAAGTCCTCCTGTTAAGTATGGAGGCAAACCTTGAAGTCACAGGCGTTAAGATTAAGCTGTAGTGCAGCTTAAAAAAGAAAATCCTTTTTTGCAAGATGTTACAGAACCCCAGACTGGTTTGGGATGGAAAGGACCCTAAAGCTCATCTTCTTCCATGGGCAGGGACACATTCCACTCTCCCAGGCTGCTCCAAGCCCCATCCAACCTGGCCCTGGGCACTTCCAGCTCTTATTTCTCCTCTAAGTGCATTCAAAAAACCAGAATGTTCTGATAGTAATGGTTTACACTGAACAGAAGTGAAAAGCAGTAATTGGATTTACTGTACAAATCACTGACAGTAAGTCCTCTAATGCTGTTAGGACTCCTTAAAATAATAGACTTAAACCTCTCTCCCAGCTGAAACCAAAGCTCCCAAGGCAAATAATTACACTTAAAGGCCAGATGTGGTTATTTTGCAGCACCTTTCTGTGGCTTCTGTGTGTGCAGGAGAAAAGCCTTAGGTTTTGTTCCTTTTTCTTTCTGTTTCAGTACAAATAAATGGGATGGGAAAGGCAAGGACTTGCACAGGTATTTGTTTGCTTTGGAAGGACACCCTGCACAAGGGTGGCATGAACTCAGAGTGCCCCAGCCTGCCTGCCTGCCTGCCTACAGCATAAATCCTAATATTTCCTAATAGATATATTTAATATATCCTGCCTGGGAAGGGAGGGCTGCTGGGGAGAAGGAAACACCCCAGTGGCTGGGTGCAGGTGTAAAGAAAATGGGGTCAAGGCCACTGCTCCAGTTTGTGGGTGGGGGCAAAGGGGGGAGGTAGGAAAAGTGGTATTGATCTGGGGATATGAGGGCACTGATAAGAGAAATGGGAACAATTTGCATGAAGAACTTGGCAAGTCTGGGCAGGACAAACAGACAGGAATGAGGCTTTATTTTTATATATAAATGTGCTTTTAACAAAATTAAAAGGTGATGTTGGGCCTTGTAGATTTTTCCTCTGCTGGGAGACCAGGGAGGAAAATGAGATTTTTCCAAGCAGCAGGCTGGGACTTGTAAAGCCAGTCCTAACCACTAAGCTGAGTCTTTTACCTCTTCTGAGCTTTGGCCAGCTGGGGAGGCAAGAGCAAATAGTTTGTGACTTGTTTCCTTCCATGTAGCTTTTGTTGTTTTCCACTTGTGCTTTTCATCAAAGCCCATTTCATACCTGCCTGGTGGATTCAGGCATTTGTGGAATATTTCCCACAATATTCACCCTTTAAGGGTGGTTGTGTGCTCATGACTCGCTGCACCTTTCTGATGTGTAATAATAACTTCCTTCTGAAAAATGGCTCTGCAGCACATTGAATTCAGGTGTGATTTACCATCTTGTGGAATGGCAGAAAAACACTTGGGACATCTTGCTGTCATTTGGGCATCAGAGTTTATAAAACTGGTACAGAACTTTTACAAGGGATTCAGGGAAGAAATAGTGCTTGGGATAGACCTTGATGTCCTGAGTGGGCTTTGTAAGTCCCTGGTTTATGAATTCATTGAGAAATTGAATCACAGGATGGGTTGAGTTGGAAGGATCTTAAAGCCCAACCATTCCACCCCTGCCATGGCAGGGACACCTTCCACTGTGTCCCAGGCTGCTCCAGCCTGGCCTTGGGCACTGCCAGGGATCCAGGGGCAGCCCCAGCTGCTCTGGGCACCCTGTGCCAGGGCCTGCCCACCCTGCCAGGGAACAATTCCTCATTCCCAATATCTGACATAAACCTGCCCTCTGTCACTTTAAAGCCATTTCTTGTCCTGTCACTCCATGCCCTTGGCAGAAGTCGCTGTCCCTGACTTTCCCTGGAGCAGGAAAAGCAAGTCAGGCTTGACTTTGTTCTTGCTCAGGCAGGGGTGCCATGGAGAAGATCAGGAATGTGTGGCCTGTCCCAAATCACCTTAGGGATGAGGTGTGGGAGGGTGGCTATGGGAAACTGCAAAAGGAATTGAAAAAGGCTCCTGTGACCTGAAGAACTTTGAGAAACAAGCAGAGGGTGCTGAGCACCCCTGGGAGAGGAAAGTCCTGAGTGGGAATGGGTGGCCAGCTCCTGCAGCTCGTAGGTACAGCAAGAATTACTCACCTCCACAAATTGCAGAGGTGCCAAAGCGCCCCACTGCCCCCCTAAACACAGCCAGCTCGTGGTGGAGACTTCCACACCTCTGCTCCAGCAGCCTCAGAGTGCTCAGAACCCAAAATAGTGCTGGCCAGGGGCTGGGTTTCTTGAAATATTTCCCTAAGCCTTGTTGTTTTTGCTGTCTCCTTTTTGCCCAGTGGGTTGGTGGGTGGTCTCTTGGTTGGGGTTGGGTTTGGGTTTGCTCATGGGTGGCCCTGAGCTGGAAGGGTCGGGGTTCTTGAGGCAGGGGCTGGTGCAGAGCTGGGTTTTGGGGTAGGGGACCTTGCTGGAGCCCAGCTCAGAGGCTCATTCCTCCTTCAGGAGGCTACAAAAAGTAGTTCAGACTCAAATCATGAGGCTTGGCCCCTCTGCTTGGGCTAAACATGAACCTCCCTGAGGGTTTGGGTTTGGATCCCACTGTTGGAGTTCAGGGGAGCTGCCAAGCTGTCCTAAATTCAGGTGGGTGGTGGAGCTGGATCTCCCCCCAGGAGGCCAAATGTGAACAAAAAAGGGTCTGTGATGCAGGGCAGTGGTGTTTGGGTTGGGATGTGTGACTGCTAACCACAAACAGAGTCAATATTTAATAGAAAAGAATGGAAAAATAGTAAAAATAGTACTTTAAGCAGACCTGTGTCACTTCAGCATAGGTGTGAGGGGTATCTTTTGTCCTTTCAAGTGTTTATTTTATTTTTATTATTTTTTAAATGAATCTGGGACCCTGGCAGTTGTTGGTGTGTTGCAGTTTGCTGCTCCAAAGGAGCTCTGCCAGCACCATCCCCTGAGGTGCCTGCAGGGTGAGGGATGGGGAATACACTCATTTTGAGTGAAGGTTTTTAACCAAACCCTTTCCAGCTGTGGCCAGACTTGAACCTTCCAATGCTTCCATGTCTGGTGAAAATGGTGTTTCTTTAAATAAAAAAAGGTAGGAGCCAGCACTCCAGAGCACAACCCCAGATGGGTTTGGGTGGGAAGGGACCTTAAATCCCATCCAGTGCCATGGGCAGGGACACCTTCCACCATCCCAGGTGGCTCCAGCCTGGCCTTGGGCACTGCCAGGGATCCAGGGGCAGCCCCAGCTGCTCTGGGCACCCTGTGCCAGGGCCTGCCCACCCTGCCAGGGAACAATTCCTTCCCTCTTTTAGACCAGCTCTGGTGTGGGTGGTGTTGGAGGCACCTTCTCCTTTCTGAGTCATCCTTGCCCTTCCCATCCCATCAGATTCCTGCTGTGGATGGGGTGGCTTGGGATGGTCTTGCTGGACAAACTAAACTCTATAAAAACCCCATCCACCCTCCAAGGCTTCCTGAGTAGTGCCACCATCCTGGACTCGACTTGCCCCGATGTTCTGTCATTTCTTTGAGAAAGTTCCAGCTCTGGCAATGTGTCATTTTCCCCCTGGGAAAAGTGGCTTCTCAGGCAGCTCCAGCCCAGCTTTCTGCTGAAGCTGTCTCAAAGGAGATGTCCACCCTTCCTGGCAAACCTTGCTAGCAACACTTAGGTCATATTCTGCTTTTATTTCCCCTGCTCTGAAAGCAGCCAAACTTCTCCCCAAGCTTCGTGCAGCTGGAAATTGCTGAAGCCTCTCCAGCATCCAGCAACAAATTACAACTGTGAGATAACACACAGCCCTGGGCATTGGCTAGAAATGGCACATTCTAAATATTTTAATTGCTGATTTGTATGTTTGGAAGGGAAAAAAACCCCTTCAGATGCCGTGCAATGCATGTATAAATTGTGAATTGTAAATAAATATGCTCCCTGGGAGCTGAGATTTTTTTGGCAGTTTATCAAGCAGTGAGGTTTAAATGGGAATACATTCAGCTGGACTAGAAAGCAGTCAGAATATCTCTGGGATTTTGGAGTGGGATGGAGCTCCCTGAGCTGGGCAGGCCTCTCCTAATGTTGGTGTCCATGAAAATTGAGAATTGAGAGCATGCAAAGGGACCTCTGGAAGGGAGAGGAGCCAAATTGCACGGAGCAAACTCAACGTTTTGTCCCATTCATGACCTGCAAGAGCCAGTTCTGTTGTGAGAAGGTCACAGATGAATCAGAGCTGCTTCTCCAGCCTTGGAAGAGAATTCCTGCTGCCCAAGCTTTGGGCCTTTGGACAGGGATGCTGTGTTCCCAGGGAGGATGGCTGGTACCTGTGGGATTGCTCAAATAACTCTTTGAAAAGATCAAATGTGGATGCACCCAGTGTTGCTTCCCAGGCTTCAAACTGAGAGAGATGTGACAGGACTTTTAATGCTGGAGGAAAATAAAAATATCTATTTAAAATGGCAAGAATCCAGTCAGAACAGGAAAAATGCCTGGCACAGACCCGAAGCCAGGTTGGACTCTGCTTTGTGCATCTTGGAAACTGCTTTTCACAGGTGCTGACCTCAGTGCAGAGGGGCATGGAGAGGTTTTGTCCCCATCTTGAGCAAGGCTGGCTGTAAAACCCCTCCAGGTGAGCTGCCAGCAGCTTTTCCAGGAACACCAGCCTGTGGGAGCAGCTCTGCCTATGGGAATGAGCTTGGGAAGGCAGGAAAACAAAGCTCTAAAAATTACAGCTGGCTCTGTCACCTTGGTTTTTAATTTCTTCATCAACACAACTTCGCCTGGGTGGCAGACAGGGACTCTGAAGAGCAATTCTCCCTCCTTTTCCTTTTCCAAGTGGTTGGGATTGCCCCTGAGCTGGTGGATGAGGTGGTTCCTGGGAGCAGAGCGTGCTTACCTGGCTGTTCCCAGGCTCCAACATGGGCAGCAGCTGATGCAGAAAATGCTCCAGTGCAGAACAAACCAAGCAGAGGAGAAATATTAATTTAGATTTTTCCAAAAGGCAGCTGGTTTTGTTGGTTTTGCTCACTGGGTTATGCAGATGCTCCCTCGGTGTCAGGGATTTCTGATGGAGCTGGTGCTCTCAGCTGTGACAGAAGGCATAAAAAGAGGTCATAAATACAGCTTTGACTTCAGGTAAAAGTAATAAAATCCCCCCAAAAGACAGACAAAACTGCTTCTAAACCCAGCTTGCAGCAATTTCATGCTCTATATATGCAAGAGGTTTCAGTAGCAGTTCAGTAGCATCAAGAATTCTTCACTTTTCACTGTAAATATTTCTTAGATTAAAAATAAAACTCCAAACAATTCTCCAATTCCCGTGTGCAGCCCTGATGGATTTGTACCTCCTGAGATGAATTTAATTATTTTTCACCTGAAATAATTCAGATTTTACTGCCACAATTAATGTTGACTGAACTTTTAAGCTGTAACTTTCCTGGTGTCTTTGCAAATCTGTGGGGTTTTCATTATTTGTTCTCCACCCAAGACACTGTGAACAGAACAGGGTGTCATTCCTTAGTAAAAAAGGATTTAATAATGAAAATTCCATTTTAAAGGAACCTGAATCTCAACATCTGTGTTGGGAGAGTCTGTAGGAGCTGAGGATCATTTCTAAATGGTTTCTCTGCTCAGCAGCTTCCAAAAGCAAAAGTCATGGAAGCTGAATGTTTCTTGGGATTTTAAACTGAAAATCCAGTTAGAAAGAAGAAAGTCCTCAAGGGAATTGAGGTAAAAATAGCTGCCAAACAAGGGAAAATTGAAGAGGAAAAGAACATTGATATTCAGAATATTCATTTCTCACGGAGCCTGACGTTAACGGCTCTGCTGGGAAATTACATTATTGTTGTTAAAATGCTGTGGAAATCCAAATAAAGGCTGGGAAGCTACAGGATGTTCTCGGAGGATGCAAGCTTTGCTGGAAGAAAACGAAATAAACAGTTCAGCTCCAACACCTAAATATTGATATAAAGATGTAAAAGTCGAGGAGGCTTCACAGAGCAGCAAGTGATGGGGATGTCCCAGGGCACTGGGCAGGCTTGGAAAGTCAAATATTCTCCATCCCTGTGAAGCACTTGGAGTTCATGTGGTGTCCTGGAAAAGCAGGATGTGAGCCAAGGAACAAAGGAATGACAACCCCAATAATGGGGTTACTGACTGGGTTGTGCAGCAGCACAGTGGGGAATGGGGTTTAAAATAACCTCACTGATGGGTGAGAAGGGCCCTGGAAGAGCAGCCCTGAGCAGGGGGGATCCCCGTCCATCCCTTGGGGTGGCCCTGGTACTCCCAGAGCCCTTTCCCAGTGCTCCCAGCTGGGATTGCTGGGGATGCCAGCACGTGCTGCCACTTCAGGAACGTGGCTCTGAGGGGGATCTGGGGTCACAACAGCACAGGGCAGGAGCCACTTGTGGGAAAATGTCCCTGGAGCTCATGGCTGAGCAGGGAGGTCATCAGGGCTGACATTCCCATATGGATCCTGTGGAGCTGCTGCTGGCCCAAGCCCAGCTCACTCTGGAGTTATTCCTGCTCAACATTCCCTTGAGTGGACGGGACAGGACTGCTGGGGAACGTGCCTTGAGCTGTTTTTATTTTCCACCATCACTCTCATTCCATGGTTATGACAATGGGAAGATGCCAGCAGCTCACATCCCAGGCACCAGACCAACAACTTCATGTTACAATTCACTTTAAAAGTTGTTTGACCAATCACACAAAGCAAAAGCACATTGACAGCAGTTCTATCCAACCACTGTAAGCACAGGTACCTTTGGTTAAACAATGCTTGCCTATTTCAAATACAATACCTGCTTGTAAGCCTTAAAACACAATGCACAGAGCTCCATTATTAATCTTAGAACTCCCTAATATCTTGCTAGACAAACTTTTCTGCAGCTTAGGGAGTTATTCTAGACAAGCATTAATACACAGACCATTGTTCTATTTGTCCTTACTTTTCTACTTCTTACGTAATTTTTCTGCTGACCAATCTCATGGCTGCTGCTTAGCTCTAACCACAGTTCTGCTGTCTCTGGGGCCTGCCTTTTGCAGCTTTCCCAAAACCCTCTGATTTTGTGGATTCCCACAGGGGCCTTTTCAGTATTTGACTTTTCCCACTGCTTTGTCACCCTCCTGATTTTCCAGAGCCACTTTTGTCGTTTCGAGAGTTCCTTGCTGGTGGTTTGGTCACCTCCAAGCTCTGCATCCAAAGGCAGGACACGAGCAGGCAGGAGGATGGGAAATTGGGCTCTGCCTCAAATCCCACTGCCCCAAACAGCCCCATCACAGCCAGGCTGCTCTTGGAGCTGATCCCAAATAAATTTGGAGGGTGCTGAGGAGGAGCAGCCCTTAGTGGCATCGCCTTCCCAAGATAACCATCAGTTGTCACCCAATTTTGGCATGGAACACGACAGCGAGGAGCAGGAAGCTTTTTAGATCAGTCCCAGATGAGATGCTGAGCATTTTCCAGGAGCATTTCTGTCTGGGAATAGCCAGTGGGAGGCTGAATGGATTTGTGGCTGGCCAGGTGGCTGCCACAGCTGTGCTGTGCTGTGCTGCTGGATGTCACCCCTGCCACTGCTGCCATCAGGGGCAGAAGGGGTGGCAGGGCTTTGTTCCACGGCTGCAGAGGGGAAATGCTCTGGGGGATGAGTTTTCCTGAAAGGTGGAAGGATTTTTATTATTGATTTATAACTAAATCTATTTTTTAAATTTGGTATTTTTAATAAAAATATCAAAATCTTAATATATATTTTACTATAAATTCTAATATATATTTCAATATATATATTTTAATAGATATATTTGAAATGTTATATTTTAATATATATTTTTATATATGTTTAATATGTGTTTTAATGTATAATTTATACATTTTAATAGAAATTTAATATAATTTTAATATATATTTTAAAATGTATTTATATCTATATATTTATACATATATATGTATATACATATAATATATATATGTATATACATATATTATATATGTATATTTATAAACGTATAATAAAAATGTATAATAATGTAAAATAATAATTGCCTATCTAAAGGAAAAAAGTTCAGAAAATTCTTTGCCTAGATTTGTAATAAGATCAAGTGATGGGATATGACAAAAAAGGAAGTATTTACAATACAATCATCTTTTTACAAGTCTGGCAGAAAGCGACTTTTTTTTTTTTTATGGAGTTATGACAAAACTCTCAGTTTTTGTTCACATTCACCATTTTTCAAAACTCACCCCGTGCTGAGTGGGAGGGAGGAAACAGCCTTAAGAACCAGAAATGCAGAGTGGGAAATTCTTCTGGGATAGCAGACAGGGGGGAAAAACCCAGCAGGAATTCAGGCGTAGATGTTGAGAGCATCTAAATTTGGATGCTGGATTTTTGCAGCCCCAACAGCTCCCACTTGTGCAGTTTATTTTTTCCCCCCTCTTTATTAAAAAGAAAACTCTTTGCAGTCTGTGGTTGGAGTGTCCAGTTGTGGAAGTGCCTCCAAAGGGGAGAGTTAATAATATTTATCTAAAACATGCCAGAGCCCACGTGGAGTCTGGGGGATTGGGCTGGATAAAACCAGAATGAAATCCCTGCTATCCTGGGAATCACTGGAGGGCCTTTTTTTCTTTTTTTTTTTTTTTCCCATCAGCCTCTGATGCTGTGGAGCAGTTGTGGTGAGAGCATGGATGTGATGCTACCCCTGTAGCCAAAGGAATATTTTTAGCTTCCTCGTTTTCCTTTAGGAAAATGACATCCTGCTTTAATTTATATTAATGGGGGAAGAAGTTGAAGCTGTGGGACCATTTCCAGAGCAGTGTCATAAGCAGCAGTGAGGAAAAAAAAAAAGCCAAAAAGAGAGAGGAAGATACAAGGAAATATTTCCAGGTTATTGCCTCGAGAAAAAAAATAATAATGTGGGATATCAGAGTATTTTATATAATCCTAGAATGTTTTGGGTTGGAAGGAACCTTAAAGCTCATCTCATGCCATGGGCAGGGACACCTTCCCCTGTCCCAGGCTGCTCCAGCCTGGCCTTGGGCACTGCCAGGGATGCAGGGGCAGCCCCAGCTGCTCTGGGCACCCTGTGCCAGGGCCTGCCCACCCTGCCAGGGAACAATTCCTCATTCCCAATATCCCATCCAGCCCTGCCCTCTGGCACTGGGAGCCATTCCCTGGGTCCTGTGCCTCCATCCCTTGTCCCCAGTCCCGCTCCAGCTCTCCTGGAGCCCCTTTAGGCCCTGGCAGGGGCTCTGAGCTCTCCCTGGAGCCTTCTCCTCTCCCAGCCTGGCTCCAGAGTAGAGGGGCTCTGTGAACTCTTGAAATTCCACCAGCAAAAAATCCTGGATTTGGCTGATGGGAATAATTTCCTCTGACTTACTGCACGTGCAGTGTCACTGTGCCTGAAGGTTTGATGGATTATAATTGATAGCAGAGAGGGAATTCAACCCAGTTTCCCCAGTGAGGTCAGAACTGGACGATCTTTAAGGTCTCCCTTCCAACCCAAACCATTCTGGGGTTCTGTGGAAATGCCTGAGCTGCATCACCTGGAGCTTTCTGTGCTCCAAAGGAACAGTGGATTCTTGGACACTTCAGTAGCTGCAGGGTACTGCAGCTCACACATCCTCACACTGCTTGTGCCCCAAGCCAACCCCACAAAATCCTGTGGCAGCAAAAACTCCTGTGACAAGCTCAGAAGGAGCTCAGCATACTGCCTGCTCCATGGCATCATCTCCAAGGCTGATTTTTTAATACAAATATCTTTGTTCCCATTTAGGGAGTTACTCTGTGGTGAGCAGGCTCATATCTGTTAGTAAATTAGACACTGAGGAGGTGACACAGTTTATTAAATTACCCAGTGAAATAGGGACTAAAATGAAGAAGGAAACAGTACAGAATTAATCCTTCCTTTTTCTGGCCTTAAAATGCCCTCCCACTGAAATCTTCTGTGTCCACAAAGCAGCTCCATCCCTTGGGAAGCTGCCACGAAACTCCAGCTGATGTTAAGAGATTGGGGGGGGGGGAAATCTAGGTTCAGATTTGTGCCACTATTGAAGTAAGTCACAAAATAGTGAGTATTTTCTTTTTTAACACGGTGGGGATTGCTGCCTTCCTCCAGCTCCTCCAACTCACACAGGGCTGTGACCTCGAGTCCACTCTGCTGCTGCTGCTGCTGGAGAGGCTCCTTGCTTGCAAAAGCGAACTTGAAAGACACAATGGTGGGGGTTGCAGAGGTGGAGTAAAAGGCAGGGTATTGATTTTATAAAAACCCAGCCTCACCTTTGATACTCTGTTAAAGTTACACCAAGGGAGAGCTGGCACGGCTTCCAGCGGGATAAATACGGCCCCAGCCTGAGTAATGTCTGCGTGCTGCCATGAGAAACGCGGGCGCTGAGCCTTCCTGCCTTCAATAGCTGGCATATTTTACATATCTGCCGCCTGCAAAACGTTTTCTATAGTGCCTCGTCACAGAGAAGCCGCGGGGAGCCGGCAGAACGAGCTCTGGCTGAAGCCGAGGGGTTATTTCCAGCAGAACTTTGTGTTTTGCCTGCTCTGAGCGTGCCTGGGGATGCTCACCCTCCGCTGGGAGGCGTGGGAAGGGAGGGGCTCCATCCATTCTGGGACCCCTTCCTTATGGATGGGATCGTGCCCTTTCCTTGGATAAACTCCCGGGGTCTCACTGGGCAGGCTTTAAAGCTAAAAACGTGCACTGATGAAAGGCACCGAGAAATGAGGGGGCTGTAAAGCGCTTCCCAGCACTTGGAGCATCGCATCCTCACCAATTACTGCCATTGTGCCTAATTAACAGCGAGGTGTTAATCTTGGGGTGGGTTTATCCCTGAAAAACGGGACTGTCCAGAGCTCAGCCCGGGGGCGATGCTGGGGCGGGGCGGAATCGCTGCTTGGCTTGGGTCAGCTCCGGGACCTCCTTCTGTGCCTCTTGATCCACTGCGAGACATATAAATTCCCCTGCTCTCCTGGCCTGGGCTCAGTCTGCATCTCCCGCTGCGTGTCCCGGGGAGCTGCTGAGCTTCCCTGCTCCTGGCCGGGCTCTCGGGCATCCCGGTGGGCACAGAGGGGGCCGGGATGTGGGCACAGAGAGGGGACCGGGATGTGGGCACAGAGAGGGGACCGGGATGTGGGCACACAGAGGGGACCGGGATGTGGGCACAGAGAGGGGACCGGGATGTGGGCACACAGAGGGGACCGGGATGTCGCTGCTCTGGTGCCTCAGGGGTGCACAGTGTCCCTGTCCCTCTGTTTCCAGCCGCTCCTCCTGCTGGCCCTGGGCTCCCAGCCTCCCCTCCTGCCCGGGGCATCCCTCGGGCGCTGCCTGCGTGCCAGCCCGGGAGGACAGCGGGATGCAGGCAGGCTCCCAGCCGGGACAGGGCTGCGGGGCGCGGTGGGGACACAGCCTCACCCCGCTGTTCCCGGCCGCTCCTGGCTCTCTCGGTCTCCTTGCAGAGGTTTCTCAGGGCAGTGCTGGCGCTTTTGCCGGCTGTTTTATCTCGCTGCTTATCTGCAGATGAAGCCGCAGTTGGTGCGGGCTGCAGCCGGACCCTGCGCTGGGAGCGCTCCGGGAAGGGCTGGTGGATGCAGAGCGTGGCTTTGGCTTGGCGTGGGGACACGGGGGACGCTGTGACCCCACAGCATCTCAGAGCCTCTTGCTTTGCCATTTTGGCCTCTCAGGAGCTGACCTTGAAGCGGCATCAGTTGCTGGTTGTGAAATGGGGACGCTCCTTGGTGACTCGCTGAGCTGTCAGTGAGCTCATGGAGTGGAGTCACCAGCTGTTCTTAGTGCCATCTACACATTTTATATAAAAATATATCGATGTAGCCTTTAATCTAGACCCAAAGTAGATTACTGAGCATGTTTCACCGATGTGTTTCCCCTTCTGTGCCTCCCAAGCAGCACAAGGCAGCTGGGATATTAATAATGACCATGTGTTGTTCACACACTCCAACCCCAGAGTGCCAGCGTGGGGAGGCAGCCTGGGAGCTGCTTCTGCTCTTCTCTGCTCCAGAGATTGGATTTCCTTTAAGTGAGAGCTCTTCTCAAAAGAGAGTCATAGCCCAGTGTCCCCAGCTGGGGTCCAGTAACGTGGTGAGGGCTGGAGAGGCTGTCAGAGTGGGCTGAGGGCAGGACTGGTGGTTGAATTCACAGAAAATACATAATTATCCTTAACTCACAGCTTCCTTGGAGTTTCCTCTCTCTGCTGCTGGCCCCTGGAGCTGCAAAACAACTCAAACCAAAAGCGGTGCTCCTGGGCTAAACCATGGAATTACACAGTTCCAATTAAAAGAAATGTGTCCAGTTTTAAAAAAAACCTCTTTGGTGAAAGTTGCATCCTTCTTCTGCTGCATGTGAGATTGTTGTAGGAGAGAACCTGCATTTTGGAGCAGTCAGGTGGCTGCTGCTTGATGGAGATCCCTCTGCTTTCCTCATTCAGGAAAGCCAGATGTTTGGGAATGGCAGCAGCTTGGCCAACACGAGTGTCCCTAGGGATTTGAAACTGCCTCAGGTGTGGAGAAAAGGGGATCCTCCTTTCCTGACTGGGTACCCTGGCAGAAAGGCCACAAGCCTTTTTATTTAAATAGACAGAGGACTCTCACATCCATAATTACATCCATAAATGGAAAATAAAGAATTTCATTGATAGGGGAACACAAAACTGACACAGGTAATCACGTTTTGAGAAAAGGGTTCTTCTATCACGTAAAAAACTTGGAGGAAAGTGATGGTTGTGCAGCTGAAATTGTTAAATGAATGATACAAACTCATTCTAACTCCCAGGGGAGTATTTTTGTTCCTAGATTGAGATACTCTTCACCCTATTTTTTTTTCTACACAAGTTAATATTCTCCTGGGAAATACATAAAATCTGTAAAATCAGTGATGAAAAATGATAACCAGCCCACTTCCCTACACACACAAAGGACCAAGAAAACGCTGAGAACTTGCCCAATGACAATAAAAATCCTAAAATGAAGCTCTGAAGCATCTCAGAAGTAACTAAAACACACCAAGAAACAATCATTTGGCTTTTAAAATGAACAAACTACCTAAAGCTGCTCCTTTCTGTGGAGCAAAAGGTTCTCAAGTCCATCATTACATACACAAATAGAAAATCGGGAACTGTATTGATAAGAGACTTTTCCTTCCTTCCCTTTAACCTAAGAGGTTAAAAAAACCTCACCTCCAAAATCTTAATTTGCCTTAAAAACAGAGATTAGGGAGTTGCCACTCTATCATGAGCTCTCCAGTGTGGAGGAAGCAGCTACAACTCCAACTAATCTGTGACTCCAATACCTTGTTATCTTGAACCCTCAGCATTTATTTAACTTATTAAAAAGCTTCATTAAAACCTCAATTGCAAAACATGCCAGGATGAATAACTGTGCTCAACACCTCTGTGGGATGAAGGTTTCTCATCCCCAAGGGATTTGTCCACCTTTATCTTCCTCCAAACCTGAAGCTGCTCTGTTTTATTCCCAGCCAGGTGTGAGGGATCCTCATTTTCCTCTTCCTGAGGCCCAGGGCAGGCACCAGGTAAGGATTGAGGGTGGTTCCTGCCTTTCCTGTCTCTACCCAAGCCACACGTGCCCCATCCGGGTGTTTTCCACCCTGGGCCTTTCTCTTTCCATCCAGCTCCTTGCCAGACATTCATTCTCACTACTGATGCTTTTCTCCTACTCATTCAAGGTGCTTTGACAGGAGGAATCCAGGAATTGCCTTCCAGGCTGAGTTCCTGTCCCTGGGACAGGTTCTACAGTGCCAGGTTTAGAGAGACAGGCAGAGATCCCTCCTTGGGAGCCAGCTGTGTTTGATCCCGAGGGGATCCACCCCCACACGGTCTTTTCCTTCCTTGATGAATCTTCTTTCCTCCTTTGGTGGAAGGAAGATGTTATTCCCGTTTTGGGCTGGAATTTTCTCTGTCTTGCCAATGATTTTGGTTCTGGTCTTTTCCAGTTGTGGCTGTCGGGGGTCGGTCACCACCGTTCGGGTGTGACCCGAGGCTGAGGGACTTGGGGGAGCAGTGTCACTCCCACCCAACAGTGTGACTGTGTTCACAGGGGTCTCAGGTTGGGGAAGAGAAGAGGATCTGACTCCATGTTTCAGAAGGCTTGATTTATTATTTTATGATATATGTTACATTAAAACTGTACTAAAAGAATAGAAGAAAATGTTTCATCAGAAGGCCGGCTAAGAATAAAATAAGAAAGAATGATAACAAAAGTTTGTAGCTCGGGCTCTCTGTCTGAGCCAGCTGGGCTGTGATTGGCCATTAATTAGAAACAACCTACATGGACCAATCAAAGATCTACCTGTTGCATTCCACAGCAGCAGATAATCATTGTTTACAGTTTGTTCCTAAGGCTTCTCAGCTTCTCAGGAGGAAAAATTTTTCATAAAGATGTCTGCGACACAAGAGCTCACCCCGTTCCCCCACACGCTTGTTTGGAGCCATTCCTGCAGCACGGACCCCACGACCAGGCCCAGAGCAGCACCATTAGCTGAGCAATTCTTTATTTTGGGGTCCGCGGCGAATCACAGACTGGTCTCAGCAAGCCACGGCCACGAGGAGTACGGAGACCAGGCGGCGCCCTCGGCGGGTTCCTGGATCACCATCAGCACCCCGATGCCCGTGGTGTGTGCCTGGGGGAGCTGGGCCGCTTTGTGCCCGGCGCCGAGCGGCTCGGGCGGTGCGGCGGTGCAGGAGCCGCGGCAGGCCCGGAACAGCCTGCGGACCCGGGACAGCCGCTGCCGCCGCGGCTCCAGCTCCACCGAGGCCGCCCTGGGCGGCAGCGCTGAGGGCAGCGTCTGCGTGGCCCGCTCCATGAACAGCCGCACAGGGGCAGCCCGCCGCTCACGGCCCGGGCTCTCGGTCTGCACGTCTCGATCCACGCGTTCGGCAGCACGCCAGCTCTCGGGTGTCTGGGTCAACTGGTGGATCAAGAGCACTTCGGGCTCGGTCGGGGCAGGGGTGGAGGGTGTGGAGGGCACTGTCGAGACGGTGTCCGGCGTGGCCTTGCCCGAGCAAGCCACGCAGCTCCTGAGGCGGCGGCACTGCCCGCGGGCCGCGGTGTTGGCGGGCGGCGGCAGCGGCAGCGGGCTGGACGCGGCGGAGCGCTGTCCCCGCCCCGGTCTGGCCGAGCTGGGACGGTTCCTGGAGCTCTGCTGCGGGCGGGAGTGCCGTGAGGGCTTCTCCCCGCGGGCGGCCGGAACCGGGCTCTGGGACAGCTGCACGTGGAGGCGAGAGGAGAAGGAGACGCGGGAGGTGTGGGATGAAATGCTGGCGCCATCCTCGCCTGTCCCTCCAGCCCCATCCTTCAGCAGGTGCCTCTTGGACGGCTGAGGGGCGAGCTGGCCCCTCTCCATGGGCATCTCCATGGCAGCTATCCCGGGGAGCTGCAGCCTCCGGAGCGCGGTGCCCTGCGCTGCTGGAGGGCACGGCCCGGCATGCTCCCTCCACAGCCCCGGGAGCCGCAGTGCCACACGGGCCCTGGGGACAACACGACGTGGCCCCGTGTCACAATGGCACCGCGGGGCCCCGGTGTCACAATGTCCCTTTGTGACACAGGGCCGGACTGTGCCGTCGTGCTGGATGGGACAGGATCGGGCGCGGGGCAGCCCCTGTGTTCCGCTCCGGGACATTTATCCTGATGGGGATCCCAGCGCATCCCATGGAAGCTCCCAGGGCTGTTGGAGCATCCATCCCCTTTCCGTCCCTAAGCTCCCGGGAAGGGCCGCGCTGTCCCCAAATCTCGGCCCTGCTCTGCTGGGCCGCCCACGAGGTGGCGCTCTCTGCCCGCCAATAAAGCCCAATTATTATTAATAATTGTTAATTAGTTCCCCCTCCCCCCCAGCAAGGACTGCCTGGCCCCTTGGCCGCAGGGATGCTTCCACAGCTCCCAACCCAGAGGTTTCCAGGGCTGAGAAAAGCTGGAGGCAAAGACACGAGGGTGCAAAAACACCCCACCACCCCCATCTCCTTAAAAGACAGAGACACTGCTAATTGATTTTTCAGCCCTGAATTTAATACTCCATTGTCCTCCAGCTCAGATGCTTTGCCCTCTCCTTGCCCTGCCCAACCAGACGGAGTCTGTCCCTAAAGGCGTGGCACAAGATTCTGTGGGTCGGGATGTGGACCCTGAGGGGTTCCTGAGAGCCCTCAGTGCCCAAGGCCTGGCTGTGGGGGCTGGGAAAAACCCCCTCCCATCCCCAAGGGTTTTTTTTTTTTGCCTGCAGCAAGGGGCTCCTGAAATCCCTGCTTGGAAACAAGAGTAGTTTGGGAGGGAAATATGATAGGGGAGCTGATGGTGCCCTTTGCCAGCCGGCATTAAAAATTCATGTGCATGATGGGCTCTTCCAAATAAGTCCGGGAAGGATGAGTTCCTCCCTCCCTGGACAAGCTGGCAGAGCACTCCGGCTGCTCCCCCCTCAGGTGCCACCAGGGTGTCTGTGCTTGGGGACAGCATCTTCTTCCTTAGGGTGTGGGGTGCAGGTTGGGACGAGGGACAGCGTGTCCCACAGGATGGTGGGGCTGGGCTGGCATGTGCTGGGGGGTGACCTGGAGGGCAGGGAGCAAGGAAACCTGGTGGGAAGGGGTGTGGAGTCCTGGATGGGGAGGGATGCAGATAGCCGAGAGGGTGGGGAGGGATGCTGGGTGGGATGTGCGGTGCCCCAGCCATGAGGTACACGGGATAATCTGGGCAGGGAAGCATGGAGGGAGGCGTGCGAGGTGCCAAAGGGGGGTATACCCAGGAGGGACCAACAGCTGAGGGTAACACAGCCTGGAACGAGGGGTGAGGAGAGAGGTGGGATGCTGATCTCCTTGGGAGGGGGCAGGATGGGATGCAGAGCTCCCGAGGGCCAGGCCGGGATGCTGAGCCGCTGCCGGGGATGCGGAGCTGCCGCCGGGGGCCGGGCCGGGCGGGCCGGGGGGCGGCTCCACGTGGCTCATTAGCAGGAGGCAATTTAATATTTATGAAGTGTTCTTGTTTGAATCCCAAGTCTTCGGCTCCAGTTACAAGGAGCTGCGTCACCCTGCGATCACATGGTAATTGTTGCTATTTCCAGGATCCCAGCCTCGCAGAGTGGCACAAGAGCTCTTTCCCCTTTTCTTGTCCTTTTTTCCCCGCCGCCTTTTCCCTTGTTGGCGGCTGTTTTCGGGGCGGTTTCTGCTCGCCCCTGGGCCGGCTCGGCGCTGCCGGCGGGCTCGGGGCGATGCCGGGGCCGCTGCCCTGAGCCGGGGCGGCCGCAGCCGCTCCCCCGCCGCTGCCCCTGTCCGGGAGCCGCTCCATGAGAGCGGGACCGGCCCGGCAGCCCCAAAATGACCGAGCTGGAAGGGGACTTCACCAAGCTGCTGCTGCTCAAGGAGGAGCGCATCAAGGAGCTGGAGCGGCGCCTGGGCGAGAAGGACGAGGAGATCCAGGAGCTGCGGCGGCGGCTGCACAAATGCCAGTCCGTGCTGCCGGCCCCCAGCCCGCACATCGGGCCCCGCACCACCCGGGCGCAGGGCATCTCGGCCGAGCCGCAGACCTACCGCTCCTTCCACGACCTCCGCCAGGCTTTCCGCAAGTTCACCAAGGCAGAGAGGTAGGGATGGCACCCCTTTCTCCCCGCTCCCTCCAACCCCGGTCCCGAGCGGGGTGGCCGGGACACCGCGTCCCCCCGCCCGGCATCGCCGGCACGGACCGTGCCCGGGGCGTGGAGCGGCTCCGAGCCGCCGGGAAGGAGCCCTGCCCCGGCATCGGACAGCCCGGAGATCCCTCCCTCCCTCCCTCGCTCCGCTCTTCCCGTCCCCGGCGCGGCTCCGCTCCCGGGGGATGCTCGGCCGGAGCGCGGGGGGGCGGCGGTGCCTCCCCGGCGCTGGGAAAAGTTTGCGGCGGGGCCGGGAAGTTGTTCCGTGGCTGCTCGAGAGCCGCCAGCACCCCCGGCAGCCCCGTTCCCAGGGCAGGTGCTGCCACTCGCCCCGACCCCCCCCTCTTTCCCCATCCCATTCTCCCCAAAAACGAGCCCACGCTGCTCCAGCCGCGCTTTGCCTCCCGGTGGTGGGACTCGCTGGTCCTGCAGGACTTTTCCCACGTTAGTAATTCCATGATTCTATTTCCCTGTGTTGCTGTCAGGCACCCACTGAGAGGTTTTCTGGGGGGAGTATGGGGTCTGCATCACTCAACCCGGGGTCTTGGGGGTCGTCCTTCTTCCATACATGTGGGAGAACTGGGGAGTGTGGTGCTGTGCTGGCTGCTGGGGAGGTGGATGTGGTGGAGAAGTTGTGTGTGACCACAGTGTGACCCTGCTTTGGGCAGAAGCTGTGCCTGGTCCTTCTGGAGCAAGGCACGGTCCCGTGTGCCCTGCGAGGGGTGATTTGTTTCAGCAGAGCCATTCCTGATGGGATCTGTGTGTGTGAATCCTCAGCCCTACCCAAATGTGTCCAGACCAAACTCCAGCCCTTTCCTCCTCTCCTGTGCCCTGCCCCTTGTTACTGCTCAAACGAGGAGCACTTGGCTTTGGGCTTTTTAAATTCAGTATTATTATTTTTTAATTCAGTATTATTCTTTTCCCTGCCTGTGGTGATTTAATAAAGCAAACTGCTGTGCCCAGGGAGGCGTGTTGAATGGGAGCTGAGTGTGTCTCCATTTGTCCTTCCCTGGGGCAGCACATCCCCATGCACCAAGGCAGAGGCCAGGTGTTGTGGATGGAGGAGAAACCACATCCAACTTTTCCTTTTGCTGTTGGTTTTTTTGGAGGCAACGATCATCCCGAGCCTCAGGAAGGCGACAGTGACCTGGCACCTGTGGTGAGGGCAGGACCCAGTGTCCCCACCATGAGTAATCACTTATTTAGAAGTTGTTAAACCTGCTCATGGCTCTAGTGAGGTTTAGTCCCGGCCTGAGGCTTTCCTGTGCTGTTCCCAGTTTGGGTTGGCAGGCCAGCTGCAGGAAAAGCTGTGTCCATGTGGTGCAGTGAAGGTCGTTTGGCCCATCCTGCACCATTCCCACCCTCCTCAGATGATGTTGCAGCAGGCAGGAGAAACTCCTGGTGGGGCCTGCGGGCAGTTCCAGGCTGGAGCTCCGTCCCCTGGCATCCCCCATGCCTCAGCCTCGCTCGTGGTAGCCATGACAATGGTAACCAAGCCAGTCTGGGATTGCTTTTGGGTTTTAATTCTTAATTCTTCCTTTAATTCTGCTTAATTCTTCTCCCGTCACGTTGCTGGGAGAGCGGCGGGCGGCTCCGTGGTGTGCTGAGCACGCCGCACCCACAACCTCCCTTTTTCCCCTGTTTTCCCCCCAAATCCCACCCCACCATGGGCTAGATTGAGGTGTTTTTTCAATGGGCGGTGTGTGGGTCCTGGATGTGGCTCCAGGGTGCTGTCCTGGGCTCAGGGAGCACAGAGCTGTGCTGCAGAGCTGTGCCAAGAGCATGATGAGCTCTCCTTGCTCCCAATCCTGGCAGGAGGCAGGGATGGCTCTGGCTGGTGCCAGCTCCCCTCAGTGTCCCCGGGGCTTTCTCTGCCTCTGGCATCTCAGAACTGCTGACAGCACCTGGCTGATTTATTTATGGGGGGAGCTCATGCACCTCCAGGAGTCTCCTGCCTGTGCTCCAGCAACAGCAGCAGCTCCCAGCTCTCCATCCCTCATCCCTGGGACACCTCTTTTCCCAAACCCACAGACAACTTCCAGACCATAAAACCCCCAAGGGGATATTCAGGCCCACCTGTTTTCAGTTAAATGCCAAAAAAACCCCCCTTTTTTACCTGGGATCAACCTCCAAGCACTTTTCCACCCCTGAAGATAAAGATGTAGTTATTGACCATATAATTGGATTTGTTTATTGTGTGTAATATACACTGTCACGTGAAACTGTCAAGGAGTTGAAAGCAGCAGACTATGGGATGACAGGAACTCAAACAGGGATAAATCCCAGCTGAAAGTGGAAAATGGAGTTGGTTTAAATGTGTTGTGACTCTTGTAAGGCACCCCTGTCACATGCAGCAAGGTTGAAAAGGCTTGCAGAGATCCAAAAAACAGAGGTGTGTAAACAGAAAGGTGGTGAAGGATGTGTTATCTTTGGAAGTGTGATTTTATGCTGTTGTTCCTTCTGATAACATAGAAATATAAATTTTAATGGCAGGAAGCATTGCTGTGTAGCTGGCCAGGTGTATAGAATTATCCATGTATCTATAGCCAATCTGTAAATCAGATTTTCTTTCAAAAGAGCCACTTTCTGTGCCTGTCTACAAAATAATTCCTCCCTGTTGTTCCTTGATCAGCAGAGATGTGAGTGGAGAGTGAAGCTGCACTTCTTGTAGATGATTCCTTAATTTATTTATGGCCAGTGAGTTTTGCTTCACTTTCACCCACAGCCAGCGAGTGTTTCGGATCACACAAGGCCTCGGGGCTGTCTGATCCAGCACCTGCCAGGCCCTTATGGCAACACAAAGAAGGAAAACCAGTTTGTCCCTGTTTTTCCTGGCAGGGTGGGAGCCATCCATGGATAATGTAGCAATCCAGGCACTTTGCTAAAGTGATGCCCAGTTGCTAAGCAAAAGCACTGCAGATGATCAGTGATGCAAAAAAGTAAATGCTGAGGTGTGGCAAAGCCAGGACTAAGAGCTGGATCAGCCCTGCCTGTCCCTGCACCCAGAGCAATCCACCTGAGCCCTAATCCCACCTCCAGATCATCCTCCCAGGAAATTCCAGCTGCTGCCTGCCTTAATTCTGAGGTGCAATGTCTAATTCCAGCTAAATCCTGCTTATTTGGGACGAGAAGCCTCCTTCAAACCAGGGCAGCATGAAATGACTTTGGGAACTCTGGAATATTTTTGGAATTGTGACTGAATCTTTGCTGAAGCCCTGGCCCTGCAGGCAATTCCATGTTTTGTGTGTGGTTATATCCTCAGCTCCCCAAATCCAGCTTGGACAGTCCATGCCTGGGTTTTTCCATGCCTCTTTCAGTCTGACACAGTGCTGTAGGCTCAGCCTCAGCATCATTTCAGACAGGTGAGATTCCCCACCTTGTTCTTGGTAATTTACCCATCCTTCCTGGCTCCCTAACTTTTCCTGCAACTTTTTAATGGATTTTCCCCCTTTTTAAATTTTATTTCAGGAAGCATTTGCCACAAGATGGCAGTGGGGTCTAACATTTAAGGCAAGGTATTGGGGTGTATTGTGGTTTCAGCCTCCCAGTCCTGGACCAGTCCTCCTGCCTGTGGTTTTCCAGGTAAAATCAGACCTGAATCCTTGTTTCTCCTGCTTCCACCTGCCCTGAGGTGGTGGGGGATACTTTGCTGAGGGCGTGTGTTCACCCAAGGTGTTTAAACTCAGGATTAAAGGCTTTGGGTGGTACTGGGGATGGAGGATTGGAGTGGATCCTCTTGACTTTATGCAGCAGAACTTGGGATAAGTTGGTGCTTGCTGTGGCAGGATCAGTCCATCTCTGGGGTTTGGGTATTGCTCAGGCCAGGACCAGCCATGCCCAGGGTAAAAACTGGGCAGCCTGGGAAGTCTCCAGTCCAAAACTCAAGGCTGAGTCACCTTCAAAGCTGGACTGGCTGAAGCAGAGGTGTCCTGCACAGCCCTGTAATTCTCCATCATTTTCCCCCACTATAACGCTTCTGTCTCACATCTCCACCACCCCTGGAGCTGCTCTGTTGATGGCTCCAACCCTCTGAGCATGGCCAGGGGGATGTTCCCCCTCCCTGGAGCTGTGTCCTTCCCCCCTCAGCCCCTTTCTGGGAAGTGAGCTCTGTTAATTTAGCCATGATCTCATCAGCTGCCAGCCACTAAAGCGATATCGATCCTGCGCTAAGCCTGCCCGTGAAAAACAACCCAGCTGCTTCCCCACTACCTGGAACCGCTCTCCCTCAGGGCCTGGCCAGCCTGGAAAAGGAGCTTTTGCCTCATTTTTTTTTTTTTGCTGGTGGGAGACCAGTGTGTGATCTGCTGCCTGTGTGTGACACTTCAGCCTTTAAGCTGAGGAAGGACAGTTTGGGACTCTCCTCGTGCAATATTTGACACCACTCAGCAGCTGTGTCTGAAATAGTTCAAACAGGGAGCTTTTGCTGGATCTGAGGCTGCTGGTTTCTCTCTGTAAGGATCAGCATTACTTTGCAAAGCTCAGAGGAAGGATAGCAGTGATTTTGCCATTTATTACAACTCTAAAAACGCCTCTCTTCCTCATTTACTCGTCCCCAATCCGGTCCCATCCGCTCCTGATGCGCTGCAACAGCAAATTCCTTGGATGCTTCATCCCTGGGTGATCCCCACCAAAGATCAGAAGGATTTTATTAGCTGGAATTCTATTGGCAGAGGAGGAATTAACACTGTCCTCATTGCTTGTTGTGTTGGGAGAGCGTGGCTGCTGCAAGGGAGGGAAATACAGAGGGAAGTTTGACAGGGATGCTTAAATTTGGGGAGAGCTGGAAAATATTCCAAAGAGAGCTATGGAAGTGGGAGATGGACTCTTTGCTTGGTCCTCATTTGGATGGAGAAACTTGTGGCATGAAGCAGTGAAGATGGGGAGGACAAAGTGAGTTGTCACTGTGGGGAGAGGTGTGACATCAGCCCCTCGAGAAGTCCAAGGTCAGACAAATGAGCACAGAAGGGTTTTAGAAAGGGAGAGAAGCAAATGTTTATGGTTAATCAATGGAAATCATTTCCTGTCTTTTAATTTTTAATGGGCCGAACTCACTGCTCCCCCCCTTTCCCTGGGCATCGCTTCCCTTTGGTTTACAGGAGACCTGAAAATCGAGCCAGGATGGGGGGAAATTTGGCTCCCAAAAGGCATCAAATGGTGCCTTTCCACTGGGTACAGCCTGGCGTCTGTCTGTCTGTCTGTCTGTCTGTCTGTCACCAGCAGCCCTGGTCACCCAATCCACCTTTTCCATCGTATCCCTTGGTTGCTTCCTCACGGGCCAGGGCAGCACAGCAAGAGCAGCTAAACTCAGCTTGCCCTTCCAAAAATAGTACAAAACAGGTATTCATTTATATACAAACATCTGAAATTAAATAAAAAGAGTCAGATTAATTTATATATAAACACGTGGAATAATAAAAAAATAAATTATTAGATGCGATCCCTGGTCCTGGTGAAGAAAGGAAGGGCAAGATGGCAGGATTATTTTTTTTAATTATAAAAATGATGATTTTTCTGCATGGTTTGGGATGAAAACTTGGAATCTTTGCTGTGTGTTTCTCAGGTCTGCCCTGAGGAAGGGCACACTCTTGCCAAGGGAATGGGGCAGTGCCCATCCCTGGCTGACGCAGGCTCTGTCCCAGCGGCGTCATCCCAAATTCTTCCTTCAGCCTATTTTTAAATGCCTCAAGTCAGGAGGATTTTGGAGCCTCCCTTGGGGCACCAAACCACAGGCCCAGAGATTTCAGGGCAGCTGCCAGATCTCCATGTCCCCCACCTTCCCTCTGCCTGGAGCTCTGCTTCCCAACCCCTGAAAACCGGGTTACATTGGTGGGCTCTAAACCTCAGCTGTGCTGCCAGGCAAGGCCACCAGAAACTGCTTTTCCCTCCTGGATCTTTGGTGTGAGTGGATTTATAAAAATACAAGGAGCTGGGAGCTGGGACTGTGTTGTTTTTCTGCAGCAGCTTGTGGACATCTCTTGGTTTGGAGGAGAAAAAGGGTCCTGTGTCCTTCTTGCTGCTGTGATTTTAAAAGTGGCCCCTGGATGTGGTGGTGTAAAACTGCTTGGCCTCACTTACTCTTCATTTGGCCTCTTTTATAATTTCTGTCAGGTTTTTTTTTAAATCACTTTCTTCAGAATTTTTGTATCCTTTTCTTCAGGATTTTTGTGTCACTTTTGTCAGAATTGTTCTGTCATTTTTGTCCCAACGGTCCCTCAGGATGGAAAAGGTAATTCTCCAGCAAACATCCCCCCGGGTGATGAAATCTTATCAGAGGAAAATGGGATAGAAAGGACTAAAATAAAACTCAGAGTGCCTCTTTCCTAACGAGAAACTTCAGGAAAAAGCCTTCCCAAGGTTTCCACTTGGTTGTGGAGCTGCTGCAGGTCCTGGAAAATCTCTGACAGAGCTTTGGCAAGGGGCTTCCTGAAGGGCTTTCCCCTCTGCTGTGACCTCCTGAGTGGAAAAGATGAGGATTGCTTTTTTTCAAATAGATTTTTGTTTCTGTGTCCTGCTCATGGGTGTTCTCAGAGCATTTTTGTTCCATTAGTAATAAAACCCTGTAGTCACAAATGAGGCAGGAGATGCTAAAAAAGGAGGGAGGGAGGCAGAGCTCAGGCCCATGGGTGGTGGAAGGAGCTGGGAGGATCCTGGGGAACCACAAGGATAAAGGATTGAGATAATTTTAAATTTAAAATTCCATTTTTGGGATTTAATTCATGTTGGGGGGCTGAGCCTGAGCATTGTGGGAATTGCTACAGGAGAGGGGGAAAAGCTCTCCAGTAATGGGATCAAATCTCTTCTGCTTGACTCAAAGGAGGGTAAATAGATTTGGCTGTGATTTTCTTGGTGATTCCTGGTTTTGAGACATTTTAAGGTGTAAAATGGGGTGAAAACATCCATCTCATGGCACTAAATTAATGACAGGCCAGTGGGGTGATGGAAACTCAAACAGCAGCTACAACAGGGGGGAGAAAACAAAGAATTATTTAATATAAAATACCCAGAAGGAAACTGTGCAGGTGGGACACAGGTTCAGGGGAAATACCTTAATATTTGGGGTTCCTGGCACAAAGTTTGTACTAAAGGAGGCTGTGGTTGATTGATTGATTGATTGATTGATTGATTGATTACAGCAAGCACAGCAGAATGGCAATTTTGAGTTGTTTTCATTTACATTTTACTATTTCTTGGGAGTTTCTATAAAATCCTCCCAGGTAAAAATCACCACCAGGATTTAAAGTGACCAACTAGTATAAAAATTCTGCTTTAAAAAAAAATTTTAAAAATCTATTGAGCTGTTTTAATAAGGGATCAGATCCTAAATCTGGGAATTCCATTTTCTATTTATGCATCTGCACTGTATTGCCAATATTTAACTTTTTGTAAACTTTTAAAAAAACTTTTTAAAACTCTTTAATCCATCAATTTCTGAGGAGCTGTGCTCTGTATTATTTTTCCTGTGATGTGTGGAAGTGGGAAGGATGACTGGGAATAATTCCTTGAGACCCCAAAGAACTACAACCAAATCCTCTGAGTGGCTCAACACAGAATTTTGGTAATAATAATAATTGCTTGCAATTATTAAGCCAAAATTCAACTTTTAAAGCCTGGAATTGGTGGGAATAGCAGGAAGTAGTCCCTTAAAAATACATCTCCAAGGTTTGTAAGGAATCTTAGAAGTGATTGTGGAGCAGGGAAAAATGCAGGGAGAGACACCTGGGGAGTTGCTACACTTCCTAAAAATGGATCTTAAAAAAAAATAAATCAGGAAGCTGGAAGGAATAAATACATCCAGTGTCCCCTCTTGCTCCAGCCTATGGGTTTTTTTTTTACATTCATAGGAAAATAAATCTGTGCTTGTAGAAATACAGAAAGGTTCTGAAGGTTTGGAAAGGCAGAGTGGAGAAAATCTGGGGAGGAGCTCTCTGGGAAGGTGGAAAAAACACCAGGAAGTTGCTTTATCTGGGAAAATGTATATAAAATACACATTTTTATATTTATTTAAATACAAGGCTGTATCTCCAAGGTAGTTTTGCTTCCTATCTGCCAGCTCACCCAAACCAGTCAGGGATTCTGCTTTTTCTGCATTTGATGTTTGCCCTTTTCACAAAGCCTTGGGGGCATTTCTGAGGCCATTTCAGCCTGCATAGAGGCAGGAAAAAAAATCCCCAAATCCGCTCTTAGAGGGAAAACTTTCATGGAATGACACTGAGAGTGTATTTTATCAATAGACAGCAGCCCCCTCCTCGGCTACTTTATTTCTGCTCTGCTCTGTCTCAGAAAAGGATTGTTCAATATTAAAAAAAAAATAGAATACTAAACTGAAAGCAGCATGAAAGGTGGTGGTTGTGGGGTTTTTTTCTCCCCCCCATTGATTTTCATGCTGCTTTATGAAATGTGTGTCAAGTAAAGGGTGAAATCTCTGCCTTCCCTTTCATCCCAGAATGCAAGGCTGGGCTCTCCCTGCCAGGAGCACGTTTCTCACTTTGATCTGCAGCTTTATTATCCCACGTCCCATCCAGGGAAAAGGCTGCAGTGCCTTTTGGGAAGCACACTCCAGAGCAGTTGGTCTCCCCTGCAGAAACCTTGACATTTCAGATCTTCTTCCCCACATTCCTCAGCACTGCTGGGGCACAGAGACTTGAAGCTGGATTGAAATTTTTCCCTCCCTCTAAAATAATCACCTTAAAAAGAAGAATTTCAAAGTGTTTTATCTTTTGATAGGAGAATGCTCGTGGCAACTTCAACCAGAAACTTGTTCTTCTGTGGGAAGATGCTGCAAAAATCTGGGTTGAGCTGGTGTGGGCATTATGAATATTACATTTTTTACTCCATTATTCCAAATGTTTGGAGGCAGAAAAGCAAAAAAGGAAGTGGAAGTGGTACTGTGGATCAACTGAAGGCTGGTTTTAGAGTAATTTTGGGGTCTGATTAATCCCTCTTGAGTCTGTGCAGTCAAATCCATCCTAAAGCATCAGCTGCAGAGACCATTTGATTTTGGGACAGTTGTGCCTCACACTCCCAGTTTTTGGCTGGGTTGACCCCTAAATTTTAGTTTCTACTCTGAGATGAAAAGCAGGTACAGCTGATTCCCATCTTTTATGTTGGGCTGGTTGATTTCTGTTTTGGGGAGCCTTCTCCTTCTCTTCTTTCTCCTTGTTTCTCCTTCTCCTTTGTTTTGCTGCCAAATATCCAGTAGCTGAATAAAAATCAACTCTCTTGAAACCAAATGGGAAACACAAGGGGAAACTTGCCATGCAATGATGTCACAAATCTCCCCAGCACTCGTTTCTGTGGTGGCTCCTGCCCGGGCAGCACATGGAAAAATCCCCTGGAGCTGGATTCCCCCAGAGTGACTCCTCTCCTGACCCTGCTCCCAGCCTGTGGCTCCCTGGGAACTGGGAGCAGCAGCTGCTTGTGTGGGTGTTGTGCTCATGGTGTTCACATCGTGGGGGAGAACAGGCAGCTGATGAATCCCTGCATCCCTATTCCAGCCTGCAGAGTAACCCTGACTGGGGAAGGAGATTTCAAATTGCATTTGTGGAGCCTTTCTGGTGGGGCTGGGAGATGCTGGGTGGCAGAGGAGGAATGGGAATCTCAGGGGGTCAGCTTTGCTCATCCAGTGATGGTAAAAATGTTAAACTTTCTGTGCTTAAAGGCACAGACCCACAAGAGAACACCACGACTGACCTAAAGCTGTAGAGAAGATTGCCAAAAATTAATTAATAGCACTGAGATTACAAGTGTGTAGTTAGTTAGAAGTGTGTAATATCACAAAGTAGAAAATTCAGAGTTTAAGGTTTTAGAATAGAAAAATAAATATGAAGCAAGATAGAAATTTTAAGACAAAAGCAAGTTATTCTTCTTTACCTTCTTCTTGGTAAGTTTGACTGATATTTTGTAATTAGACAAAAAAGTCTGCATTGCAAGCTTCAAAAGATGTTATTGAGTTAAAAAAAGAAAATAATCTGTGTCCTTTGAGATAGTTTAGTTTTAAAAGACCTTATAACAACAGATAGTTAGCCATTTTGTGCCTTACTAATGAAAGACTACAAACTCATCGTTATAAAGCTGTTCCACTAATAAAAAAATAAACACCTAAATCCAAACATAAACTACCATTCAAGCACCTTCAATCCCAAACTCAAAAACTGATAATCCAGCCCTGTTTGCAGACGCTCCCTTGCCCTTGGAGGTTTTGTTTGCACGGGTGCATTTCTGTCATTAATAAATTTCCCCTTCCCATCCGGCTCAAAGCCCTGCCCCGGAGCTGCAGGGGAGATTCATTGCGCTAATTGCTCTGCTTTCAGCATCGCTTCCACATTTCCAGCCTGGATCTGTCTCAGCCTCCCGGCCCAGCTGCTCCTCCTGCCCTGGCTCTTTGCTGGCCTTCCCACGCTTCTCCCAAGCGCTTTTCCCTCGCTTTTAACCCTTCCTGTGCCAGGATAAAATCCCCCGGAGCTGGAGATGCTCCCAACGAGCTCGAGTTTGTGACTCAGGCACTTCACACCAGACTTAATTGCATCAATTGCATTGCATGGCTGCAAATGCTTTTTTGAGCCCAGTTTGGAGGTGCTTTAATAAAACCTTGTAAACCCATCCCTATGTTTTCCATAGGATCCTACAGATTGGCATTGTTGTCTGCCTTAATTTTCCCAGCAATTAAATGGAGGCTTGAACATCCCAAAGGATGTGCAGGGTTTGATGTCAGGCTGACACAATTACCTGTGGGGTTTCATTTACCTGCTAAAATCCTGGTGGAGTGTTTGCTGTCCTCTGGCTCTCCAAAATTTTTTTTTTTTTTTTAATTCCAGAACTCAGTGACCCTCTGTCCCACCTTTTATTGAAAATTAAAACCCCCAGTGTGTAAAGACCTGAACCACTCTATTTTCCAGTATTTTGCCTGTCCATAATTATGTTCTGCTCTAAGCTTTATCTCTTCAGGTGCTGACCCATAAGATCATTTTTTAGCCAGTGACTTGCCCAATATTTTCCTTCCTAAGGCAGCTGTGACCATGACTTTACTGCCCCATCAAGTGACTCTTCCTGTCCCCTTCAACTAATGGGAATGTAGTGAGATTTGGGCCATTTTAGTGTGATGGTGATGGGCTGGAGGTTTTTCTTTCCAGCGCTTGCTGCCTTGGCCAAGCTGTGCTAACACATTTAATTATACAAAATTTTATTTTATTTTATTTTATATTTTATTTTAATCTCAGTCTGAGCTGCCTGGCTCTGGGAACAGGGGTGGTTTTTGGCTTGGAGAACACCAGGATTACCCCAAGTCTCTTGCTGAGGACATGAGGACGTTCTGGTGAGGTTTCTTCTGCCCTTTTCTCTCTGCTGGTCCCATCCCAACACTTCTCTCCCCGATCCACATCCTGGGGGGCAGATTTAAGGAGCAGGATTTGAGGGAAAAGCTGAGGTGCTGTTTCAGCCTGCTCCTGCTCACAGCAAAAGCTGCTTGAGCCTGATACTCCCCTAATGAAATCATGGAGGGATTACTGGGATACTCCCAGTGTGGGAGAAGCATTTTCCACTGACATTATCTCAGTTTAGCCTTCAGGCCCGACAGGAGGATAATGGGATAATTACAGCCCAGTTTGATGTGCTCAGGCATCGCTTTCATTACAGACAAATGTTCCTGGAGAAAGGAAATGTCATCCCATTACTGGCTGATCTTTAAAACCTCGAGGTCCTCGCTCATTTTTGCCTTCCCAAATCTGCTTTTCACTCATACACATCCCCAGCCTTACCCAGGGTAGTGGCTGTGGTTATCAGGCTGATAAAGCAGGCCTGGACACTCAAAGAAATGAGAATTTACTGGTCTCCTGTGGTCACCAGTTGGTCTTTGTGAGGTCCCCAGGATGAGGTGAGAGATGAGAATCTGACTCCAAGTTCTCAGAAGGCTGATTTATTATTTTATGATATTATATTAAAAGAAAATGATATACTAAAACTATACTAAAGGAAGAGAAAGGATCCAGACAGAAGGCTAGAAAAGAATGAATAATAAAAACTCGTGACTGACTCCTCAGAGTCCTGACAAAGCTGGACTGGGATTGGTCATTAATTAAAAACAATTCACATGGAACCAATCAAAGATGCACCTGTTGGTGAGCAACCTCCAAACCACATTCCAAGCAATCAGATAATTATTGTTTACATTTCTTTCCTGAGGCTTCTCAGGAGAAAAATCCTGGCGAAGGGATTGTTCAGAAAATATCATGGTGACAGTCTCCAACCAATAAAAGTGTCCAGGAGCTTAAACACAGATTTGTCTTTTTAAGTGGGCTTCTCATTCAGGAGCACTGCAGGGAAAATCAGGCTGGAAATGAGGAGTGGTGGAAATGAGGAGATTTTTTGGGACTTGGAGCTTTGGCGTCTCCCCAGTGAGATCAAGCCCTGTGTGGAATTCTATTGCTCTCCACAACCCCCTGACAGGAGGGGCAGCCAGGGGGTTCAGGTTTCCTCCTGGGGAACAGGGACAGGATGAGGAAATGGCCTCAAGTTGCTCCAGAGGGGTTTTTTATGGGATAGCAGAGAAAATTCCTTCACCAAAAGGGTCCTCAGGCCTTGGTGGAGTCACAGCCCTGGGAGTGTGTCCTGGTGGCCAAGAAGGCCAAGGGCTCCTGGCCTGGGTCAGGAATGGTGTGGCCAGCAGGAGCAGGGAGCTCATTCTGCCCCTGTACCTGGCCCTGCTGAGGGCGCACCTGGAGTGCTGTGCCCAGCTCTGGGCCCTCAGCTTGGGAAGGACCTTGGGATGCTGGAGCCCATCCAGAGGAGGCAACGGGGCTGGAGAGGGGCTGGGAACACAAACCCTGTGAGGAACCACTGAGGGAGCTGGGGGTGCTCAGCCTGGAGAAAAGGAGACTCAGGGGTGACCTTACCACTCTCTACAGCTCCTGAAAGGTGCCTGTGCTCAGCTGGGGCTGGGCTCTTTCTCCAGGCAGCACTGACACAACCAGAGCACACAGCCTTAAACTGCACCAAGGGAAATATAGGTTGGATATTAGGAAGAAGTTTTTTACAGAAAGGGTGATAAAGTTCTGGAATGGCTGCCCAGGGAGGTGGTGGAGTCACCATCCCTGGATGTGTTTAAAACCAGCCTGGATGTGGCACTGGGTGCCAGGGTTTAGTTGAGGAGTTGGGGCTGGGTTGGACTCAATGATCTTGGAGGTCTCTTCCAGCCCAGTGATTCTGTGAATTCTGTGACTCTTCCAAAACTGTGGATGTGGCACTTGGGGACATGGGTTAGAGGTGGCCTTGGCAGTGCTGGGGAATGGTTGGACTTGATCTCAGAGGGGTTTTCCAACCTTTAGGATTCTCTGTGGAGCATGAACCATCCAGCCCTAAAAACACCAGCTTGATGTAAAAGAACTGTCAAACCTGGGCTATTCCTCTGCTTTTTTTTTTTTTTTTTTTTTTTTTTTTTGCAGTCCCACCCTCTCCCTTATTTTTCAGTTTAAAGTAGTTGTTGGTGCAAGAAAAGAAAGGGTTTGGTACCATGTGGGAGAACCAGGGCTGGATTGGGTCTGGTCAGAGCATTAATGGAAATTCAGTGTAAGGCTGAGCTGACAGATGGATTTTATGCCACCTCCCTCCTGGCCATGGCTTCTGGGAGAGAAAGGAGATCTGGGAGAAAAGTGCAGTTTTAACACTTGGATTATTTCAGCTTTATCTTCCACGTGGCTGGAAATTCTTGATGCTTAAGGCAGCAACAGAGCCATGTCTTGGGGTAAAACCCTGACAAAGTGCAGGGAACTGTGGGAAAGAGATTTATAGAAAACTCTTAAAGTTTGATGCAAGGTTCACATAGTGTGTATTTGTATATAAATTTTGAGATAAGAAATACTGACTTAGAAATGTTGTAGAATAATATAGATATGGTTAAGAAAGAAATAGAATTAGAAATAAGTTTTAAAGGATGGTTTTGTAAAGAAGAGTAGATATTCTAGAGAAATAGAACCATGAAAAACGCATTGTAGTAAGAACCATGAGGAGTAATTTTGGATGATTAGTTTTAAAGTATTTACAACATAGTGTGGCAAAAAATAATAAGCTAAAAAATACTTAGAGTGTTGACTTCTGATTGTGATCATGTGAATTATAACATTTGTATTGCCTCAACCTTCTGAAACTGAAATAAAAGTTTTTAAAACACCTCTCAGTTGTCCCATCTCTGAGTCAGAAAAAAGCATAGTCCAGCAGGGGGACAACCCTCAGCTCAACGCTGAGGAAGTGCTTAAAAAAACCTCCCCAAAACCAAATCCAGGGAATAGAGGGAGGGAAAAGCTTCAGAGCCCCCTGGCTTTCCTGGGAATGAACAAACGCTTTCAGCTCTGCCTCCCCACGCCGTGCCCTGGTGAAGGGCCTCACAGAGCAGAGATCTCTTTGCAGAGGCTTGGAATGAGGGCTGTGCTGCCCTGTGGGTAACCACAGCACCCTCCAGCAGCTGCCCTGGCTGGGGGAGGCTGAAAGGCTGCCCTGTTCCCACTCTGGGGTTTTTATCAGGAAGGGTTCCTGGGGGGAAGCTGCCAAACCCCCAAACCCAGTGGGAAGGTGGGGAGAAGCCTCTCCTGTGTGCTGCCATCCAGGGCTTGGCTGTGGAAAATATTTTGGCACAGCTCTTTGGGGCTGGAGGGGATAGGGAGTGGCAGCAGAGACTCCAAGGGGGAAGATTTTGGGATAAACACACTTGTGGAGGAAAAAGCTGGGTGGTTTGGGGGTTTCAGAGCATAAATCTGCTCAGCTGGGGTGGTGATGGGCGCTGGAGGTGGCACTGCTGACCTGCAGCTGCAGGTGGAGATGTGGGTGAGCCTTTCCCAGGGGTTTTGTGCACCTGGATATTTGTCCTTGTTCACAAGAGCTGCCTCATTTCTCATATGGATTCGCCCATCTTCCAGTTCTTGTAAAGCCTTTTGCTGCTCCTCCTAAAATCCCACTTAATATTGAGCATTTAATCAATAATAGCGTCGATCTAATGTAAAATAAGATTTTTATTCTGTTTTTTTTTTTCCATAAGCCCCCTCTGCCCTTGACAAATACCAGCTCCCAGGTATTTGTTTACCTTCTTTCTGTTCTCCTTTCCAGCACATTCCACCAAGGAACCAAAAGGAAAAGGTGATTTCTTTCCCCTCCCAGATTCCTTTGGTGCCAGTGGCATCCCTGATAAATCAATTTCCATGATTTTTTTGGTGTCTGAATGCAACCCCAGCCCACTTTCTCTGCTGTGATGCCTGGGATCTGTGATGCCCAAAACCTGAGTTCACGTTCAAAGGCTTTTCTGATGAAAAGAAATAAAGAATTTAGTTACAAGCGGAGAATATTCCCCTTTCCCCCCTGCTCTTGAGTTGACAATAAACATTGCTTTGCACTGTGAAGATCTGGAAGAACCCAGAATCTGAAGAAGCCATTGCTGGAATTGGGTTGATGAGAGGGAAGTTTAAGGAAAGCCTGAGCTGGGCCTGGTTGGGCAGGGCTTGGCTTTGCCTGCCGGGTCCAATCCTGGCACTGACTGCCTTCTGAAGAACTCCAGGCCATGAATAATTAATACCTGCTGAATTATTCAGCCTGGGTGTGCAGCAGATGAATGCAGGGAGCTGACCAGGCTAGGAATGAGTAATTATGTTAATTAACCCGTGCAGCTCACTGGAGGTGCAATTAAGTTCATCCTTCGGGCCGCTGTGATTTTTCAGGCACAGAAATGAGATGAAATGAAATAAACTAAAGCTGCAGTTACAAGAGGTGGGTTAAACTATGTGGTTTCAATGATCAGCAGATGAGCTGTGCTCTAATTCAGGTGGATTTATGTTCCAGCAGCCCTCTGTTCCTTCAGGGGGAGAAACAGGTACATTTTTTAAAGCTTCAATTGCTGCTCTCTGCAAGAACTTGAAGATGTTTCTGCAGATTTAGTAGTGTGATGTGCCAGTCTCTTTTTATCCCCTGTGTGTTGCTAAAGAGGAAGAAAAATTAAAGAAAAAAATATTTAAAACCCATTAGCATCACGAAATGAGTCCTAATAATGCCCTACAAATGGAAAGCTTAATTTTGCCAACACATCATTTGACATTCAGTGGCCAGCAAAACCTAAGTTTATGTTAAAAGGCTTTTCTGGTGAAAAGAAAAAAAATAATTTATCTACAAGCAGAGAATATTCCCATTTCCCCCCTGCTTTTGGGTTGATAATAAGTATTGCTTTGCACTGTGAAAAACTGGAATAACCCTGCTGGAATTGGGTTCATGAGAGGGAAGTTTAGGAAATGCCTGAGATTTTTCCCAAGCTGACAGGGAAAGGGTTTGCTCTGAGCTTTGCCTCTCATCAAGGAATTACCCAGGTGAGGTGAATTCTCCACTGAAGAGCTCCAAACCTGCTCCAGCTGTGGGTGGTTTGGTGAATCCTTTAAATAGGAGAAGTGACGGGGTAAAAGCCATAGTTTTACCTTCTTTTGGAAGAGCAGAGATGGTAGAATGTGGCTTATCCATGGGCTGGATTTTGGATTTGGGATTCCCACCTTCAATTTCACCTCCTGGTAGGGATTTTATACTACTAAAACATTGGGTACTGGGAGGATTGATTTATCTTTCTGAATTACTTAATCTCCTTGGGTTTGATTTGCTTTTTACAAACTTTATTTGCCCCTTGTCCTGGGAATGTCCTACAAAAATATAGAGAAGCTTATAGAAAACCATATTTAGAAAATATAGAAAATCATATTTACTTAAATGCCCCATCCTAGTGGGGCTCCTGGATTGATTTTCTCCCATAATTTACCCCTCCATGCTCAGCATTTGCTGTTCTGCTGCCCAATCAATACTGATTCTGCTTGGAAATTGCATTCATGGTTTTTAAAATCGGGGTTTGCTTGCAAAGCTTGATTTTATCTGTAGATCTGAGCAGTTTGGGAAGTCAGGGTTTGTTGTGAGGTTTTGGGGAGGTGATGGATTAGCTGCAATTGCAGTGAAATATCTGTGGTATTAGTGTGAGCTATTTAAATTTAATTGACTTTTCTGGGAGTTTACAAGGGAATATAAATGGAGAGTAAAAAGAGCCAGACTTCTGACAATGCAATAATTTAAAATTCAAAGAAGTGAGACAAAAATGTGGCATGTACAGAGGAAATAAACCCCCTTCATTTTCCAGATTGCTCATTGATACTAAACAATAGGGATGGTTTGGGTCTGTGTGTCCTGAATTTTGTGTGCACACTCAAGGTGGTTGGGAGTTGAGCCAGGAATGGATGCAAATCAATGCTTTAAAGTCCATTACTGCATCAAACCATTGATTCCAGCTCACACCAGATCAATCTTTTGCTTCTCTTTAAGGGGGAACACAGAGATGGTATTATTTAAGTTTGGTATTATTTACCATACCACAGGAATGGTAAAGAAAACCCACCCAAAATGTGATGTCTGCAGGCAGAGCTGTTGTCACAGCTCTGAAATAATTTGTTTATTGGGCAAAATGACTATTTAGCAGAAGCAGGCTGTGAGTTTGATTGCTGTAAGGGACCCACAGACATTGCTGTGGGTTTATAAATGCCCATTTTTATATAAATAAGCTCCTTAAGATGCTATGTGTTCACTTTTTGGGGGAGTTGTAGTGGGTAACTCAAAAAAACTTTGATTAAAAAGTTGTGGTAGCCCCTTGCAGAGAAAAGGAATAAACTAAAGTATTAAAGCTGGGCTTGAGCAATAGTATTGCTATTTTTTTAATGAGATGACTATTTTTGGATTTTTATGTTGCATTTTGGTCGCTTTGGGGATGTTTTTTGTTCGGTAGCTTTTCTGTTTCGTTGGGTTTTTCTCGTGATGTCGTCGCCCGCCCGATGTTTGGTGTAGGGCAGCAGAGGGCGGCCTTACTCCTTGTGTTTGTGTTCTCTCCTGCCGAGAGAAACGGGGATAAAAAGCAGGGAAAAAGGGGAAGAAGGTGGGGAATGCTGTGCCTGCCCGAGCTGCGGGCCATGTAAGGCAGCGGAGGTGGCACAGCAGCCGCGTCATGCCCAAAGCAGCGCTGCAAACTCTCTTTGCTGATAGCCCTGCCTTGGGAGCAAAAGGAAAAAAGGAATGGAAAGCAAAAACAAAGCGATTTTTGTGTGTGTGGAAAGGAGCAGGGGTGGTTTGGAAGCAATTGGAAGCCAACTATTTCTTAATTAGAATACATTAAAAATGTTTTTCTAACCTATCAACTTTAAGCACACCGTACTATAAATACTCTCAAACCAATCATCTAAAATCACTCCTCATAAGCCCTACTACATCTTTCATAATTCTATTTCTCTAAAATATCTAGTCCTTTTCTTTACAAAGCTACCTTTTAAAACTTGTTTTTAGTTCTATTTCTCTCTCAACAATGTCTGTCCTATTCCACAGCATTTCTAAGTCAACCTTTCTTATCTCAAAGTTTACATACAGATGCACACTACATAAGCCTTGTGTCAAGCTTTAAAAATTTTCTCCAGATCCATTTCCCACAGTTTGTGGAAGCAGGCTGTGAGCTTGCTCTCCTGCTCAGGGGTCTGGAATGTGTTGCCCTCCTGCTGCACAGTGCAGGGTTTGTGCCTTGTTTTGATCCTTCCTCTTGTGCCAGGGGCTCTGGGGATGGGTTTGGACACGAGGCTTTGTGTGTTGGGATTGCAGAAATTCGGGAAGGGGGAAAGGGCCCTGTTGCCTGAGGTTGCTCAAGGAAAGCAGAGGAGATAAAGCTGCAACACAAAGGGTTCTTGCAGAGAAATCACCTGGTGAAATCTTGCAGAGAAATCGCCAGCAAGGAGGGACCTGGAGCTGCTGGAGAGAGCCCAGAGGAGGCACCAGGATGGGCAGAGGGATGGAGCAGCTCTGCTGGGAGGAAAGGCTGGCACAGCTGGGGCTGCTCACCTGGAGAGGAGAAGCTCTGGGGTGACCAAACTGTGGCCTTGCAGGGCCTGAAGGAGCTACAGGAAACATGGAGAGAGATTGGGGATAAGGGATGGAGTGCCAAGACACAGGGAATGGCTTCAAAATGACAGAGGGCGGGAGTGGATGGGATTCTGGGAAGGAATTGTTCCCTGGCAGGGTGGGCAGGCCCTGGATCCCTGGCAGTGCCCAAGGCCAGGCTGGACACTGGGGCTTGGAGCAGCCTGGGGCAGTGGAAGGTGTCCCTGCCATGGCAGGGGTGGCTCTGGATGGGCTTTGAGGTCCCTTTGGACCCAAACCCTTCTGTGGTCATATAAAGATCAACACCAGCCTGGGAATCTTTCTTTCTCAACCACAGAGAAGCAGACTCAGAACACTTTGCCCTTGCAGCAGCATCACTTTCAAGAGATTGTTCCCTTTGGGCTGGAGGAAGCTCCCAGGAGTTGGTATCACTACTCCCCAGAAGTGACAATTGTGCTGTTTTGCACACAAACCAAAGTTTGGGAGCTGGTGGGGAAGAGGTGCATGGGGGAATCCTCCTGGCATGTTTGAGTTCTCTGCCATGGAGAGGGGTTAAAGCCAGAGGAAAAGCAGCTGGGAATGGAATTGGAGTGAGGAACACCAGGGCAGGTGAGGAGGTGGAGCAGAGGGAGCCCAGCACCTCAGGCAGGGGTTTGGCTGCGGGTCCGCACCAGAAATGGAAAGAAGGAGAGGATAAAAGCTCTGCCCACCCCTGACTCACCCAGGGCACTCAGCTGAGAGGTGTTGGCCGTGCTGAGGAAATCGGGCGAGTGCTGGTCTCTAATGCTCTGATGAGTAGAGCAATCAGTCCCTGCAAACACTGACAGAGAAAACGGTGAATATGAACATTTTACACACTCTGAGAGCCCAACTTGATGGAGTTCCCCCAAGCATAAATAAGAAATCGCTGTAGAAGTCAGTGGAGCGCTGTAAAACCTTTGTGAGGCCTGATGTGTGCCCTGTTTGCAGATCGTGCCTGGGTGATTCACGGATATTTCCTTGGTACTGTAACAAGCCTGGCCCTCCGTGGGGTGCAGCCATTGATTCTGAGCCTTAAATGAACACAGGGCTCAGCTCCTGTGGGCAGAGCTTTTTGGGAAATGTTTTCAGAGAGGAAAGGTTTAGCATTGCTGCAGTTGTGGCCATAAACACCTGTGGATTCCTAAATAAGAGTCTGCTGCTCCAGTGGAATATTTCCAGTTGCTCAGGACGTGCAAAAGTCAAAGATTTCAGGATAATTTCTGCCACAAATCTGTTTTTGAAAAGGAAGGTAACTCTCAGTGCAACTTAAAGAAACAGCAGCCTGTTCTCCAGGCATGTAAACCCCAGATTTAAAATCTATGGTTTGTGTTTATTATTATAAATACCTGAAACAACCAAATAATATTTTTTTTAATAAGCAAGGGAAATTAAACTGATTGTATAAAGAGACAGGGCACTTGTTCTCAATGCATCATGAAATAATGGTAACACACTGGTTATTTTCATATCGGGGGAGCGGAATTTGTGTTTATTTCTAATCCAATTTCAAATATAAATGAATTGTTTTGAAGGCTGGATAAATCAACCCAGCAGACCAAGACAATTATGGGAGGTGAGTGGTGCATTACTGGCGAGGAGAGATAAGAAAACTGCAGGGTCTGAAGGGGTGAGCAGAGGGAGCACCCAGAATTGCAAATGCTCGGGGCTGCTGAGATGTTTGTCACTGTGAAACCCCCAAAGTGAGGGAATGGCATCAAACAGCCTCAAAATGAGGCTGGAAAAATGAGCTGTTATCCTTTAATATAATTTGGGAGGGGGATAGAATGAGCTTCTTGCTGTTCTCACCTTCCTGAGGGTTTTGCTTTCCACCTCTTGCAGCCAGAGCACTGTGATTAAAGCAATGAGGGAGGTGCAGGTCAGAGAGGGGAAAAGCTGAGACTGAGGAGTTCAGCTGTGCTCGTGCTGTGTTTTAAAAGGAAACAGAGAAGAATTGTAGCTGTCTGGTGGAAGAAATCTCTTTTTTTGGTGAGCCCAAGTTTTTCCCAGCACCTGACAAAGAGCAGTGCTCTGGCAGAGTTGGGATTGTTCAGCCTGGGGAGGAGAAGCTTTGGGGTGACCTCACTGTGGCCTTCCAGTGTCTGGAGGAGCTACAGGAAATGTGGAGAGAGACTCTGAACAAGGGATGGAGGGGCAGGACACAGGGAATGGCTTCCCAGTGCCAGAGGGCAGGGCTGGATGGGATATTGGGAAGGAGTTGGGCAGGCCCTGGCACAGGGTGCCCAGAGCAGCTGGGGCTGCCCCTGGATCCCTGGCAGTGCCCAAGGCCAGGCTGGACAGGGCTTGGAGCAGCCTGGGACAATGGAAGGTGTCCCTGCCTGTGGTAGGTGGTAAAATGAGCTGAGATTTAAGATCCCTTTGAACCCAAACACTTCTGTGATTCCAAGGGTGCCCTGGGAATGGTTGTTGCTCATTGGAGTCCCAGGTAAAGCCAAGCCCAGAGGTGATTTCACATGGAGAAGGTGTGGAAGAGATGCACTCCAAGGAGGAATGTGTGGGGGGCAGTGAATGTCACAGGGTCACTGAGCACAGGCTGTCCCCAGCGTTCAGCTCTGCCTGATGAGAGGTGGAAGGAAGCTGGCCTGGCTGTCCCTGTGGAAACCAGGCCCAGCACATGGCTCCCACCTTCCTTCAACTGCTGCAGCCTCCCCCAGTCCAACAGAGATGTGTGTGGGAGCACAATGAACCTGTTTTCCCAGCAACATCAACTGAGTTGATGTTTTTTACAGACTTCACCTCCGTTGCATCCTGGATCTCATGGCTCCACGACTAAATCTGCTTCCCTGCATTTCATTTAATTGGTCCCTGGGTTCATTTGCTGGTTGCTTATGGCTGAAAGCAAATGGAAAACTGCATTTCCAGGGCCTGCCTTGTCTAAATGCTGCTTTTTGCTCTACATAGGCAGTGCCCTGGGACTGCTGGGAGAAGCAGGGCATGGGCACTGTCTGATTGTGGTAACTGCAAAGAGCACTGAGTGTTTATTTTGGCAGCTTGCAGAAGAAATTTCTACTTAAGCTGAGCCTAAGGAGACTTCTTAAGGCAGCTGAATCATTTAGAACTGGTTTCTGGCTTAATTCAGCCCAGAGGAAGAAGTGTTTAAGCTCTGCCTGTGTGTGATCTTGCTGGGCAGTCCAGCCTTTCCTGGGACCTGGGAAAAATGAACACTTGAGGTGTGTCTGGAGAGGAGGGATCAGGATTGTGGCACTGGTTCCTTCAGGAGGGGTTGAGATCATGTGTGTGGTCCTTCCTGGAGAAAGCCTGGCCCCAAGAAGTCATTCAGGCTGAGGATGTGAGAAATGCTCCCAGGAATCCCACAGCATTCCCTTAACCCTGCAGGGCTGTGGGGACACACAGCCACCATGTGCACCCAGCTGGAGGGGTGAACTGCTGAAAAATCCAATTTTCTGTGTGGTCATGGGAGAAAATCTTCCTGCTTTTTGGAGGGCAGAGGTTTCTGTAGATGTGTGGCCAGAGATGGTGGCAATAGGGTGTTGTCAGTGGGGAGAAGAACTCAGAGGGATGGTTTTGGTTGCTCTGATGGAAGGAAGAAGCTTTGAAGGGTTTATTGAACTCGTGGCTACAGAGAATTATTTTCTGGTGACATTTTTCTCTAGAGCTGGTAATGAGATGAGTGATACTGGTGTTGTTTCAGCTCTGCAGCCCACCCAGCAGGAAGCACAGCCCAGGCTTTGCTCCAGCCTGCAAAAACAACGAGGGGAGGGAGATCTCTCACCTTGCACTGACAGGAGGTGCTTTGTGCCATCCATCTCCTCCTTCCAGGCCAAGAGCCCACCAAGGAGAATTTAAATCTTCAATGTGCCTGAAACCACTGTGTTCCTGGAGAATCCTCTGCTATTCCATGCTCCCAATATCTCCTCCTTGGGTTTTGCATGGCACAAACATTCATTTTGGTGTTCTGTGTGTCCCTAATGTGATATAAAAAGCTAAATGCATTACAACTGCAGAACAGCACATTGTTATTTTTTCCTTCGACTTCTTCTGCAGCGAGCAATTTTTTGTTCCATTAATAAGCCTTGTGGTATTTTTCTTTTCCTTCTCATGCACTCTACCCCAGATTCATCCTGAGAGGATTTCCTGGAATGGCTGCATGCTCTTCACACTTCTCCATGTTTCACACTGAGCATGGGAAGAACTGATGCCCTAAAGGAAAGTCACCAGGATAATCCAGTTCAGGTGTTGATCTGACTGCCAGCATGGAGGAATCAGTGGGGTTTGAATGACAGTGTTCAGAGCTGGACATCTCCATCCATTTGTGGGGAGGAGCAAATGGCTTTCAGTTTTGTTTTACAGGCTCTGGAAAGGACCAAAATAGGGAGGAGGAGCATCCAGTGTCATGAGAAAATAGGTTTTGTTTTCCTAGAGAAAAGAGGCTGAAGCACTCCCCAGATGTTCAGTTCCTGCTCCTTGGTCTTGGCAAGGCTGCTCTGCCAGAGTAATTTCAGCTTCATCCCCATCCCTGGGGGCTGAATTAGTTCCCAGGTGCCCTCTATAAATCTGTAGGGCCCTGTGGCCCCAGAAGGAGCTGCCAGAGGTGCTTTGGGGCAGAAGGAATGGCCAGATGTGCCTTAGGGAGGAGTCAGGTGTGCCTGTGTTTCAGTAGGTGGCACTCCTTGCCCTGCCTTGGGGACTGCCATGGATTTTGGGGACGTGGTGGAATAGCAGGAGGCATCCCATGGATGAGATGGGGGGAGTCTCAGGTGTGACCACACGTCGAGGTGCTTTTTGCAAGGGTTCAGCTGCTGTGCTGCCTCCCTCGAAATTTTCCTGTATTTTTGTAGCTCCTTCTCATCATAAAGGTGTTGCTGTGACTGTGCAGGTAGGGCAGGGATTTGGTTGTGTACCCGTGGAGGGCAGAGCCCTGCAGGTCACAGAGCTTCCCAAAGCTGTACCAGCAGGATAATCCAGCACAAAATCCAGCTGGTTCAACTTTCTGCCATGGGCTGATCTGCTCCTGCAGATCTTTTGGGTAAAGAGTGGAGTGGATTAGGCAGGGCACAAACACCACATCCAGGAGGAGGAAGATGTTTATGTATGTGGTCAGTGGTGCATGTCCAGCCTCTCTGTCCCTGCTGTCCTGGCTGGCTGGAGCAAGGTGACATTTTCCTGTCAGGGATCGTGCCAGCTCCCTGAGCCCTGTCTTGGGAATCCAGGGAGGTGTTTGCAGGATAGGCAGTGCTCAAATCCAGCTTCAGCTTGAAAAATGGCAGCTGAGTGGGTGCATTTGGTGACAGATGATCCCTGAAAGGGTTCAGAAGCAGAAGGTATCAGAACCCCGGAGCTGTGCAGAGAGGAAATATTGTGAGTGCAGCAGAGAGGAGAGCCATCCCTGCTCTGATTCCCACCAGCCAGCCCTGGTGTGCCATGCTCTGGGGGGGGGCAGATCTCTGCAGATGCTCTTTTTTTTGGGCTTCCCACTCGACATCCAGGCACATTCTGGCAGTGGAGGGAGCAGGGAAAGGCTTTGGGAAGGTTTCCTTTAGCTGTGAGCAGCTTCACCCAACACCAAGCCAGTTGGTGCATTCCTGCCATTCTTCTCCCTAAAGCTGTTTCTTTCCATTCCCTGGATCAAGCAGACAAAGCAGCTGCTCTGTTGAGCCTGAGATCCATTTATTTATTTATTTGTTTTATTGGGAGCTTTAAATCAAAAGGGATGGGACCATAGGATTTATTTTTGTTGGAGTGGGGCAGTACCCTGAGATCACACAGCAGGATCTGTGCTGCCCACTGCAGGTTTCTGTGCTCTGGCTTCTTTGGGAGAGCAGGGAATAGCCAGGGATAGGCAATTACAGGCTGTCTCTCCATGGCAGAGCTCTGCTGTAGGCTTCTAAAGCCCTTGGGCTGCTTTGGCCTCATCTTTAAACACTGGCCTTGGGGCTTGACAGCTGCTGGTTATGGTCCCAAATCTAAAACTGGACCATAAAAATCTCTATTGAGACTCCCAAGGGTCTAATGAAAATCTGCTTCCTACCTGGAGATAAATATATATTTTAGGTACACTCAGCTAAATTCCTTGACAGCTTTATGTGCCATAATTTCACATGTTTTTCTGTGGATCCTTTCTGTTCTGGAGCACTGTTGTCTCAGTCCCAGGCTGTGCCCCTCTCACCTATTATTTTACTGCTTGTCACTGAGAAATTATGCAGCAGTTTTCTTCAGGGCTGTGGTTCTTTTGAAGCCTGGTGGGCTTCAGGTAACTGTATCACCTCTCCCTCCTGCAGATTTCACTTCTGCAGGGAGAAAAGCAATAAAAATTACAGCGTGTTGGCTGAACGCTGTTAAAATATTTTATTTATCACTGATTCCCAGTTTGTAGGCAGCAGGAATGCATCTGTTTAATGCCTGTTGTCTTTAAAATGGAAATGTTCAGCAGATAGCTGGTACTTTTGTTCCCAGTGAGTTATGTGAGATGGAAATAGTAAAAAATGCTGTCTGGACTTAAACCTGTGGAAACAACTGGGGGACTTTGCTTTGTGCCTGGCACAAATGTGTCAAGGGGATTGAAAACTGAAGAGTTTTGCACAACCCAAATTTTTCCCCCCTTTCCATGTACATCTCAAACAATGCAGGATCAAATGCACAAAAAACCTGCAAAGCCTCGTGTCTGTGAGCAGAGGCCAGGCCCTTTCCAGCAACAGTGTGGAGCAGGGAGCACTTCTAATTCCTCATCTGTTCTCTTTTATAACTTTATAAAATAAGACTAGCTGCAGGTTGAAAGCTGGAGCCAGCGTGTAACAGGGTGGGGAAAAAAGGGCGAGACCAAAGGAGCTCAGCCCCATAAGCAGGGACTGATGTCTGGCACTCCCAGCTCATGCCTGGCATGGGAGGTCTAGACAGAAACACAAAAAATACACTCAGGGCTGCATCCTCCTCTTCCTCCTCAAATCAAACTCCCCAAGAGGGAACCAGAAACAGCTGCTGGAAACCTCTGAGCATGAAACTGTGCCAGTGCCCCAGTGCTGCAGAAGCTTTTGTGAGGTTCCTGCGCTCTGAGGCTTTCATCACTGGCTCCTCCAGGCTGGATGATTTGACCAGGAACCCCCCAAACAGCTCAGAGCCCCCTGTTTGTTCCCCAGAGAGCCAAGGCTGGAGCTGTGCTCTCAGCGTGAGCATCACTGGCCTTTCAGCACCTGGCAAATGGAAGAACCCACAATCATTTGGCACCAAGGACTTGGCCACTGTGGCTCATTTGTTTGATTTTGTTATTTCTGTGCTGCAGCTCTGTGGGCTGTATGGCAGAGGTAAGGCTACACAGAAAACCTGAGTGCATGAAGGAAAACCCTGCACTCTGGGGAATCTGATTGGTTTGGTACGGCAGAAACTTCGGCTTTCACATGGGTTTGTGGGCCAGGCAGAAAATCTCCCAGATTTTAAGTTAGGTTTTTTTTTTTCTCAGCGCTCTGAAAGCCAGATGCCCTGCCTCCAGGCTTTTTCAGCGCAGACAGACTTGACCGATATTCCCGTGAAAATCTGGGTTTTTGGAGCCCGGAGCTTGCTGAAGCTTGAGGAGGAGCCATGCCAGACGCTGGCTTGTGAGAAAACAACACAACCCGGCTCTTTAAAAGCAAAGTAAAGGGGGGATAAGTTCTTTAAGGAGAAGCGGCACCTTGAGCGGAGCGGAGGGAGGGAGGGGAGCAGCACGGGAGGTGTGCGCGGCTCGGAGCGCAGCCCAAGGCCGGGAGGGCAGGCACCGCTCGCTGCTCCCGGCCCCTTCCCTCCGTGCTCGGCAGCCCGCGGGGCGTGGGCGGCGCGGGGCGCGGCGGGGCCGGCGGGAGGGAGCGGGGCGAGCATGTGCATCCTCCCCGCCGCCCCTGCCTCCCTCCCGCCGCCCGCCCGCCTCCCCTCCCTCCCCGCTCGCCGCCGCGGGTGTGTGTGTGTGTCTCGGCTCCCTCGGCAGCCCGGCCTGACGCAGGCGGATCCACATCGCCCCTGACAACACCCCGGCTCCGGAGCGCCGTGCCGGGGGTCCGGCTGCGGCGGCCCCGCGGGGCCGGGCCGAGCCCAGGGGGGCGGCGGGGGCCGGGGTGGCCCGAGCGAGGGGAGGCGGCCCCGGCGGGGGAAAGTTGCCCGGAGCGGCGAGGGGCGAGCGCGGCGGCAGGACCATGGGCACTTTGCGGGATTTACAGTACGCGCTGCAGGAGAAGATCGAGGAGCTGCGGCAGCGGGATGCGCTCATCGACGAGCTGGAGCTGGAGTTGGACCAGAAGGACGAACTGATCCAGAAGCTGCAGAACGAGCTGGACAAGTACCGCTCGGTGATCCGGCCCGCCACGCAGCAGGCGCAGCAGCAAAGCGCCGGCACCTTGCAGGGCGAGCAGCGGACCAAGCGCCAGGCGATCTCGGCCGAGCCCACCGCTTTCGACATCCAGGATCTCAGCCACGTCACCCTCCCCTTCTACCCCAAGAGCCCGCAGTAAGCAGGGGGTCACCCCGCCGCCCAGCCTCCCCTCTCTCCTCCATCCCGCTCCATCCCCGGCCTCGCCGCCGCCCGCCGGGCAGGGACCGGAGCGGAGCGCGGCATTCCCGCATCCCGCATCCTCCCCGGGTGGCCCCGCGGGGTGGGAAAGTTGCGAGCGCTGAGGGGGAAGAGCGGCAGGAGTGAGCGCCGAGGTGCCGGCAGAGCGGGACGCGCCCGTCCCGGCTGCCACATCCCTCCGGGGCACGGGATCGTGTCCTGGGCATGGAGGCTTTATCGCTGCGGGAGGGAGCGGGAGGAACCCGGGGCTCGCCGCGGGACCCCGCAGGGAGACATTCCCAGCTGGGAAACTTGGAGCCCGGCGGGATGCGGTGCCCGGCTCTGCGGGCGGGGGCTGGTGTTTTGGGGAGGGGGGTTCGGCAGAAGCAGGAGCTTGTTGCGGTGTCCTGGTGCGCCGGAGGGTGTGCGGGGGACTGGGAAAGTTGCGGGATCCTCAGGTGCCGGCGCGCCGAGGGATGCGCTGCCCCGGTTTCACACCTGCAGCAGATTAGGGAAATTAGAGCGCCTTAATGGGGGAGCGGAGCCCTCCCTCGCTCGGTGTCTTCTCCTGGCCGGTACATTGCCGTGCCTTCGGTTCAGCGCTCCTCAAGGGATAAAAAGGGAGCAGGGAAGAGGTGATGAGCGGATGCTCGCCGCGCTGGGCTCCGTGTGCGGGGCCGGGGCGCAACCTCCCCGTCGATGGGCAAACCTGCCTCCCCTCCGCGGCCGGCATCTTCCTCCTATGAGGAATTCCTCGGGATGATAACCGGGAGCGCTGGCGGATCCCCGGAGCCATCCCGTTAGTGGGGAGCGTGTGCGCCGGGTGGGCTCCGGGATGTGGGGACTGAGCGGACGGTGCCCGGGGCACAGGGATGGTTCTCGGGCAGGGATGGCGGGACACGGGGCACGGGACCCTGCCGGAGTGTCCCCTGAGGGCCCGTGGCGGGGCTGGCCCCGCTCCCCGCGCAGCCTCATCCCTTTCCCGCCGCCATGGCGGGCCCCGCCGTCTCCAGGCAACTGCCCGCCCTCAGGGCGGCCGCCATGGCGGGACCCCGCCGGGCCGGGCCGTGTGTGCTCCTCCTGCCGCCCCGCCGCTTCCCATTCCCGCTCCCATCCCCACATTCCTGTTCCCGCCCCCCATTCCCACCGCCACAGATATTTTGTCCTTTTAAGGTCGTTCTGAAGGGATGTCATGGGAGGAACGGCGGTGGCGCGTGAAATGCTTCCCCTCCAGCCCCCAAGACGAATAAAACACCCAAAAAGTGATCAGGGGGGCACAGGGATGGCTGTGAAATCCCTGGGGTGTGTGATAAACATCCACACATCCCACAGTGTTAATTTCCTCAGGGAATTCAAAGCCCCACACGTGTCGGTTTCCTGGTCGGCGTCGCTGCCCCTCGGCGCTCCTGAAGTGCAAATGGAGCTCCCAGAACTCCGGGAAGCGCCGCAGTTTCCAGCAGAGCGAGTCCGCAGCCTCTGCCGTACCCACTGGAATGTGTAGGAAAAGCCTTGCATGAACGTTTTCCAGCTGGGATTTTAGGCGCTCCTTGCGTAAATGCAGCCCTGCGGTCTGGCGTGGGGTGTAATGCCCAACTCCTTTGAGGGGTTGTTTCGTATTGATCATCCGTGGCCAATGCTTCTAATATTATTTACAATGTTCGAGTCAACTTGTGGCTGCAGGTTGTGATTGCTCAGGTGGGGTTTGGAGCAGCCCGGGATAGTGGAAGGCGTCCCTGCCCAAGGCAGGAGGCTGGAATGAGAGAAGGTTTAGGGTCCCTTCCAACCCAGATTGGTCTGTGATTACAGGAAAAGATCCTTGCTAATGATTTCAGGAATGTACTTGGCTCTGGGCAGTGTTGAGTGCTCTGTGTCAGCTTTAAGAGCCCAGTGGCCAAGATAACTCATGGTGGTGGTGAGGACCTGGAAATGACAAAATCTGCACAAAAGGGTTGGGTTTTTTCCCCCCCGTTCATGCTGAATCTCAGTGACTCTTGAGGTGATGGCACCCAGCCTTTGGTTTTGTCAAGCCACCAGGAAGGGTTCAAGAGGCAGGTGGATGTGGCACTTGGGGATGTTGGTTAGTGGTGGCCTTGGCAGTGCTGGGAGAATGGTTGGACTGGATGATTTTAGAGTGGTTTTCCAACCAAGATGATTCTAAAGTAGCCTCTGGGTTTGGTTTTTTTTGTAGTTAGGTGGTGCTGGATTTGCTCTCCTGCTCTGGCAGAGGTGGCTGGAGATTGGTAGGGTCAATAGCAGCAGAAAATCTGTGGGAACTGAATTATCATGAGGGTCATGTAGGTACTTGAGGGTCTGTGGTGGTGGAAGCTGTTGTGATGCCACACAGAAGATTCTGGGTTATAGAGTGGCTGAACTCTGAATGAGTGTAAGAGAGCTGGAGAGGGACTGGGGACAGGACACAGGGAATGGCTTCCCAGTGCCAGAGGGCAGGGCTGGATGGGATCTTGGGAATGAGGAATTGTTCCCTGGCAGGGTGGGCAGGCCCTGGCACAGGGTGCCCAGAGCAGCTGGGGCTGCCCCTGCATCCCTGGCAGTGCCCAAGGCCAGGCTGGACACTGGGGCTGGGAGCAGCCTGGGACAGGGGAAGGTGTCCCGGCCAGGAGGTGGAACTGGATGGGCTTTAAGATCTCTTCCAACCCAAACCATTCTGGGATTCTATGAATGGCTTTCAAAATATGAAAGTAAATTTAATTGCCCTGTGTGGACAAATACTATTCAATCTGCAGGATCTTCCCTTACACACACATCTTCCCTCCAATTAAGGATGCATATGGTTAAATAAAATTGCTTTTTCAGAGCTGTAAGAGTTGGAGTTGCTCTTGGAGGGTTGGGCTTGTTTTGCCTCTGCAATGTTTTTAAAAGTGAAACAGGACTTTGTGGGCTGACTTGAGGAGCTGAAATCCATGGAGGGACACTTCCAGCCATGCAGCCATTTTCTCCTGAGTTATGAGTGAGAGGAATTGGGCATTAGCATCTTTATCAGTCTCCTTGTCCAAGAAGCCAGTTATTTAGAATAGAAGCCAGTTATTTAGAATAGAAGCCAGTTATTTAAAATAAGTGGCCTTTTTTCCCCCTCCCCCTCACAAAGGACATAACTTGCCAGAAGTGACCGAGTAAGAGGGCAGGAAGCTGGCTGGTTTTCTGCGGCACAAAAAATGCCGTGACAGATCGTTCTCTCCTCTTCGTCTTCCTAAATTGCTGCTCTTGTTTGTTTTTCCACACCTTTGACCTCTTGCAGGGTGTATCCTGGCTGCTAACAGCCTGTCAGCACCGAGGGAATACTGGGAGACCGAGTTTGTACCAACTGCCTTTGCACTTTAAACTCTTCAGAGCAGACAAGCAGAGAGAAGCCTTTTCAACCAGCAAAGCTGCAACTCTTCCCTTTCCCTGCCTCCTTCTTGCCATGGGAAAATACCCAGGACTTTAATTTTAACAGGCTGCTTTGTTCAGGGATCTGCAACAGCTGTTTGCCTTTTTGGAAGGCTGTGTAATCAGCGTGTTTTCTTTTCCAGAAGGGAGAAAAAAAGCAACTTAGAAGTAGAACACAGAATAAAGCATGGAGCTCGTGAGTGTGAAGGGCCTGATCTCTTGGCTGAGGTGGTACAAGCTCTGCTGTTAACAGAGACAGCAGCAAAGTGCTGTGTCATTTGTAAGAAATGTTGAGTAAAAGGAAAAATAACTTGGTTTGGGCAGTTAGCAGACTTTTGGGGAATCTGCCAAAATCCCAGAGACTCGTTTGTGAGGGGAGGAGCAGCCTGGGAGTTGTATTTAAGAGGTCTGTTTAAGAAATAGAAAATACTTGGTTGCATAGCCTTAGGGAAAATACAACATCCATACAAGAGGTTTAACAAAATCTCTGCAACAGCCAGATTGGTTCTTTGAAGGCAAATGTGCACATCCTCTGGGGGCTAGAGGCGTATTTTAAGTGATCATAATAGTCATAAAATCCCCAGAAATACTTGAAAAGCACTTTGTATTTAGGTGTTGGCGTGAAATGCTCTTCTGGTGTTTATCAGTGCTATGTATGCTGCAGTTTCATCTAAAAACCCCTGAAACGACCCAAACCCCTCTCCCCTCACTACAGGAATTTGGGGGGTGGTTGGTCCATGGTGAAACCACTGGGAACTGGTGGTGGAGGTGATGGGGGAGGAACTGAGGCATGCTCCTGCAGGGATGGTTTGCTGGAATGTGGGGCAGGAGCTGGGATGGCGCTGGCCTCTTGAGTCCTGTCACTGTCTGGTGAAGCATCTTGCCCCAAGCAGTCAGCAGAGATGGATGTAAGTGGTGCAACCTTTATTTTTTTATTTTGGTGTCAATCCACTCTGACACGTCCAGCGAGCAATTAATTGAACTGCATTTATCATTTGTTGTGGGAGCTGTTAAATGCTGTGGTTGCTTTAATGTCAAATCCATCTGAACGTGGTTTAAGCTGATGTTCGATGGACAAAAATCCATTAATGCCAGTGGGGTTTTTCGGTGCATTTGAAGGGTCAGGGTTTGGGGTCAGGATTTGATGGCACAGGCTGGGGAGGATCCCTGGTGCTGTGCTGTGAAGGATGAAGCTCTCCCTGGCAGAGCTGTGAGCACAGGAAGGGCAGTGCTGGAGCCAGGCAGCCGAGCGTGATTTCCCCGTGTTGTGACAGGTCTGGCTCGGCAGTGGTGGCACTGATGGGGCTCCCCTCTGTGCACTCGTGTGACTCACGCTCTAGTGCCTTGGGAAGTGACAAGGGGACACTGTGACAGCTCAGCTCCTTGTGTAATACATTACAACCCTCTGAGGTTTGGGTTACTCACGGTAGTAAGGGGTGGCTGTGTGGTGTTAGGCTGTTAAGCACAGAATTGTGATTTTTCTCTGTCGAAGGAGTGTTTTGGGTCATCTTTCAACACGTTTGTTCAGGCTGGTGATGTCTGTGCTGAGTGTAAGCTGCAGAGGGGTTTGACTCAAAGGAAGGTAAAAAACAAATCTCCCAATAAAGCTATTAAAGCCACATAGTTGTTTTGTCATCTTCTGTCTGGTTCTTGCTGAGATGAGTTTAATTGCAAGATAAAACATTGCTGCAATGTCACTTATTCTTAGTTCTGTTCAACAAGCAACACAGACTTCCCTGGGTTTTTCTGCTGCTTTTGGAGATTAATTTTAGCAGTGTGGTGTCAGTAAACTGTGTTTTAAAGCAAGTAGCTCTTTTCAGAAACTACAATGACATTTTCTTGGTGGTTATATGCAAAACAACACTGTTCAGCAAGTACAGTAGCTCCGAGCACACTAACAGCTGGTAATTAACATAGAGACTCTTTTTTAAATTTTACTACAGCTCCATAATTTCATTTTCTGCAGAATTAACTTTTTTTTTTCCTTTTATCTATACTACTGGAATAATTACTTATACTTGTTTGAGCTGTGTTACATTCATCCTTAGCTGTATGAATGCTGTAGGTGGAGAGTTTTAAAGTGCTTCAACACAAAATGAGGTCCCCAGGCCACGGACATGAATTCCTTCTCTCCAGACTCTGTGAAAGCATTCCTGAACTTCAGCATCCCCTTTCAGCATTCCTAAACACAGGATGTGTCTTATGTTTTTGAAATGAACAATAATAATAAAAAAGCTGGGTCAGAGTTGTGAAACTGAACAGAAATGGACATAGCATGGAATTTAGCCTGGCCAGCTGCCTCTGGAAGGAGAGGGGACTCTGTGAGTCCTGAATTTGCTGAGCACCAGATGGAAAATAGGAGTTTAGGGGAAAATTTGTTTCTTTCGAGAGTTAAAAAGGATACAGTGAATTGTTACATATCAGTTTCTGTGGTTATCCTGCTCGAGCTAGAGGCTGTAGGATGATCAGAGTTACTGAATACAAACATCTTCCTGAGGGAAGGGGCTCAGAAAAGCTGAGCTGGAGCTGGATTCACTGCCATTAGTGATAGTCCTTGCTGCCCGTGCTGCTGGTCTTTGCTTTTGGCTTTTAAATCCTTGCCTTTGCATCAGGATCAAGTCTAAATATTTCTGTAAATGTTTTTCATCTGCTGCTCTGCCGTTTCTAGCGGGTACATGCAGGCAGAGGAGTGCCTGACATTTGTGTTTTGTGTGGCTGGTCTTTGTTTTGAAGGGCAGAGAGAACAGGAAAAAACAAAAGTATTTGTTGCTACGTTGGAGCCTGAACCATGACAATAATGCCTTTCTCCTCTCAGCAGGTACAGAAAGTGGTTTGGTCGAAGTGTGCAGTCAGTCAGGTATGTTGTGTGTATCCTGACATCCTGAATGCCTGGAATTGCATCCAGGCGCTCTGGAAACGCTGCTAAAGCCCCTCCTGGCAGGGCTGGTGTCAGGGGAAGCTCCAGCACAGCCTGCTCCGAGCAGGAGCACAGGACCGAGCAGGAGCACAGGACCGGCGTTGTGCAAGGCTCTCGCTGCCACTGGTTTCCTTGGAAACCAGAGCCTGAGCAGGGAGAGCCAAACTTCAACACCAGTGCCTGCTTTCCAAGTCGAAAATGGGCTGTCAGACTTTCTGAAGGCTGGGGTCTTTGGGCTGTGTTTGGGGCTTGTTCATTAGGAGCAAACCTGAAGTAGGGTATCAGTGAAAAAAAGCTCCTTGTCAGGCTGCAACAGTTCCTGCCTGGAGCAGTGCTTCTTCCCCCAAATTCCCTTCTTTGATTCGGTTTGTGAGCACATTTATTGGAGGTGTTTCCTGTCAAACACCCCAGCTGTGTCAGGAAAGCTGCACAGCAGCTCTGTGACTTGGGCTTGACATGGATCTAGAAACTACCCAGCCCAGGCCAGCTTGTTTTGTTCACTTACTTAATGTTCTCTGAGGTGGTGGCTGTGGGTGAGGTGATCAAAGAGGAGAAATCATAATGGAGCTGCCTGGCTTGATGGAAAATTTGAATTACAGTCTTGTAAGTGCACATACTTTGTGTTGGATGTGAATAGAAATATATATATATATATGTATAATGACATGTATGTGCACTCGTGTATTTAGCACGTGTAGGGGAGTATTGCATTCATGAAAATACACTTTTATTAGGAGGGAAAACAGGCTTTAATATAGGAGGCAATTTTGTACAGACCCAGCAGGACTGTGGGAAGGCATCCTGGTCTAGTGGAAGGTGTCACTACCCATGAACGAGGTCATTTTTAAGGTCCCTTCAAATGCAAATGTGAAAATGCTGTTGGCTTCTGTGACCACAGAGTATCATTGAGATTCAGGAGTAAATAACATGGGTGAGATGGAAATGCAGAGCCAGTGTTCCCTGCCCCCAGTGGAAGTGGGTCCCTGGGATGTGTCAGTGCTTGTTAGGATTTAAACTGCCTATTTGATGTCAATTGTGTGCACAGATCCGGAGGCTGAGGGGAATTCATTACTGCTCTTGGAGTCCACAGGCTAAATGAGGAAAATAACCTTCTTGGTGGGTGATATTTCTGGTGAATAGAGGAAATCAATGGCCCTGGGACTGCCAGCAGCACATCAGGGCAGTGGCCAAGCACTTGAGGAAGGTGTAGATAAAGCAAATGTGATGCAAATGGTGCCATTCAGCTGTACCTTAAGGCTTGTTGGAAACCATACCCGGCTTCAGCTATTGAGACTTCCAAAATCTGCCTCTGGAACTGCTGAGAAATTCCTGCAGGTGAAATGGAAGATCAGGCATCCTGGAAATGCAGAGTTAGCCTCCAGCTCTTTGCCTTGAGATTGCAGTATTGCCCAAGTCAGTAAAGGTTGTGTGAAGCTTAAGGGTGGGCATGGTCAGCTGGAGGAGATGAACATCCTTCAGCAGCTCCTGTGCTCTGTGGTGTGGAGCACCATCCTCCTTCTTCTTCTGAGCCCTTTGTTACTTCCCTGGGTGTCTTGTTCCTGCTCCTCCTTCTGCCCAAGATTTTTCCCTCTTCCCATGGATGCTGCTTATTCTCTTCCCTGACAATCCCAAAGCTCTTTTTCTACACAGCTGCCCCTTCCAGCAGGGTCCAGACTTCCCATCTCTGTTAAAAATCAGCCTTGTTGCCTGTGTGCATCTGGAGGCAGAGAACCTCCAGTGCCTGGAGCACAAGATCCCACAGGAGGCTGGATTTTCCTGCCAGTCCAGCTTTTCTGGTGTGCCAAGGCCTTTTCTGCTCCTCACCTGCCCCACCAGCCAGCAGACAGGGGCTACACAAGAAACTGGGAGAGGACAGAGCCAGGACAGCTGATCCCAGCTGCCCAAGGAGGATGGCAGAGCATGGAGCCCCACATTCCTGAGAATGGCTGAACACCCACCTGCCCATGGAAAACACTGAATAAATTCCTTGTGGCTTTTGCTTTACCTGTTGAACTGCCTTCATATCAACCCATGAGTTTTTTCCCTTTTGCCCTTCTGATTGTCTCCCCCATCCCAGTTGGGCTGTGGGTGGGTGGTGCTGCTGGGCTTCCACCTCCAGCAGGAACATCTCAAAGTGTCTGCACCTCCAAAGGGATTGGGGCCCAAGGAGACATCCTGGAGCAGGAACACCTTGAGGCATCAGCAGTTGTGCATGAGGCCATGGATAAACTCATGGCACAGCAGGGTAAGACCCATATTGCAGCAGGTTCATTCCTGGAGCAGGGTCATTCCTGCAGGGCCTGTGGGTAAATCCATGCTGGAGCAGGTTCATTCCTGCAGGGGCTGTGGGTAAATCCATGCTGGAGCAGGTTCATTCCTGGAGCAGGTTCATTCCTGCAGGGGCTGTGGGCAAATCCATTCCGGAGCAGGTTCATTCCTGCAGGGACTGTGGGTAAATCCATGCTGGAGCAAGTTCATTCCTGCAGGGACTGTGGGTAAATCCGTGCTGGAGCAGGTTCATTCCTGGAGCAGGTTCATTCCTGCAGAGCCTGTGGCTCCTAGAGGTGGCCATGCAGGAACAGGAGCACTCAGAGTAAGTGTGGCTGATAAATTCACCACAGCAGGTAAACCCCTGGAGACACTGGGTGATGGATGAGGTTCCAGCTGGAGCAGGTACATCCCTAAGGATGTCTGGATAGGTCCAGACTCCTGGACCTATTGTCCAAGTGTCCACAAATACCAATTTGTATTGTCACAGTGTCCCTCTGCATGCCCTGTGCTGGCTCAGTGACATCCTGGGCACCTCCATGCCTGCCCCAGCTCCAGAGGCTCCATGTTTGGCATTGCTTGTCCTATTACAGTCCTGCCTGGGGACCAAACAACAGCCAGGTGTCCCTGCTGGGGAATATCCAGGGGTAAATCCATTAGAAACGTGGGACTGTGTGTGTGCCTCTGTACACAGCTGTGCCTGAGTCCTGGAACAGGACCCAGATGGGGCAGATACTTACAAACCAACTGAGGGTGTGTGTGTAATGCCTGTTGTACTGGGTGTGTGTGTAATTCCTGTTGTATTGCGGGTGTGTCTGTAATGCCTGTTGTACTGTGTGTGTGTGTAATGCCTGTTGTACTGTGTGTGTGCAATTCCTGTTGTACTGTGTGTGTGTAATTCCTGTTGTATTGGGGGTGTGTGTGTAATACCTGTTGTATTGAGGGTGTTTGACTCCTTTTCTGGGTGTGTCTATAATACCTGTTGTACTGGGCGTGTGTAATTCCTGTTGTACTGAGTGTGTGTGTGTAGTTCCTGTTGTACTGGGTGTGTTGTGTGTGTGTAATACCTGTTGTTGCTCCTTACACCTCCTTGCACAGTTCATTGCTGTTCAGACAGTGACTGCAGAAAAAGGAGAACATCTCCTGCCCATCAGATCCATGATTGCCTTCTGTTCTCCTGGTGGAAGCCCAGCTCTGCAAGGCACAGGAGGGAAACTGTGTGGAGTTTTTTTGTTTGTTTGTTTGGTTTTTTTTGTTTCTTTTTTTGTTTGGATTTAGATGTTTATTAGTTCCTACTTACATTATAGTTATATATAATATATTTTATTATATATGATATAATATATTTATTATATTTTATATATTTTAATATAATAATATATATTATTATCTATAACTATAGTTATAGTTTTATAGATTGTGAGTTTTATAGTATTTTATTTTAATAAATTAAAAATGAAGTTGTATTTTTTAATAAGGTTTGTTAAGGATAAATGGTTTATTTAAGAAATGATATTTAAATTATTTTTATTTTTAATTTAGTAGCTAATTATTTGTGGTTCATAATGTGGATTTTAAAATTTAATTATATAATATTATTTAAATTTATGAAGAAGGAGGACTAGCTTTTGTTTTCAAACTGTTTTTGTTATATATCCATCTTATCTCCCTCCATTCACCTGCTGGCTTTGTTTCTGTGCCTGCAGGAGGGTTCCCAGCAAGCTGGGACACCTGAGCACAGTGACTGCCAGCACAGGTGTGTTCTGTGTGCCAGGACTTTTTGTTGGGATCTGGCACTGGGAAAAGTGACCTTGGGCTCTGTGGGGTGACAGACCCAACCTCTGCCTGCTTCACCTTCTGTTCACCTTTACCACTGTTATTTTCTCCTCAACCATCCTGCCAGGTGGTTCTTGTCTTGTCCATGGCTCAGAACATATGATCCCTTCCCTCATAAATCCCCAAGCTTTCCTCCTTTGGACTTTGTGCAAGGATGAGTGTGAGTGTAATCACACACTCACAAAGGTAGGCAAAGCTGCTCCAAAAGGGAGGTCATCAATCAAATCTCAGCTCTTTGGGTTTGTGCTGTTACTCTTGCACAGACAAAACAGGTGTTGGGAATCTTTTGAAATGGTTTCTTAATTTGAAAGCCAAAAAGAACTCAAATGGGAACCCACTGGTGCTGTGCTAAGAGCATCACTTGGGATGCACAAATCTGGGTTAAGAATTATCCCACTCTTTGCAGGTACAGATGGAGAAGCTTCCATGGGGATTGAGGCTGTTTGGTGAGGCCAAATGTGGCATTCACATTCTCTGATAAAATCCATTTGCCCAGGATTTTTCTCCTGGGGAGCTGAGAAGCCTCAGAGAAAAGGAAAACAATTCTTATCTCATTTGCTTCTCCTGTGCTGTGCTCATGTGGAATGTGTTTGGAGATTGTTTACCCACAGGTGATTGTTCCATTGGATTCTGCTGTGAGTTGTTTTGACTCTTTGGCCAATCAGGGCCAAGCTGTGTTGGGACTCTGGAGAGAGTCACAAGTTTCCATCATTATCTTTTTTAGCCTTCTGTAAGTATCTTTCCTGTATTCTTTAGTATAGTATAGTATTCTTTAATATAATAGAGTATCATAAAGTAATAAATGAGCCTTCTGAGAACACAGAGTCAGATTCATCACTCCTGCTTTCATTGAGACATTCCCAGCAAACAGAATAACCAAACACATGGGAAACCTGCTGGAAATGGGGCAGAGCCAGGGACATGTCACAGGTCACCTCTGGAGCACAGTGGCTCTCCACCCTCCTAGTTTTGACTGAAGTTCCAGCTGTGAGCTATAAAGGACTTTTTCAATGGCTGGCCTACTCTATATCCACATATTTTTTCATGTTTTTCAACACAAAAGGTTCTTGCTGTGCTCTGTGATGGGCAAGTGTTATAAGCTGGAGTCAAATTATTTGTTTAAGCTGGCTAGGCACAAACATTTTGGCTGTAGGGTTCTGAAGGAGGCTCCTGCTTAATAAATACAGCTGAGCAACGTTCAGAGCATTGTGGCAGAGTTGTTATTGATGGAAAATCCATGAATATGTAGCAACCAAATGGTAAAGCTCAGCAAAGCTGTGCTGGCAGGGTGCAGGATTGGGAAGGGTGACTTGGGACAGCTGCCTTGGGCACTGGGGCAAAGCAGAAGCTTTGTGGGAAGTATGGATGCTTGTGGAATGTACCCAGAATGGGATCTTCACAGGGATTTGGAGTTTTAATATATGCTGGAGGAGCTTTCTGAGGCTTAGGTGCTTCCTGGGGAGCCTTGAGCTCTGTTACCTATCCTGATTTCCTTGGTCAGCAGCTGAAATATTCTGTGCTTTTGCTCATGCTGAAGGAATGATATATTATGGGGAGATAATATTCCATGCTTATTCCAAGCTTCTTAATGGAATTTTTATCAGTTCTGCTGAAGAATAGGATGCACAAAAAAGCTGCCTGGCTGCCAGGTTGTTTGCTCTGTGGCTCCTTTAGAGCTGCCTTGGCTCTCTCCGTGTGGCTTCTCAGAAAAATGATGAGAGGAACCTTCCCACCCTAAATTCCAGGTGTCTGCAGCCACCAGGTGACATCAAATCCCTTGGACACTGAGGGACAGGCAGGGCAGGAGTGCAGGATGCAGACCCTGAGCATCCCTTGCTGATGTTTCAGGCCCATCTCTGGCCATCTCTCTGCTCAACAATGGGATTTTTTTCCTTCCACCCATATCTGCTCATTTTAAACCTGTCTTGTGCTCAGTGTTTCCAGAAGACTTAAAAGCTGGGTTTTTTTAAATCAGTTTGGTCTGGGGAGCCTGAGATTGCTCAGCCACAGCCACTCAGTGCCTTGACACCATTTTCTGTGGGATTGCTTTGTCGACTCAAGTGCACTTTGCTGCAATACAAACATTGCAGATAAAAGGCAGCCACCTCAGCAAATTAGTGTGAAAGCACTGCAGAGGAATTGTAGATGTGTATTTTGGTGGTTTGGTCTTTATTTTAGAGTCAAGATCTCTCCTTCTACCCTTGGCCTGTGCTTTTTAAGGAGTATCTGTTGTGCAGGGAGGGCTTTTAGAAATTAAATCAATTGTCGGTTTGTGGACTCATCTGAAGAGTAAATCAGATGCTGCATTGACAGGGATCTGCCTGTGTGGTAAAACTTCAGGCAAGGTGGGATTTAAGTGAGTCTGGGAAAAAAAAAAAATCAGTCATGAATCATTTGAAACCTCTCCTGGGAGAAAGGCAGGGAGAGTTGGGGATTTAGCCTGGAGAAGAAGGCTCTGGGTAGACCCTAAAGCCCTTCCAGGGCCTGAGGGGGTTCCAAGACAGCTGGAGAGGGACTGGGGACAAGGGATGGAGTGTCAGGACACAGGGAATGGCTTCCAGTGCCAGAGGGCAGGGCTGGATGGGACATTGGGAATGAGGAATTGTTCCCTGGCGGGGTGGGCAGGCCCTGGCGCAGGGTGCCCAGAGCAGCTGGGGCTGCCCCTGGATCCCTGGCAGTGCCCAAGGCCAGGCTGGAGCAGACTGGGACAGGGGAAGGTGTCCCTGCCCATGGCAGGGGTGGGATGAGATGAGCTTTAAGGTCTCTTCCAACCCAAACTTTCCTGGAATTCTATGATTTCATTCTAATTTTCATAATGAAAAAAGTTTTCCTCTACATGCTACAGGTGTCCAGCTGTGCAGTCTTATTACAAAAAAAAAGTAACAAAAAAGCAAAAAAACCCTGAAAATGCTCTGAAGGGTTATAATGCTTTTTAAACAAGAACCTCAAAATGCCCCATCTTATTTTTGGTTCCTGTCCAGGAAGGCTTTTCTGAGCAGCAGGCTCCACTCTGATTGCAGCTGGTTGAGAAACCTCTCTTTTAGCAGCAGCTGGGTTGTGTGGAATGAAAGAATTAATTAACCTGGTGTGGAATGAGAGAACTTAATAAACCTGGTGTAGAATGAAACAATTCATCAGCCTGTGGCCAGCCTGGAAGAGCAGCCACCTGATGTGTCCTGTTTGATTATCAGGGGCTTGATTCCTGGCCAGGCATGGCTGAGGTGAAAAGCTCCTTCTTTGTGCTGGGACTTTAGCAGAAAACTGAATTTTCATAGCCAAGACCCAGGAGAGTGGTCAGAGGCACGTAGTGGCAGAAATTTCTGCTGAGGAACAAAAGCAAATTCCTCATCAGAGAATGTAATCAACTGGTGATGCTGCAGCTGGTTCCTTGCAGCCTGTACACGCAGACAAAATAGCAATGTAGTAGAGAGAAAATGTTTGCTGAGTTAACTGGGCTATATTTAGGTGCCAAATAAACAGATTGCTGCTTTTGACCCTCCCCCTCACACCCTCAAAACTGCTTCTTGGGCTGTCTGCAAATGTCTTGGCTGTTGGTGGCTCCTGTTCCCTGCAAGGAGAGTGATGGGGAGCGGTAGGGGAGGGACACCTGTATCAGCTGGGCATGGGAAGGGTGAGTGCTGGGCACACAGTGCCCTTCTCCAGCCTTGTTCCCTCCTCTGTCCTTCCTTAGCCCTGTCTGCCCAGGCTGGCTCAGGTACAAAACCCTGAACCCCCAAACTCTTTTCCATGGGAGCCCTTGGGAATCCCAAGGGTTCAACCAGGCCAGGTGCTGGTGCTGCCCCTGGGTCAGGGCAACCCCTGGGATGGATCCAGGCTGGGGATGAGCAGCTGGAGCAGCCCTGGAGAAGGCCCTGGGGGTGCTGGGGGTGAGAGCTGGGAGCCAGAACCCCCCCGTGCCCTGGGCTGAGCCCCAGCGTGGGCAGCAGGGGAGGGGGGGATTCTGCCCCTGTGCCCCTGGGCTCAGGTGAGACCCCACCTGCAGAGCTGCCCCAGCCCTGGGGCCAGCACAGGAGGGACCTGGAGCTGCTGCAGAGAGCCCAGGGCAGGCACCAGGATGGGCAGAGGGATGGAGCAGCTCTGCTGGGAGGAAAGGCTGGCACAGCTGGGGCTGCTCACCTGGAGAGGAGAAGCTCTGGGGTGACCAAACTGGGGCCTGAAGGAACTACAGGAAAGATGGAGAGGGACTGGGGACAAGGGATGGAGGGACAGGCCACAGGGAATGGCTTCCCAGTGCCAGAGGGCAGGGCTGGATGGGATATTGGGAATGAGGAATTGTTCCCTGGCAGGGTGGGCAGGCCCTGGCACAGGGTGCCCAGAGCAGCTGGGGCTGCCCCTGGATCCCTGGCAGTGCCCAAGGCCAGGCTGGAGCAGCCTGGGACAGTGGAAGGTGTCCCTGCCCATGCCAGGGGATTGTCCTTGCCCAGGCATTGGATAGAACCCCTCCAATGGGTCCCTTCCAACCCCAACCCCTTCTGGAATTCTATGACCACTGTGGCCTTTTTGCTCCTTTATAAAGCAGGAGCTGAAAAACCAGCATCTTCCCTTCCATGCTGCATTTTGCATCCCATTTTCCCCTTGCTGCAGGCTCTTTTCCTGGCACTGCTCTTGGGACTGATTGTACAGTTAGCCCTTTCTTGGTGTGTGCATAAATTTGACTTCTTTTAAAGGAAGCAGCTCCTGTAATGGCCTTGCCAGAACAGATTAGGAGAGGGAGTGTGCAGATCACAACACTCCTCTGCTGCCTTTGACGAGGAGGATTTCATCAGCCTGCTTGAAGTGCTGCTTGCAGCCTTAGGGGTGGCCAAAGAGCAGCAGGAAGTTCATTTTTTTCCTTTATTTTCTCCTCTTCAGATGTACTTATGCTGTTCGTGTGTTTTTGCCTCCTAATTTACAACAAGTTGGGGAGTTTGGGGTGTTGGACCTGAGGAGGAGACAATTGTGGTCAGCACAAGGTTTGCTCTGCCCATCTCTGCAGGCTTTCATCTGTCTGGCTTTTAGTGCTGATGAGTTTTTTCTATCCCAGAGAATGCCTTAACTGTAATTGCTTCATAAGCACGGGCACTTGGTGATTAGAAATTACTTTTCATTCCTGATTAAATAGCAAGGCACGGGTCTTTAACAAAAGCAGGACACTTAAAATTCCAGTGTTCTCATTTCAGGAACATTGATTTTCACAGGCAGAAAAGCTTTCCTCAAATTTCCACCTAAAGAACAAACATTAATGCAGCTATAGGTTAAATACAGGTTTATTTAAGGCTTTCTTTTCCTAGTAACCTGAGACTACATCACACAGCAATCTTTAAAGATTGGGTTTATATCTATTAGAAGTGTGCTAATGATATGGAGAGTTTAAAATAGTTAAAGCTCAGGTTAGAAACTTTAGGTGGGTTTTTTTTGTTTTTGTTTTTCTTTTGTTAATCTAAAGGCTTTGTGGAGCCCAGCTTGATTGTCATGGGGCAGAGCAGGTCACTTGGGGTTTCTGCTGCTGAGCTTCCAGCTGGCAGTGCTGGGCATATCTGTCCAGAAAAATGGACTTGGAGCACCTGCAGGGAGTAATTCTGCCTGGCACTTCTTTGTCCTGCCTTTACAGACTTCTCTGAGCTGCTCTGGGGGAGAATATGCTAACCAGCCTGGGGACATCCCTTGCTCAGCTCAGTTTTTGGTTGTGCCTGTGCTCTTTGACGTTGGCTCTGTGGCACAGGACGGCCCTCAGCTCTCAGCCACCCACCAGCCCATATGGTGGAGATCACCAAACACAAAATGCCATCAGGAATTCAGGTTCCTGTGCAAATCCAGCTGAGGAATGTCTCCTGTGCTGTGCAAGGCACAAGCTGGGAATGACTGGGATGGGCTTGGATGGGATTTCTGGGTTTGCTGTGTTCCTGGGGGCCTGCCTGGGCTTTGTGCAGTGGCAGCAGCATCACAGGTGCTGCTACCTTGGATTTAAGCAGTGTGCCCCATTTTGCTGTGCCATAATCACTAGTCTGACCACTAAAAACCTGTTTATTTGCAATTGATGTTAAGCGGATAAAGATTAAACCAGTGTGGTTTGATCACAAAACTGAGGAAGGTTTGAGCACTGGCAGCTCTGGAATCCTTGTGTGACCTCATGTGGAAGTCCCAGTCCCTCAGGACATCATTCCAGGACAGGAACATGGCAGAGATGTGTCCCAAGGCAACGTTTTTGTCCAGGTTAAGCCTCTTAAACCTTGTTTAACCCCCCCTCAGCCACAACCCCCTTTGCTGTTCCTGGCAGCTTTTCTCTCTGCCAGGCTTTTTCCTGGCATGACAGCCAAGCAGGATTTATGGCTGTGCCTTATCCAAACAACCTGTAAAAGTGTTGTAGAGTGTTTAAAAATAATAGTTGTTATAATTCAAGTGAAGAACAAACAAACACTTGCGTTTTCCTCCTTGTGCACAGGCCTTAACTCAGAATGGAGGGAGGAAGAGATGTTAGTGGGAGAAATTTCTTTTTCTCTCTGAAAGGGGCTGTTTAAATGAAATATTCTGTTTTAATAACACAGAGATGTTAAGGCTCCACAGACTGCACACAATTTACTTGACCTTTATAAATAGAACAGCCTTGTCTCTCTATTGGAAAACAAAAATAAAAAAAAACCCAAAAAACCCTGAAAGCAGCATGCAGATTTATTAACCAGCACAGAGAGGAATTGTTAGATTTTATTCCTTGAGCAGGAAGGCAAAATGTCCAAGTAGGATTTGGAGAGAATAGCTTCACATGCAGCAGCTTTTTGGGATGGCTGCCAGAAAAAAATGAAAAGCAGATCCATGCAACTGGCAGGTGGAAAATGTTGTATTCCTGAGGGCTCCTGCAAGAGTTACAGTTTGGGAGGAAAGAAATGCTGGGATGGTTGAGCACCTTGTGAAATTGGCCTCAAACTGTGCCAGGGGAGGTTTAGATTGGATAAAGGAAAAACTTCTCCATGGAAATGGCCTCAGGCATTGGAAGGGGCTGCCTGGGGGGGGGGTGGTGGAATCCCCATCCCTGGAGGTGTCCACGAAAAAGGTGTGGATGTGGCACCTGGGGACATTGGGTGAATGTGGTGGTGGAGTCCCCATCCCTGGAGGTGTCCAAGGAAGAAGGTGTGGATGTGGCACCTGGGGACATTGGGTGAATGTGGTGGTGGAGTCCCCATCCCTGGAGGTGTCCAAGGAAGAAGGTGTGGATGTGGCACCTGGGGACATTGGGTGAATGTGGTGGTGTGGGGCTGATGGTTGGGCTCAGTCTTAGAGAGCTTTTCCAGCCTCAGTGGTTCTGTGGTGGGAAGTGAAAGCTGCCAGCTGCTGTAATCTCAGGCTGGAGAGGGAAAAACAAAGGGAATTGAAATCTTAATGCTGCTTTTAGCACCCATTTGGAACCATTGCACCTAAAGGACACCGGGGCTACAGATTATTCAAGACCTGGTAATTTTATTCTTGGAATAGATGGGGAAAATCATGGAATTCCTAGGGTTGGAAGGGATCTTGAAATCCCACCCAGTGCCACCCCTGCCATGGGCAGGGACACCTTCCACTGTCCCAGGCTGCTCCAGCCTGGCCTTGGGCACTGCCAGGGATGCAGGGGCAGCCCCAGCTGCTCTGGGCACCCTGTGCCAGGGCCTGCCCACCCTGCCAGGGAACAATTCCTCATTCCCAATATCCCATCCAGCCCTGCCCTCTGGCACTAGGAAGCCATTCCCTGGGTCCTGGAATTACAAAGTGGGTCCAAGCAAGCAGAATGTCCCAGTTCCCTTAGCTGGAAGAGGTGAATTCCTCTTCTTCCTGTTCCACAATGGAGAATCCCAGAAGTTCTCATTCCTGGAGAGAAACTGTCTTGTAGTTAAAATACTTTTCCAAAATCTGCCTGTGCATCACAGCTGCCTGAGAGGCTTTCTTAGGTGAGCAGAGGTGTTTCATTTCAGATAAGGTGGATCTTTGTGGGTGAAATAGGATAAATAAAGTGAATTCCATTGAAAAGGAAGGACTTTTTAAACCTGCTGCAAAAGAAGATGTGGAAGTGCAGGCCCCAGGATGAACAATGACCCACCCAGAGTTTGGCTGCTTTTCTTTGGGTTTGAGTTTTCCATTCAGCTCTGGCTGCTGCTGCTGTTTGGGAGAACAGGCTGCATTTAGATTTTAAAAACGAATGCTCAAAGTTGTTGTATTTTCTGGGACCCCTAACGAAGGGAGGAAATGATGAATCTGACTCCATGTTCTCAGAAGGCTAATTTATTATTTTATGATCTATATTGTATTAAAGAATACTATAGTAAAGAATAGAGAAAGGATATAGACAGAAGGCTAAAAGATAATAATGAAAAACTTGTGACTCCTTCCACTCTTGGCATAACTTGGCACTGATTGGCCAATGAGTGAAAACAATCCACATGAAACCAATCAAACAATGACCAGTTGGTAAACAATGTCCAAACCACATTCCAAAGCACCAAACACAGGAGAAGCAAATCAGATAATTATTGTTTTCATTTTTCTCTGAGGCTTCTCAGCTTCCCAGGAGCAAAGTCCTGGACAAAGAGATTTTTCCAGAAAATATGACAGTGACACAAAATTGTGCTGTTTTCTCACTGACTTGAAAGGCTGGAATGTTGGTTTTTTTTTTCTTAAACTCACTAAAGGAAGGTGTGTTTTCCAAGAATTCCAGTGCCAGTTAATTTCACTGTTCAGTGTTTAACACAGGCTTGGGCTGATCTTTCCAATCACCTGAATATATGGGATATTAGCATTTATGCAAACAGCTCGTGCCTGCTTTTGACTTTAATAAGTAACTGTTATCTTTAAATGCACTTAAATTTTAAATGACACTTTTTGGGCCTGTTGGGATTAAACTGGATTTGAATTATTTCAGTTCCCTCCAGTAGTTCCTGTTTCCTCCACGGAAATAACTCTGCTCCTTGGCAGGCACGTTTTCTCCATCCCTTTTTAGCTCTTTCTGTGTATTCCTTTATGTAAATATTTCCTCAACACAGCCTGTGGGGCATGGAAAAGACTCAGAACATGAAGAAGAGTTGTAGCAGTGAGCAAAGTTTCTTTCCTAGTCCTGTGAAATATTTGGGACAGAGGAAAGGAGCTGTTTCCCTAGAAACCCACATGTGCTGTATCGGAAGAAACACCATTTCTGTCTCCTTGTGATGCACTCATGTCCTGGTCTGCTTTTTTTGTGGGATTTCTTTTCTTTATTGTCATGGAATCACAGAAGGGTTTGGGCTGGAAGGGACCTTAAAGCCCATCCAGTGCCACCCTTTCCACTCATAACTCAGGAGAAAATGGCTGAATGGAATCCTCCGTGGATTTCAGCTCCTCAACTCAGCCCACAAAGTCCTGTTTCACTTTTAAAAGCATTGCAGAGGCAAAACAAGCCCAACCTTCCAACAGCAACTCCAACTCTTACAGCTCTGAAAAAGCAATTTTATTTAACCATATACATCCTTAACTGGGGGAATGGAAGGGTGTCTGTGAGGGAAGATCCTGCAGATTGAATAGTATTTGTCCACACAGGGCAATTAAATTTACTTTCACACTTTGAAAGCCATTCATAGAATCCCAGAATGGTTTGGGTTGGAAGAGATCTTAAATCCCATCCAGTGCCACCCCTGCCATGGCAGGGACACCTTCCACTGTCCCAGGCTGCTCCAAGCCCCAGTGTCCAACCTGGTCCCAGGGATCCAGGGGCAGCCCCAGCTGCTTTGGGCACACTGTGCCAGGGCCTGCCCACCCTCACAGGGGACAATTCCTTCCAATATTCTACCAAATCTCATCCAAGGCACATCTGCTATTTCCTTCCTCCTTTCCATTCTGCCACATGAAACCCTTGGGGTCCTTCTGGCTCCTTGCAGCCCCTTTCCAACCTGGGTATTTCTCCTGGCCTGGGGCTCAGCTTTCTCTTGTTTTGGCTGCTATTTGCTCAGCTGCCCCATGAGAGCAGTGAAATAGCAAGGGGCAGGGACCTGCAGGAGGGGAGAAAGCATTTGGGAGGATGGTGAGGGGAAAGGAAAAAGAAATCCACAGTGCTCTGCACTAGGAATGTCAAATGAGGCACTCAGATGAAAAAGGAACACAAGCCAGAGTTGCTGCAATGGGAGCAAGCATTTTGGAGATGGGAGATGGTGTGGGAAGGTGATGAGACACGAGGGAGGTGGAAGAAGGGAGAGCTAAGTGCAGGATAGTAGTGCAAGGGAAGGAGAGCAGTCCCAGCAGTACATTATGGGAGCAAACTTCGTTTTCTGCTCATGTGATGCAGATAAAGGTAACTTAATTCTCTGCCCTTCTCTCTCTTACTTGTTTTGTCACAGTTCTCAGCCTCAAGATGAGGTTGGTTCTTCTCTCTGATGCCCTGTTTGGAGCTTTCCTGTGAACCAAAGGTTTTCTGTTGAGGACCTGGGCAGCAGCATGGCAGCACATTTGAACTGTACATTTTGGGGCTTTCCTGGCTTGCTGAGGAAGGCAGAAGAGCTGTGTGCCCTAATGCCTGTTCTGGCTGTCCCCAGAAACAAGTGCTGCTCCTGTTTCCCCTTGGAATGGCCCTGTTTGTAAAGGGGAGAGCCTTCCCTTGGGAATACCTCAGTGGATCCCACACTGGGATTCTGGTTTGCCAGGCTGTAACACCAGGAGCTTACAGAGTGAGTGACCTCCAAAACTTGCTCAGGGTCTGGAGTGTGAACCCTGTGAGGGAGCTGGGAAGGGGCTGAGCCTGGAGCAAAGGAGGCTCAGGGGGCCCTTGTGGCTCTGCACAACTCCCTGCCAGGAGGGGACAGCCAGGGGGGCCGGGCTGTGCTGCCAGGGAACAGGGACAGGACAAGGGCAAAGGGCCTCAAGCTGGGCCAGGGCAGGCTCAGCTTGGACAGCAGCAGCAATTTCTGCATGCAAAGGGTGCTCAGGCCTTGGCAGGGGCTGCCCAGGGAGCTTTGCAGTGCCCAGCCCTGCAGGTGTCCCAGCAAGGGCTGGAGGTGGCACAGTGGGCACAGGGTTTGGGGGCATTGGGAGCGGGGCTGAGCCTCATCCCTAACGAGCTGCAGCTGTGAGAAGCAGGTGAATAATATTGAAATTAATGAGCCTTAATGAGCCCAGGGGCACTGACCAATCACACAGGAGCAGAGGGCACACAGGTGCAGTGCATCAACACGAGGGGAGAAAAGGCTGGGCTGAGGCACAGCAAGGGCAGTTGCTGGCAGTGTTAGGGTGTTACTGTGTGTGAGCAGATACCTGAAGCCTTCTGAGCTGGTGAGGGGTTGCTCTGTGTGGGTGGTGTTCTCTGAAATTGTTTGGTGATGCTCTGTGTGTCATGGCTGTCTCAGCTGTGACAGGCACTCAGGGCTCTGGGCTGGGGACAAGTGAGCTCTGGGCACAGCTGGGACTGGATGATCCTGGAGGGCTTTTCCAGCCTAACTGGTTCTGTGATTGCACAGTCTCCATGCTACTCCTCAGCTTTCCTTGGGCAGCGCCTTTTGTATTGCTGCACTCTTGTTTTACCTCTGCATGTCCATTCCTGTCAGGGTTCCCTGAGGACAAGTGTTGCCATGAAATGTGAGGTTATTACTTGTTCAAAAATATCTTCCCTTTTGCCACAAATAAGGCATTTCCCTTTCACTGTCTTTCCAGGCTGAAATTCCTGGAAACATTCAGTGCCTCTGGAGGAGAGTTAGTTTGATCAAAGAAAAGGGCTGTTTCCTAAAGTCCTTCTAATTCAAAGCTTTTCATCTTTCCCTTGCCTTCCATCAGAATTTGGTGCCTGCTTTCTCCTAGCACATTTGTCACTCTTATTCTTCAAAAGATTTCCTTTAAGTTCTCTCTGTCTTGTGCTTACATGTGGCTGGATGATTGCAGGTATTCCTGGAGTTTGTCTCACATGGCTTAAGGGAATTAGGGAAATTTCTCTGACTCCCCAACCCACCACTAATTACCCCCTGCAGATTGTTCTTCACAATCCAAGATTTTATGAGGATCCAAAATCCTCATAAATGCAGCTTTCCATGCTTGGGGTTGTGTTTTTTGGTGTTGTGGGGGTTTTTTTTGGTTTTTTTGGGTTTTTTTTTTTTGTGAGGGTTTTTCTGGAGGTGTTTGCCTTGTGCTGCTCTCATTCCTGTTGTGTTGGGCATCCCTTCTGTGGCTGTGGGATCTCCCCTCTGTGAGGACAGTGATGAGGGCTGTGTCCTCCTGCTTCACAGTTTGGGTTAGTTTTTTGGTTACAGCCAAAGGCAACATCACAACCATGGGATTCTGAGTGGAATTCCTAAAACAGGAGGAGCAAGACCATTTCTGAGCAAAAGCCCTGTTTTGTTTTAGTGCCACAGAGTTATTAAGGTTGGGAAAGATCTCCAGGGTCATGGAGTCCTCCCTGTGCCTGATCCCCACCTTGTCCCCTGATGCCTTGAGAAGGCTGCCCTAGAGCAGAGGCTGGACAGAGTTAAAGAATAAAGCAGGGATTTATTAAAAGGATCTCCATGGATGCACCTTGGGCAGCACAAGAGCCCAGCCAGGGCTACACCCAAGGTGAACCAAAATGGGCACAAAATGGACACCTGGTCACGGGGTCTGTCACTGTGATCAGTTCTGCTCCATTTGCATATTGGAGTTAATTGTCCAATTACAGCTTTAGCCCATGCAGTCCCACCCTGCTTGGTTTTCTCTCTTTAGCCCACGTTGTTTGTGCTCTTGGGCCTGAGATTTGGATCATTTGTCCTTGGTCCCCAGCTGGAGCAGGAATTGTTTTGTCTCCCTGCTCTGTGCACAGAGCTCACCATCCCTTAATGTGAAGCTCAGAACTGCACACTAAAGCAGCACAGAATGTGAAAAATATAAAAGCTACACCTGAGGCATCACCCCAGCCCAGAGCCCTGAGTGCCACCTCCAGCCCTTGCTGGGACACCTGCAGGGCTGGGCACTGCAAAGCTCCCTGGGCAGCCCCTGCCAAGGCCTGAGCACCCTTTGCATGCAGAAATTGCTGCTGCTGTCCAAGCTGAGCCTCCCCTGGCCCAGCTTGAGGCCCTTTGCCCTTGTCCTGTCCCTGTTGCTCCCTGCATTCCTGTCAGGGAGTTGTGCAGAGCAGTTGTTGGCATATTCTTCATAACTCAGTGGCATTGTCACAGTCAATGCTCATGCTATAGAAATAGGAATGAGAAAATAATATTTTGAGTGTGCCAACTTCTCCCCCACCTGCCCTTGAGCAGAAGGAAGGCAGCAGCAGCAGCACTGCCCTGCTCCCAGCCCCATCCCCCTGCTTTTCCTCCTGAGCTTCCTGCTGCTGCTCTTTCTCCAGTTAAACGTTATCAAGTTGTGTGGCTGCTCAGAGTTCATCTTGCCGGCCCCAAGGTGCTTGTCCAGCTCTAATCTGGTTTATTGGCAGGCTAGACAGAGCCTGCAGGATGTGCTCCCATGGCTGTATCCTGGAGTGACCCTTCTGGGAGGAGGCACATCGTGCCCTTCTGTCCCCACTGGCTGCTCCTTGGTGCTTGTCAGTGGGGAGTTGTTTGGGTAATGCCACACATCTTGCAAATATTTATGTCCCAAAGCCTGCCTGCAAATGTCAGGCCTCCCGCTGACTCGTGAAGTAGGAAGAAATAGTTTTCCCTAAAATCCTCAGAGATATTTATTGGAAGACTGAGGCTCCAAGCACTGTCTGCATTCCACTGCCACACGCCCATGGCATTTCAGCCAGGGACTTCTCCAGGCTGGAGAGAGCTGATGGAACTTCCCTGGTGACAGTCCCATCCATCACAAGCCCTGGGTGAATCAGAGTGAGGGATGTGAAATCTCTGTTGCTGCTCTCCCCTCCCCATCCATCACAATTCCTGTGGATCCCCCTCCTGAACTTTCACTGGAGCAGCTCTGTATTTCCCTGGCTGTGACAGCATTCCCTGTGGATGTGTTTGTCAGGGAGGAGCAAAGTGTTTCTGCAGAGCACATCCATCTCTCCTGGCCCACGGTGCACTTGGAGGCGCTCCTGACGTGTTCTCAGCCTCTAATCCAGGAGAGCAGAGTGAGCTGTCTCTGCTCAGAGGATCTCTAATTGGATTTCTGCATCTATGTAAATTAGGTTATCATCCCCTTGGCAGATTTCCTGCCCGTTGCACCAGGGTGAAGCCATCTCTGTGGAGGCCATCAGTAACTCCCTTCTCTAGGGAATGTGGGTGCAGCTCACTGCCCACACCTTCACTTATCCCCAGGGAGCCACACACACCTCCAAAGGCACTGCAAACTTGGGGCAACTCTTGGAGCTGCCTTTAGCTCCACTCCTCATCCCTGCCTCCAGTCAGGGTCACTGCCAGGACTGGAAGCCCTCATGGATAATGGTTTGATGGATGGAAAACTCCTGCCTTTCAACTCCATGCTTCTTTCCAAGATCACCATGACCTTCAGGATGTGTTGTCTGGGTCTCTGTGACTCTGTCTTGCTCACCGAGCTCCTTCTGGAGGAGTTTGGGTTGTTTCTGGGTTCCTGGGTGTGTAGACATATGGGGACATGTGTTTTCTCTGCTATTTTTGTAGGTGCAAGAAGGCTCCAGCACAGCTGTGCTGGATGTGAGCGCTGAAACTGTGAAATGCACGGGGTAACGCCCCTCAGAAGTCTGCCTTAGAGACACCCATCCCCCTTCACCATGGCTTTGCCACGTGTTCTGCAAGAATTCCTGCATGCAAAGGGTGCTCAGGCCTTGGCAGGGGCTGCCCAGGGAGCTTTGCAGTGCCCAGCCCTGCAGGTGTCCCAGCAAGGGCTGGAGGTGGCACTCAGTGCTCTGGGCTGGGGACAAGGTGGGCACTGGGCACAGCTGGCACTCCATGGCCTTAGAGATCTTTTCCAACACAAATGTTTCTCTGATTTTTGTGTTTTCCCCTCTCATTAGCTGCCCAAAGCTTCTGCTGTTTGCTTCAGGTAATCAAGGGGCTGCTTAATCCTGCTCTGAGGGCTTGGTAGTGGTTTCTCAAAATGCAGCTCATGTGGGAGTTCCTCAGAGCTGTCAGGGAGTGCAGGAGGAGGCAAATTGTGCTGGCAAGAACCAACTTCTTCTCCTGCCTGAGCCTGCCAACATTTCTGGGATCTAAACCTGGGGCTTTGTAGGATGCAAAATAGGAGCCTAAAAAAGGGCGGTAAATTAAGATCTGTGGGGTGAGACATGTTAAAATGCAAGTTAACCAACTCTTGCCTACAGTATTTTTATACCAACAACAATTTTCAGCGTAGGTGAAAGGGGATTTGAATTTTTTTTTTTTTGCTGAAATGATTTTTCTTTTTAAATGTCGAATGCCAAAATATGATATAATGAACAGCAGTGTACTGATATATTTAGAAATCCTAAATGGAGCTGTCTGAGCAACATTCTCTGCAGAGCAACTCGGTTCTGCGACTCTAAGTTGTATTGAAGTGCAAGAAAACCTGGAAATGTGGAAGCTATTTTCCTGGCTTACAGGTTTAGATCGGGGTAAAGTTGCTTAACCTCTTTTTAAATTGGCATTTTGGGTAAAAATTTGGGTGGACTCTTGTGATGAACATTCTTCCATCCAACTCTTCAGGAGTATTTTTAAATTGGCATTTTGGGTAAAAATTTGGGTGGACTCTTGTGATGAACATTCTTCCATCCAGCTCTTCAGGAGCAGCCACGCTGAAGATCCTGCTCAGAAATTTCCCCTAAATCCAGAAGATGAGCTGTGGGTTGTGGGAATGGGAAGCCTTATAAAGAAAATCCACAAGTGTATTTAAAGGCCTTCATGTTACTCGGTCCCAGACTTAAATCCTACTCTTATTCCCAGTTACTGAGACAAGAATAGCTCTCTGGAGTTATATTTAACATTCCCTTGAAGGAACATCCAGAGTGGGCTTTATCCAGAGCCAAAGCAAACAGCTAATGCAGGGTTATCAGCTATTAATGGCACTGGAGCCCAAACAAGCCCCAGATCTTACCCAAAGGTTGGAGCTTTCCTCTCCTGCTCTGCTCCCTGGAGTGAGTTATGAAGAGATCCATTTGCTCCCTTGCAGGATTTAGGATTTGAAGGCATTATCCAGCATTTCACCTTTCAGGAAGTGCCCTGTGCCTGGGGTGCTTTGGCACTCAGGGAGGATCCTCCACCTTGCCTTGGCACCAAGAATTTCACTTTGCCTCCAAAGGCAGCTTTGCTGAAGGCTTTGGGCTTCAGGCTGGTGGTTGAGGGATTAAATATTCATCCTGGAAGTTCTGCTTCCTACCTCTGGTTCTTTGATGGGAGCCTAGGAGCTGCCAACAATCCATAACCCTGGGAAGGGAGGAGTGCCAGGAACAGGTTTGGACTGCTGCCTCTTGATGATGCTCATTTTGGTATCACTGGAGGCTTTGTGGGTCTCAGCTGCCAGTTTGGAACCTCGGGATGCGTGGCCAGGCCACAGGAGATGAGTTCTGCAGATATTTCAATGTGAGGAGGGCATGGAACTGTTGGAGCAAGTCCTGAGATTGCTGAGGGGACAGGAGCAGCTTCCCTCTGGAGCCAGGCTGGGAGAGCTGGGGCTCTGAGAAGGGTGTGGGGAGACCTCACAGCTCCTTCCAGGGCATGAAGGAGCTGGAGAAGGGACCCTGCAACAGGGACTGGAGTGCCAGGACACAGGGAATGGCTTCAGACTGCCAGAGGGGAAATTCAGGTTCCATAGACAGAATAAACTCTTCCCTGTGAGCGTGGAGAGGCCCCAGCACAGGGAAGCTGTGGCTGCCCTGGATCCCTGGAAGTGTCCAAGGCCAGGCTGGATGGGGCTTGGAGCAGCCTGGGACATGGGAGGTGTTTGGGACAGCCCAAAGGGGGTGGAAGGAGGTGATTTTAAGGTCCTTTCCAACCCAAACCACTCTGGGGCTCTATTCCAGAGCAGAGCTCAGTGTGTGTTTTAGTCTTGCCTACTCTTTGAACTGCACAAGGGCTTAAAACAGAGTTAGAAGCTCTACAAAGGTGAGCTCTGAGCAAAAAGCTTCCCCAGCCCTGCTGGAAACTTTGCTTTTTGTGCCACTTGGAATGAACACACACCCCCTTTGGAAAGGGAGATACATCTGGAGACAGCTTAAAAAACAAAATCAGTGTAACACTTCTTGCTGTGTATTTGTATCCTGCTGGATGGTTTCTGGAAAGCTGGAGCAGGCACAATCCTTGGCTGTGTTATCCCTTTTTAAGGAAGGTTTTTTTTGTTTTTTTTTTCCTTTTTCCATGGTCACATATTGTAGAAGTAAACACTTCTAAACATTTCACAGTGTGGATTTTAAACAGTTGTTGTAGGGATTGGCTGGGTTCTTGTATCCCTCCTCAGATTCAGGGGCAGAGACTGCATGCTTTTTTCCATGCTTCTTATCTCTGAAATCAGCTTAATTCCTTGGGCAGGGATATGGAAGATCCCAAAAAATAGTGCTTTTGGGCATGAGTTTCTACAAATAATTTGGATTTTGGCAGCAGTGATGACCCAGCTGAAAAAGGTGCCCCCGGTTGTAGTAGCTTTGAGTAGGGTTCATTGTATGAGTAAGTAAGAAGTTCTCCTCTCCCAGGACCCTGTGTTTTTACTTCTGTAAACTTGAACTCTCTCTGTCTGTTTGGTCAAGTTCCTGTGGGTGTTTCCCTCCTAAATATGGAGATTTAGGTTATTAGTAGTATTTGTTAATTCCTGATGGGGGAAACACCAGAAAAAAATATTCCTTCCTCCCTTTAGAATTGGCATGTTGAAAAGTTTTGCTCAAAGTTGAGATGGAAACAGCTAAATGGTCTTGCTTCTTTTTGTCACTCCAAAGTGTGTTTTTTCTTTCCCTTTTTTGCAGGCATCTTTCTGCCTGTCCAACCAGTACATTGCTTCTCATTTTCCTTACTGATAGTTTCAAATGGTTTTGCTTCAAAGCTGTGGTGTTAAACACCCTAAAATTTAGAACCATGCCACTAATCTTTAAATTGAACTCTCAATTTCTTCTAATTTTCCTGACCCACCTCTGTTTAACCAGCTCTTGCCAGCAGCAGATTCCCTGGAGGGTGGTTCCTGGGTAGCTCCCCTTGACCCTCAGGTTCCAGCAGGCTCCAAACTGGAGCTGCACCAGTACTGGGTGTGGTGGGAGGGCTTTGGTTTCTGGAAGCATCCCTGGAGGGGTCTGTCAGAGGCTTTTCCATCTGCTCCTAAATTTTTCCCTTAAAAGCCAGCAAGTGGCTTTTCCACATTGAGATGAGCCCTTTTGGGGTGAAAAACCACTTTGTTTTCCAATATTTACTGTACATGCCAGAAGGTACAAACCCAGCGTGGGGAATGTGTTGCTCTGAGGGAAGAGCCTGGGATGAGCATTCCTTGTGTTCCTTGGAAAATGGGAATTCCTGTCAGGATAGCAACAGCCTGTGCTGCAGGGTTTGGCTGTTTCACTGCAGCCATTGCAAAGCATCCCAGAAAGGACTGGGCTGGAAGGGACCTTAAATCCCACCCAGTGCCACCCCTGCCATGGGCAGGGACACCTTCCACTGTCCCAGGCTGCTCCAGCCTGGCCTTGGGCACTGCCAGGGATCCAGGGGCAGCCCCAGCTGCTCTGGGCACCCTGTGCCAGGGCCTGCCCACCCTGCCAGGGAACAATTCCTCATTCCCAATATCCCATCCAGCCCTGCCCTCTGGCACTGGGAAGCCATTCCCTGTGTCCTGTCCCTCCATCCCTTGTCCCCAGTCCCTCTCCAGCTCTCCTGGAGCCCCTTTAGGCCCTGCAAGGGGCTCTGAGCTCTCCCTGGAGCCTTCTCCTCTCCAGGTGAGCAGCCCCAGCTGTGCCAGCCTTTCCTCCCAGCAGAGCTGCTCCATCCCTCTGCCCATCCTGGTGCCTGCCCTGGGCTCTCTGCAGCAGCTCCAGGTCCCTCCTGTGCTGGCCCCAGGGCTGGGGCAGCTCTGCAGGTGGGGTCTCACCTGAGCCCAGGGGCAGAATCCCCCTCTCTTAAGCTCCTCACCCTGCTGGGGATGCATCTCAGAGGTTTTATCTCCCATCTGTTACAAACCAGTATTTTTATTTATCTCCTGCCTTTGAGCCACTGGATGTTCATAGCAGGATTTGAATTTCAGCGTTTTATGGCCTCTGCAAACCTTTAACACAAGGCTTTCCACAGCTCAGCATGGCTTCTATGCATAGCCCAGCCAGTTTTTGCTGGGACAATAACCTAAATTTCTTTGGCTTGTTGGGGATGCTGGTGGCTGGCTCTGGTTGGGCTGGGGGAGCAGAGCACCCCAGTACAGCACTGGGAGGGGTGGATGGACACTGGGAGGGGTGGATGGACACCCCCCCTGTGTGCTTTGCTCCTGAAGAGACAGCACAAGCAGGTTTTTATGCATTAAGTGTATTTGTAGGCAACCTGTTAAGGTTCTTTTTGCATGACTTCTGCAAATTCGAATGCAATTAGCTTCTTCCTCCTGTTGCCTTATTAATTACTGTGATGGACCTAAAGTGATTTGGGACAGGATGTATCACAGAGGATTGTGCCCTCTTTTTAAACTCTTCATCAAGTCTCCAGCACATTTGGTCATTAATCTTGCAGGAAAACAGGGATGGCTTGGTGCCAGGCTTGCTCTGGAGAGGAAAGATGGCAATAACTGCTTTTTACTCTGAGTGACCCTCTGAAGGCAGGGACATCCACTCCAGTGCTAAGTAAATATTCATGGAAATTCTCCTCCTTCAGACAAACTCATTTAGAAACAGTCCTGCTGCCTTACAAATATTGTAGGTTATTTTGTTTGTGCCTTGTTCCTATTAGAAACCTGAACCAGAAAGCACAGAAGAAATGCTGTTGGAAAATAAGAGGTAATGGAACAGCTGTATCTTGTTTAAAGCACTTAGTTGCCGTGGCAGGAGTGTAATTTTTAACCATTTAAAATACTTTGTATTCTGTATTATACTGGGTAGATTCCTGTATTCACATGTGTGGGATAGCTGCTGTTTTGAAATAATGGTGATGATTAAGGAATGGCGTGGTTTGGAGAAGCATTTGTTATTTGAAGAATTTATTATAAATTTTTATTTGAATAATTGGGAACTAGGAGTTGATTCATGTGTTTCTGGGCTGGTGACAAGGTGGGGATTGGTCACAGGCTGGACTTGATGGTCTGGCAGGGCTTTTCCCACCTGGGATTGGACATAAGAATAAACACAATTAAAAAAAAGCCTGTTTATTTGAAATTGGTCCTGTGAATTACAGGGAAAGAAAAGATAATAATAATAATAATAAAATAACGTGGAAGTTGCTGAAAGCCTGGCATGTGTGAGTGTGTGGGACTGGCAAGTCACAGTGCATGAATAATTTTTCTGAATTATTAAGAGTGATGAAGATTCTCTCACAGAGAACAATAGAGGAGCTCTGCTTGTAGCTCTGACGTTGTATTTTTAGGACCAACTCATTTTCAAGTGTGTCAAACTCTGCTTTTTTTTTTTGTTACTCTGTTCTAAAAGATGGATGGAATATTTCCTGCTGGAAGGGTTTGGAGCTCCCAAACACTGCAGGGTGGTTTGGTCTGTGGTGGGAAGGGCGGAAGGAGATGATTTTTAAGGTTTTTTCCAACCCAAAGCATTCTGGGGTTTTATGGAATACTCTCATAAATAAGCAGCTGCCTTGCAAGGTGGTTTTGCTCCTCCAGCCAGCCCTGTTTAAGGGCAGCTGGAGCTGCTTTTCTCACAGGCTTTGTAGTCCAAGTCTCATCTTAACCAATTATCCCTACTAATAAAGCCTATTTTGCTCACATTCAAGCATGACTGAGTTATTATTCAGCCCTTTCCTTGTGGGTATTTAATTTTAGGATGCTCAGATGTGGCAGAGATGAAGCTGTGTTTCATTGATGGCCCAGCCAACGTGTTTTCCTTTATGATGATGTATTTTGTGGGGTGGTTAAAAGGGTTTGGATGACCTGGGGGGGGCTCTGAGCTTGCTGTGATGTTCCTGTGTTGAGGACAGAGACTGAATCAGGTGGTTCAGATGTTCTCCTACACATCTGAGGTAAATATTATGATTAATATAATATTGATAATATTATTAAGCTCTTGAATTTCCTAAATTTTGTCACATTGGGTCTGTTTTGCTGCTTCTCCCCCAGCTAGAATCATAAAGGTTGGAAAAAACCTTTAAGCTCATTGAGTCCAGCTGAGTTTTTCCTGTTCCTTTGCTGTTGTTTGGACCAAATTTCCCAAGTCCTCCTCAAATCCTTTCCCATGTTCAATTCCAACAAGGAGAGCTTTGTTTTGTGCTGAAGGTTTCTACGTCCAGAGGGAAGTTTGACTTGGGCCAGGAATTCCCCACTGTCTTTTTGGGTCTTGTGACTTTTGCAGCAACTCCACTTAAAATCCTAACTCTATCAAGGAGAAATGAAACAAACTTGGAGCCTTGGAATGAAATAAAAGCCTGGGATGGGAATGCAGGTTGACATGATGAACACAAAAACTTTCATTAGGCTTTCTCTGGTGGCCAGTTGGGCACCACCAATAAGGAGCTGGTGGTGAGGAGGATTTGGGGTGGCTGACAGAAGAGCAGTCAGGAGCAGGGAGAGCATCCTCTGGCAAATGGAGGAAATGGGGCTGTGCAGTGCCTGCTCAGCCTTACAAATCCCCAGCTTTGCTGAAAGGAAGGCATGGCCCAGGGGCAGCTTTACCTGGGGCTCCTTATTTGCACACAGGGATGGCTGTGAGGGCCGATTCCAACTCTCAGGAGTGGTTTTGTGGTGCCCTGAGCCCACCTTGTCCTTGGCAGCCTGGTCCTGTGCCCTCCTGCCCTTCAGCAGGGTCACTTCTGGTGGCCTCTGGTGTCCAGTGTTGAAATAACCTCCAAACTATCAAAGGAATAAAAAGAATCTTGAACACCGCCGAGCTGGCAGTGTGGTGGGTGGGACCCTGAGCAAGGCTGGGCTGGTTTGGTGTCAGAGTGAGCTCTTTTTGGATTTACAAGTGGGGTAACTGAGAGGTGTTTTAAAAAAAAAACTTTTATTCTGTTTCCAGTCTTAGGAGAAGGGTGAGCCAATACAAATGTTATAATTCACGTCATTACAATCAAAGCCAACCATTTTTCAATTATAATACACTATAAGTGTGTATAATCATAATACACTATAATACATTTTTCACAGTTCTGTTTCTCCAAAGTATCCAGTCTTTTTTGCAAGGCCATCCTTTGGAACTTGTTCCTAGTTCCATTTCTCTCTCCACAATGTCTGTCCTGTTCCAGGGCATTTCTAAGTCAGCATTTCTTATCTCAAGGTTTACACACAGGTGCACACACTGTATGAGTGAGTCTTCAATCAGGCTTTGAGAATTCTCTACAAATCCATTTCCCACAGTTTGGGTCTCCCCAGGTCCCACTTTGGCTCTTTTTTAAGAAGATAGGACCCATTAAAATGTTTTTCTTTGAAAACTTGGCTTCACATTCACCTTTCCAACAGTTAAATCCCTCCTGGCTGCTCGGGCTCTGCAGGGAACAGTTCAGCCCCCAGGGTGAGGAGTGAGGGGCTGAGGAGCTGCTGTCCAGCCTGGAGGTGTTTTAGGAGCTTTAGTTTTGGTCTAGGTCAGGATTTAACATTCTCAGTTGTCCACCTGCACAAGTGGATTTAGGGATTTTGTGCCAAATGCCTCCTGTAGTGATTATACTATAAATACTCAGAGAATCTGAGCAGTGTCACCCTTTGGTGTGCTCCAGTTTGTATAATTAATAGAAAATATAATAAACCAAGTAATAAATCTGTTAGCTTCTTGTTTGTGCTTCCTTTCAGTTTTGTGTATGGAAGATATTCCAAGGGCTGTGTTACTGTAGATGTGAAAATTGTAGCTAAAAGAGGATTTTGCAACTCCACAAAATCTATTTTTATTGCAATGCTGGACATGTCTAAAGCTTACTTACAACAAATAATAACAAGTTCACATCTCTGTAATTATTTTTCTTTGAGTTCTCTGCACATTTTTAGGGAAAACACTGATTTTTTAAATAAATTTATTTATTCCCCAGGTCCAAGGAGCTAATAAAGGAAGCAATCCTTGACAATGACTTCATGAAGAACCTGGAATTGTCCCAGATCCAGGAGATTGTGGATTGTATGTACCCTGTGGAGTATGGCAAGGACAGCTGCATCATCAAGGAGGGAGATGTGGGTTCCCTGGTCTACGTCATGGAAGGTAGGGTTGGGAAAAATCTTATTTATTCCTTTTTTTTTTTTAACACTTGGACACAAAATCTTTCGTGGGAAAAATGGTTTCAGAGAAAGAGGTTGTCTAAATATGGTTGCTAAAAAATTATGTGGACTGCTTTACTGCTTTTGGCTGGAAAATTCTGCCTGGATTTGTGTGCCTGCCTGGCTAAAGAAAGGAGGTGAAAGATGTTAACCCTGCACTGGAATAAACCTCCCCTAAGCAGAGCTGCTGTGCTTGGAGGTGATGGTTTGCTGGATAAATGAGGATTTTAACAGAAGGAATGGAGATGGGAAGGGGTTGTAGAGTAGGGAGAAGGTGCTCAAAGCCTCCTCCCAGGAGGAAATTTGGGCATTCATTTTTTTTTTAGCCATTTTTTGCATGGATAAATGAGGAATTCATTTTTTTAGCCATTTTTTTTTGGATGGATAAATGAAGATTTTAATAGAAGGAATGGAGATGGGCAGGGGCTGTGGAGCAGGGAGAAGGTGCTCAAAGCCTCCTCCCAGGAGGAAATTTGGGCATTCATTTTTTTTTAGCCATTTTTTGCATGGATAAATGAGGAATTCATTTATTTAGCCATTTTTTTTGCATGGATAAATGAGGATTTTAACAGAAGGAATGGAGATGGGAAGTGGCTGTGGAACAGAGACAAGGTGCTCACAGCTTCCTCCCAGGTGGAAATATGGGCATTCATTTTCTTAGCCATTTTTTGCATGGATAAATGAGGATTTTAACAGAAGGAATGGAGATGGGAAGGGGTTGTGGAGCAGGGAAAAGGTGCTCAAAGCCTCCTCCCAGGTGGAAATTTGGGCATTCATTTCTTTTAGCCATTTTTTGCATGGATAAATGAGGATTTTAACAGAAGGAATGGAGATGGGAAGTGGCTGTGGAGCAGGGAGAAGGTGGAAATGTTGGTACAGCACACAGGGCTCTCCACAGTAGCTGTGCTTGGGAGGATGGAAAATGGTGTTGGTGCATCCTGGGCATCTGCTTGGTCCCAGGATGTGCTGGGGTTTCTCATTCAGCTTTGTAAAAATCTTCTAGCAGATGTTGCCAATGCTTTGCCTTTCCAAAATCCCAGCTCCTTGTGCTTGGTGTTGTCTGATTTCCAGGTTGGCTCGCTCTCCACGTGTCAAACTGAGCATATTTTGTGTATATTTGTGCTTTTTACTGTTAAGGAAGTGCATGTCAGAGCTGTCAGAGTTACTGAGCTGGATCAAACCTTGTGTGCATCCAGAGTGGCTGATCCTGAATTCTCAGGGAAATATCCCTGTTTTCCTTCCTGCTGTGATTTGGTACCACAATAGATAAGAGCTTATCAAATTCTTCTTGCTCCTCACCAGAACTATCTGGTGGACTCAAACATTTTGGCCAGATAACACCTTTTCACTTGCTCATCTATATTTTAATATCTTCAATTGTTCTTTTAAACAAAAATCTTTCCAAGGCAGTAAGCCATCCTTTAAACAAGATTTCCTGCCAAATTCCTCATGCTGTATAGTTGCAAATACTCCTCACTGCTTTCCCAAAACAACTTGAAACTTCTGTCCTTTTAAGGTTAAGTCCTTTCTCAAGGCACAGGTTTAATTCCTCTGCTTTTTCATAGTTTTGAATTTTGCACATTGAAATGGTTTTCCTGTGAATTATGTGTTTCCATCCCCAGGTTTAAGGTTTGCATGGAAAGATTTAAGGTTTGCATGGAAAGATTTAAGGTTTTCAGTCCTCTGAATACAGAGACTACTTTGAGGTGCACAATCTGTTTTGTTGATGATGAAAAAGCGCTTTAAAATCATCCTTGAATGGTATTTTCTTCCTAGTGGAAATGTGGAGGATTTGCCCTGTGCAGTTTTGTGCTCACTTCCCAAATTCCTCCCACACCAGAGGGTTGCTCATGGGATTTTTGCTGCCTGGCTGCTTTTGGGATGTTGTGTTCAATGCTGTCCCTTGGAAAAAAAAAAAAAAAAAAAACAAACCTAAGAACAGGACATGTTGGAATCTGGGTGTATTTATCTCCTGCTCAGCCTCTTCCCACTCCCTGGAGAGGATTTTGGGGGGATTTAGGGGCAGAACTGTTTCCAGCATGGTTTGGGGTATTGAGCACTTCTTGGTACTCAGATCACCCTTTACTGCTGGTAGATTTTATCATATTTATGGCCATTATTTAGCCTTGTGGTGATGAGTGTGCAACAGATGTGTGTCAAAACAAAACAAAACATTTGTATTTTTTGGCACTTGAGGTTTTCCATGTTCTCCTGGCAGCCCTGTGTGTGTGAGGGCACGACTTGGCTCTTCCCTTGGCTTTGTAACTTAATTTAAGAGTATTTAGATAGCTCCCTAAATATGCATAATGCCTAGCAAACCCAATTATGGAGAGTTTATAGTCTGTGTTTGGACATAATGCAATGAGTGATGATGAAGTCATGGAAATGGGAGAGGACATTATCAAATAGGTTATGAGAGCTCATTTTGGTTCATCATTCTGTGTCCTCTCAATTATTAACACAATCAACCCAAATAAAAACTCTGTTCTTTGCAAAATTCTACTGGAGAGACCCATCTCTGAGTGTTACTGAGGGGTGTTTTCTGAAAAATCAGATAAATTCTGCCCTCCTTCCCTTAATTCCTTTTCCCTTCCTTACTTGGGCTCTTGCTGTTCTTTGAGCTGGTAGTGACAAAAACCAGAGCTTTGAGGCAGGAGCTGAAGCTGAAATTTCTCAGCAAGCAGAATCCTGAATTTAGAGCTTCTTTGCTTTTAATAGGTCTAATAAGCTTTTTAAAAATTTATTTTTTAAATTTGTTTTTGTATTCTGGAGTGACTTTAGCCACAGTCTGTGTCTTGCTGGCCAAATTCCCACCTTTAGGAGTAGGAGGGCTCCTGGTTCAGGCTTTCAGGTGCTGGCCCCACCACATCCTATTCTTTAAAACATTTTATTTCTCTGGCTTCACCCTGCCTGTGCTGTTCCTTCAGCCCTCTGAGAACACCCCTTGATTCCCTTTTGTTCAAAAAGTAGCAAGAAGCCCCCTCAACTTTTCCTTATTAACTGAAATGGGTCAAGAGATGCCCTAAACCTTGAGCAACACCAAAAAATTTCCCTTACAGCTGTGCTTTGAAGATGGGAGTGAATTTATTTGTGATGTGACAAGTCCCCATCAGTGGCAGCATTAAATATCCCTGCTGTGCCCACCTCCAGCAGGAATATTCCCCCAGGCTGTGAGACTGGGAATGAGAAAAGGGGCATCAGTGATGCTCTGCCTTTAACTACTCCACACTGGAACTCTCAGCTCTGCAGGGAAAACAATTGTGAGAGAAAAATAATTTTATTTATTGGATATATTCCCTTTCCTGGGAGAAAGTTTGCTGCTCTGAGAGGGGCTCAAATGGAGAATTCTCAGAGCCAAAAAAAGTTCTTGTAAATTGACCATAAAGGAATCTGCTACCTCCATTTTTTTTTTCTTTAAGGGAAAAAAACCCCTAAACATTTCCCTGGATGTGTTTATAAAAAGACTGGATGTGGCACTGGGTGCCATGGTTTAACTGAGGTGCTAGTGCTGGGTTGGACTCCGTGATCTTCAAGTTCTCTTGCAACCCAGTGATTGTGTGAATTCTGTGAATTTTCCAAGTGATACTTTTGCAGCTTTGCATTTGCTGACTTTGCAACATTCCTAACATTTTGCTGAAAGCCCTTAAAAACCTGGCAGGCTGAGGAGGTGTTTTCAGAGAGCTCCACCTCAGATCTGGGCTGTGCTGACAGGCTGGGGCTGTGCGTGGGTGCTGCCTCACACTGATGAGGATAAATGGGAAATCTCACCTCCGACCCTAAATGTTTCCTCTGGCTGAGCCACCCAGCTGCAGGCTGTCAGGTTGGATTAGGGCAGGAAGATCCTGTGCAGAAATCAGGTGGCAAGGTCCAGGTTTGAGGCTCTCCTGTGAATAAACAGCTATTTTTAGAATAGAATAGATTTTTTTAGAAATTTTAGTCATAGGTGTAAAGAGTCCCCTCCCTTTAGGGTTGGTGCCATTCCCATGAAACACATAAGAAATAATTCAGTGACACAGGGGGAAAGGGGAATTCCTTGGATTAACTCTTTTGTGGCTCATGGTTTTGTAGGCTGTCAGGTTGGATTAGGGCAGGAAGATCCTGTGCAGAAATCAGGTGGCAAGGTCCACCTGATTTCTGCACCACCCAGGTTTGAGGCTCTCCTGTGAATAAGCAGCTATTTTTATAAAAAAAATAGAATAGAATAGATTTTTTTTAGGTTTTTTAGAAATTTTAGTCATAGGTGTGAAGAGTCCTCCCTTTAGGGTTGGTGCCAGTCCCATGAAGCATGGATAATTCAGTGACACAGGGGAAAGGGGAATTCCTTGGATGAACTCTTTTGTGGCTCATGGTCTGTGGGTGCTGCACCTGAATTCTGAGGCTGCAGCTCTGCACACACCTGGAGAACCTGAGGGAAGAAAAATCCTCTGTGTGCTCCTGCTCCTACAGTCATGGAGAGGGAAGAAGCAGCTTTTTGAGACCCAGCCCCTGTTTTAGTACTTTTTCCTCTCCTCTTAAATTTCCTTTTATTTGTGTCTTCAGTTGTAGAGATTTCCCTTTTATTTTTAAAGGTGACTTTGTCTCTTGCTTCCTTCTTGGTAGCTCCCCCAAAGGAAGGATCTGCCTGAGATTTCCCATGGGAATGTGGGTTTCTGGGAGTCTTGGGGAAGCAGTGTGTTCCTAGAAACTGTGGGATCTGCTGGGACACGGAGCTGGCTGTTGATAAGGGAACACAAACAAGGTCTGTGTGGCTGTTTGAAATACAGAGACAAATGGGAGTCCTTCCATGGGGTGAAATGCTCCTCTGGGAGGCTCTGGGGTTTTTCCTGTTGAATCCAAAGCAAAGCAGGAACATGGATGTTGTCTCTGTTCCCCCAGGCATCAGCTCAGTGCCTGCACAGCCTCAGCCCCAAGGATTCATGCTCAGTGTGTTGGCACTGACACTTCTCACTCCCCACCTCTCCCTTTTCCCACCTGGGCAGTTCCCTGCTTTCCCCCCAGGGTCACTGCAGGCTCTGGGGAGTCATCCCTTTGTCACACCTTTGTGTCACCTCCCTGTGACCCTTCTTTCCTCCTTTTTTATGGATCTCATTGAACAGGACTAATTCCCTTGCAGGGTCTCGTGAGTCAGATCCTCCTCCTCTCAGGGAAAGGGCTTGGTGGAACTGATACTTAAAAATGAGCAAATTGTGGAGAACAGGGACTTGTTTTGGATTTAAAGAGCATAAATGATCTGAAGGATGGAGCAGCTCTGCTGGGAGAGCTGGAATTGTTCAGCCTGGAGAAGGAAGGCTCCAGGGAGAGCTCAGAGCCCCTTCCAGGGCCTAAATGGCTCTCCTTGCCAGGGCCAGGAGAGCTGGAGAGGGACTGGGGACAAGGGATGGAAGGACAGGACACAGGGAATGGCTCCCAGTGCCAGAGGGCAGGGCTGGATGGGATATTGGGAATTAGGAATTGTTCCCTGGCAAGGTGGGCAGGCCCTGGCACAGGTTTGGCTGAACTCTGTGTGTGGTGTTCTGGGTCACTGTCATGCTCGGGGATCACACCTGGAGAGATGGAGCTGAGCCCCTGCTGGTGGGATTTTTCACAGTATGGTTTGTCCTGTGTGCCCAAATACCTTACTAGGCTTCCTCTGGGAAATCCCTTCCTTTCTAGTCTAGGAGCAGGCAGATTTGAGTGCTTTTCCCAAGTATATTCCTGATAACATTGCTAATTCCCACCTCCCCACATCTCCCAGGGGCTCTGTGGAAGGTGGTAACAGCATCCATTGCAGTCAGGGCTCTTCCAACACAATCGAGGCTGTTCTGCTTTCAGGACTTGTTCTGCCTCTCAGAGCAGCTGTTTTGGGCCCTACCTGAGCCTCTGAACCTCCTCTGGGAGGGTCTGGATCTGCTGTCCCAAGCAAATGTCCAAGACAGGTGCTGGCTTTGGAGACTGGGGAGGGTTCACTCAGTGTCCAGAGGAACTCGGTGTCTGGGTTTAAAAAGACAGGTGTCTGCTAAGGAAGGCAGGAGCCTGCCTTGAAATGGAAAATGTAAACTCCCTCCCTCCAAATTATTATAATTTTGAAATTAAGGGGCTCTCAGGCAAAGATATGGGAATAGAAATAACAGTTCTTTACTAGAAAAATTAAAATAAAATAGTACAAAAAAGAAAACAAACCAATGACAGAGTCATCATAGGCCCTGTCCCCTGTGTGTCAGGGGGTGGCACAGCCCCATCCCATGGGGGCTCAGCCCTCCTGCAGTGCCAGCTGTGGCTCTGCTGGAGCAGGGATCCTGCACAAGGGGGGAGTTTTCCTCTGCAGCTCCAGGGCTGCTGGAGATGGGCCTGGGCTCCCTCTGGCAATGCAGGGCAGCAGAAGCTGCTCCTCTGGGAATGCACTGGGCAAAGGCTGCTGGGGTGTCCCAAACCTCAGATTGGATCCAGGTAGGAATGCTTGGCTCCTCCCCTGGGCGGAGCATCTCCCCATGGGGTGGTGGGATTGGATCAGCCATGCAGGGACACTCACTGGCCATGGACAGGAGATAATTAATAATTAATGGCCCAGGAACAGAAGATAATTAATAATTATTAGCTGATTAACAGCAGAGATCTTATGGAGGTAGGATTGGTTGTGGAAGAGATAAAGAAAACTGCCCAGTGAACAGAAGAGAACTGCCCCACCTCTGACAGATGGAAATAGAATCCACACTCCCCTTTCCAACCTCAGACACTCAGTGTGGCAAGGAATCAATTAGAAATGATGGCAACATGGAAATTTCTGCACAGCCTGCCAATCAGTCATTGCTCTCCAAGGAACCTGCCTTTCCCAGGACTTCCCAAGAGGTTTGGGAAAATGTCCTGTGGCAGCAGCTTCTTCTTTGCTCTCCTTCTCTTCTTTGCTTTGTTTCATGCTTTCATCTGCTTTTGTACTGTTCATTTTTGTTTCCTTCATCCTGGTATTGCAGGGTTGGGCAGGATTTTTTCCTCTGCAGGCTTCATGGCTTTCCTGCCTCTTGGAGAAATTGGGTTGTCCTGCCATACCCAGGGCAATGGAATGCAAATCTTCCACTGTTATCAGCTCATTATTTTAATTTTACGGTGTCTTCATAATTAACTCTTCCAAGAGTATTATTTACCCATATTAGTGATGGGGAATTAAACATTTCTTGTACTTATTTCATGAAATGTTCATGAGATGAAATGGGATATGAAAGGATGATTTGGCTTGTAACAGATGTGGTTTGATCTTCTGGATAGAGCAGTTATTTTTAAAGCTGCACAACTAAACCTTAGCATTTAAAATGCAATCAGAAATAATGGTGAAGTCATCCCTTCTCAGCAAGGAAAACCTAATCTTTGGTTAACTAAGGCAATATTTGATAGGGTGGAAAAGAAAATGGGATCCAAGCTGGGACTGATGACTTCAGACTTCCCAAATTTGTGAAGGTGTTGCCAGACCGGCAGAGGAGAGGAGGGACTGGAGGGTGTTTGATGATTTATACAGATACAAATCCCCCAAAGAGCAAAGTCTGGTGTCTCTGTCCTCAGCCCTGCTGCCAACACAAATTCCTGTTGGAATTGGATGAGAGGGGCCTGCTGGCAGGTTCTTCTGCAGGGCTGTAGAAGTTTGAGTGTGGAGCTGCCCTGAGAATTCCTTTCATTTCTCCAGTGAATGCCTGGCTTTCTTTGGGGTCTGCTCCTATCCACAGTGATTTACTCCTCTTGCCATTCCTCTGATCGTTACCTGAGCCTCTCTGAGTCTTTCTGCAGTGTGGTACTGACACAAAACTGGGGCAGCCTTGGCAAAAGCTGAAAGAATTCATTGCTGGGGAGGAGAACTCGGAGTTTATCAAACAGATAAATCATTCTGTAAATGCTTTCCTACAACCTGCTTCATCCCCAGGCAGCCAGATATCCATCTATCCCTCTCCAGGGAAAACAAGGGATAGGTGTAACCTCTTCCAAAGCAGTTCCCACTGGATAATAAATGTAATTATAATGGATTTTTCCCTCACATAAGCTCATAGCTGATGTGCCATTTATTTTTGTACTGCTCAGCAGTTGTTTGAAGGCTGCTTTGTGGTGAAGGGGGTTTTATTTACTAAAGAAATTGGGGAGATAAAGTCTCATTCATTTTATTAATAATAGCAGCTGGAAAGGGAGGCACAAATGTCTTTCTTGTCCCCCCTGCTGTTCCATGACTCCCTTTTGTTGTGGCTCCCACATGTGAAATGTGAAATAAAAGGACTTTTCAGCCCAGCAGTGAACATGGGGGAGCCTGGAGTCTGACCTTTGGCTGTGCCCCTTCAACCCCAGGGCTCTGTAACTCAGGCTGTTTGTACAGATAGAAAAATTCCAGTGTTAGAATCCAAACTATCATTAAAGGACCAGTAAAAGGAAGGCTCATGTTGGGTGGGCTCCACTGGCTTTAGATTCCTTGTTTGCTTGGAAAACTCATCCACAAAAATAATCAGACCATGGGAGCTCATGGCCCTTTGTTCCTGCTCTTGGTTGTGGGGAGAGAGCTCAAAATCACCAATTTTGGGAAGGGGAAGGAGAGAGAGGCTGGGTCAGAACTGTGCAAACACAGAATAGCCTGAGCTGGAAGGGATCCCATCAGGATCAGCTCCTGCTTCTTCTGGGATCCTGCAGGGTTTCCTGGAGGAGCTCATCCCAAAGAGCTGCTGAGTAGTGAGTTCATCACTGCTATTCCAGGCAGGAATGGGTGAAAGGGGGGAAATCCTTCTTCCTGGTCCCAGAGAGCTTTTCCATGTTCCTTAAATCTCTCCTTAAAAGTTTAAGGAGAGATGTTCACCTTGGTTGAACATCTCTTCACCCCAGGGGAAGCTCATGAGAACATTTCCTGCATTTTTTCCTCCACTGAGGTTTCTTCTCCTTTTTTTTGGTGGGAAAAACCTCCCACGGATTTCTGTATTTTGGATTTTTGGCCAAGGCTTTGACAGAGACAGGTGTGAGAATAAATCCAAACAAAAGGATAAAACTGGGAGGGAAGGTGGGGGGAGATGTTTGCATTGCATTATTTGGCAAAGTTTTCTGATTTTTGCCTGTGCTCTGATGTGCAGGGGTCCTGATCTGCAACTTCTTTGCAGCCCTGGCAGATGGGTTTGGGGGAAAAATGAGAATTCTGCTCTCAGGAAACAAATCAAAATGTCAGATCAATGTTTGCACTGTATTTATCTAAAATAATGGAAATTACAGTGTATCCCAGCAGCTGCTGCTCCTCGCACATCCAGGCACAGATGATAATTAAATGCAATCAGGACACGTTGCATTTAAGATGGAAAAACTAATAAAAATAAGATGTTTGCAATCCTTGTGCTAAATATTTTCATAGCCTCTCGGTTCTGACTGCAAAAGCTATTTTGTGGAGCTACCAGAACATGAAATAACAGTGGGTGAGCTTTCTCCTATTCTAAATAGCAGCAGCAGGCAGGATTTGAGATGCTGCAGATCTGGAAAAGCAATAATCTTGGGCTGGTTCTGCAGCCCCATCCTTCCAGAGGAGCTCCACAAGGGACTCTTTATCACTGCTGAAACTCTGTAAACTCTTATCTTGGACTAGGAGGTAACTTGAAGTCATTTTCTGCCTGGATTGTGAGGCTTTTTTTTTTTTTTTGATTTTTCCTGGTAGTGATGTATAACTTCACAGGCTTCCTAAAGTTAATTGTATTTTTTGTTGCTTGTTCTCCTGCTCCCAGCTCTTTCTTCTCATTACATTTTTGGGGGGATGGAGAGGTCCAGGATCTTTTGTTTATGAAATCTGTATATGAATCTGTATATATTTCATGTATATGAAATCTGACTGAAATGAGGGTTTGGTTTTTTTTCCCCCAGAGTTTTCAGCCCAGAACACTGTGTTCTTTTGGCCTGTTCTCCTGTGACAGTTAATTCCCTCAGAAAAGGGAAGTCCAGTTGTAATGTGGATTAAAGATGTGCAGTGGGGAGTGAGGAACTGCCATGGCAAAGCCTTTAGGATCATGGGACAAGTCAGGGTGGAAGGGACATCTGATGCCACATCCCTGCTCCAGCAGGGTCATCCCAGGGCACATGGCACAGGATTGTGTCCACTGAAAATAGTGAATAACGTAGGAATTTACTGCAGGAGTCCCTGCAAAAAATGTTCCTAAGGATTATGGACCATTTGTGCTCCTAAACCTGTAACCCATGGCAGGGGGTGAAACAAGGTGAGCTTCAAAGTTCCTCCCACCCCAAAGTTTAGGATTTATTTGGCAGAAGTAAGATGGAGAACTGACATCACTGCTGAAATTTAAGTTTTCCAGTGATCCCTGGAGGTTTGTAGTAACCCATGGGGTAAAAATTCCACAGTGGCTGAGGAAAATCTCCAAGTGTCAGGTCCCAGGATTGACCAGTTGGCTCTAAAAAACTCTATGTGGCCTGAAATGAGAACCAGCTCCAGAGATCTCCATTTAGCACTGTGCTCCTGTGTTCAAATTTGGACTGAAAAAACCCATGGAAGATATTTTTTTTTTTTTTTTTTTTTTAAGCAAGGAATGTTTTTGTTCCTCGTTGGTACAAGATAAGAGAAGGAGATGTCCTTGGGAATGTTCATCTGGAGGGAACAAGTGGACCTGCTGCATGATGAATGAAAAGAAAGGAAGTGCATTTTCTGCTTTCCACCAGCAGCCTCTGCTTATTTTCATTTGTCAGCTCTCTCCAGGACATTGCTTTCCTTCTTGGAAAAACCAGGCCTTTTTCACAGACCCCACTTGGCTGAGCATATTTAACACTGCAGAACATATTTAACACTGCAGAACTTACTTTGGTCATCATTGCTGCTGGGAGGATCATTTATATCCTGCTCTTGTGCTCTGTGGACTGGAACAAAAAGCATTTGGGTTTCCTCAGGAGCTTTGGGTGGTAGATGGGAAGATCAAGGGGATGGGGAGCGCTGAGAAGTCCCAGCAGCTTCTTGTCCTGCTTTGCCTTTTAAATATTAATGTTAATCTCAGTTTTCTGTCTTACTCAGGCAAAATAAATCCTAGATGCCAGAATGGTTTGGGCTGGGAGGGACCTTAAGGAACATCTCATTCCCATGTGCAGGGACACCTTCCACTGTCCCAGGCTGCTCCAACCTGCCCTTGAACACTTCCAGGGAAGCCTCTGATTTAGCTGAGAAAAAAAAAAACAGGGCTGGAGTTCTTTATCCCTTTTCCTGCTCCCCAGATTTGCTTCCCAGTTCTGCAGCTGGATGATTTCCATGTGTTAGCATTCCAAGCCAGGTCCTTGGGTGACACAAACCAGCACAGCCCCATCTGTCACCGAGCTGCTGTCTCCATGCACTGTTTAATGTTGTTATTTAGCAGAGGAGGATGAGCAGTAAGTGAAACCTTTCCTTCGTGCCCTGGCCTCAAACAAGGCAGGCTGAAAAAGAGACTGAGAGCTGGGGCCAAAGCAGAACATAAAATCTCTCAGTAAATGAAAGCTGATGGGAGGCAATGGAGTGTGGAATGGGATATGGATTTTGGGACTTCCACAGAAGACTGTTCAGTGCAGATTGGGCCAAGGCAGCAAGGAGTGTGGGAAGGGAGCTCAAAGGGACACCTTCCACTGTCCCAGGCTGCTCCAGCCTGGCCTTGGGCACTGCCAGGGATCCAGGGGCAGCCCCAGCTGCTCTGGGCACCCTGTGCCAGGGCCTGCCCACCCTGCCAGGGAACAATTCCTCATTCCCAAGATCCCATCCAGCCCTGCCCTCTGGCACTGGGAAGCCATTCCCTGTGTCCTGTCACCCCATCCCTTGTACAGAGTCTCTCTCCATGTTTCCTGTGGCTCCTTCAGGCCCTGCAAGGCCACAGTTTGGTGACCCCAGAGCTTCTCCTCTCCAGGTGAGCAGCCCCAGCTGTGCCAGCCTTTCCTCCCAGCAGAGCTGCTCCATCCCTCTGCCCATCCTGGTGCCTGCCCTGGGCTCTCTGCAGCAGCTCCAGGTCCCTCCTGTGCTGGGCCCCATGGAAAGGATAAATCCCATTCCTTAGGGTTACTGATGTCTGAACAGGTTAAGGCTTAAAAACTCCCTCTGGGCTTTTGTTCCCCCTGAGTAGGTGATGAAAATGATCTGTTTCCTAATACAGTTTTAATTTTCTGAACCCTACGAGTCAGAATTGGCACTCAGGAGGCGTTTCCAGAGCTGTGCATTGTGCTGCAGCACACAGCAAAAAGAGGTGCTGGAGATTTATTTCCCTGTCTGGAGATGAGTTATAAGTACATTCACCACATTATGCAGATCAGCTGTCAGACTGTGGGATATGTGCATCAGGAATGGCTCTGATGCCAGAATAGAAATCAGGGAGTATTCACTCCAATATTACAAATTAGTGATTTTAAGAGCTCCATAAGGAGTGGAAAGAATAAGGGTTTTTAAAAGCTCAGAATAAACAAGTTAATGCAGTGACAGTGCTGTGGGAGTGGTGAGCATCAGTTTTAGGGTTTCTCAGAGTCCTGTCAGCCTGATTTGGGTTGTCCTGTGTTTATTCAGGATGTTATTCCCCATAATGGGGAGGTCCTGACACAGGTTGCCAGAGAAGTTGTGGGTTCCCAATCCCTGGAAGTTTCCAAGGCCAGTCTGGACAAGGCTTTAAAGCTCCTCCAGTTCCTCCCCCTGCCGTGGGCAGGGGCAGCTTCCACCAGAGCAGGTTCCTCTGTGTTGTGGAGAAGGGGAAGAGGGTATGAGAACATGCCAGGGTGAGGGGGTTTCCACCTCATTCCATCTGGGAATTAGGAGTCACCAGCAGACCCAAGCAGGCAACAAATCCTAAGAGCAAAAAATGCCTTTTTTTTTTTTTTTTTTTTTGTTTTGTTTTGTTTTGTTTTTTGTTTTTTGTTTTTTCCAGTGGTGAAAGACAGGATACACATTTGACATAAACAATTCCTTAGGAAATGTAGACAGTTTTACATTTCAAGTACGATTCCCTTCCTAAGGGAATGTGTAATTTTGTTAATTTGACTTAGCTATTTCCTTCCATGGCATTTGTTCTGTCAGCTTTGCTATGTGCAGGATATTTGGAATATATCCCTGGTGGCCTGTGAGACCTTGTGCTCACTCATCCCTGGATGTCCTTCCTGATCCCTGGAAAGATTTGAAGCATGGAAAAGGTACCCTTTAAAGAACCACAAGGATTCACTGAATCTTGGTGTGCATTAACAGCTACCATGTTTCTTTGGAAAGAAATTCTTTCCCAACATCCCTGCTCTGGTTCAGCCTAGTGATTACCACAAAAACCTGGCCAGAACAGGTTGGGAGCAGCTGCAAACGGAACTGCTCAACATCACAGATTCATATCAGGCTCTAATGAGGCAAAAATTAGCTCTCCCCATGGCAGATGATTGCTAATGTGCTGGAATATTGCTGCTGCTGCTGCAGCCTGCTTGGAATTCTGACCTCATCCTCTCACACTGGGCCTGGGAGCACACCCTGCTTCTCCCTGTGGGGCTCAAGTCCTTCAGGACATCAAAATCAGGCAGGAAAAAGAGAATGGGGTTTGTTAAATGAGTGAATTTTTCCAAAATCAGGCACTGCTGCCTCGTGTCACAGCTTCAGTGGTTTAATCTAATTCCCTGAGTGCTTCAATTGCACCTTCCCTGTTCCCAGTGGTGAGCTGGGCACAAAGGTTTGCTGGGATGCCTTGGTGCTGTCTGGAGGAATGGACAGCACAGCTTAGGGCACTTTCTTCTCTTTGGTAAATGGTCTCTCTGTGTCTTTGAAAGGATCTGCATTTTTCCCCTGCAGCCTTCCTGATCACAGTTTGCCACACTTCCTGTGTGGTTTGTCTTGGTCTCAAGATACGTCCCTGAAAACTGGTCTGTGTTGGGAGAAAACAGCACCTAAATTTTTTATCTGGTGAAGAAATTAAACTTTAATGGTTAGTTTGTTAATGAAGGTGACCAAAGCAAAGTGTCTCAGCTTTTTCCTTTCTGGTTCTGTGGTGGGAAGGGATGTTCAGGTAGAACATCTGGCTGGGAGAGCCTCAAGTCATCCAGCAGGGAAGCTGAGTGATTTTTTCCTGCAGCTCACATTGGATAAAAGTCCCAGTCATAGGGAGTCTGGAGAGTTGCTGATGGAGTATTGAGAAAACTTGCACCCCTCAGGCCTCACAGCCCCATGGCTGACGAATGGCAGCATAAAAAAACCAAAAGGAAACAACTGGGACACAAGAGCTCTTCCTGGTAAATGGGAATATAAACACTCCTGGACAGAAATGGTTCGCTGTGTTCTTTTTTAACAGAACTTTCCCCCTTCAGTGCATTATTTAGGATTTGAGATTAAAACTTTGTGCTTTCCAGAGCTAAGGGACACTTCTTGAAGCATAAGAAATGCTTGCAGCTTGTCTTTGCTGTGGGAAGTTCAGCTGGAGGGAGTCTGCCAGTTAAAAATATTAATTATTTATGGATTAAGTATTGAAATATTGATAATGAAGCCATTATCAAGGCTTTGAAAGTTCAAATGTGCCAGGCTGCTGTCCTGGAGCAAGCCTGGGTGGAAGCACCTCCAGCCCAACCATCACTGGGCACTTTCTTCTCTTTGGCTAAATGATCTCTCAGTGTCTTTGAAAAGATCTGTATTTTCCCCCTGCAGCCTTCCTGATCACAATTTGCCACCCAGTCCTTCCTGTGTGGGTTGTCCTGATCTCAAGATACATCCCAAATTTCTTCATCTCATCAGGGGTTGCTTTGTTAAGCACTTTCCCCATACAATAACCCAAGTACTGTGCATGGAGATGAAATCATTTTAGCTGACAAAATGAGGGTTTTTTTGTGGTCTTTACCAAAGTTAGACCTAATTCTTACAGGGAAAGAGCAGCCAGATTCTGTTGTTGACAAGCTTTAACAAAGGTCTAGCAGGAGGCTTTTTTTTTCCCCAATTCTTCCAATTTTCTTCCTTCTGTCATTGTTACAAGTCACCCCCTGAGCTGTTGTTGCTAAGCTGCCCTAAGAATTTGCATTCCCAGGCTGTCTGAAACTCTCCTGATTTCAAGAATAACCTCAGCAAGGAGCAATTCCATAACCTAAAATGTGGGCTGAAAACAGCCACTGGTGTGTTTGGCCTATTATTCGTGCTAGGGAACAGCTCCTTGGGCTGCTGTGCGATCCAGAGGAATCTGTTTTAGAGGATGTGTGGAATTCTTCCCTCAGCTCCCCTGTGCAGGTTAATAACCTCAAAAATGGTTTTGTTTCACAGCCAACACCGCCAAGGCTCCCAGGGAGGGGAGGGGAAGGGAATGCTGGCCTCAGGAAAAGGCAGTTTAGGTTTGTCTTTCAAAAGATATCGATTCCTGCACTGTGGGAACCTGGGGAATGGAGTAACAGCTTGTGGGATTTGCGTCTCAGTGAATGGGGAAAAACGATCAGCAAACAGATAAAGCCATTGAGGAAAAGCAGCACAGGCAGACAGAAAGGGATTTATTGACTGCTGGAATGGAATGGCAGAGTGGTCGTGCTAATAAAGTCATTTTACCTGCTTGGGGCAGAAATGAAGGCAGGGCTTGGAGGAGGAGAAATTCCCTGTTAGAGGAAGCATGGGGATGGAGCCTGTGCTCCCTGTGGACACCCAGCCCTGGGATGAGCTGTAAACCTGCCCAACCCATGGAGTAAACCCTGAGCAGGGTGAAAGAGGAGCACTCAGTGCTCTGAACAAGCCAGTATCACCTTGGCAAGCAGGCTGGGGCTGAGTCTCCAAGGCAGAGTCTGACAGGATTCAGCAGAGTGACAAAATCTGAAGGATTCTTTTTTTTTTTTTTGGGGGGGTCTCCCCAACACTCTCGGCCTGGAAAAGCACAGCACATTCCTAAAGAGCTGGGTTTCACCTCCAAAGGAACAAAACAAACCCCAATTGTCCTGGCTGGGAAGAGACATTTATTTTTAGAAGCCCTCAGGTTCCATGCAGACATTAATTATGAATTAATCTGCTCAGGTGATCAGTATTCAAAGCAGCTGTTCCCAGCTGGTTGCACACCAACAATTAGGCAGTGACTCCCTTTGTTGAATATTCCTAAATGAATCCATATTGGGCAATTCCATAATCATCAGTAATCCAGGGAAAAACCATCCTGTTTGTTTTGGTGTCCTTTACTGACCAAACTCTGCAGAAGGGACCAGTGGCTAAAGGTTTTGTTGTACTTCCAAGTCTGATTTTCTTGGAAAGAAATCCCATTTTCTGCTCTGCAGAAATTCCATTTTCTGCCATTATCTTGGCTTCCATTTCTGTGTGAGGGAGTGCGGGCCAGGTGCTGTTTGTGGGATATTTGGGTGCTGGAATACCCTTCTGGCAGTGTCATGCTTTTCTCCTTCATCCTTCCTTCCCAACCCATTCCCTCGTGGCTCTGCACCTGCTGGCTCTCACCTGGGGTGTAACTCCTGAGGAGATGCAGCTTCTGGTTCTCCACAGCACACAAGCAGATGCCAACATCTGCCTCCCTTTTTTGGATACACCAATATTTCACATGATTGCTGCTCCAAGCTCGGGGAGATCGCTCAGCACCTCATTTATTTCAGATTCAGTCTGCCATCCCCTCCTCAGATGAATTACATTTGCCCACAGGAGTCCCTTTTCCCTCAGCCTGAAAACATTTTCTGTCATTTTTGATCTGTTTCATAATTTCCAGTGGGTCACAAAACAACCCTTTCATTTACAGGGAGAAAATTCAGGTGCAGAAAGATATTTTCTCTTCTCCCAGCTATTTGGAGGTGATACAGGCTTTGAAAACATTGGCAAGCTTAAAAATGCCTCCATCTTTCATGTGTAGGAAAGAAAACCTACCTGTGACCTTTTAAGTGCCTTTGTTTACTTTTTGGAAGGTACTTCACAGAAAAAGCAAGATTTAAGAGGAATTTGCTACTTAATGGGTCGATAAAGTATCCAGTAAGGTGAGACTGCTGCTTTCCCAGCCCAAAATAAATCACAGCACACACCAGCCTTGCAACTGAAAAAGCTCTGGAGAGCACCTATGAAAAAATATGTCTTGGTGGGTGATTGTTTTGGGCCGTCTGGTGACGTCCCCAAGTCATGACTGTGTCCTTTCAAGCATGGCAGCCACGTCACTGCTGTGATTCATCCCAGAGCCTCCAATGTTTCTGGCTAACATGGGCATGGCTTGTTTTCCCGACATCAGGGTAATTTGTAGAGGTGTTTAATAGCTGATTCAGTTCTGATTTGGCAGCAATTGCAGCCTTTCAGACGTTCAGGATTGCTGGGTTTGTGTCCTTTCAACAAAAAATGCCCTGAACAAAACCAACCCCCCAAAACTTGTGGCAAGAGTGTTTATGAGCTGTTGTTTTTAAATGGATTTGTGTATATGATCTAGCAGAAAATCTGTGCTTTGCTTGTGTGTGATGGAGATAAAGCAGTCAGGCATTACTGGGCTGTTTATTATGTGGGTTTTGTTTTTCTGGAAGATGCTCATTTTCAGCTTCTCAGAAACCACAGGCTCCTCTCTTGCGTATTAACTGAAACTGAGTGGATTTTTGCTGCCAGCAGGGAGGCTGCTGAGCTGCCTGCAGGTCTGGGGGGGAGAGATGGCAAACATCTCATCCTTGTGGAGATCACTTTTTGGCTGGAGGTCCTTGAAGAGGGCAGATGAAGCTAAGATCGTGTTTGTACAGCAAAATCCTTATCTCCTTTCTTCTTTATTGCTCTTAAATACCCATGACTTTGGAAGCATCAGTTGGAGAAATACTTGGATACTGATGTGGACATGAGGCAAGAAGGTCAGCATTCCTGCCAAACAGCTTTCCAGCATCCCTCAAAAAGGGAGGAGCTGGAGTTTCCTTCTCAGCATCCCTCAAAAAGGGAGGAGCTGGCATTTGCTGCAGAACTTTGGATGTGTGTCGTGTCTGGAGGCCTTGATGGGATCTCCAGGCCATGCTGGGTGGCTCTGGGGAAGGGCTGGGACAGCACAGTTGCACATCCCAGACTTGGAGAACTCACTGCCCCTGGATCCCTGGCAGTGCCCAACACCAGGTTGGACAGGGCTTGGAGCAACCTGGGACAGTGGGAGGTGTCCCAGCCATGGCAGGGCTGGGGACAGGATGGACTTTGAAATCTCTTCCAACCCAAACCATTCTGGGATTTTCTCCTAATTCTATAACTCTGTACCAGGTTGGTAAAAAGTGACTGGAATTTGGAAGGAGGGGTGTCAGGAATGCATTTGGGGCAAACAGCCTGAGCACTGTCAGAAGTCACCAGAGTTGATGTGCCGAGTTCATCAGCAGTGCTGGGCAGCTGGCAAACCTTGGCTTTGCCAGGAATGAAATCCACACTTTTGTACAGGAGCAGAGAAGGCAGCTCTCTGATCTTGCTGATGGTGCCAACTTCTATTTTAACTTCCCTCCCATTCCTCTGAGTTATCCCAAGTGCTGAAGGAACGCCAAGGCGTTGTCACCCCAAGTCGTGCTGGGACACTTGTGCCAGGTGCCTTTGCTGCACCCAGGGACAAGTGTGGGTTGTGGATCGTCCTCACACTGCTGTGAATAACACCTCCTGTGTTAAATCATATTTCACACTGTACTTGTGAAACCTCAGAGTTTCCAAACTTTGAGGCCGAGGCATCCAAGGAGCAATTTCTCCTTCCTTCCTGCCGTTCCTGTTCCCAGTGGGTCTTTGGCACACTGGCTGACATCCCCTGAGCCAGCACCAGCCCTTAGCATGCAGGGCCAGCAGTCCTGGCTGGAAATTGGTGTGTTCTTCACTCCTCACAGCACTCAAGACAATGATCTCATCAAGCTCTGCAAGGATGGATGAGGCAGTGTGGAGAGATGGAGGCCAAAATAGCATCTTCATCCCGAAGGACACTCGGGAACGGACTGATAACCCTGGAGTGGGGAGAGCGGGGAGCTGAGCAGCTGGAGAGCTGCACTGCAGAGGCTTTGTGCTGATGGAAGCCTCACCCATTCACACTTGTTTGGAGAGAAATGAGAGCCTTGCTAACTGCCTGAAGTCCAGGTGTGGCTGGACAGTGCCCAGGCAGAAGGGACCTGGGGGTGCTGGTGACAGCTGGCTGGACATGAGCCAGCAGTGTGCCCAGGTGGCCAAGAAGGCCAAGGGCTCCTGGCCTGGGTCAGGAATGGTGTGGCCAGCAGGAGCAGGGAGCTCATTCTGCCCCTGTACCTGGCCCTGCTGAGGGCGCACCTGGAGTGCTGTGCCCAGCTCTGGCCCCTCAGGCTGGGAAGGACCTGGGGACGCTGGAGCCCATCCAGAGGAGGCAACGAGGCTGGAGAGGGGCTGTGAGCACAAACCCTGTGAGGAACCACTGAGGGAGCTGGGGGTGCTCAGCCTGGAGAAAAGGAGACTCAGGAGTGACCTTACCACTCTCTACAGCTCCTGAAAGGTGCCTGTGCTCAGCTGGGGCTGGGCTCTTTCTCCAGAAGAGAGGACACAGCCTTTAGCTGCACCAGGGAAATATAGGTTGGATATTAGGAAAAAGTTTTTTACAGAAAGGGTGATAAAGTTCTGGAATGCTTTGCCCAGGGAGGTGGTGGAGTCACCGTCCCTGGGTGTGTTTAAAACCAGCCTGGATGTGGCACTGGGTCCCAGGGTTTAGCTGAGGTGTTGGGGCTGGGTTGGACTCAATGATCTTGGAGGTCTCTTCCAACCCACACAGTGATTCTGTGAATTCTATGAAGTGTTCCCAGTGAAAGATGCACAGAAATTCCCTATGTGGGGTACAGAGACAGTTCTGTAACTGGGATAAACCCCAGGAGAGCCAGGACACGGCCCCAGCCTTACACTTCACACCAGGTGTCTGGTGAAGCTTTCCATGAAGTATTTAGTTCCTGATTATTTTGTAAAGCAGACCTTTTGAAACCTCTGCCATCGTGATTTGAACCAGGTTACTCAGTTTTTTGTCTGGTCTGACACGTCTCCTAATGAATTTTTTGTTGTAACTTGGTGTCCATGTGTTGAGTTTCATTGTCTTTGCACTAAGCTGCTGGTATTTGCATTTGAATTGCTTTCCCAGGTCTGTCCAAAGTTTCTAATTTTCAATTTCCCAATTCCTTTGCAGTAGGAGCTAGTCAGATGAATAAAAGATGAAAAATTTCCTGGCTGTTTCATACCTTAGAGATACAGCATTTCTGAGCACTCAAAGAAAGGTCAGTGCTCGTGCACCTTCATTTGTGCTCTTCAAACAACTCCAGAGTCCAGAAATGACAGGACCAGGCACAAAGTAATGGCCAGTGCTGAGGACAGCTGGGACTACCTGAGGAAAATCAGGAATTTGAGGGCAAGGATCACTCTTCTGTCTGTGGGGTGTTGTGTCCCACACAAACCTGAGTCAAACAGACGCTGCTTCTCTAAGTTCCAGAGGATTTGAATGACACAACCCCTTTTGTTCCATTCCATTATGATCCTGTCAAACTTGGAGGAGGAAAGCCAAGGGAAGATATTGGTTGTGCTGAGTGAAAACATTTGTGCCACACTGCTCTGGTGCTTGGAGCTGGATGCTCCTAGTGGGTATTTTGGTACTCTGTAGGAGAAATGTTTGTTTAATTTGAGAAGTGAGATTACAACACATCCTGGGGGATAAAAGAGGCTCTGCTGCCATCCTTCCCTGCCCAGGCAAGGCTGAGGGAGCTGGGGCTGCTCAGCCTGGAGAGGAGCCCCAGCTGAGAGGGGCCCTCAGGCCTGGCTGGCCCTGGCTGCAGGGAGGGGCAGAGCAGGGCCCAGGCTCTGCTCCGGGGCCCAGCAATGGCCCCAGAGCCACGGGCAGGGCCTGAGCCCAGCAATTGCCCTGCACAGGAGGCACAACTTCTGCCCTGGGCACTGCCCAGCCCTGAGCACATTGCCCACACAGCCTGGGGGCTCTCCTCCCTGGGGCTGGGCCACAGCTGGCTGCACACAATGCTGTGCCCTGGCCTCTGGGATGGCCCTGCTGGAGCAGGGAGGGGATACCAGGTGCCCACTGAGCTCCTGCAGCCTCACACACCCTGGCATCCTGTGACTGTGTTAGTGCCAGGCTCTGCCAGCTGGGCAGCTCTGGGAATTTCCAGGGAATCCAGCCAGCAGTCAGTAATTGAGTGGTTAAGGAGCACTAATGGGGTCTCCAATGGCCAGAGGGGCTGTTTGGTGAGGGAGCTTTATGGATATGCCTCCCTCAAAGCTCCCATTACTTCTTGTATTGTTTCCCTTCATTCCAAATAACTTCTCATCTGACTTCCTTAAGTAAATGTGGCTGATTTAATCACCTCCTCCCTGTGTCCACCTTCTGCACCAGCTGAGGTTACCTGTTACAGTCCTGGTAAGTTCAGCTTAACAGTTTAGAGCCTGTGTCTCCTACTTGGTTCTGCTGAGGCAGAGCTCAGTAATTCACAATTTAGAACCTTCTTTCCCTTCCATGGAAGATTTAATTTGGAAATTAGGGAAAAGTTCTTCCCCCAGAGGGTGCTGGGCACCCCAGGCTCCCCAGGGAATGGGCACAGCCCCGAGGCTGCCAGAACTCCAGGAGTGTTTGGACACTGCTCCAGGGATGCTCAAGGTGGGATTGTTGGGGTGTTTGTCCAGGAGTGAGACTGGATGATCCTTGGGGGTCCCTTCCAGTGCAGGATATTCTGTGATTCCATAACCAGAAGAAAGCACAGGAAGGAAGAGAGAGACTCTATATCCTCACTTGACTTTTTAAAAAAGCTTTCAGATCCTCAGGTTCTGGTTATCCTGTTATTGTGGCTGCAGGTTTTTTTCCCTTTAAAATTGGTTTCCTATCAGTAAATTTTATTTCCCCAAGGCATTTGCTTTTTTCTAGGCTCTGGAGTTTGTGAAAGGTATGATTCCATGCAGTATGGATGGAACATCCATGGATGGAACATCCTTTTCACCTCTCCAGTTACCTTGTCCTGGAGGATTAGAGGGAACCCTGATGCACATCACACAGTGCCTGCATTTTTGGTTTTCATCTTTGGCATTTGGATTTTCCCCAGGAATAAATGGAATAACCTTTGGGTTGAGAGTAGTTTTCTTTCTGAAATGAAAGCAGGCTCATTTTCCACAGGACCTAAAATCGTTTCCCCACGAGTTCTAATTAAGCAGTGTTTGCACTTGAAATCAGGACTGTTGATAGGAAATTAATGTTTTCAAATGTGATTAAAAAGCAAATAGTTGAATATAATCTCTGCAAACTAATGAAAAAGAATAAAGCAGAATGGTTTAAACCAGCTTTGTTTACACTCCAGGATCACTCTGTGTGCACATTCACTGCTGGCTACACTTTTCCAAATCTAATTGCTCCTTTTTTTCCTGCTGGAATAGCTGATAATCAGATTTACGTGTGAAGAAACAGAATGTTTTATATAAAAAAGCCCAAATTGTTTTATTTAACAGAAGAATATCACCATTATGTTGTGTCACTGAGTGTTTTAAGGGAAGCTGAGTGATTCCCACTTCTCCTGAAGCTCAGCCAGCTGCCTGAGTCTCCATCCCAGCACTTGTCTTATCAGGGTTAATGTTCCAAAACCTCACAAAGAAACTCTGCTCTTTCACTCACTCATTTTTTCCCTTGCTGGAACAGAAGGAGCAGCACTTTGGCCTCTTGCAAGGTGAAACCAGGGCCCTGCTCTTCTCCTGCAGTTGATATTTTTGTTTGGGGAAAGGGTCACAGACCTCCAGTGTTTGCTGCACTTCTCATCCCTCTGGGTTTTTTTCACCTCCTGGCAAAGCCCAAGCCTCAAATCTGAGGTGGACGGAGCCAATGAGATCAATGGCTCAGATTTTTAGGGGAATCTGGGGCATAGAATTATGCCTTTATTATCTTAGATGTATTTATTGGAGTGTGCTACATCCTCTGTCCTTGGGAGTGAGGGTTATGGTTGCTGGAAAAGGCAAGAACAATCCTTTAATGATATTGGTTACATCAGGGTTTCCTTGCTGAGAGTTCATTTTCCTCCACAAAAGGAGTTTAATTCTCTCTCTTTGAAACCAATCTGCACTTGATGCCTCTTACTGGAAAAAGGGAAGCAGCCAGCAGTGGGAAGAGGGTATAGCTCCAGTGGTAATACAGAGAAAATGGACATTTTTGGGGGGAATTGGCAGATAGTTCTGTTTTCCTCTGGAATTAAATAAAGCAGGAAAGGCCCCAGCAAGATGCAGCAGGTCCCCTGCAATTCTTACAATAACAGTGGCCATCTGCGAGCTGTAAGGTTCCATAACAATAAATAATTAACTCCAGCAAATTAGCTCAAATTCTCATTCATCAGAACAACAGGGAAGAGAATAGTTATTGAATAATCCTGAAATCAATGTTTTCCAGCATTCTTTGTGCAGGGGCATATTGTGAATTTGTTGGCTTTGATATTTTAAGCACAAAAAAAAATCCTTAATTTTCCAAGCTCTGAAGGAAAAGTTGTTTTTGTGTCTTGCTTGCCTGGGGTGTGTGTGCCAGGTCATCAGGCACTGCTCTTCTCATCACCTCATTGAGTCAATCCTTTCTGAAAAAGTCTCCTTGCACTCAGTTTTGGCTGGACTCATTCTCTGCTCCTCAGGATGTCTCTGTGCTGCCTCCTGACTGCTGGGCACACGAGAGAGAGTCACTGACTCTGGGATGCAGGAGCTCCATCCTGTTGGGATGTGCAGAGCACAGAATGCCAGAATGGTTTGGGTGGGAGGGGACTTAAATCCCACCCAGTGCCACCCCTGCCATGGGCAGGGACACCTTCCACTGTCCCAGGTGGCTCCAAGAACCTGGCCTTGGGCACTGCCAGGGATCCAGGGGCAGCCACAGGTTCTCTAAGAAATCCATTCCAGGGCCTGCCCACCCTGCCAGGGAACAATTCCTAATTCCCAATATCCCATCCAGCCCTGCCCTCTGGCACTGGGAAGCCATTCCCTGTGTCCTGGCACCCCATCCCTTGTCCCAAGTCTCTCCATCTCTTTCCTGGAGCCTCTTCAGGCACTGGAAGGCCACAATTGGGTCACCCCAGAGCTTCTCCTCTCCAGGGTGAACAGTCAGGACCATTGCAAGGCCAGGTTGGAATGGGCTTGGAGCAGCCTGGGATAGTGGAAGGTGTCCCTGCCCATGGCAGGCGTGACTGGATGGGCTTTCAGGTCCCTTCCCACCCAAACCATCCTGGGATTTCCTCTGCTGGTTCTTCATTAAGAAGTAACCTCTAAGTGCAAGTGGGAAAAAGGAAAAGATACTTTGAAAAAGAAAAAAGAGAATAAAACCAAATAAATATTTGTTCTTCCAGAATGCCAGGAGTGTTTGGATGTGTGTGGCAGAGAGAGCAAGAGCCTGGGTTGGGTTGGAGGAGCTGAAACTTGGCTGAAGGGTGTGCAGGAAGGATGGCTGCTGCCCACAGAGGAGAGATCCCTTTTGGGCAGGCAATTCCTGCTGGGATGGCTGCTCTGGAGTCCCTGCAGCCCCACTGCCTGCCACAGTGATGTTTCCCAGAGCTCCAGGATTTGTTTGAACAGAGCAGGAGTGTTTCCTGTGGGATTGGTCTGGGAATGCTCAGGCAGCAAAGGGGCTGCTCTGCTTGGAGGTTTGCAGAACTTCTGTTGGTTTTTTGGGGAAAAGTGAGGAGGAGCTGGACACAACCAGGCTGTGCCTGTGCTTTTCTGCCCAGCCCAGGCATCATTTTGGCAGCACAACTTCTGATTACCCTCCTATAAATCAGAATAAATAATTGCTATCAGGTAAAATAATATTGGGGAAAACAAGTTGGCTCTTCTATTAAAAAACTCCCAGGGCTTGCTCTGCTTACAGCTGAGAAGAGTCAGAAACCCAGCAGGAATTGTGGCATTTCAGGTGATGATTGTGTCTGGATTGCACCAAATGGCAGCTCTAATTTCCTTGGATTTCTGTTTACCCCAGGCATTAGATAGCACAGGAATTTGTTTGCAAGTGGGGTTTGACTTTGGAATCTTCTTCGTTGCTTTTTCTGTCTTGGAGGTCTGGTAATCTTTTTTTTGGTGGGGGCAAAGATTTGAAAACCAGGCCTGGCAGTTGTGTGTGGTTTCTGACTGGAGGGAGAAATGATGTAAGCATTGTATGGTGCCTTTTTGCCCTCCTTTTCCTGGGCAAGAAGTGTTCTGTCAGGATAAGAGATGTCCTGTGTAGGTGGTGGAATTGTTTGCTTTTGATTCGTGCAGCATTTCTAGGAATAAATATTAAAAGTGTCATTTTTTTTCCCACTGCTGCCGTGTACCACGAAATCCATGAAGTTCATCTCTCCCAGTGTCATCTTCTAACTAGAAATTAAACTGCTCTGTAGTACTGGAATGTTACAAGGTTGCTAAGATGTTGTATTTTTAGAAATTGGTGCTTATATCTTCCTGTGTGACAGGGGGCTGCTGCTAATACCAGAAATGAAGAACCCAGGCCAATGTTTTTATTTGTACTGTGTGAGTAATACTGATGTTTTGAGAGGTGATCACTTTTTCCCAAGGAGCTTTTTCCTGAGCCATCCTGGCTCCAAACTCAGCCTGTGCCAGCTCTTGGGAAGAAAGGAGCCCTATCCCAGTGCAAACCAGAGCACTGGGAGCATTTCCTTGGGAAATACTGATTTCTTTAGAACAGGAAGAGTTGGGGAAACAGAAACCTCTTGCCAGGCAGCTCAGGGATGGGGGAACACAGCTCCCCTTGTGTCTGCAGGATCTTCTCAGGCCCTGTGGGGTGGCACTGGTGGCACCAGGCCTGTTCCTGATGTGCCCCTTGCTCCTGGGAATGCTTCACTGCCATGGGCTGGGATCCCATTTTGACTTCCAGGCTTTTTCTGGCCGTGAGCACCCTCAGGGCTGAGCCCACAGAAGTCCCTGCTGAGTCTGGAAAGTGGGCAAGGAGAGGGTGATCACTGCTAGGATGGGATGGGTTGATGTTGAAGATCACCTCACAAACAGGGACAGAGACCAGGCTCAAGCGTTCAATGCATTCTTTGCCTCCATCTTCAGCTCTCATCCGTGCATTCCCAGTAAAACATGGATTGTGCCATGGGACACTGCAGAGTCCTTGAGGAGGGCAAGCCCTGCTCAGCAGCAGCCAAACTATCACATCATTGGATGCACAGCTTTGCCAGGGTATTTTGCTGTCACAGAATCCACTGCAGCTTGTCCCCACAATGTGCAGCTCCCAGCCAGAGGTTAGGACAGCAGCGGGTAAAGGGCAGAGTGTTTGTGTCCCTTGCTGTCCCTCGGGGCGCTGGGTGCAGGGATTTGCTGTGACAAGCCCAGCTAGTTTATTCAGGAAGTGTGTGTTGCTGTTAAGATGAATTTTAGCTGGATTTTAGCCCTGGTTCCTGCCTGGCTCAGGGAGCTCTCCTATTTGGGGTGAGCTGGGAGTTACACAAAATGGTTGAGACAGGATGAGTAATGTTTAATAGTCTCCAAAGCAGGACAAGTTTCTGCTCTTCTTGCTGTCTTCTTCCACCCACCAAGTGAGGTTTTGGTAAAGTTTGCAAAGTAGCAGCTGCCTAGAAATGGGTTAGTTCAGGTAGCCTGGAGGTCAGTAGACCCTGAGGGACTTGGGGCTGTGGGAGAGGCAGAGGCCATCTCCAGATCTGCCAGGACATGGCTGTTCTGCAGTGTTGGGAGAGCTCTTCCAGAGGTTTCCATCTTCACCTGGACTGGAGGTGCTGTGTGTCCATGGTGGTGGCTCCATTGGTGCCTTGAGGAGGCTGATCTAGAACAGAGGCCAGACAGAGTTAAAGAATAAAGCAGGGATTTATTAAAAGGCCTTCATGGATCCACCTTGGGCAGCACAAGAGCCCAGCCAGGGCTGCACCCAAGGTGAACCAAAATGGGCACAAAATGGGCACAAAATGGACACCTGGTCACGGGGTCTCTCACTTTGATCAGTTCTGCTCCATTTGCATCTTGCAGTTCATTGTCCAATTCCAGCTTCAGGTTATGGAGTCCCATCCTTGTTTTTCTCTCTTCAGCCCACGTTGTTTGTGCTCCTGGGCCTGAGATTTGGATCATTTGTCCTTGGTCCCCAGCTGGAGCAGGAATTGTTTTGTCTCCCTGCTCTGTGCAGAGAGCTCACCATCCCTTAATGTGAAGCTCAGACCCACACACTAAAGCAGCACAGAATCTGAAAAATATAAAAGCTAAAACCTGAGGCATCATTAGCACAGGTCAGGTTGGGGTAGCAGTGAATAATTCATATCTAAGTAGTGAATATTCACAGGATGCCAGGGTGTGTGAGGCTGCAGGAGCTCAGTGGGCACCTGGTGTCCCCTCCCTGCTCCAGCAGGGCCATCCCAGAGGCCAGGGCACAGCATTGTGTGCACCCAGCTGTGGCCCAGCCCCAGGGAGGAGAGCCCCCAGGCTGTGTGGGCAATGTGCTCAGGGCTGGGCAGTGCCCAGGGCAGAAGTTGTGCCTCCTGGGCAGGGCAATTGCTGGGCTCAGGCCCTGCCCGTGGCTCTGGGGCTATTGCTGGGCCCCGGAGCAGAGCCTGGGCCCTGCTCTGCCCCTCCCTGCAGCCAGGGCCAGCCAGGCCTGAGGGCCCCTCTCAGCTGGGGCTCCTCTCCAGGCTGAGCAGCCCCAGCTCCCTCAGCCTTGCCTGGGCACCCACAGCCTCCAGGCCCTTGCTCAGCTCCAGGCCCTGCTGTGCTGAGGAGCCCAGACTGTCTGGTTTGGGCTCAGCACAGGCACCCTGCTTCTAGATCTAGCCCCAGGATTAACCTCCTCTTTCTAATCCTTTCAATTGCTGAGCTATTACCAGACTTCAGGAGCTGGACTTCATTTTTATTGACCTGACTTAGCCTAAGCCAGGCCTGAATCCCCAGAGGACACAGTAAATATCAAACTCGGGGTCGTTCAGAGTAAGCCTCGCTTTGCCTTGTGGTTGGATGGGCTGGCTCAGCCTGTCCTGAATCTGTTCCAGTTTGTGTAAATATTTGCAGGCAGACCTCCCCTTCCACCCACTGCAATCCCTTGTCTCACTAATATGTGTCACCTTCGACTCTGTGCTGCTGATCCCTGTTGGTTTTTCTGATATTTAAAAGCTCAGCTGGAGCAGAGTGACCTTCAGCCAGCACCACTCAGGGATCACCTTCCTTACACTTTCCTTTCTCCTTGCAGTGAAGAGAAGTTTGTAATTTGATTTTTTTTTTTTTTTTGTCTGTGTATGTCAAGTGATCTTTTCAGGAAGAATCCTGCAAATGAAAATTCTGAGAAGGAGATGATTAGATTTTTGAACAGCTAAGAATTAACTTGAAATCTGAGAGCAGATAAAATATAAGGTTCTGCTCTGACCCTCACTTTCAGTTGCCCAGGGCAGTGGTTGTATGTCCATCCCTGGAAGAGTTCAAAAACTGTTCCTATTCCCAGTGCCTCTGTCCCAGGCCTGTTTAAAGAATTGCAGGTTAAGAGGAAAATCCAAACCTTAACCATTATCGTGAAGTGTTTTCAGAAAGATAGAAAAAACTTAATTCAGGATAAACACGTGCTGTACAATAAAGTTTCAGCACCAAGTGGTTAAAAATGCCTTTTGGAGCCTGTTAAAATGAGGAGTGGAGTTTTCCATCAGAAACAACATTTTGATTCAACATTCCCTACTCTGATGCTGTGATGCTGCACTTCCCATGCTCAGTTCTAAAAGGGTCAAAGAAAACTTCAAGACCAAAGTTCTCATTTTTGTGTCCCTCTTTTGTAAAGAAAAGCTACTGTAAGTACAGTAGGCAGTGACACACAGCCAGTTTGAAATACCTTGTTCTTCTTTAGGTCTCGTTTCCAGCTAAATATATTTATCCCAAGACATGAAGTATTCCCTAAGTGACTCTTGTTCTTAAAATACACTTCAGCAAAGGTCAGCTTAGCCCCTCACAGCACCATTTTAGAGGAGAACATGACCATGCATTTTTCAGCTTGTCTTCCCAAATCCATCTGGAAGCCTCTCCAAGCAGATCATTGGCCAAACATGTGAAAATGTGTCCCAAGGTTCCCTGAGGATTTTAACTGAGGCACTGAAACAGGGAAAAAAATGTTGCCTTGGTCTCTACAGCTGATAGAAATCAGTCTGGATTCCTCTGCTCCAGCCCAGCTCCTTGGATTTATCCTAGCTGGGAATGCAGGGGATGTGGAGGAAGTTATTTCACGGAATTGACTGCTTTGTCAAAAAGATTAACCTGAAACATTTCCTCCATTTCAGAGCAAATCTCTGTTGCCAGCACTGGAAAGGGTTTCATTCATCAGGACATGATTAATGAGGGCTGGCAGCTCCACACAGGAATTGGGGTTTTTTTTTGGTACAAATCTGATATGATTTAAGTTGGGCTGAGAGTTGTTTTGTACACACATTTTGGGAGCTGAGAGTACTTTGAGTAACTAATTCCTTCAGCTGGAGATTGCCTCTTGGAATTTATGATGGGGCAGGTTTAACCTGAGCATTATTATGGATTGCACTGCAGAATAAATAAACACAAGGTAATAGATTTAAAAAGCTGTGGAGTTGCAGGATGGGTGAGGGACTGTTGGGAATTTGAATAATGGGATTGGATGGTCCTTGAGGTCCCCTCCCACCCAAACCATCCTGGGATTCCGTGATCAGTGAAATCAAATCAAAAACCTTGCAGCAAAATAGAAATACACGATTTGAGTTCAGCTTTTTAGGGCCTTTTTTCCCCTGTAATGTTTAATGGTTCTGGATGGTTTTCATTCAACATTAAGTGGAGGGAGAATCGATTTTGCCTTCATTTATGTAGCAGGAGCTGTTTGTTCATATGATTCCTTCATGTGCTTTCTGGCATGCCATATGTGCTGCTGCAAGCCAGCAAAAAGTGCAGGGTTTTTAGCTGTGTAAAAAAGATTTAAAGATATCTCAGCTGTATCTCAGCACTTGTAAAGGAATTACTTAAATGTACAGGTTAGAAATGTGTATTTTCTGTCTGTAATTGATTTCCCCCTGACCTGTGCCCATTTATCAGCTGAAAGGGAACATTTTTATTCCTGTTAGCAGGAATCAGTCCAGGCTTGGTGCTGTCTCTGTCAAGCACTGAGTGGGAGGGGAATGGGGACACAGTTTGTGAAATGTCACCGGTGTAAACACATCCTCCTGAGCCTCAGGCACAGGAGCAGCCAGCACATGGATTTTCTTCAGGCAGGGGGAGGCTGGCAGGTACTTCTTATAGAATTATCCAACCAGAAGAGTGTTTTCAATCCAGAGAGGCCAAAACATGGCAATATTTTCCTAAATTTGTAGCCATGTCTGGTTTATCTTTACTTTTAGCCACAGTTTTTTCTCCTGAATGTGATGCTGGTGACTTCTGACTCTTCATGAAGTGCTTTAAATTCAGGCTTCTTCAACCTTGGCTTGTTTGGCTCTTTCCTTGCTCTTACTTTAAACTTTTGAAGTTTTTGGGTCATTTCAGTCCTGCTGCAAGCCCAGAAGGTTCAGTGAGGCTGCTCAGGGTGGGTTGAGAAGATGCTCATGTTACAATGCCAGATATTTTGCTTTACCTATCAGCAAACAAAATGCAGGTGGAAGAATTGAGTGGTCTTAGCTTCTGCTGAGAGCTGGAAAACACTCAGAATTTTACAAGCAAAAAAAGGACGAGCTGAGCTTTATTCTGAGTTTCACAGCAGAATAAAATTGGAAAGCACAGAGAAAGAAGCAGCAGAAGTTGGAAGCTCACATCTCCAAAAGCCACCAAGCAGATTGCAGCACAAGAGTTTGGATTTGTTAAGGATTGTGTGAGGCTCTGGGAATTGTCTATGCTTTAGACATTTGATATTTCTCTCAATATCATGTTAATGAAGCTGGGAAAGTGCCCGTTTCAAGGCTACTTTTCTTCAAAAGGGCTAAATAAAAGTCACCATCTGCTACCAGATCACTGCAGAAAAACAAGTCTCCCTCTAATCTCGATTCCTCTCTAAGCCTTGAGGTCATGCTGGTAATTGCTGACATTCCCTGAGCTCCTGTGTAAATTTTATCATAATTTCAGCAGAACTTGTCCAAAATCCCATGCCATGAGAGGCTGAGAAGGTGGTTGAGGAGTTTAGCAGTGGGGACACAGAGTGCTTTTACCTAAAGAATTCCCTTTTAAAAGCTGAGCAGAGGAATAAGCTGTTTATCTGGGAGCAGGAATTGTGTGGCAGCTGTGGAGCTGGGGCATCACAAGCATTCCAGGCATTCCTGATGGAGTTTGTGACCATTTCCTGGAGCTCCTCTGCACTTTGGATTTTGGTGGTGTCAAATCTCTCAGCCCCTTCCTTGGAGCACATTGAAACCCATCTTGGCCTGGGTTTTGACACTATTTTTCAGTATTTCCTGGTGTCTGCTGACCTTTCTCAGGGCTGCTTGAGAAATCAATCTGGGAAGCCAATGGGAAGTCATTCCTGTCCTTCTCTGCAAGAAAATTAAATGGTTGTTTGCCTTAACTGGCAGGGATTTGCAGCTGGCACTAGGAGCCTGCCCGCTGCACACAGATGATTTTTGCTGCTTCCCTGCTGGAAAGCAACTGGGTAACTGTCATCTCCTTAAACTCCTCCGTGCTTTGGAGAGCTGCTGTGCCAGCTGCCAAAGCCTGGCTGCTGGTTTTAATGGAATGCTCTTCCCCTGGCATCCAGATTGATGCAGAAACAGGGCAGCAGCCACGCCCCAAAAGCACAGCAGCATAAAAGGAAAGCTTTGTCCACTGCTGAGGCTTCAGAGGGTAAAACCACAGAGTTTCCAGTGTGAAAATCCCATTTTGGATGAGTTTTTCAGCTGTTTTCTGAGCCAGTTGCACATCCATAGCAGAGCAGCTGTGGTGAGGAGCCTGTTTGAAGGGAGCAGAAGGAGTAATTGTGATGTGTCTGATATCACTGAAACACCGTGGGATGACTGCAGCAGCTCATGGAGATGACACATCCCATTGCTCTTTCAAAATGATGTTTATTAGTGCTGGAGAAAGGGAAGGGACAGCCCCTGGGAGGCTCAGAGCAGACCCTGTCTGGGGTGCAGACGGTTCTGAGGGATGTGGGAGAGGAAATCATCAGCACTTTGGGGTGGTGAGAAGGGGCTGCTGAGCTCTGAGAAAATCCACGGCAGTCTAGAGGTTTTCCTTTTGTTAATTTTAGATTCTGTGTCTGTGTTTGCAGTCCTGAAGTTTCTTTTTTTATGTTTCACTCGAACTGGGGGTGATTCAGAGTTGTTGGTGAGCTTAGACTGAAGGAGGCTTTAGATAGAGACAAGAAATAATGAGGGATTTCCCCCTCTGTCCTTGCTAGGAGGAGTTTCTGTTGTGCCAGACTGCTGGGGTAGCTTGAGGAAAGGCTTGGACTCCCAATATCTCCAGTGTCTGTCATCCATCCTGGACAAGGGGAAGAAAAATTCCTTCTCCTTCATCCCTCCAACTCCAGTACATCTCTGGTCCCCACGGTCACTAATTAGTGGAAAGGCAAATGAGGATTGGCCAAGTCAAGCAGGGCGAGGTGGATTTCCATCCCTTGCTCCCTGGGCTCTTGCTCCAGGCACAGCCAGAGCAGGGATGGTTGGAGAGGCTGTGGGCTCTCCATCCCAAGGCTTTTCCAGGATTTAGCAGCTCAAAGCCAGCCCAAGTGAGGTGGTGTGTAAAGAAGGAGAGTTTTGGGGCAGGGGTAGGGGAAAAACCCTGGAATGAAGCACCTGCTGAAGGGCTCCATTTCCTGCTTCCTGCCTGTGGGAAATGGGTTTGGATTTTTCATAGTTTGGATTTTTCATAGTTCTATTTCTCCAAAGTATCTAGTCTTATTTGCAAGGCCATCCTTTGAAACTTGATTCTAATTCCATTTCTCTCTCAACAATGTCTGTCCTATTCCATGGCATTTCTAAGTCAGCATTTCTTATCTCAAAATTTACATACAAATACACGCTATGTAAACCTTCTATCAAACTTTAAGAATTCTCTACAAATCCATTTCCCACTCCTGCCCAAACTCCTTTGGAAGCTGGGATCCAGCCACAGACTGGGATAAAACATCACTGGTTCCCCATTCCATGGGGAATGCTGCAGAAGCTGGATAACCCCTACAAAAGTAAATATGCCTGTATTATATTTCAGGGTTTCTTGGGAACATGTTATGTGAGACAGGAAAAAATTACGTTCAGGGTGGGAATTTTTTCCACGTCTCCTCTGCTGACATTTCTTCCAAAGTTTGGGTACTGCTAAGATCAGCAGTTTCCTATGGGAAAAAATAGGAACAGAACGTGGCTCTTGCATAAGAAAGAAAAATAACTTTTCAGAAGAACTGCCTTTACTTGTTACTTAATGCCTATGAAAGTGATTAGTGAGGGAGTATAAATCCAGAAAATAAATGTTCTGGAGCCTCCACAACTGAACTTACTTCAAACTGATTTAGGAATTCAGTGTAGTAGTTTTCAAGCCAGAAATCAAATATTCCACAGGAGTTTTGTCCCTGAGCTGAATTTACTGAGCACAATGTATTAAAAAGCTCTAGTCCAAGCATTATCTCACTCTCTGAGAAAAAAGCCTCCTATTCTCACTCCGTGCCTCCAAGGACCCCTTGCTTCAGTTCATTTTTAAGGTCACTGAGATTAATTCATTTGCATTCCCAGTCAGAAATGCCATAAATTGTTTGATCAAAACCCTGCTTTTTTATTTTTTTGTCAGTCTTCCCACTCATTTTATGTAATCTCAATTTGGTATTTTTGGAAACCAGGCCTGCCTGGCCGTGTCTTGCACTGATATAATCTCACAGTGGAAGTCTCCAAGGATTCAGGGTCTCAGAAACCCAAAAAGGCAGAGCCAGTGTCCCTAAAGGAGCAATTTCTGTGTAGGGAGTGTCCCTATTTCCCTAAAGGTTACAGATTTTGATGCTAATTACCAGTTTTAGAGATAGGCATTTGGGAATATTTCCTGTTGATCTCCCTTTCCCAGCAAAATCTGTGTTTTCCTGCAAACCTCAGAGACTGGGATTGGAAAAGAATTACTTCAGTAATGGTTTTGCCCAGCACTGCTTGAAATATTATTGTAAATAATGTTGGTGCAACAAATTTTGTGAGGAGAAAAAAATCTCCTCAGAGGTCTGCAGTTGGAACAGAACTGCTGATAGCAAAGGTTATGGAATTATGGAATTGTGGAATGGTTTGGGTTGGGAGGGACCTTAAAGCCCATCCAGTTGCAACCATGGGCAGGGACACCTTCCATGGACCTTCCTGGTCCAACCCGGCCTCGGACCCTTCCAGGGATCCAGGGACAGCCACAGCTTCTCTGGGAAATCCATTCCAAGGTCTCCCAGGGAACAATTCCTTCCCAATATCCCATCCATCCCTGCTCTCTGGCACTGGGAAGCCCTTCCCTGTGGCCTGGCACTCCAGGTCCTCATCCTCATTCCCTCTTTATCTTCCTTGTAGGCTTCCTTCAGACACTCCTTTTTCCTCCTTTTTTGGTATCCTAAAATGCTCATCCTGACAGGCATCAATCCCCAGGAATCCCAGGTCTGGGTAAGTGTAGAAATGCAATTGTAGAGGCAGAGAAAAGCAGGGCTGAGCTGCACAGCTGCTGGAACCATGGAAATCACCCCAGGAAATCCAGCCCTCCTCCCCAGAAAGGCAGCAGGGGCACAAGGAGGTGCTGGGTAAGGGTGAACTTCTCAGGTTTTCAGGCTGACACAATGAAGGACAGGCTGCAGAGCTGGGTTACACACCCCAGGCACTGGGATATATTTAGGAATAGTGGTGTTGCTTTTCTCCACGAAGATGAGTGTATTTCTCCACACTGAAAAGTGTGGTCTTGCTGCTGCAGTCAGGAGACAATGGTTCATTCTCTCTTTTGTTTTGATGATGGAAGACTTGTCTGCAGTGGGAGCTGGCTGAGAGCAGGCTCTGCTCCTCCCCTGTGGCCTCTGGCTCTTGGCTATTTTCTTTTATTACTTGTGGAGAGAAAAATCGCAGTGGCCTTTCCAGTGAGAGTGAGGGCAGAACTCACTGCAGCCTTTCAGGGCCTGGAAAAATAGCAGGGGCACTTCTTACGTGGCACAGAGAGACAGGACCAGGGTTTTGAACTAAAGAGGGGAGATTTAGGTGAGATATGGGAAGAAATTGTTCCCTGGCAGGGTGGGCAGGCCCTGGCACAGGGTGCCCAGAGCAGCTGGGGCTGCCCCTGCATCCCTGGCAGTGCCCAAGGCCAGGCTGGAGCAGGAGCAGCCTGGGACAGTGGAAGGTGTCCCTGCCCATGGCAAAGGTGGCAGTGGATGGGTTTTAAGTCCCTTTCATCCCAAACCAATGTGGGATTCTGTGTCTGCAGATTCCAGAAGTGGCAACACAAAACCTTACACCCAAATCCTGTGTAAGTAGGAATTAATGACAACATCCTGTAGGTGAGTGAGTGACACTGAGCCAGTGACTGCTGGAAGTGCCCAGGATTCACTTCCAAGATCCCAGGCTTGTTTTATCTTGTTTTATCTTGTTTTTGAAGATGAGAAAGGAGCTGGGTTACCTTGGGCCATCCCTTCCCCAAGCACTGTTACAGCAAACACGACTGCTCCCATTGCTGGGGCTCAACCACCTCTTGATTCTCCAGTAAAGTTTAATAACAATGTGATTTAAGCAGGATTTCACCATGGATGTCTCAGCTGTCCTTGCCTCCTCTGCTTTTATATGGATTTTTTTCCATGACTTGTCCAGGGGTAGAACAGTTTGTCTGCAATGTGAATCCAGACAAAATGTTGGCCGGCAGCTCTGTGAAAAGGGCATTTGAAAACCTGATGCACTGGAAGCCTTTAGGTATGCAGCTTTTTAAAGTGATGGAATAGGTTGAGTAACAGCTTCTGCTTGCTGGTTTCTTGGCTTAAAAACAAATATTTTAAGCAAACTGGTTCAGAGACAATATTTTATTCTTGATTTTGCTCCCTTTTTTGAAAAGAAATGATAGAATTTATTGTGCTTGTGTATTTATCTTGGTGAATTCTTTTGTCCTTAGTTGGTGTATTTCTAAATCTTGCCTTTCTTCTTATATTACATATGGAAGAATTCTCAGTTTGGAAGGAGGGCTATATATGGAATATACTCACCAAAAGGAAAATAAACCCAAACTGAAAATCCTTTTGCCTCCATGTTGAAAAAGTTTAAGGTCTGGATCCAAGAGAAACACGGCAGTTTCTGTATGAAGGGACTGCTGTAATGTGAATAATATAATAAATATAACATGACATACACATTTGGGGTTGCCTGGAGGATTCCTGCTGCAGAGGAACTCTAATGACAGACAGATGTTTTACCTCAAGTTCTTTAAGATCTGGTTCAAAAGCTGAGTTTCCATTGTTGCTTCTCCTTCCCTGAACCAACAGAAATGTGTTTGATAGTGGTGCCAAAACTGGTTTCAAAGGCTGCTGGCAGCTCCCAGGAATCAGATCCCATTTGGCAATGACATGTACACTTGCCGTGATATTTTTCACTGCCATGAAAAGGATTTTTCTTATTTTTGATATAATCCCCTCATAACCCCTCCTTTAAAAGAGTGTGTGAAATGGGATATTTTAAATAAATGTGTGGGGTTTTCATCCAGCAGAGGTGCAGATGGCAGTATCAGACTGCAGCTGAGGGTGTGAGTAGAACCACACTGAGCTGGAAGGGATTCACAGGGATTATTGATCCCACTCCTGATCCCAACAATCCCACCCTGGAGCAGTGTCCAAGCTCTCCTGGAGCTCTGGCAGCCTCAGGGCTGTGCCCATTCCCTGGGGAGCCTGGGCAGTGCCCAGCACCCTCTGGAGGAAGAACCTTTCCTGATCTCCAACCCCAACCTCCCCTGGCACAGCTCCACCAGCAGAGAGAACTCGTTTGTGAAGCCCTTGTGCTGGAGAAACAGAGCAAAACTGCAGTGGCTCATTAAAATCCAGCGCTGGGACTGTTGGGTTTTATCAGGGCAGCGTTTCCCACCAGGAATTAACTCGCTGGGAGAAGATACAGGAGGAATAAAAGGAACTGGCAGCTCTCACAGGCGTGATTTTGAGGCTGCTTATGCAATCTGAGAGCTTCAGTGCAAAATCAATTATGGAGAAAAGAAGCAGGCACTGAGCAAGGCAAACATTATTGCTTTAGAGCTGTTTCATTATGGATCGATTGCCCAACGTCTCTGCTGTCATCCTTTTCCTCTTCATACCCTGCTCTGATGAACATGGAGAAATCCAGGAAGGTTCCTGTGCCTGCTGGCAAGCTGGAATTTGCCTGGTTAAATCAAATTTCTAATTAAAATGCAGGATTTTCAATGGAGTTTTGTGCCATATAGTAGGATTTTGTTTTTAAATAACAGAAACACCATTGCACCTTCATGGAGCTCTTGCTTTGCTCATTATTTGGGAATAATTCCAGATATTGAGCTGTTCCCTAAACCTTCAGGGAGGAGGACTCAAGGGCAGAGTTTCATGTCCCACATCTGGATGGCAAAAGTGAATTTGCTCTCATTTGCCTGGATGATTTTGACATTTCAACCAGCAGAATTATTTCTGTCAAAGCCTCTCTGAGGATCAGGGAATCTGTAGCAAGGAGGTTGTGTGGAATTCTTTTGACTGGAGGTTCTCAGGGAAAAGCCCAAATATTTTGGCTTGTTATTTCCAAGGGTTGAGGTAGCTGCCCTCACCTTTTGGGTTTGGCTTTTATTTCATTGGGAATCTCTTAATATAAAATGACTTTAAAAAGAAACTGAAGGCTGGGTTAAGAGGCTCAGGTTTGTAGAAACATCCATTGATTTTTTTAGATGGCTGAAGAGGAATTTGATTGGGGAAGGCGCCAGAGAGACCCTTTCAATATTGAAGGGTTTTAAGAAGGCTCCTGCTGGGTGTTTTCAGAAGGAAACATGCTGAAAATCAGATTAATTTGGGAAGTCTTGGCACCAGCAGAGCATGGGACAGCAGAGCAACTTGGGACTTGCCTGGTTTTCACTGCTGCATGATGCCTTCAAGGCTTTTGGTGGTTTATTCAGAATTCCAATGCCATCCTTCTCCAGCCTGTTGTTTTTCATTTTTAATGGCATGTTGGAATGTCTTGTTGCTTTAATAAATTGCCTCAGCACAAAAGCAAGCCCTGCTTGGGTATTTTTGTTATCATTTCTCTGTGCTTCAGCAAACACACTTGCTTTAGTCCAAAAAATACGAGGTAATTGGCAAATACACTGAGAAATGCTATAGAAAATGTTCATTTGTGTGACAGATACAAATGGTTTGGACATTTTTGGTTCCTCATCATGGTGGTAGGAAATTATATCCTTGCATCTTATTGAAATAATTAAATACAGCTTGCCAGAGGAAGTGTGGATGAGTCTCCCCTGTGAAGGTATTGACGTTTCTAATGTGCCTTTATGGTCCTAAGAATGCAGCAAACAGGGAGAAAAACCCTCTCTTTAGTGTCTTTTGCATTCCGTGGAGGTAATTGAAAGAGTTGGAGAACTCTGGTTTTCATTAGAAGAGAAAGAAATTCCAATTTATTGAATCATTTCTGTTTGCAGGTTTATGAAATAGCTTATTTGTTCAGGCAAATGCCAAGAGGCATCTGCAGCTCTGATAACCCGAGACATTAACTCTGCTCAGACATTATTTTTGCTTACAGTCAGGAGAATAGAAAGTTGACAGGGAAATAATGTGTTTTAATGAAGTATTCACCGCTTCTCCCCATTTTTCATCATTAAAACATCCATTTCAATTTAGAAATGGACCTGGGAAGTCATGAAATCTCTCATGCAGAACAGATGGTTTGCAGTGCAGATTCAAGCTGTTCCTAAACATCAGTCTGTGTATTTTAAGCAATTAACTGCTTTTTTTCTGGAGGTACAATGGGTCAATTCCTTTTTTTCTTTTGGCATGGCAGAGGTGAGTTGCCCAGAGTGATTAAGCTCATATTTTGTTTTCAACCAGCTAAATGAAGCTCATATTTAAAATATTGCATTTGATTAAACACAAGGGGTATTATTTTGGTAGATTTTGAGGTAGGTCAGAAGGATTTTGGGGCATTTTTGTTGTTGTCTTTTCCTAATTAACGAGGGCTTCTTGAGGTTCCTTTGTGGGCCACAGTCACAATGGAGTTTTCCACCCAAGTCCCTTGTTTCTCTGGAAGAGATTCTCCTCCTGCTTCCTCTGGAGGTGGGAGGACAGGGTGTGATTGCTCAGTGTTTCTGTGCTGGTGTTAATTAGCTCGTTAATTTGTCGGCATGCTCGTTGTGGTTGCATTTAACATATGGCTGTGTTTGGCAGGGCTGTGACCTGGAGGAGCTGGTGTCTATGTATATCTATATTATCTATATTTATATTTATTGCTTTTTTATCCATCTCCTCTGATGGAGCACTTGAGGGTCACTAATGAGATTTCCTGAGGTGAAGGGAGAGGGAATTTTAAATGGGCCAATAGTGACAGGAGAAGAGGGAATGGTTTTAAACAGAGGATTGGATGGGATATTGGGAATTAGGAATTGTTCCCTGGGAGGGTGGGCAGGCCCTGGCACAGGGTGCCCAGAGCAGCTGGGGCTGCCCCTGGATCCCTGGCAGTGTCCCAAGGCCCAAAGCAAGGACTTTGCACAAAATGAGATTTTCATGGAACTGGAGCAGGTGCCAGCCATTGGATTTGCTCCTGATTGGAGCTTTTAGAGGGGGGATTCCCTTTTCTCTTTGTGTACTTGCTGTGGTCCAACACACACCCTGGGAAACACCCGGCAGTGCATTTTATTCTCCAAGAGAATCCTTTCAGGAGCATTCCTAAACTTTCCTGTGAGGCTTTTAGAGCTTCCTAATAGAATCATGAATTCCTTGGAGGGTTTGGGCTGGAAGGGACCTCAAAGCCCATCCAGAGCCACCCCTGCCATGGGCAGGGACACCTTCCACTGTCCCAGGCTGCTCCCAGCCCCAGTGTCCAGCCTGGCCTTGGGCACTGCCAGGGATCCAGGGGCAGCCCCAGCTGCTCTGGGCACCCTGTGCCAGGGCCTGCCCACCCTGCCAGGGAACAATTCCTCATTCCCAATATCCCATCCAGCCCTGCCCTCTGGCACTGGGAAGCTGTTCCCTGTGTCCTGGTGGGTCCTTGTGAAAAATCCCTCTCCAGCCTTCTTCTGTACCCCCTTTAGGTACTGGAAGGATCTGAGCTGCCTGGGATCTGCTTGGAATCTTTGCATTTGTGAAATCTTTACATTTGATCCATGATACCTTTGAAATTTGCCACACTGCTTCACCTGACATGTGGGTGAAACTTCATCACCACATCCAAGAAGGGATTTGGCCCAAGATGGATGAAATCCTGTATTTTGGGAGTGTTGGGGATCAGCTTCCAGCTTAGAAAGGTTTACATGGTGGATGCTGTGGCCAGAGCGATTTCAAAGCTTCCAACTCTGGTGATTTTTGAATTGAGAACCTGCAGAGATGCTTTATATTCTATGTCCATCAGCTCCCAGGAGATTAAATATGTTTGTGGAGTATTGCAGACAGGGTGACCTCACTGGATTGCAGGATCCATCTCGAGTGCAATATTGAACAGGGCCATGCCTTTGCTGGGGGCCAGGAGCACCTTCCTGTGGACAAACCATGGATAAACCATGGACAAACCATGGATAAACCATGGCTAAACCATGGATAAATGCTGGTGCTGTGTTCTCCCATTGTCTGGGTGGGATCAGCCCTGCTCCAGCCACCTCTGGGAGCAGACACAGAGATGTGGCTTTAAAAGGAAGTTGTCTTGACATCCAACTCTTCCCAAAAAGCCCAAACAGCTCTCTGTGAAATCCAAAGTTTAGGCAGGCTGGCATCTTTTTACCCTAGAAAAGTCAACATTTCCCATGGTTTATTAGCCTTGTGTCTTTTCCCAACACTGCTCCTGTCTGACAGGCTCCAAATCTAAGAGATTTCAAAGGATTTCTGGCATTTCTTCCCTCAGCAGTGCACCCCAGGCATGGTCAGGGTGGGGGCTCCAAAAGGGGGCTGCTCCCAGTGCTTCCCTTCTTTCCTCTCAGGACCCCAAACATTTCCAGAATCAGCACCTGAATAAGTTAATAAATCTAAAAAAATCATATTAAATGAGGTTTTGTGTTTGGTCCAGAGCTGTGGGACCTGTAGTGAATGAAATTAAAAACATTAAGGAGCTCTAACCACAACAGAATCATGGAATGGTTTGGGTTGGAAGGCCCTTAAAGGTCATCTCCTTCCAACCCTGCCATGGGCAGGGATGCCACTCCCTAAATCAGGTGGCTCCAAGCCCCATCCAGCCTGGCTGTGGACACTTCCAGGGAAAAGGCATCCACAACTTCTCTGGACAACATCTTAGAGCAGTACTTGGGATCCCAGAGGCAATACAAAGGCCATTTGAAGTGTTTTCCAACTGCACACAGGGAAATGTGAATGTGGGGAGTGTCACATCAGATATTCCCATTCTGCTGGTGGAGGGAAGGAGCCCTTAAATTCCTCCACATGTCACATGTAATAAGTACAATAGTCAGAAATATCAGTGTGGACAGTGCCCACAGCTCAGAAGGAAAATCAAATTCAGCCTCCCCTTGCATTTTCAACCTCTCAACACCAGTGAGGCTTCTAAGCAAGAAAATAATGGATTGTTGGTTGAGTTGACACATTGCTGGGACTATTTAAGGTGATTTTCTGGATTTTTTCCTTGGGTTTGAGCATTTTGCTGCATTCCTGGGCTGGAAGAAGAGGCCCTGCTGAAGAAGAGCTGAAAATACAGCTCTGTAAAGATTGGACACGCTGTTGTGGCATCTCAGCAATTAGTCACGACCCAAATGAAATAAATACCAAACCCAGACCAGCCAGAAATAGGCACCAGGTAAAAAGCCACATTCACATTCCGTTCCCATTCTTTAAATTGCTCCAAGGGGATTTAAAAAATCCTGGGAGCATTAGGCAGAAGGGTCAGAGAGAGGCAGGAATGTCACATCATTTGTGGATATTTCTGTGCCAATCAGCCTTCATAGCTGAAATATTGTCCCAGTACATCAAATATCCATTTCCCAGCTAAGGAAAAAAGGCATCTGCACACCTTGGCTGCTGTCACCTTGTAGGTTTTGACAAACAGATGTAGAACAATCAGCACCAAAGAAAAGTGGGAGCACCAAACCTCCTTCTCAACTTACTGCACTCAGAATTTCCAAACGGATCTCACTTTTCTAAGAAATACTCAAATTTTATTTATTCCCCTGGTGGCCTCAAAGTGCACAGGGAAATGGTGGAGTCACCATCCCTGGATGTGTCCCAAAGCTGTGGGGATGTGGCACTTGGGGACATGGTTCCCTGGTGGTGGTGCTGGTTGGACTTCATGATCTTGGAGGTCTTTTCCAACCTTAATGATTCTGGGATTCTTTGAAGTTGTTTTTAATATTTTCACCTGGAAACCTAAAGCTTTTCCACATTTTTCTTGGAAAATAACCATGAGTTCAGAAATCACTGGACTTGCAAAAATAATTTACTTTTTGAAGTCCAAAGCTTACCAAATTACTCCCAAAGTGGTACTTTGTGAGGGGCTGTGCTCAGAGACACTGAGCTGTCCTTTTCCATCCCTTCTCCTCCATGAGCTCCTGGCTTGGATGTTCCTCCAAGGACTGGATTTTTGCCTCAAGACCTCAATCTAAAAAGTGATTATTTAATGACTGAATGTCCATGGATGTTAAAGCTCAAAAATACACACATATGCTGATAAATGCACACATAAATACAAACATAAAGCTGAAAAATACACACAAAAAAGTTGCAGAACTCATGGAGGGCGCAGACCGTGGGGTGGGAGAAAGTCCCTCCCTGCTTTGTGGGCTCCTGCAGGTTCCTGCTGCGCTTTTCTGCTCCTTTCTGATGGAACATTCCAGCTGCCTGAAGGGATTTCTGGTTTGGATGCAGCATTTCCAGCCTGAGGGAAGGTGGGACAGCAGGAGCTCTGCTCTGTGGTTAGGAAGGTTTGAAATCAGAGCTTGGAATGGAGAGAGAGAGAGGGGGGATGGCAGCAATGCCAGCAGCAGCCCCAGACACACCAGTGTGAGAGCAAATAAGGTGAATTTTAAATATTTTTAGGCCTTCTGGCCAAAAGTATAAGGTGAATTTTAAGTATTTTTGGGCCTTGAGTCACAGAGTTCAGCAAAGATGAGGCAAACCCCAGATGGCACAGCAGAGCCAAGAGGACATTTCAAAGTGGTGAGGGGTTTATTAAATCATGCAGCCACTGAGGGAACATTGTTTGCACACCCCCAGTGGGATTATTTTCTTCAGATAAAAAAAGGCAGTTTAAATAGCAAAAATCACAGGAATTATTTCTTTTAATGGTGAACTTTCTGGGTTAAAAAGTCTTTATTTGTGTTGCCTTTAAACACCCCTGCTATGAACACCTCCCTAATTAAAGCTTGGGAGAAGGGCAGTGTTCTCACTGAGGAGAATGAGAGGGACAGGGATTGCTTTGGGGTAAATTCAGCAGCTTTGGCTACTTGGTGGCTGTCTGTGTTGCCCCCAGGCTGTGCCAGCTCCCAGTAACACCCACCAGCTGAGACATCTATCATTCCCATTAATGGGTCAACCCACAGTGAGTGTAGAACATGATAAAAAATTTTATTTTTAAATTACATTTGAAATTAGCTCTTTCTGTATTGCCACTTTCTGTTCCTGCAAGGCAGCTCTGAGAAGGTGATTTTCTTCCAGGCTCAGGCTTGGGTTTCCTCATTCCAGATCCACCTGATGAGTTTTGTGTCTTCTTCTACAGTAGGAAAAGCAGGGCTGAGCCCACAAAATCACAGAATTCCAGCCTGGTTTGGGCTGGAAGGGACCTTTAATAGGTCCCTTAAAAGTGTCACCCCTGCCATGGCAGGGACACCTTCCACTGTCCCAGGCTGCTCCAAGCCCTGTCCAGCCTGGCCTTGGGCACTGCCAGGGATCCAGGGGCAGCCCCAGCTGCTCTGGGCACCCTGTGCCAGGGCCTGCCCACCCTGCCAGGGAACAATTCCTCATTCCCAATATCCCATCCAGCCCTGCCCTCTGGCACTGGGAAGCTGTTCCCTGGGTCCTGTATCTCCATCCCTTGTCCCCAGTCCCTCTCCAGCTCTTCTGGAGCCCCCTTTAGGCTCTGGAAGAGGCTCTGAGTTCTCCCTGGAGCCTTCTCCTCTCCAGGTGAGCACCCCCAGCTGTGCCAGCCTTCCCTGTTCCTGCTCACTCCAGACAAGTCCCATGTTGGAGGTGTGTGGAAGTTCCTCAGCACTTGGAACGAGCAGGACCCACATCTGGCTGGGCTTTCATCCCCTGCTCTGAGCAGAGGTGCTGGGTGCTCACACCCAGCTCATCCTCCTACCTCTGGATTCCCTTGGATTCCCTTCCCCACCCCTTCCTGGAGAACAGGACTGGGACACAAATTTCCTCCCTGCTTTGGAACGGGTGCAGCTTCTCCACTGTTTAATCCTGCAGTTCCAAGGGTGTCTCTGGCCTTCTGAGCCCGTGGGTGACATTAATTAATGTGACCCTGGGGCCCTGCTGTCCCCATCAGTGCTTTCAGAGGGTTGGTGCCTGCAGGGAGGAACCAGCAGGGCCTTTCCTAAGTTCTCCCTTCATTTCAGGAGCACACAGAATCCTGGCAGCAGAAATCATGTTGCAGAGGAGGATTTCTCTCATTTTCAGGGCTTTTTCTGCACATTTGGAAATGTTGATACACAACATCTTGGTTTAACCCACTGTGGTGCAGGAGCAGCCAGGGCTGAAGGGCCTGAGGGTGGCTCTAGGCTTGGTATCAAATATTTACTCCTCACTCCTGTTTGATCTGAAGATGTGAGTCTGTGCAAGGTCACCATCCTCAGACTGAGCTAATCCCTGTGCTCTTGGCTGCTTTAAGGAGGTTAAGCCCTGCTTTTTGCCAGCTTTTCCTATAAGATCATTGTGCAAAGAAAGGAGTGTTATTCCTGTGAATTTTCTTTGTCCAAGCTGACTCTGAGTTGAATTCCTACCTTGAAATTGTTCCTGTGTCTCGTTTTATTGGTGGAAATAAAAAGCAATAAGCTGTTTACACCTTGGTAAAAAATTTAGAAATAGAGGAAATCTTGCAGGAAATCTTTTTTTCTCTTAGGGTTTCCAGTCTGGGGTGGAGATCAAAGGAGCCTTGAGCTCTTGGATGCTCATGTGTATGAAACTGGACCTCTGAACCCATGAGATTTTCAGAACACTGCTTCACAGGAAATATTTATTGTTCTAAGGGGGAAAAAATCCCCAGGAGTTTACTTGTAAGTGACTATTTTCCAAAAGAAATATTCCCCAGCTGAAAAAGTGGGGCATGAAAATGACTTCCACACTGAGGCATGAATTTCTTGGTTTTTCCCATCTTCTTCTAACCCCCCAGAGGCCTCATGAGCCAGTTACACACATATTTTTCCTTCCTTTAAAAGCTTTGCTAAAATCCAGGGTATTGTTGGGATGGGTAGGAGCTGGAGTTGGCTCTGGTAATGAAAATGTGACTGGTTTTGTTTGGTATCTTTAAAAAGCACTGAGAGCTGCAAGTTGGCTCCTCCCCTGCTGTGTTCCCTGAAGGGACACAATGGTCCCAGATGAAGAATCAGAGACTCCCAAACTGGGACTGGAAGGACCTTAAAGCCCACCCAGTGCCACCCCTGCCATGGGCAGGGACACCTTCCACTGTCCCAGGCTGCTCCAAGCCCCAAAGTCCAGCCTGGCCTTGGGCACTCCCAGGGATGAGAATCGCCCACCTTGGCTGAGTTGAGGGTCCAGGAAGGCTCTTGGAAGTGGGATGAGTTCCAGATGGAAGGACCTCAAAGCCCACCCAGTGCCACCCCTGCCATGGGCAGGGACACCTTCCACTATCCCAGAGTGTTTCAAGCCCCAAAGTCCAGCCTGGCCTTGGGCACTCCCAGGGATGGGAATTGCCCACCTTGGCTGAGCTGAGGGTTCAGGCTGGCTCTTGGAAGTGTGATGAGTTCCAGATGCTGGCTGGGAGAGCAGAGCAGTGCAGCTGATAAGGATGAGGCTGATAAGGATGTCCTTTGCTCCCTAGTCCCAGGATAAGAGATCAAATCCTGTGGATACCTCTCGGTGTTGATTGGGAGCTTGGTACCCTCGCTCTGCTCACCTTTGCTCTGAAAGTCTGATTAAGTTATAACCTTGTGGAGGCAGGGAAGCTCAGGCAGGTGTTTAGGTCTGACTTAGATTTCCCCTCTTGAGTTTCCTGCCCCGTGGCAATCCTGGCAGCTTTTCCCTGGCATCCCCTGTGTGCCCATATGTGGAGCAGAGCCTTTGATCCACAGCGCTGGCGGGACCTGCGTGCACAAAATTCTTCATTTCCCTTCACCTCCCAAAAAAACAAGAACCAGAAGCAAAGAGCTGGCCTTGGGCTGCTTAGGGATTTGAAGATATCAGACAGGATATGAATTTTCACGCAGGCAGTTTGCTGGAAGCCAGTGGAAGTGAGACAGGAGCATTAAATGCTGGAGCTCAGCTCCTCCTCTCTTCAGCACACTGTTTGAAATGAGTCCCTAGAAACATGTTTGTATTTTTGTCTGTTGGAGATGAGGAGTTGAGGTCCTGTTTTGAAAATGTGCAAATGGTCTTGGGAGTATGGGGGACTTATCAAAACCCATTCTGTGTGTCAGGGATCTTGTGGGGTGCAAGCAGCCCCTCCTGGGGTTTGTCACAGCTGCTGATTCCCACAAAATGTGGGAATCCTTTCTTGCTGGGAACTGTGGTTTGCTTTTCCTATCCAGTGCTGGCTCCCTGGGCTTTTTTAGGGGATGGAGCCCACTCCATGGCCAGCAAATGGAGGTTGATTGCTTTCTGAAGTGTTTGAAGTTGGATTGATCTTGGATTCCAACCCTGGGATGGCTCAAGTCTTGCAGAGTTTTGGTGCTGTCACCTAACATGTATGGTTAGGTTGGGTTCATCATTCAAGACACATCTCAAAGGACTGAAGGGAAACCTTTTCAAGCTCAAACAAGCCTCACTTGATCCATCTGGAATTTTTTTTTTTCCATGGAACTTGCTGTGTTTTATGCTCTCTGGTCCTTCCAAGCTGCATGAAGTGACACCAGGCTGAGAAGCTGTGCAGGTGTTTTAGTGAAAAATTTGGGTTCCTGCATCAACTTCAGCCATGTGGTGTTTCTTAGGGATACTTCAGGCTGACCTGGGCAGATCCATCTGAGGAAAAACTGAGAGAATCCCTTAGAAGGGTCTGTGGGAAATGCCTGGAAATGCTGCAGGAACATGGGGCAGGAAGGGAGCAGTGAGCATGGAAACAATCTTTAGAAGGAGTTTAACACAAAATTGATGGCAAACAGCTCAGATATCAGGATGTCTAACTGAATAAATACCTGGAAGCTGCACAGGGAGCATCCCTTGGAACAAAGCTGAGTGTTTAACGATAAACTTTTGAAAGCTCATTAATGCACACAGGGTTGGAATGTCCCAGGAGAAGGCTGTTCCTGTGGATTCAGTTTTTCTTGCCATGAATATGCATTGCCATGGAGTCAGCTCTGCCAAGAGGTCCTCCCTAGGCAGCTCTCCAAGGTTCCTGGGCTGGAATTGCACCTTTCTGCCTGCGCTCCCTGGAGCTGCTGAGTGCTGGAGTCTCCCTGGCTGGAATTTTGGCAAGGAGGGGGGGAAACTGGAGCAGGTGGAGTGTCTGGTTGTGCTGTTGTTGTTGGGAAGGATGAAAGTTTGACAAGAAAGTCTCACAGATACGTGTGCTTAGCAGAAAGATTTTTGAATGTAGAGTCTGAAGAAGGAATAGAGATGGAAGCAAGTTTTGATATAGAAGAAAAGAATTGCTGAGCCAGTCTGACTGGATAACCAAAAAGGCAAAGGGTGTGTTAGTTAGAAGGGGTTTTTCTGACTTAGAGCAAAGGATAAACCCACCTCAAACATCAAAAAACATCAAGAAGATGTTTTTTCCAAGCAGAAAGAGAGCACAGGCAAACAAGGCAGCAAATGTTGCAAGTAGAGAGTTGTGCTGTTGTGCCTGTTTGTGCCATGATGTTCTGTGGCATTGCCACATTGTGGGGGTGTGTTGGAGTCCTGGATGCTGAGAATTTTAAACTTTCTGTGCTGAAAGGCACAGATCCTCAAGAGAATACTGCATTTGACCTGAGGCCGTGGAGAAGGCTTCCAAAATTGATTGATAACATGGGATTACGGGTGTGTAATTTGAATAGAAGTGTGTAATATCACATGGTAGAAAACTTAGAGTTGAAGGTTTTAGAATGTAGTAATACCTATAAAGCTAAGATAGAAGTTTTAAGGCAGTGGCTGGTCCCTCTTCTCCACCTTCTTCTTCATGAGTTTAGGTGGTGTTTTATAATTAGACAGAAAAATCCACATTGTGAGGCACAAAAGATTGGTTATTGAGTTAAAAGTGAAAATAATTTAGGTGTCATTTCTTAATTAGATAGTTTAGCCTTAAAAGACCTTGTAGAGAGAGACAGTTAGCCCTTCTGTAGCTTGTTAGTGAAATGCTGTAGAACTCACGACCTGTAAGACTGTAATATCAATAAGAAATAGTAAACATTTGAGCCCAAACATGTCTCTAGCACTTCAATCCCAACCTTAGCAGAAGCAGAAAAGAACATAAAGAATCAACTGTGGTGGAATGTGGGTGGCATATTCCTTCCCACATCAGGAGCAAGGCGAGGTTGGTAGTGCTGCTACTGCCTTCAGCTCAGTTGTCCCAAATACTTGTGAAGACAAATTGCTCAGATTTGCCACCTGTCACCCCTTCCTGAACTCATTAAAGCAATTCCCTTCCCTAAGCTGGAAATCTGCCCCAAAAGGTGCCCCAGGGCTTTGTTTCTACACTTGGGGACATTCCCAGCAGCATGTGAGGGAGATGTGTGGGATGAGGCTGGCAAGTGAAGAAGAAGGATTAGTTTCTGTTTTAAAACTTTTGTTTTATATATCTAAAACATATATATTTATATTTGTATAAATAGATGTAATTTATCACTATTATATATAATTATTGTAATAGAAAAATATATATTATTTATATTTATAATTTATATATATTATATATTATTATATTTTAAAATTTTAAATGTAAAGGTTTTTATTATGTGATATATACTTTTATTTAAATTATATATTTCTAATTTTAGTTTTATTATTTAATTTTTGAAGGTTTTTTTAAGGTTTTAGGTTAAATGTAGCATTTTTTGGGAGGTTAGTGTTTGTTAGTATAGAAAGTTTAAAATTTTCAGTTTCCAGGGTTCCAGCAGTAGGAGATGACAGCAGGAATATTTACCAGTGTGAGGATGTGTCTGTGCACTCAGAGGCTCTGTCCTAGGGGTGCCAGGGAATTGCATTTTGGATTTCACGGAGCTCTTCCCTTTTCTTTTCTCCTCAGGAAATAGCCAATTGCAATGCAAATTGCCTGGCAATTGATTCTCAGCCAAATCAATTTCTGAAGGGAATTTTGTTATTCTAACAGTCTCTAATGCACAGCCACTATTAAAGGTTAAGAACTTGAGGGAAAAAAAGAAAAAACGGGAAAATTGAGAGCAGAACTCCATTACTGAGGTATTCACCTTCTTCCGTACAGGAAAAGCACAAGGCCTAAAGCTTTCACAAGGAGCTGTTGATGATTTCCAGTAGATCAGAATGTAATTAAATCAATTTTCTATTAATGTGCTTTAATCATTAAGAAAAGCTCATTAGGCAGCTTTTCATCCTGTGTCAGCAGCATCTTGTTTGGGGTAAGACCTGAGGATCCAAGGCTTACAACACAGATGATGATAATCAGCCTGTAATCCAGCTCTGAGCTGTGTTAAAGTATTGATTTGTTACAAAAACAACCCCAAAACACGTTCTGCAATTGAAACATCCCCACTATTGGCTGCAATTGCTGCAACAGAGCTCCTGTTAAAAAATCTGAGCTCCCCAGGCTGCTCCTGCCTCCTTCCTCCACAGCTCCTCTGTGAGATTTTTTGACCCTGGCAGGACACTGAGTGACTCAGGATCAGTGACAGGGGATGCTCACGGTGGCCTGGGGGTGAAAACAGCTTCTTACTGAACATTCCCTTCCTCTGAAGGGCTGGTGTGCAGAAATTCAGTGTGAAAATTGTTTCTTTGGCCTGGGAATGGCTGATTTTCCACTCTGCCTTTGTTCTGTGCCTATGGACTAGGGCTGATTTTTAAGGAGGTTTAAGAGTTAATCACCCAGTCCCAAGGAAATCTGGGAGGGGAGATTTTAGGCAAAGTCCACGTGGACCTGGAATTGTAAAAAGAAATATTTAGAGCTTGGTTTAATAATGTTCCAGTACAAATTTGCAGGTTGAAAGCAGCTGTTGTGTGGCTGAGGAGGGGCAGGACAGGCAGGATGGAGCTGTTTCCCTGGAAAAGATGGAGAGGAGGGGGATAAGCCACACGTGGAAGGGGAAAACAAATCAGATGGAGCTGCTGGAATGATGATGAGGATGGGAGCAGCAGCCTGGGAAGGCTGGGGAATCAGGAACAGCCTCAGGGTTTCTGGTGGAGCAGGGACACCACCAGCAATAGGAGAATGGGGATGTGGAGCAAGTTTGGTCAGGCTGGGAAAAGAGGCTCCTCAGTGAATTAAAGCTGGAGGTGACAAGGCAAGAGTTCATCTTTTCATCTCTCCTTGCCTCTGAAGGTCTGGATTCAGAAGGGAGTGTCCAAAGGGGAACTCTTTGTGTCCAAAGGGGAACTCCCCGTGCATATTCTGCAGAAATGAATTCACTGGGAACTCTTTGTTCAGGGAAAAAGGAAAGGACAGGGCACAAGTGAACAGATTTCAAATAAGCAAATGTAAAGAGCCATTTCAGCAGGACAGGCAGGTGGCCAGGGGACAGTCAGAGCACCTCAGGGTACAAAAGCCTCTCTGAGCTGGACAGGTCACGGGCTGGCAGCAGACACACAAAAGAAGGTACTGAATTACCTGTGCCAGCAAGAATCACTGGATTTAATACAAAATAAGCTCTGCAGTGAGCTCAGGAGAACGGAACAGGGAAGGCAGAGAACACAGGATCAGCAAGAGGCTTTAATTACCCTCTGTGTGCTGTGGGGAAAGGGCACATTGGGGATTAATCACAGCAAGGTGGAATAGTGTGGGTTGGAAAGGAGCTTGAGAGCTCCCCAGGACAGGACAGGGAGGAGCTCTGCTGCTCCAAGCAGGGTGATGTTCATCTGAGGTCCAGTTTCTCTCTGGAATTTTAAGAATCTCCTCACCAGAGAGTGCTGGGGGAAGTTTGAGCGCTGTTGGAACCCTGGTTGCTGAGAATTTCAGACTTTCTGTGCTGACAGGCACTGACCCCCAAGAGAACACTGCATTTGACCTGAAGCCGTGGAGAAGGCTTCCAAAATGGAATAATAGAATTCAATTCTATCTGAATGAATGACAGAATTCAATCCTTGCCATAATCTGGGATTTTGGGTGTGGAGTTTGAATAGAAGTGTGTGATATCACATGGTGGGAAACTTAGATTTCAAGATTTTAGAATATAGTAACATATATAAACAAGATGGAGGTTTTAGGGCAGAGGCTGGTCCTTCTTCTTCACCTTCTTCTTCACCTTCTTCTTTACCTTCTTCTTCACCTTCTTCACCTTCTTCTTCACCTTCTTTTCCATGGGTTTGGGTTGTTTGTGTAATTGGATAAAAACCACATTGCAGGCCATGGGAGGTTGGTTATTGAGTTAAAAGTAAAAATAATTTAGGTGTCATTTCATAATTAGACAGTTTATCCTTAAAAGGCCTTGTAAAGAGAGAGATGGAGCTCCAGTTTGTAGCAGCAAAGGAAAAAGGAGATCTGCATCTGCCAGAGAGTGACCAAAGGAGGGACACAGGGATGGGGAAGGGTCTGGAGGGGCCACGTGAGGGCACTGGGATTGCAGCAACTCCTAGGGGGACACTCTGGGACTTGGTGACTGGAATTTGCTCTCAGCACAAAATGTTTTATGCTGGAGCCTAAGAAACTGAGAATTTCAGACTTTCTGTGCTGACAGGCTCTGACCCCCAAGAGAACACTGCATTTGACCTGAGGCCATGGAGAAGGCTTCCAAAATTGAATTATAGAACAAGGATTATAGGTGTGGAGTTTGAATAGAAGTGTGTAATATCACACAGTAAAAAACTTTAAACTCTAAGTTTTAGAATATAGTAATATATATAAAGTTTTAAGTTTTAAGACAGAAGCTAATTCTTCTTCTTCATGAGTTTGAGTAATATTGTATAATTAGATTAAAAAGTCCACATTACAGGTCACGAGTAGTTGGTTATTAAGTTAAAAGTAAAAATAATTTAAGTGTCATTTCTTAATTTAACATTTTATCCTTAAAAACCTTATAGAGAGAAAGATACAACTCCATTTTACCTTATTAAAAAGAAGTACTATAGAGCTCACACTTTATAAGACTATAATATCAATAAAAGGACAGCTCAGCTTTGCCACAGAGAGGGGCTTTGGCATCACTGCAGGTAATTTGTAGAAAACCATCAGTTTAATTCAAAAAGCTGGAAGTGTTCTGGGACAAAGGAGAGGTGCCTGGGTTCCTGGCTGTGGGATGTGCAGCACATTTTTGACTCGCCTGCTGAAGCTCTTCCAGTGAATTTCCTGAATTTTTAAAATTTTGCTGAGCCTCTTATTTATAACAGCACCTGTAAGACAATTTTGTTAAACATCTCTTGAGGTCTAATGGCCAAACTTGTTGGTTTTCCTTCAAATCAGAGCACTGCATGGGTTTAGTGTGGTATGGAAAGGAAATAGCCTGAAAAGGTGTGCCATATGGCCCAAATCAGCTGGTTTGGAGCTGCCTTTTTTAAAAACCAGACTGTTAGTGGGATCTAAAGCATCCACACATCCTTTTATCTGGATCTGGGGATCTTCTGCCTCTGCTGTGTCCAGTTCTGGGTCCCCAATCCAGGAAGGACCTGGAGGGGCTGGAGCGTGTCCAGGGCAGGGAACGGAGCTGGGGAAGGGGCTGGAGCCCCAGGAGGGGCTGAGGGAGCTGGGCAGGGGCTGGGCCTGGAGCAAAGGAGGCTCAGGGGGCCCTTGTGGCTCTGCACAACTCCCTGCCAGGAGGGGACAGCCAGGGGGGGTCGGGCTGTGCTGCCAGGGAACAGGGACAGGACAAGGGCAAAGGGCCTCAAGCTGGGCCAGGGGAGGCTCAGCTTGGACAGCAGCAGCAATTTCTGCATGGAAAGGATGGTTAAACATTGGAAGAGGCTCCCCAGGGCAGTGGTGGAGTGCCCATCCCTGCAAGTGTTCAAAAACCAAGGAGATGTGGCACTTGGGTATGTGGTTTAGTGGGCAAGATGCTCTTCTGTCAAAGGCTGGACTTGGTCATCTTGGAGGGCTTTTCCAGCCTTGCTGATTCCATGGTTCTGTGTGGAAATAGCTGATGATTTCCCAGTGGGTGTGGTTTTTTCATGGAGGAGGTACCTGAGCTCACTCCCCCAACCTGCCAGTCTGGGCAGTGGCTGCAGTGGTTTAATTTATTCAATTCAATTCACTTTGCTGCTGCTGGCTCGGGTCCTCCTTCCCACAGACAGCACTGCAGGAACCCAGCTCTGCAAACACCAATTAAGAGGACAGTAAAAGGCACAGTAATTAATTACAGGAATACTGTAAAGCCCCAGTGTTGGGCTTGGCTGTTTGCTACTTGTTGCTGCCTCTACCCTGCAGACAAATGCCAGGGTTGCTGCTGAAGCAGGTTGGGATGTTAAGAGCACATTAAAATGAAGCAGTGTTTGCCTGGGTCACAGCTCCTGTGCTCCCATCTGTCTGTGGGCTCCTTTCCTCCTCCATTTTCCCCAGCAGCAGCCCTGACCTCCCTGTGCCCCCCCGGGAAGGCTCCCTTGAAAAAGCAACTCCCCAAACCCCCCTGGCTGAGCGTTTTGTGCCATTTAACACTTTGGCCACGTTGTTTACAGAGTCAAATGTTTGTGTGGCATTGCTGGGGATGGGCTTAGTGCTGCAGCACGGAGTCCTGGGATGATTTGGGTGGGTAAAGACCTTAAATCTCATCCCATGCCATGGGCAGGGACACCTCCCACTGTCCCAGGCTGCTCCAAGCCCCAGTGTCCAGCCTGGCCTTGGGCACTGCCAGGGATCCAGGGGCAGCCCCAGCTGCTCTGGGCACCCTGTGCCAGGGCCTGCCCACCCTGCCAGGGAACAATTCCTCATTCCCAATGTCCCATCCAGCCCTGCCCTCTGGCACTGGGAGTCATTCCCCCTTGTCTTGTCACTCCATCCCTGGTACAGAGTCTCTCTCTGTGTTTCCTGTAGCTCCTTCAGGCCCCAGTTTGGTGACCCCAGAGCTTCTCCTCTCCAGGTGAGCCCCCCCAGCTGTGCCAGCCTTTCCTCCCAGCAGAGCTGCTCCATCCCTCTGCCCATCCTGGTGCCTGCCCTGGGCTCTCTCCCACAGCTCCAGGTCCTTCCAGCAGAGCTGAGGAGCAAAGCTCTGCAGGTTTTGATTTCTTTCTTCAGGAAGAGAAATTGGGATCTGTCAACAGCCTTAGATGAACCTTTCTTATCATTAAAAGTATAACAAGAGGCTCAGCTCTAAATTAGGGGTTCAAGGGTGTTTAGGATCTCAGACTGGTTAGGGTTGGAAGGCACCAGTCCCAAAAAAGGCTGTAGCTGTAGAACAACTTGTAGAACTCTCAGACTTTTCCCACCATGGATTGGAAGCATTTTATTGTATCTTAAAGGATGCAATTAATGTGTTGTAGAGACACAGATCAGCCTTCTTTATTCACTCAGGTGGTTTAAAAGAAAGGATCCTTTGAAGAAAAATGTCAGGTTAATTGCCAGACATAATTGCATTATGGCAGAGAAAAGAGTTGTAACAAGGCCCTGAATTCAAGGCCAGTATTTCTGATGTCTGCACTGCCTGGGATTGTTTTAATTTAGTTTAAAGTTTTATTCAGCTTCATTTTCAGGAAATGAAAGGAAGAGGAAGAGCTCTCATTTTCAGGAAACTTTCTTTAGTGGGGAATGCAAGACCGAGATATTTCCAGCTTAGCCAGCAGAGATGGGGATTTGTGTGCTGTTCAAAGACAACTTTTTCAGTGCAATGAGAGGAGATAAGATCCAGCTGGTAGCACCAATAATAGCAATTTTTTAATTTCAGAGAACCAGGCCTATCTCTCTGCTTCATTAATGGTCTGTGCTGCTTAAATCCAGTGAGGGCAATGAGCAAAAGGGTCACATTCTGGCTCCCATCTCTGGTTTTGGGCTGCAGCTCCCCAACTGTTGTCCTGATATGGAAAATCGTGGAATATCCTGACTGGGAATGGACTCACACTGTCAAAGGTATCAGCAAAACCAAGCTTTAATATTAAAGCTATTATTATTAATATTTAAATTAATTTGCAAAAGCACAGCCATGTTGGATGGCAAGGATTGCTCTGCTCCTTCCTGTGTGGATAATGCACATAAAGGAAAATCAAATTAGAGTTGAGTTGTGCTGGTGGATACAGAGCTCAAAGGGTGAGGGGAGATGGCCTCAAGCTGGGCCAGGGGAGGCTCAGCTTGGACAGCAGCAGCAATTTCTGCATGCAAAGGGTGCTCAGGCCTTGGCAGGGGCTGCCCAGGGAGCTTTGCAGTGCCCATCCCTGGAGACACTCAAAAAATGAGTAAATGCAGCACTCAGTGCTCTGGGCATGAAGGGATTTGGTCAAAAGTTGGACTTGGTGATATTGGAGGGCTTTTCCAGCCTCGGTGATTCTGGGATTTTGTGATTTCTTCACACTGAGTTTGACCTGTGTGTGGATTGCAGCACTTACTGGAGCAACATCCAGAATCTGTCCCCCAGGAATCTACAGGATAATTTCACTTCTGAGGAGGTTTTCTGGTGATACTGAGAGCCCTAGTCTCCTTTACTATAATTTATTTCCATTGTTGAACACTTAGAATTTAAATTCACAGGATGCCAGGGTGTGTGAGGCTGCAGGAGCTCAGTGGGCACCTGGGGTCCCCTCCCTGCTCCAGCAGGGCCATCCCAGAGGCCAGGGCACAGCATTGTGTGCAGCCAGCTGTGGCCCAGCCCCAGGGAGGAGAGCCCCCAGGCTGTGTGGGCAATGTGCTCAGGGCTGGGCAGTGCCCAGGGCAGAAGTTGTGCCTCCTGTGCAGGGCAATTGCTGGGCTCAGGCCCTGCCCGTGGCTCTGGGGCCATTGCTGGGCCCCGGAGCAGAGCCTGGGCCCTGCTCTGCCCCTCCCTGCAGCCAGGGCCAGCCAGGCCTGAGGGCCCCTCTCAGCTGGGGCTCCTCTCCAGGCTGAGCAGCCCCAGCTCCCTCAGCCTTGCCTGGGCACCCACAGCCTCCAGGCCCTTGCTCAGCACAGGCCCTTGTGCCTCCTGTGAGGGGGAATCGCTGGGCTCAGTCCTTGCCCATTGCTCAGGGTTGGCTCAGCTGGTGAAAGCCATCAGACAGTGATGCCTGTTGGTATTTTGAGTGTTTTATGAGCATCCTTTGCCATCTGAGTGTGTTCTATCAATAGTTCAGTTCTGTTCAGCTTAGTTCAATCTCTGTACCCTATTTTAATCTTGTTTTTCATCACAAAACCAAGCATTTTTGCTAATCTGGGCCTGAAGCACGGCGGGGAGATGGGAGCCTGGTGGTGCTCAGTGCAGAAGCTGGCCCAAAGGAACATTGCTCTGTTTAAAAATTCCCTCACGATCCCCTGGCCTGGAATGCTAATGAGGACCCGAGATAATGGGAGGAGATAATGTTCCTGCCTGGGCTGGGGAATTTGCTGGAGGGAAGGAGGAAAACATCGGTGTGGAAAATTGCACAGTGGCAGCAAGGGCTGAGTGTTCCTCACTCTGCACTTAACACAGGCTGAACACAGATTTTAGGGCTCTTGCATGCCCTCAGCTCAGCTTTGGTGTAAATACAAACCTTGCTCTGGAAAGAGCATTTCCCCTGCTGCTTTGTGGTGCAGGAGTGTTTTCAGCACTCCAAGGAAAATGAAGATAAGGATTCTGAAAGGAGATTGGGCAAGGAAGGGAGAACAGAAAATCCCCAGGGATGGTGTGATGGAGGGGAGGGAACCAACTTGTTTCTACAGAGTAAATCATGGAGTCATAGAATCATTAAGGTTGGAAAAGGCCTTTAAACCATTAACGCTGGAAAAAGACCTTTAAAATCATCTAGTCCAGCACCATTAACCCACTTGTGTCCCCAAGTGTCACATCCTCAGGTCCTATGAACCCTTCCAGCCATGGGGACCCCACCACTGCCTTGGGCAGAAATATCCAGGTTTCCCTGTTGGACAGGAGGAGCCTTTGAATGGACAAGGCTTTACAGGTTGGGCTTAGAATGCTGCCTTTAAGTTTGCTTAATTAAAGGCTGGACAAATGAGTTGGATTTTCCTGTGCTGGTGTGTTTGTGCCCTTTGTGTTTGTTCAGTTCACACTGTCCTAGGCCAGATTCCATCCTGCAGCCTTGTCTCTTCTGTCCCTGTTCTGGTGAAGGAGGAGGTGCCTGGCACTACATTTTATTCATTCCTATTTTCCAAGGCTTGGACAGTGCTGATGTTCCTACTAAAACAATTTTGGTTGGGGCAAACCCCCTTTTTTCCTCACCCTCCATCCATAGCAACATTCCTGGCCATGCCCCTGGACTGGGACAGAGCTGAGGGAATAATTTTTTTGTTTTGTTTTTTTTTTTGCTGGGCTCAGCCACAGCTCCTGGTGAGTCCAGACTTCAGAGGATGATGCTGGAATTTCATGCTGCAGGGGCCTCAATATTCAAATGGATTCATTTTTCCAAGCATTCGCCTCTAGAAGCTGAGGTTTAAATCCCCAGGTGTGTGTATTTGTGCAAAGTGATCACTGAGATAAGAGGATACAAGGGAAGAAGGCCTCAGCTACATCACTGATAAGGGTTTTTTGCCCTTTAACTTGTCCCATTCAGCCAGAATCTGCTCAAGCAAAGCAGTTCAGGCTGTAATTGCTGTGTAGGGATCAGAGGGGGAGATTTTTTTTTCTGGAGATGAGTGGAGAAGCTTTTCTGCAGCTCCTGAGCTCCCCTGACATCAGCTGTGGACTCATATTTGTGGTATTTTGTGTGTCCCTCAAAGCTGAATCCATGGGGTGGCAGGGATGAAGGTGTCCTTCCAAAGCAGGAAGATGATTTTTGCTTCTTGGTTGTGCTCCACCATGGAAGTTCTCCAGAGCAGCCTCCTAGCCCTGGTGTTTTTAGTGGATTTTAGTGATTTCAGTGACACTGGATTGGATTTAATCTGGAAAACTGCTGAATGGAATCTGGAGGTGACACCTTGGCCTCAAATCCTGGGAACATATATAGATACACAGAAGTCCATAAACCCCCTCCAGGGAATTGTTCCATGGATTAATTTCCTTTGGTTTTGGCTCCCTGCTAAAGGAGGGGATGCTTTGGTTCTTCCTTCAGGGGATGGGGCTCCTGCTTCCAGCTGTGGAGCACACCTGGGGTGGGGAACACACCTGGTGAGGGATGTTGGGGTCTGGGATGGAGAGGAACATACGTGGTGAGGGATGTTGGGATGTTGGGGTGAGGGATGGTGGGGAACACACCTGGTGAGGGATGTTGGGGTGTGGGATGGAGGAGAACACACCTGGTGAGGGATGTTGGGGTGTGGGATGGACAGGAACACACCTGGTGAGGGATGTTGGGATGGTGGGGAACACACCTGGTGAGGGATGTTGGGGTGAGGGATGATGGGGAACACACCTGGTGAGGGATGTTGGGATGTTGGGGTGAGGGATGGAGGAGAACACACCTGGTGAGGGATGTTGGGATGTTGGGGTGAGGGATGGAGGAGAACACACCTGGTGAGGGATGTTGAGCAGCAAACACCTTTCCTGTATCCTGGGGAAGCCACCTTCAGCACTAGGAGGAAGGAAAAGTTCATTTCAAAGATGTTTTTGGGGTTTTTTTTTGCTGCTGCTGTCTGGGAATTGCATTTTCTTTTCTTTTTTTTTTTTTTTTGCGTGGGCTCACAAAATAGGAGTTCATTACCACGGGCTCACAAAATAAAAATTCATTGGGTAGTGATGCTGTTATAAAACATTTTATTTTCATCTTTTGCTTTGTTTGGCTTCATGTTCAGAGAGAAACAAGCAGGTGCTGCTCCTCTGGCCCTGCAGTCACCGTGTTGTGGTGTGGTTTTCTCACTCCTCCACACTGCTCTGCTGCCCACCCACTCTGAAAACATGGAATGGATTATTTCCAACGTTTTACATTTTGTGGAGACTTAAATGATCCAAAGTATTTGCTTCCAATCTGAGGGGATCTATAGGGAAGCTGGAGAGGGACTTTCTGTCAGGGACTGGAGTGACAGGATAAGGAGAATGGCTTCAAATAGGAAGAGGGGAAATTTAGGTGGGACATTGGGAATGAGGAATTGTTCCCTGGCAGGGTGGGCAGGCCCTGGCACAGGGTGCCCAGAGCAGCTGGGCTGCCCCTGGATCCCTGGCAGGACTTTGGGGCTTGGAGCAGCCTGGCACAGTGGAAGGTGTCCCTGCCATGGCAGGGGTGGCACTGGATGGGCTTTGAGGTCCTTTCCCAAACCACTCTGGGATTCCAAGTTGCTCCCTGCTGGATATGAAGCTCCCCCATGATGATTTCAAACACAAAAGAGGTTTAAGCTGTATTTTGTGGGGATTTGGAGGGAACATAAGTTGGCATCTGGTGTAACTTTGCACCCACCCACCTGCCTGATCACAGACAGGCTGGGGGATGGCAGGGATCTCGTCTGGAGTCTCTGCCTCGCTTTTTCCAAAAATATTCCCTTGCTTTGGCCTCTCCATGGTGCAGAGTTGCATTTTTGCTTTCCTTACACACGGCAGGGTTTGTGTGCCCCCGTCCCTGGGTGAGCTGGGAAATCTCCATGTCCATTCCTTTCCTGCAGAAACTCTTGTGCTGTTCATAAATCCTGTTCATGGATTTAATTTGGTGCAGCTGCACCTCCAGGGTTGTGTCCAGTCTTGGGTCCTCCTGGCCAGAGAGCCCTGGAGGGGCTGGAGTGTGTTTTACTCACCTGCTGGAGCTCTTCCAGTGAATTTCCTGAATTTTTTTAAGTTTTCTGAAGCCTCTTATTTATAACAGTGCCTCTAAGACCATTTTGTTGCACATCTCTTGAGGTCTAATGGCCAAACTTGTTGGTTTTCCTTCAAATCAGAGCACTGCATGGGTTTAGTGTGGTATGGAAGGGAAATAGCCTGAAAAGGTGTGCCATATGGCCCAAATCAGCTGGTTTGGAGCTGCCTTTTTTAAAAACCAGACTGTTAGTGGGATCTAAAGCATCCACACATCCTTTTATCTGGATCTGGGGATCTTCTGCCTCTGCTGTGTCCAGTTCTGGGTCCCCAGTCCAGGAAGGACCTGGAAGGGCTGGAGCGTGTCCAGGGCAGGGAACGGAGCTGGGGAAGGGGCTGGAGCCCCAGGAGGGGCTGAGGGAGCTGGGAAGGGGCTGAGCCTGGAGCAAAGGAGGCTCAGGGGGCCCTTGTGGCTCTGCACAACTCCCTGCCAGGAGGGGACAGCCAGGGGGGGCCGGGCTGTGCTGCCAGGGAACAGGGACAGGACAAGGCCAAAGGGCCTCAAGCTGGGCCAGGGGAGGCTCAGCTTGGACAGCAGCAGCAATTTCTGCATGCAAAGGGTGCTCAGGCCTTGGCAGGGGCTGCCCAGGGAGCTTTGCAGTGCCCAGCCCTGCAGGTGTCCCAGCAAGGGCTGGAGGTGGCACTCAGTGCTCTGGGCTGGGGACAAGGTGGGCACTGGGCACAGCTGGCACTCCATGGGCTGGCAGGGATTTTCCAGCCTCAGGGACCCTGGGGTTCTGTCACTCCTGTGGCTCTGATGTGTGGGAAATCTGTGGGGGAGTCCCCTGTGCACATCCATCCACACTGAGCACAGCCCTGCTTTTAGGATCTTTATTCCACCTGTATTAAAATCCATTAATTCCCCAAGGAAATGACCTGAGGCTGTCCTTAGGCATGGAGAAGTCTCCAAACATGCAGTGCAGCCCCAGCAGCATGGATGGAATCACATCAGCTGCCTCTGAAGTGATCAGGAAGGAGCTCACACAGCAATTCTGCCCTTCTGGGGGGCTCTTTGGCTGATCAGCACACCAGCCAGCCTGGTGCCAAGCAGCAGCACAGCAAAGGATGTTCAGGGCTGATTAAAGAGGGGGAAAAAAAAAAAAAGCTCATTATGTGAACTAGGGGAAGGATTTATTCCATGGAAATCCAGAGCAAGCCTTCAGAAATGTTGATTTCTCAGTTCTGAATAGGAACAAGAGGGTTCTTCATTATTTGTGAAAACAAAACAAAACCCTCCAGTCAAAAGTTGATTTTTTTTGAATCATAGAAATCAGTGATCATTCCTGCAGCTTTGTACTTATGTCATGTAATGTTTTTTTGTTTGTTTGCTTGTTTTAAACCCCCAAAACAAGGCAATGTTTTCATAGCTTTGTTGGCCTCCCAGGCAAACTCTTCATTGGCCCAGGTCTGATCAGCTTGCATCCACCCCTGCTCTGTGGGGAGAGACAAACCTTGTGCTCCCTCTGACAATTCTCCTTTTTTCCCATTGAAGTGATTCACTAACACAACACAAAAAGCCTGAATTCTTCAAAAAAGCTTCTAAAAAAGGAGCTGGAGTGCTTGAGCAGTGGCTGGGGCAGGAGTTTCAGTGCTTAATTTCTGTTTTCTCTGGGTGTGCAGTGAGCTCTGTGCCCTGGGGGGTTCCTGAGCAGAGGTGTGAAGGGGTTGGTGGCTGTACAAGGCTTTTCCTTGCACACCCTGGAGCCCTTTTCCCACCAGCACTGTTTAAACCATGTGGATTTCTGGTTTGGAATAATTTTGCAGCACAAGGCATCTGCTGTACTTGAAAGAAGGCTCACATACAAGGGATTAGACACAAAGGTTAAATCTAGATTCATTTTCCCCAGATTCTGGAGGAAAAAAAGTAATTTTCCTCCTGTTTTCTCCCTGGGGGAGAGTGGAAACCAAATTACATCAAGGAGAAGCTGTTTGCTTTTCCCTGGCTCAGGGGAGAGCAGGGTCCTGCTGAGGGCAGCGGGTTTTCCTTGGCCCTGAGCTCTGGGCTTGGGACTCTGGGGAGTCTCTGGTCCCTCTTGGGGCCATCCTGAGTGCTCTTACACCCTGTGCTGGCTCACCCTCATTTTCCTCATCCAGAATGGGGTCACAGAATTCCAGAATGGTTTGGGAAGGGATCTTAAATCTGTCTCCACCCCTGCCATGGGCAGGGACACCTTCCACTGTCCCTGGTCCTCCCAGCCCCAGTGTCCAGCCTGGCCTTGGGCACTGCCAGGGATGCAGGGGCAGCCCCAGCTGCTCTGGGCACCCTGTGCCAGGGCCTGCCCACCCTGCCAGGGAACAATTCCTCATTCCCAATATCCCATCCAGCCCTGCCCTCTGGCACTGGGAAGCCATTCCCTGTGTCCTGGCACTCCAGAACCTTGTCCAAAGCCTCTCTCCATCTTGTAGCTCCATCAGGCCACAAATTGGTCACCCCAGAGCTTCTCCTCTCAGGGCTGAACAATCCCAACTCTCCCAGCAGAGCTGCTCCATCCCTCTTGATCAAACATGATCCTTCAAACCCCAGCAATCAGGGGCTTTGCTCCATCCTTGCTGTTCAGAAGAGACATTTTCCTCATGATGTTCAACCTGCAGAGATGTCCACCTGTTTCAGGGCTCTGCTCTGTGCCCAGCAATGTGTTCCTGCTGTTGTCCCTGTGCTGGAGGAGCTGCTGATGTCTCACCACGTGGCTGTGGCTGTGATTGTCCCTCACTCCTGGGCAGGAGCTGTTCCCAGCCCCCAGGAGCACGAGGTACTGAGACAGCTGAAGGGACACGCTCCATTAGCAGCTGAGATTTGCTGATCCCCCTTAAATTGTTTTTTAAGGAGTTTTCATTTCACTGTTTTGTTTTCATCAGCAAAAGGGCACAGTGAGAAAAATCCTTCCCGTTGGCATTTCCCACTGGTTTTCACAGAATTCACAAAACTCACAGAATTCACAGAACCACTGGGTTGGAAGAGACCTCCAAGATCATCGAGTCCAACCCAGCCCCAACACCTCAACCAAACCCTGGCACCCAGTGCCACATCCAGGCTGGTTTTAAACACATCCAGGGATGGTGATTCCACCACCTCCCCAGGCAGACCATTCCAGAACTTTATCACCCTTTCTGTAAAAAACTTTTTCCTAACATCCAACCTGTATTTTCCTTGGCACAGCTTAAGGCTGTGTCCTCTCATTCTGGAGAAAGAGCCCAACCCCAGCTGAGCACAGCCACCTTTCAGGAGCTGTAGAGAATGACAAGGTCACCTCTGAGTCTCCTTTGAGAGAGTTTTTCTCTGCTCAGGGGTTTGGAAAGGGCCTTCAGAGCACAACAAGGCTCACTTTTGGCTGCACTTCCAATTGGGAAGTTTCAACACCAACCTGAGGAAGGTTGGGTTTTTCCCCCCCGTTCATGCTGAATCTCAGTGACTCTTGAGGTGATGGCACCCAACCTTTGGTTTTGTCAAGCCACCAGGAAGGGTTCAAGAGGCAGGTGGATGTGGCACTTGGGGATGTTGGTTAGGGGTGGCCTTGGCAGTGCTAGGAGAATGGTTGGACTGGATGATTTTAGAGTGGTTTTCCAACCAAGATGATTCTAAAGTAGCCTCTGGGTTTGGTTTTTTTTGTAGTTAGGTGGTGCTGGATTTGCTCTCCTGCTCTGGCAGAGGTGGCTGGAGATTGGTAGGGTCAATAGCAGCAGAAAATCTGTGGGAACTGAATTATCATGAGGGTCATGTAGGTACTTGAGGGTCTGTGGTGGTGGAAGCTGTTGTGATGCCACACAGAAGATTCTGGGTTATAGAGTGGCTGAACTCTGAATGAGTGTAAGAGAGCTGGAGAGGGACTGGGGACAGGACACAGGGAATGGCTCCCAGTGCCAGAGGGCAGGGATGGATGCGATCTTGGGAATGAGGAATTGTTCCCTGGCAGGGTGGGCAGGCCCTGGCACAGGGTGCCCAGAGCAGCTGGGGCTGCCCCTGGATCCCTGGCAGTGCCCAAGGCCAGGCTGGACACTGGGGCTTGGAGCAGCCTGGGACAGTGGAAGGTGTCAGGGATGGGACTGAATGATCTTGAAGTGTCCCTCCCACCCCAAACTATTCCATGATTCTGTGTTTTTATGGATGTGTGAGATGAGGGGCAGACCACCTTCACTTGATAGGATCTCACAGTCCATCCCTTAGGACTAGGGGTGTCCTCCTGGCTGGATCTTCTCTGTTTGTTTCTTTTCATGATCTCTCCCCTTCTCTTAAAATTTGGAATGTCACTGGTGACCCACATGTCCTGGGCTGTCCCCTCCTCTGTTCACCCTCTGGTTACATTGAGGGGGTGCATGAATCCAGCATAAAACAGGCTATAACAGGGCTGGATTTCTGCTTTCTATTGCTTCAAATGCAGCTTCTACAAGAAAAATCCATTTTTTCCTAGAATTCCCCTTATTTTTCAAGTAGTCCTCAACATGTGGGCAAGAGCACGAGGAGTTTCTTGTCCCATCAGTTTTCCTCATTGCTTAGATCCAGGGAAACAAAAAAAACCCATAACATTTTTGCAGCTCTGCTGCTTTGCTTTTATTTTTCAATATTTTCAGACAGGAATATTGCATCCTTAGCTGGTGTGTGAAGGTGAGGGAAATAAACCCAGAGAGGAGCGTGAGGGGAATTCAGAATTTTTGGGCTGTAAAAGGTTTGTGTGGCTCTGCCCTCACCTTTTGGAAGACTGAAGAAAATCCTAGAGAAATTCTGGCTTTAGTGCTGGACATGGAGGATCTGCTGGAGGGGTGTGAGATGGGGACAGGGATCCACAGAAATCTAAGGAATTATCCCTATTTCTATCACTGCTTCCTGATTTTTGGTTGTTACTTCTTTCATGTGCCTAACAAGCAAAATCACAGAATTCCTGAGGCTGCCCAAAGTCCAACAAAGTGCCTGATCCCCACTTTTTTTTTTTTTAATGGGGTTTTTGAAGGAATGAGCTGAATCCAGGTAGGAATTGTACTCAAAGAAATGCCAGGCTGAATGAAAAATTAACCAGAAATAATCCTATATAATTTATTAATGAGTTGAACCAGCAGCAAGAAGCTCTTGAGGGAATATTTTGACCACAGGTTTGTGTAAATCCATACCTACTCCCACAATATCCCCAAGAAAAGCAGCTGTAATTTGGAATTATTGTGGTTATTTTTCCATTAATGCAGCCAGGGAGTTATTTGATCATTTGACAATGGAAAATATTCTTGGCAAAATGATTTGGAGATGGAAATACATTGGCATTTTTTTTATTCTTTGGAGATAAGTGGCTCATGCTCTTGTTTCCACCTCAGCTTTTGTTGGAGGTGCTGTGGAATGTGGAGAAAAACAACCCCAAAATCCTTTCATTTCCCAGGGCTGATTTCCTGAAGTGTTGCTGCAAAGATTTTTTTTTCCTCTTTTCATCTCTTTTCTTAAAAACCTGAGGTAGCCAAGCCTTTGTCATCTTCTCTGTTTTCCTGTAAATGACAGCAGTACTGGGGTGGTTTTTTTTTTTTCTTGAAAGTGAATTTCTTTGTCTACACTCAGAGACAAAGAGTCAAAGAAAGGCCAGAACTCCATCTGAGAAAGAGCCACAATAAATTCATTGTTGCAGGATCAAAAATTCCCTTTGTCTATAAATAATAAACAGCCAGAAAAGTAACAAGGGATTTCTATAGGATCTTTAAATATCTCTAGGAAAGTCCTGGCAAGTTTTCTAATGCATTTTCCTTTTTGAAATTGAAATAAATACATTTTTATACTTGCAAGTTCTGTGCCAGAACTGTACAAAAATGTGAAGGAAAACACGATCACAGCTTTCAGATTGTTGTAGGTTCTTAATTCCTGTGGAATGAGGCAACAAATTCCATGGAATGTGTGTTCCATATAGCAGAGACATCTGTGGTAACTCATGTTTTTAATTCAATTAATGTTTAATGAAGGCTATGAAAACTTTTTTGGGAATTAAATTGGAAAAACCTCAGCAATACCCACCTTGCTTTGAACTGGATAATTATAATTATGGGGAAGCTGAGGAATTTGAGAAGATCCCTCTTTTTCATCAGCTGGATGGAACAGCAACAGTCAGAAATATTTAGGAACATTTCCTAAATCCTGTGAGAAGGAAGCTGATCCCAGAGGCAGGAAACCCCTGGAAAGGCTGGAGCTGACTGCTCAGGGCTGAGATGTCCCCCCCAGAATTCCCAGATGTTCTTCCATTTTCATTCTGGAATATTTTCATCCTGATAACTTCTGTGCCCTTATTCCAGCTGGAATGGGAAGCAGCTTTTGGAATTTGGGATTTGTCAGCCTCATTCCTTGGAGGAGATGCTGCTGCTGTTGAACAAATTTGGGTTAGTTTGGCCTGAACCAAGCAAAATGTGCAGAGCTGTGGGCAAGCCCTGAGGGAAGAGCCTTGTTCTTCCTACCTGAGGCTTTTCCATCTTTTGGGATTTTCATCCCAAAGTGCAGTTGGTTATTTTAAATGCACTGTTTGATAATTATAAAATTCATTTTTGACAGGACTTGGTAAAATATGGCCAGACAGGGCAAGGAATGGTTTCAGGCTGGAAGAAGGGAGGGATGGATGGGACATTGGGAAGGAATTGTCCCCTGGGAGGGTGGGGAGCCCTGCAATGGAAGTCCCAGAGCAGCTGGGGCTGCCCCTGGATCCCTGGAAGTGCCCAAGGCCAGGCTGGAGCAGCCTGGGACAGTCAGAGGTGGAAAATCTCCAAGGTCTCTTCCAACCCAAACCCTTCCATGACTCCAGGATTTAGGTCCAATCTCATTTTCCAAGCTGTCACAGAGGTGATTTGTTAAAACCCCGAATACTGAGAATTTCAGACTTTCTGTGCTGACAGGGTCTGACCCCCAAGAGAACACTGCATTTGACCTGAGGCCATGGAAAAGCTTCCAAAATTGAATGACAGAATTCAATTCTATCTGAATGAATGGCAGAACTCAATTCTTGCCATAATCTGGGATTGTGGGTGTGGAGTTTGAATAGAAGTGTGTGATATCACATGGTGAAAAACAGAGTTTAAGGTTTTAGAATACAGTAATATATATAAACAAGATTGAGGTTTTAAGACAGAAGCTGATCTTCTTCACCTTCTTCTTCATGAGTTTAAGTAGTATTGTGTAATTAGATAAAAAAGTCCACAAGTAATTAGCTATTAAATTAAAAGTAAAAATAATTTAAGTGTCATTTCCTAATTAGACAATTTCTCCTTAAAAAGCCTTATAGAAAGAAAGATACAGCTCCATTTGTAACTTATTAGAATAAAGTACTGTAAAACTCAGAGTTTATCAGACTGGAATATAAATAAGAACTAATAAACATCTAAGTCCAAACAAGAAATACCCTCTCACACTTTTAATCCCAACCTTGGCAGAAAAAAGAAACAAAAAATTCCACAGTTACTGAGTATGAACTGCCCAAATCTCCCTTCCTGTTGCACCAGGGGGTTTGGGAGTTTATTTCTGCTTGAGCTTGAAGTGCCTTTCCTTGGAGATCTTTGCTTTTCCTCTCCTTTTCTGACCAAGCCTCAGGCAAGGTGAGGTGGAATTGCCTTCTTGAGACACATTTGGAGACTGTAAAAATCCTAATTTTTTTATCCTTGTGAGACTTATTAGACACAGATGGGAATTTTTCCTATCTTTTGAGTAAATGCTGCACTTGTTTCAAGACCACCAGCCTTGGATTTAATAAATAATTGAGAGCAATTAATGAAGTTTTCTGTAGAAGAAGATATTAGGGAAATATAATTGTTTGAATGATTTTTGGGACAGGAAGAGTCCAGGATTTAAAATATTGTAGTGATTTCTGTTGCTGGAATTCTCTGTTTAGAGAAGGGAAAGTGCAGCAAAATTTGGATTAATCCCAGAAAATATTTCTTATTTGTTGCTTTTAATAAGGGGATGAATCCAATTTCTCATTTTTGATTCCCTTTCTTTCAGTAATAGCAGATATGGAAAAGCAAAGCTCAAACTTTGAGGGTAGAATTCTAATTTTCTATTAAACAGGAATTGAAATCATCAAATAAAAATGCTTTTCCTTGAAAAGCAGCTTTTATTGCTGAAATAAAAGTTTCTAATTTATTTTCCTGAGGACAAATGCAGAGCTTTCACTTCGATCTTTAGATCTGCAAGTCATTTTTCTGGAGATTTTTTTTTTCATTTAATAACATTTTTTTTTCCCCACACCACTTAAAAAAAAAAAGGGGAGGGAGGGAAAAATCCTGAATTTTATAGGAGAGCTTACAATTTTTAATGGGATATTCCAGGGGCTGTGGAAGAGATGGAGGTAGAAGAAAAGAAAACATAGAAACATTTTTCAAGGGAGAGTCATTGCAAGAAACTTTTGGGTAATTAAACAAAATGAAGTTGTTGGTGAGCTGGCAACACACAGGAGATTTTTTGGGGGCGTTTAATTCTGTGTATTCTACAAATTTCAGGGATTTGGGTTGTGTTTTGGATAGCTCCTCACATGGAATTTAATGGATAATCTCAGGAATAAGTCTCAGGAGTAGAAGTTCACCCCTTTCTCAGTTTTTCCTGTCAGCTGGGTTTTTTCCTTGTTTATTTGTTGACAGCATTCATTAAAGTGTCATTTTTTCAAGTCCCTCAGTGGTGGGAATTGAAGGATGGGAATGTAAGGGTGGAATGGGGCGTGCAGGGAAAAGCTGGGGAGGGGGAATCTGACAGGAAATAACAGGGTTGGGAGAGATTTTGCTTTTGTATTTTAGAATTTCTCACCAAAGTTTCTGAAGGAAACAAATGCCAATCTGCAGATCAGCACTGACAGTGTGAATAACCAGCTTTTCCAGGAGAAAAGGAATTTATTTGTTTGTTCCAAACTATTTGGGAGTAATTGCTGCACGTGACCGCAACAGAAAACAGTTTTCATTCCACTTGTGTAAATAACAGCTTCTGAAATTTGAGTTTTCCTGGGTTTTCATGCAGTCAATATTCCTGTGATGCCTTTTAGCTGGGCCATGGGGAATATCCAACAATATATGGGAATATTCTCAGAAGTGGAGTTGATGTGTGATAGGAAAGGAAGCTGCTCCCTGGCAGGAGGGGTTTGGCATCTCCCCTTATTAAAAACAACAAAGAAGAAATATTTTCTGGGATGAATCCAAAAATGTGGGGAACCATGGATAGCCCAAATGTGCCAGGTGATCCCAATCCCATCATTTCTCACTAAAACACAGCAAAAAGCACAAATCAAAATCTCTCTTTTGGGCCCTTTCTCCCTGTGTTATTTTGAGCTCTGTTTGATGGGGATTAGGGCAAAGTTGCCTTTCCCAAGAAATCATTTGCCAGGGGCACAAACACTCCAAAAAACCCTGAATTTGCCTCTCTGCATGAGAGGTGAAATCTGATGAAAGCCACAGTTTTCACTTGTTCTTTTTTCCCCTTTGCTTAAATATGTAGGAATTAATTGGAAGTGGGAAGTTTTGCTGGGAGCTAAAACACAATTGGGTTCTTAATTATGATTTTTTTCTTCCCTCTCTCCATTTTGCTGCTGAACAGCCCTCAGTGCTCTGGTAGGTGGTTGTAAAGTTGCTTTCAAAGATGCCTTCTCCTCCTTCATTTGCTCAGGAATCATTTTCCTCTGCTCCTCAGGTGCCTGGGATTGGTTTTGAACAGCCTGGGATCCATGAGAACATGTTGGATTATTCCCACTGTGTTCCCCTAACATTCCTCTTGCTTTTTCTGTCCTGTTGTGTGGTGGAAAAGGGGATTAACCCCAAATATTCTCCTTTTCAATAAATCCCATGAGGCCAAATATTCTCCTTTTCATTAAATCCCATGCTGGAGCTGCATATCCATTGGAATCCTTCCTTTAGCTGGGCAATGAAGGTGGGGAGCGTGAGCTCAGCTTGTACTGAAAATCAGGGAATTTTGGGAATTTTCCCTGATTTCCCTCTTCCCTGGTTTTTGGGAATTCCTAATGGTAGCACTTGGCAGCAAAGATGAAAGCTCTGCAGGGAGGAACACACAGCAACTCCTCCCACATTCTTTGACACCACCACAGCACTGCTGGGAATTTAATCCAAGTGTGTTCCTTGTCAAAAGTGTCAAAAGCCTCCATTTTTTCCACTGAGGAGCAGGGGAATGCTTGGTTTATTGAAGAACAAGAATGGAAAATAAGAATATAAAATTCTTTCTGGAAGGTAAAGCTGCAGAGCAGAACCCCAGGTTGGTTTTATAGAATGGAACTGTTCTGCTGTGATGGAAATTAGGCTAAACTTTTGGTTTCTGTTCAAGGAGTGCACTGAAAATTGAGGGGCAGCTCCTGCCCAGTTTGTCCAGTTGGAGAGAAATTCCCAATCCTGCTGAGTGCTGGAAATACACTTGGAATACTTCTGGGCCTTTTGTTCACATAAGAATTTATCTGATTTCTACCTCCAAAATGTCATTTGTACATCAAACTCTGGGATGTTCAGCCAAAAGAAACTGGAATTTTGTTTTCTTTGCATGGTGACAGCCACTGTCACTGCAGCTAAAGTCAATCCAGCTGATTTGTCTTGCACAACCTCCAGCTCCACATGAGGAACTCCCTTTCCATGAGCCCTGGAGCAGCTCCCCAGGGAGGGTGTGGAGTCTCCCTCTCTGGATTCATCCCAAGCTCACCTGGAAGTGCTGCTGTGTCACCTGCTCCAGGTGACCCTGTCTGCACTGGATCATCTCCAGAGGTGCCTTCAAACCCAGTTCTCTGTGATTCTGGGGAATTAGGCATAGATGAAGCCACATCCCTTTTAAACCCAAGAAAATCCAGCTCTCTAAGGTGACCATTTCATAAGATCCAAGTCTTTAATCCTGTGATGATTCCCAGGCTTTCCAGTCCTGCTGCTTGGTCTCAGTACAAGATTTTTGCCCTTAGTTCCTGCTGGTGAATTTCCTTATCACAGACTCGAGGAAAAGAAATCCTACAGTTTCATTTCCCGCATCTTTGGCAACTGTTGATGCAACCCATGTGGTTTTTTGGCCATGAGGAATTACCAGAGCAGTCTTTTCCTTCCTTTGCTATGGAAATACTGATTTTTTTCCCCAAGATGTCTGGTGTGGTTCTCACTGCAGCAGCACCTGGGCATGTGAAAGGGCTTTTGGGTTGCAGAATCCTACAATGACTGCACTGTTCAAGCCTGCTCTGGCTGCTGAATCCAAGCCTTGTTCAGGAAGGGCTGCAGCAGCCTCCTGGAGAGCCTGAATAAAACCCTCTTTGCTTGACTGTGAAATAAGCAGAGCAAATTTCAGAAATGCCCTTCAGCCCTATTTGTTTTTGTTCTAAAGTTGATTTAGGTGTATACCTACTAGAGACCATATCATTCATTTGCCAATAAACACCCCATAAACCAGCCCTGTTTGAAAGCTTTGCTGGTTTGTGTGAGTGTCTCAGTGTAGGTGGAAAAAAGTCTGGACTTAAATATATAATTAGTTCAAGAAGAAGGGATGATTATTTCTGGCAAGAGGTAAATAAGGGCCTTGTTATTTCAAGGTATCTTTCTTTGGAGGAAATCAAAGCATTGATTTTAGGTGTTTTGGGGTAAAGGCAATGATGAATTTTGTTGGAAATGTGTGGGTTTGTAAGAGCAGCAGTCCCAGAGTGGTTTGGGTTGAAAGGGACCTTAAATCTCATCCATTCCCACCCCTGCCATGGGCAGGGACACCTTCCACTGTCCCAGGCTGCTCCAGCCTGGCCTTGGGCACTGCCAGGGATCCAGGGGCAGCCCCAGCTGCTCTGGGCACCCTGTGCCAGGGCCTGCCCACCCTGCCAGGGAACAATTCCTAATTCCCAATGTCCCATCCAGCCCTGCCCTCTGGCACTGGGAAGCCATTCCCTGTGTCCTGTCCCTCCATCCCTTGTCCCCAGTCCCTCTCCATCTTTCCTTTCTCCTCCTGGCACGGGAAAGCCACAATCAGCTCACCCAAACCAGGAATGTCTTGTATAAAGTGTGGGTTACAGAGCTGCTTTTTTTCCTCTTCTCCCTTTCTCTGAGAGGCCTCAGGCTGCTTGGGAGACCAGCAAAGCTCTCCAACTTGGTGTTTGCTGAGAAGGAAACTGAGGGCTCTAAAAGTGTCTGGGTGTGGCCAGGAAACCCTTGGAAGCTGCACTGCTGGTGAAAGGAGCATTAGGCAGCTATTTCCCTCAAGTGTGATCTCAATTTGCCTAAAGTGCTCTTTTTCCTCTCTCTGCCAGAAAATGTTCATGATCAGAGGCAGTGTGAGCCCTCAGAGGTGTTTGAAAATTGGTGTCCCTGCTCTCTGGTGCCCAGATATATTTTAGATCCGTTCATTCTCTTAAAGGCTCCATTTCCTCGTGGGCAGTTGTGCTGGGAAGTGTCTGCAGAGCACACCTCATTAATTGGTCTAAAAGCTTCTGTTTTAACGAGGATCAGCAGTTCTGAGGGCAGCAGCTCCCTTCCCTTCTCTTCTGAAGGCCCTGGGAGTGTTCCTGCTGTGTCCTGCTGCTCCAGCTCCTCAGGGATGGTGCTCTCCATGCTCCTGGCAGCTGTGGAGGTAAACCACACACAGCTCTCTGAAAGGAATAAAATAAAAATAAGAAATCTCATCTCCTCGGCTGCACCAACATCTCCCTGCAGTGTTTTAGGAACAAAAGGGTGCTAACATTTCCCACAGCTCTGATCCCCCTTTCCCCACTGCCTGCTGGAGATGGTTTGCCAGGCTTTGGCCTCAGTTTGGGGCTCTGCAGAACCACAGAGATTTTAGAGGTGTGGGACTGTTAATTTGGGTGTTTTTTGGGAGCTGGATCAGTTTGGCACAGGGGAAGATAAAGGTGTGAAAAACACGTTCACTCTCTTGTGGAAATTAAAAAAAAAATTAATAAAGGACAATAGGAAATAAAGACAAAAAAGCAAAAATTACTATGGTTGGGTGCATCTTGTCACTCGGCCAAGAGCACATCTGCTATTTTGGAAACAAAATTTATATATTTATATATTATATATATCTTTCTACAATCTTTATATAATATTTAATATATAGTCTGTAATCTTCATACATTATTTCTATTACATCAGCCTGTTACATATTCATAGACAATTATGCATGGTAAATTTTTCTCTAAACTACTTTATAAATCCTAAGAACTGTTTAGCATGGTTCTTCTTTGGTTTCACTTTTTTAGAGTATGTGTATTTTTTGGTTGTGGTTTTAGTTCATTTTTATTATCTTTAGTTTTTGGGCTTTGGTCTATGTTGTCTTCAGAGGGTGAGTGTTGGTAGTTGGTGTATCTGTAGTAGGTGTCTTCATCATATCTTCATTGGATGTTATCTAAGTAGGCATTTTAATATAAACATACTTATATCAGCTATTTTACTACCATATCTAAGCTTAATTAACAACAGAATTAAAACCTATATTTTTATAGCAAAGTTACTTCAACACTATATCTATAAAATTAATTTTAATTTTTGTGAAAAGCCAACATTATAACATATTTCTATAACAAAGGTGCAGGAGGACATCTCCAGGCAATGTGTTTGAATCACTTCTCAGTATCTGAGATATCATGTTTGGAGGCAGCTTTCCAAATGTTCAGGATCAGAAGGATGCTGATCTGTTTTTTTTTCTAGGAGATAATTATTGCAAGGAAGAAAAACATTAATGCAAAATGTCAGCTTAAAGTACAGTTTTACTCCATAAAAATAATGGCCAGAATGGATATTTTTTTGGAGGTAATTTGATTGTTCTGGCTGTCTGGGCTATGGAGAAATGGAAAATTCCTGAGTATGGATGTTCAGGAGTGGAGTGTGCAAGTGAAATCCAGAGGCTGTGTGGAAACCCAGAGCACCAGGAATATTTCTCTGTCTTCTCTGATCCCCAGAGCAGCACTGACTCTGACCCTCATTCATGGAGAAACTTTCCTGGCCTTCAAGATAGGCTGGAACCCACAAAAGTGTGCAATAGATTATAGAGAGCAGTGTAGGTGTATCACTGGGTGAGAAATTGAGGGTTTGGGATTTTTAATGTGTTGTGGATGGAAGCAAGATGGAGGGCACAGGGTGTCACCCTGGGTTTCTTCTTCATGCTGCTTCTTCCTCCTTCTCCATGGCTTTGGGTGGCATTTTGTCATTGGGCAGAAAAGTCCCCATTGCAGCTCTGTGGGATCAGTTATTGGGTTAAAAGGGAAAATAATCCAGGTGCCAGCTCTTAATTGGATTAATTAAGTTTAGTCTTAAAAGACCTTGGAACAAGAGATTGTTGGTCATTTTTGTGGTGCTTTTGCAGTGTGCTGAGCCTGGTGTGGACAGCGTGCAAAACTTTAGATAAGATAATAATAAACAAGAACCTGAAGACCAAAAAAATCCAGTGCATCTCTCTTTCCTGACACAAAATCGCTCCAGGAGGGTCTCCCCCAACAGGGGAGCCCCCAGGGAGGGCCCAGAAGTGGAAGAATCAGCAACAAGTACCCCAGCAAGGCTCAGTCAGCAGTGCTGCCCCAGGAGAGCTCCTCCTGCTCTGCAGATCTTGGGTGGGAAACTGAGGAAGCTTTAATTTCCATCCCAAACCTTCTCCCAGCTCCTGGGGCTGCTGTGCAGGACATTCCCACAGGGAAATGTGGGAGCAGCTCTGAGCCCCCAGCAGCAGGAGTGGGGTAGGAAACACTGAACAGCTTTAGCAATTACCAGTTCTGAATCAGCCAAGAAATGAGAGTTAACACCATCTATATTTCAAAAAAGTACCAAGGGACCCTTAATGAGACATCAGGCTCTTCTCTCATCCTGCAAACAGCTCTTCCCAGCCCTGCTGCTGCTTCCCAGCAGATTCAAAGGGAGAAATCCGATTTGCTGGGTTACAAATGCCATCCCCTGCAAGAACACAGAGGTTTGGAAGGCACCACCTTTGAGATTTGAGATTTGTATCTGTGGAACCTTTGCTTTGGAGTGGCTGGTGTGAATAATAAATAAATCAATCAGTGGCAAAGACCAAAAAAAGCTGAATATTGGGATGTTTGGGTTGACTGTTGTGTTCTCAAACATTTTGGAGGTGCTGGTTCAGCCTGCTGGGTTTGAGATGTGCCTTTAGTTCCCATTCAACTTTGCAGCAGCAGCCAGTTCCCATTTCCTGCTCCTCTTCCCATGCCTGCAGGCAGGGCTGGATGTGCTCCTTGGGCTCATTCCCACAGGCAGCAGTGTTGCCTGCAGGTTTTTATGGCACTTCAGCTAAAAGCTGATGGAAAAGCACAAGGGAGAGACTTTCCCGGAGCACAAGTACCATTAAAATTGCATTTGCCACTCCTTTTTGTCCTGCTCTCTTCAGCAAGGCTGGAGAGGCATTCCTGAGCCCTGCTGGAGGCTGCAGATGTCCAAACCCATGAGGATGTGTTTAGGTGCTATCATTCTTCTCTCCTTTCCTGTCACTTTGCCTCCATAATAATCTTTTTTTTTTTTGTTGGACAGAACAGATGAGAGATTTTCCCTCTGGCTTGTGCAGCTGAGGAGGTTGTGCCACAGACCAAGGGCAATTTTTGGTGCACTTGGCACCTGCCATGGGATCAAAGTGACCTGGAGGGAATCCATGAATATGGATTATTAATAACACAACTCATCTTTGACATTCCCACTCTTTTTCACTATTTTTTTGTTGTTGTTTGTGTGATTTCTGTGAGTTGATCTTGTTGGTTCTTTGCTAAAATATCTCCTAACTGGATGGGGACTGGGACTGACACTTGACAACCAAACCCAGCAGGGTTGTAGGTAGGTTTTGCCCCCTCAGTCATAATTAATTTCATGTTCAGCCAGAATGAAAGTGGAATTACAGAAAGCCTTTGGATGAAGTCTGGAGTGTTTGCTTCCTCTAGCTGGCATTACAATAAAATAATAATTGAAAACAGGTAAATCCCCCTGGATAAATAGAATAAAACATGATCCATCACCTTTGATTCACCTGCTCTTGCACACACGGGCTTCAAATCAAAATCCTTTGTATTTGCAAATGCTTCCAGCAGGGATACAGAAATTTTGGAAGAAACCCAGCGAATTGTGATTATTTCAAAGCAGATTTCTGTATTTCTGCAGTGTTGTTCTCACAGAGTTGAGTCAGAAAACATCCCAAGCCTTTAAATCCATGGAGTACCCAGTGTTTGCATGGACCTGTTTGGTTTTTCATTGACTCAAACCCCACACATTGATACTCCTGGAAAAAAGGAGGAGCACCCCAGGAACAATGCCTGGTGATTTTTGGCAATGTTTTCCACTTAAAATATCTCTGAGACACCCCCATGTTATGTGGGTCATTTATGGAAATCAAGAAAGGGAGAAGCTGAAGGGTTCTTCACCAGCCTCTGGAACAAGCACTGAGCAAAATGCTCAGAGTGTTGCAGAATTTACTGCCCAAAGTTCAAAGGAAGAGAAAAATGTTTGTTCTGAGCCCTGGGAAAAGCTCAGGAAGGCTCTGTGTGTCCATGGGGAGGGCAGGTGCAGCTCTGCCTGATGAGGAAATTAAAGGGGAGATGCCTGCAAAGATCTGCACAGGGGTGCTTGGGTGGTGCTGAGCTTCTGGGCCAGTATTTAACACAAAAATAGGATGAAAATAATCACCAGAGGTGACTTTTCCACACACTTGATGATGGTTTTTCCTTTCATTTCACTGCTGAAAGCTTTTCCATGAGGGTTTTATGCAGAATGACAGGTCCTGTTTGGATTTACTGTTTAGTGCATGCCTAAATTAATAGCAGCCCAGTGACACAAGTTAATTACATTTTAAGCCATTATTAATGTCCTCTAAAGAGAAACATCTCCTCTGCATTAAATTCTGCTGCTTTACTGCTCCTTGGCTGGTGGAGATGGGTTTGGGATGCTATAAATTGGAATTTTGTTGTTTCCTGTTGTTTTTATTCCATTGATATCCAGTGGGTGTTTGGACTGCTCAGCTTTTAGCAGGCAAGGAATTTCTGTTATGATCTGCTGGGATGGGATTTTTAGTTCAGATTTCTACCACTGGGTTTTCTTTGAAAAACAGTTTGTTCCCATCAGCATGTGATAAATAAGATAAGGAAGCACCTGGCAGGTTTTACCATCTTCTATTTTCTGCTCAGAGGTGACTGATACACTTTTCCTTTCCTTATTTTTCCCCTTTTCTTCACTGTCCTGCAGTAAATTACTGTAATCCAATTTTGGGCTGTATTGAATCACAGCCCTGTAAGGAACTGGGTAAGGCAGAGGAGGAGAGGAGTACTTTGAGTTCCATAACTTATAAATCCCTGGGGAAAAAAGATCCCTGAGCTCCAGTGAGGAATGGTTTTGTTGCTTTAACAGAGTAAAACTGCCTAGAAAATCATCCCCAAAATGGCTCAAGGGAAGGGTTATTTTCAGGGAAATAGCCTGCTTGAAGTACTTATTCACTCTTTTTTTTTTTTTTTTTTTTTTTTTACCAAGAGAAAAGAGGATTTCTCAGCTTTAAGGAAATATCTAAACTTGGGATCATTGTGGTCCTCACAAATTCCTAAGCCTTGGGAATTTTCTTGCTGCTGCTGCTGCAGCCTGTTCTTCACCTGGAGGCTTTAATATCTGCCATCTGTCAGCATGCTTCATTCTGATTTCTGTTAAATGAGGAGAAAAAGGCAGCACCCAAAAGGATCAGTGGCTTTTATTGTTATTAATTACATCTGTGCAGGCAAAAACAACAGAGGAGCTGCTGTACAGGGGGGCTGGGGAGAGCCTCAGAGCCAGGCAGCTGCAGGTGGGAGAGGGAATACAGGATGAGAGGGGGAATTTGGGACTGACAGAAGGAATACAGGACTGGGAGAGGGAATATGGGAGTGAGAGAGGGAATGTGGGACTGAGAGATGAATATGGGACTGAGAGGGGAAATGTGGGACTGGGAGAGGGAATGTAGCATTGAGAGAGGGAATATAAGACTGACAGGAAATATGGGAATGAGAGGGAATGTGGGACTGGGAGAGGGAATGTGGGACTGGAAGAGGGAATGTGGGACTGGGAGAGAATATGGGACTGGATAGGGAATGTGGGATTAAGAGAGGGCATGTGGGATTGAGAGAGGGAATGTGGGACTGAGAGAGGGAATGTGGGACTGGGAGAGAATATATGACTGATAGAAGGAATATGGGACTGAGAGGGAATGCAGGACTGAGAGAGGGAATGCAGGCCTGAGAGAGGGAATACAGGACATTTTTGGCACTTTGGGCATTGGATGATGTGTGAAGGCTGCAGATTTTAGTGTGGGCCTGACCTACTCTGTCAGGAAAGGGATGGTGCAAGGCAGGGACTCATCCCAGCTCCTGGAAGGACATGGTGTCCACCACCTCCCCCATGTGTGTGAGCACACAGCAGTCTCTCAACATCCTGGCACACTGAAGTGAGAAGAAGGTGTGAGGAGAAGGAATTTTAGATCCACTGCAAACTCTGGCCAGAGGATCTGATGTAATTCCCCAGCTCTGGCCATTTCCCAGGCAACCAGCACAGGGTTCCACACTAAACACCAACATGCCTGCACCTTGCCCCTCCTGAGGGGCTCAAAACACTGGCAGAGAGCACATGGGCCATGTGAGAAATAGTGTGGCAGGAATGGTTTATTATGGGCTGCCTGATTCAGAGCTGGTGGGAGGTGGAGCAGTGATGTCCCTGTGCCATGGGACAGGGATGGGCTGGGATGTCACCTGTGGGAGCCACAGGCACACCCAGCCCTGTCCTCGTGGGCATGAAAGGTTCTGCTGAGTTGTTTTCCCAGCCTGTGTGTGGTGTTTGTATGTATTTGGATATATTTAAGGTAAAGAGAATAATCTCAAGCAGTTGGAGGGGGAACAGATGGCAGTGGCTGCTTTCTCGGGTGGTGTTTCCTGGCACTTCCAAAATGGCCAATGCAGACCTTTGTCAGCAGCTTCTGCTCAGGGCACCAGCATGTGGGAGGGTTGTTGCTGTTCCCACAGCTTGGAATGGGACATTTCTCCATGGCTTTATTGCTCTAGCAATCTCTGTCTTGCTGGCTGAGTGAGTTTGGGGTGCTAAGAGTAGCCCGGAGGTGGCATCTCTTGTTTAGTCCCTCAGGGTGTTACTACTTCCCCATGTGGGTAGGAAGAGCCAGCTCTTGTCTTCCTCACAGGATGCCAGGGTGTCTGAGGCTGCAGGAGCTCAGAGGGCACCTGGTGTCCCCTCCCTGCTCCAGCAGGAAAAATCAAATTAGAGTTGAGTTGTGCTGGTGGATACAGAGCTCAAAGGGTGAGGGGAGATGGCCTCAAGCTGGGCCAGGGGAGGCTCAGCTTGGACAGCAGCAGCAATTTCTGCATGCAAAGGGTGCTCAGGCCTTGGCAGGGGCTGCCCAGGGAGCTTTGCAGTGCCCATCCCTGAAGACACTCAAAAAATGAGTAAATGCAGCACTCAGTGCTCTGGGCATGAAGGGATTTGGTCAAAAGTTGGACTTGGTGATATTGGAGGGCTTTTCCAGCCTCGGTGATTCTGGGATTTTATGATTTCTTCACACTGAGTTTGACCTGTGTGTGGATTGCAGCACTTACTGGAGCAACATCCAGAATCTCTCCCCCAGGAATCTACAGGATAATTTCACTTCTGAGGAGGTTTTCTGGTGATACTGAGAGCCCTAGTCTCCTTTACTATAATTTATTTCCATTGTTGAACACTTAGAATTTAAATTCACAGGATGCCAGGGTGTGTGAGGCTGCAGGAGCTCAGTGGGCACCTGGTGTCCCCTCCCTGCTCCAGCAGGGCCATCCCAGAGGCCAGGGCACAGCATTGTGTGCAGCCAGCTGTGGCCCAGCCCCAGGGAGGAGAGCCCCCAGGCTGTGTGGGCAATGTGCTCAGGGCTGGGCAGTGCCCAGGGCAGAAGTTGTGCCTCCTGTGCAGGGCAATTGCTGGGCTCAGGCCCTGCCCGTGGCTCTGGGGCCATTGCTGGGCCCCGGAGCAGAGCCTGGGCCCTGCTCTGCCCCTCCCTGCAGCCAGGGCCAGCCAGGCCTGAGGGCCCCTCTCAGCTGGGGCTCCTCTCCAGGCTGAGCAGCCCCAGCTCCCTCAGCCTTGCCTGGGCACCCACAGCCTCCAGGCCCTTGCTCAGTGGCTGAAATTGTATTCCTCTGGTAGCATCGGATGTGGGAAATAACTCCCATGTTTTAAGGGTAACATTTCCTCTAGCAGTGAATTAAGCCTCATCTCCTGGGCAATTTATCTTTGTCACAGGGCAAGGTCCTGTCCTGATGCCCTGCCTGGACAGGTGATGGATCATTGCAGTCCCAGCTGTGTCTCAGGGATGTTGGTGCCTGTGCTCAGAGCCCTCAGGAGTGAATGGAACACTCATTTATCCCTGGATTCTGAGCGTGCCCCCAGCTGCCTCCAGCTGTGTGAGGCCACATGGAGCTAAAGAAGTGACAAGGAATGGGGACAGGAAATGTCCTGTGGGTTGGATTGGTGGCAGCACAGGGAAGCCATGAGTGACAGACCTGTGGTGTGACAACGAGGGGACAGTGGGGACAGTGTCTGTCCTGCTGCTGTGACAACTCAGGACAGGCTGCCATCAGCAGGGCCTGGGTGAGGAACACCTGGAAACATCCAGCTTGGAATCTAACAATCCCAGTTTGGGTTGGAAGGGATTTAAAGCCCATCCAGAGCCATCCCTGCCATGGGCAGGGACACCTTCCACTGTCCCAGGCTGCTCCAGCCTGGCCTTGGGCACTGCCAGGGATCCAGGGGCAGCCCCAGCTGCTCTGGGCACCCTGTGCCAGGGTCTGTCCACCCTCCCAGGAGGAATTTCTTCCATATATCTTACCTAAAGCTGCCCTCCTTCAGCTTAAAGCCATTCCAGCTTTCTCCAGGCCCTGGCCTTGGACACTTCCAGGGATAAGGAGTCTGAAACCCCTCTGGACAACTTCTCAGGAGCATTGGCTTTTCTCCCTGCCAGCTTTTCTGTCTCCCTGGAGAACAGGCTTGCTCAGATCCACCTGTGAGGAGAAATGCTCCAGAAGAGACTCCAGAGGAAGTGGATCATGCAAACACTTATTCCAAGAGAGATTTTAATCTGTTTATTCCTCCTGGAGAGCTCCAGTAAAATCCACTGAGGGTAATGGTTCCCCAGAGCACTAATGAAGGCCATCAGTGAGACTTTGGGCTCTGTAAGTGCTGATTTTGTCTGCCTGAGCTTGTGCTTGGCAGCAGGGGGTGGATTGCCTTTAAACACATGATCGATCAACTTAAGCAGCCTCCTTGACAGCACCTTCATTATTTTTTCTCAGCCGGATCATTTTCTGTTATTAAAAAGAAGAGTAACAAGTGGGTTGGAAAACGTTTACTCATAGCTCCTCTTTTTGTGTGGTTTTTGCCTTAAATGGCTGATATTTGTGTTTTCTGTGATTTGTTGGTTGGTGGTGTTTGATACTTGTATTACCTTAGAATCCCAGGATGGTTTGGGCTGGAAGGGACCTCAAAGCCCGTCCATTGCCAGCCCTACCATGGGCAGGGATAACTTCCACTGTCCCAGGGAGCTCCAAGCCCCTTCCAAACTGCCCTTGGACACTTCCAGGTCAGGCTGGAGACTCTGAGATGAGATAATATTTGACATTTATTGACATCTCTGATATTTATTCACCTGTTCTCCTGTGTCACTGAATCTATATTCCCTTTCCATTGATTTTCCTCAGATTTCCTATGAAAACTTATCAAGTTCTGGGGCTGTAGCTCGGTGGGAAGGTGGAGGGTGGAGATTCCTGCCTGGGAGGTGCTGTCTGGCCCTAAGGAGAATGGGAATAAATGGGATTGACAGGCACCAGAGCTGGTTTCCTTCATCTCCAGAGTGGGGAAGGCTTTGTTTCCAGAGGAATTGCACACAGGAGAGGGCAGGGCTAGGTTTTGGGAGTGATGCTGTTCTGAGGCTGAGCCCTTTGCTCTCCAGGTGTGCCCATCAGTCCCTGTGGGTTTCCCGAATGCAGCAGGAGCCAGCAGTGGGAGGCAGGGCTGTGTTTGTCCCTCTGGCAAAGGCCAGGTCAGGGGGAGGATTAGTCCTGTCACTCCCAGGCAGCTGCTGTGCTCTACAGTGGCTTACAGAGGCCACTCTCTCCTGCAGAGATTTCCCATTTCCTTCAGCCTCATCCAGAGGGGAATTAGCTTTGGGAGAAATTGAAGTAGCAGGTGAGTGATTTGGGGAAGAGATTTGGCAGGGGGAATGACTGGCAGAACGCAGGAACCAAAAGTGAAGCAAGGTGACAACACAGGCACTGAAGTTTTTGTTCGCTTAGTTCAGCTTCTCCTTTTCCAATTTTGCTTTGAAGATTCACTGGCATTTCCCTCACACATCCCTGGCTGGCTCTTGCCATCCTCCCCTGTGCTGTCTGGCAGGTGCTGGGATGGATTTTCCTTTGGAAAGCTGCAGCCCTGTCCCTCCAAAGCCTGTGGCTCCCTGGCAGTGTGGGATCTTGGCTTGCTCACATCCCTGAAAGTCTGGCTTGATGGAGCAGCAGGATTGGCAAATTCATCTCCCCAGAGCTGAAGGGCAGCTATTGTGCTTTAAAAAGGCCTTTTACAAATGCTCAGGACCCCGGTGCCAGCTGGAGAACTCAAACATCAGTTTCTAGGTAAATTATTTCTGCTCCCTGAGTCTTCCCAGCGGCCTCTTGGCAGGCAATTAACCTGACAATGGGATGTGGGAGAGATACGGCACAGGCGCTGAGAATTGGACAGCAGCAAGATTTTTAAATTGCTTTTCAAACCAGTGCCTTCCTGTTCCCTGCTCTGCAGTGGCTGTTGTCATACAGCCAGGGGAGGGGGTGTTTGGCACCCCCATGTCCCCAGACAAACTTTGAGGTACATCTCAGCCTTTTAAACCCCACACTTTGAACCAAAGAGGGTCCCGTGCCTGTGGCCACAGAGAGCAGCAGGCACAAGTTTACCAAGGATTTTCTCCTAGGGAAAGGCAGTGAGAAGCTCAGAGAAAAAGAGAAAACAATTCTTATCTCTGTTTGCTGCTGCCTGTTGTTTGGCACTTGTGGAATGTGTTTGGGCATTGCTTACCCAGAGCAGTTTGTTAATTGCCTTCTGCTGAGGGTTGTTTGGATTCTTTGGCCAATTGGGTCAAAGTCGTGTCATGACTGTCTCAGACATTCACAGGTTTTTCTTTAGTATCTCTTTACTATAGTATTTCTTTAGTATGTAATTTAGTATAGTATTAGTGTAATATAATATAGCTTAATAAAGCATTTGTTCAGCCTCTTGAATCATGGAGTTAGAGCACATTACTCCCTACATTGGAATTGCCTGTTTCCACAATACTGTGCCAATGTGCCAGCTCTCAGGGCTTCTCTGGAGAGCCCTCCCAGCTCCAGGCAGCTCTGGGGGGTTTGGATCCCTCTCAGTCTGGGTGTGGGTCTGGAGGAGCAGGTAATTTGTACCTGCTGTCATTACCTGCTGCAGGAGGCTTCTGGAACAGCAGCTCCATCGTTCTTTGGAGAGCTGAGTCAGGGATGTTAGGAAAATTAATCCACAAACACCAGAGGTTTATGCCCAGAAAGGAGACAGAAGGAGTCCTTTGACTTTATTTGAATAAAGGCAGAGGCCATGGGGCATTCCCCTGGGATGTCTCCAGTTTTTGGAGGATGCAGCCTCCCTTTTTATCCCAATTTCCCAGCCACATTTCCCTTCTCTCTTTCCCCACTGGCTGAGGTACTTGAGAGGTTCAGACTTCCCAAAACACCTGATACCAAAGATTTCCCTCTAATGTATAACCCTCCCTTTTAATTTTTAATTCTCATGGAATTTAGGGATTTTTCTTCCCCATTGTTTCTTTCATCTTTCAATGTCTAATTTCATTTATCAGCAAAGCTACAGTTTATTTGCAAAGGCAAATATCTTTTTCCATTCATCAATCAGTGGAATCCTTCCCATTGTTTCTCTTATCTCCCAGTGCTGGTTTTATCTACCAGCAGACCCACAGCTTGTTTGGAAAGGCAAATCCCCTATTCCTCTCAGGGATGCCGGAGCAGGCTCTGGGTGCTGCTGAGCCAGGGATCACCAGGAGTGGGACAGGAGCTGGGTACAACCATGCAGGTCTGTCTATGGCATCATGGAATGGTTTGGGGTGGAAGAGATTTAAAGTCCATCCCATTCCACCCCCAGCCTGCTCCAAGCCCTGTCCAACCTGGCCTTGGACACTTCCAGGGATCCAGGGGCAGCCACAGCTGTGCCAGGGCCTGCCCACCCTCCCAGGAAAGGATTCCTTCCTCACATCTCCTCTGACCTGATTATCCCATTATCCAAGTTTTGGGTTTTCTCTTTCCCTCTAAAGGGATGGGCTGAGCAGGGAGCGGTTTGTGCCCGCAGCGCCCTCAGTCAGTGCTGCCTCGAGGGTCTCCTGTGTGGTGTTTGTTCCTTTGTGGGCTTGTTTTGAAGTCGAGGAGCTGACAAGGTAGGCAGATCTGGGGCTGGCAAACCTCTGATCTTGTTCTTGCATCCAGTCAAAAATCAGAGAGGCGACTTATCCTGAGGGATTTGGGTTGGAATTGGAGTGTTTTCCTTGTGAGCCCTGCAGAAATGAAAGGTTTCTGACGAGGGAGGCTGCTTCCAGCTCAACTGAAGTTCAAAGCACTGAGTGGGAGTTGTGCATACTGTGAGCCTGTGAATATAGGATCCCTGCTTGTGCTTTGACAGCTCATTTCTTATATCCTAAAGGAATGTCACCTGCTTCCCAGGAACCCGGTTTGCCAAAGCTGGAACACCTGCAGTAGATGTGACAGTGAGTGGCAGTGCTGTAATAAGTTACAAATGGCTTTTTGATGTGGGCACTGGAGAGCCTGTGCCAAAATGGCAAGAAATTTTCTGGCATGGGCTTGGGGGAGGCTTGGAAGGGCAAATCTTGCAGCTGTGTCCATCCCTGGAAGTGTCCAAGGAGAGGCTGGATGGGGCTTGGATCAGCCTGGATGGTGGCAGGTGTCCCTGGGGGTGGAATGGGATGGACTTTAAGGTCCTTCCCACCCAAACCACACTGGGTTTCTGGGATTCAATCAGCTTTTTGTCAGCTGGGTGGTGTGGCTGGAAAAAGGCTGTGTGATTCCCTGGGCTGTATCTGTGTGTGGCACTGGTCTGTGCTGGGATTTTCCCTACACCAGTGATAGTAAAATGCAGTTTGGAATTGAAGGTTTTATTTCCCTGCTCCATCTGCCTAAGCTCAAGTAGAGAAATCATCATTTTATCTCTTTCTGTTGAACCTGCCCTCTCTCCAGCCCATGACCTTGTTCCTGGGTGAAGCCCATCTGTATTTTGGTACTTTTCCTGTGGCCACCTTGAAATCCAAAGGTCATTCAGACACACTGAACATCACTTCAAGCATTTTGTTTGATGGAGTCAGGTTAAAATGTTTGATTTATCACAGCTGTATGGAGAAAAAAAGGTGAAAGATGTTGTTGCTCTTGGCTTTGGCTGAGCCTGTTGGGTTTAATGCTTGTGGTTTTAAGGACCTGGTTCAAGGCAACATTTGAAAAAGCTGCTGGGTGCTCTGCAGTAATAAAAGAAGACAGAAAATGAATAATTTTCAGGTAATTTGAGGGCTGCTTTAATTTTCACTTTTCTGTGTGTTTTGAGGTTGGAGAACTTTTTGCTGCCCAGAGGTCTGGGTACCACTGACACAGGGTCTCTGCAGCCACTGTCCCTTGAACACCCAGGAGCTCCTCAGCTGGGTGTAATTGCCTGTAATTAGCTGGGCTAAAATTAATCAGGGCCAAAAAAGAGATTGTTTTTGTCTTTCTGAATCTACCTGTTACTTTCTGAGACTGTGTGTTTGGTTTAAGCACAGCAATTAAAAGAGGGATAATTTAAATCTTTTGTTTGATGAAGATGAAAATAAATCAAGGAAATGCTGCTGATGTGCTGAGTTAAATCAGCATTTATAGCAATAAAGAAGTCTTTGCCTTGTTTGATCAACTCATCAGTGTTCACAAATCATGAGGAACCCACTTGGAATTTTAGCATTTTTACGTTCCACTCTTCAGAACACAAGGAAAGGAGAGGTATCCCATGAGTTCCTTCCCTCAGGCTTCATCACTGGTCTCATTTTGGGGGTTTTGCCCAAATACAGAATAAATCCCTGTGGCTGGAGCTGGGATGGAGCTCCTGAAGGTGGGGCACAGCTGGAATCTCCAAGCTCCAAGTCCCAGAAAATGGGAGTTCATGGGCAGGAATTCCTGGTGTTCCTATGCCCAGCAGAGGCAGAGCTGGGGTTCCTACAGGAATCCCTCTGGTTTGCAGACCCCAGGGAGGGATTCCCTTAGGGGACTGTGGAGTTCAGACCTGGATTTCTGTGCTCTTGTGCCCTCCCAGGAGATTTTCATCTCTCCCTTTATTTATGGCTCCCACCTCCCTCCCACAGTGAGTTTTCTCTCATCAATCTCTGGGAGTAAATTCATCCATCTCATTTCAGAGGACAACTTCTGTGTGTTAAAAAATACTTCTTTATTTTTCCCCCTGCAAGGACAGCCATGCAGGTACCCACCTTTGTTTCCCACATGGCTCCTTCACCACTTTAAATCCAGAGGAAAATTGGGTGTGAGACAGCAGGGAAGCAGCTTGGCAAGGGATGGAACAGGATGGGGTTTAAAGTCCCTTCCAACCCAAACCATTCTGAATTCTGTGATTCAAGGAAAACTCTTGGCTCTGTTTAAGAGGAGAAATAAAAGACTTCCCAGGTGCTGGGTTGGGATGTGCTTGGCTCCAAAATTAGCAATTTTGATCAAATTCCTTGAGCTCATTTCTTGGATGCCCTGAAGAGTGACAAACAGCCTTAGGAAAAGAAAAGCTGGCTGGGTTTTATTGCAGACACTGCTTTTTTCCTTTTCCTCATGGGGCTGTTTGTCACCAGCCAAAGGAAGAAATGGCAGGCCTTGATTTGTGGGCAGCTCTTTGCCTGAATTCCCAGAGGTTTTATTACCTGGGAAAAGTGAGAGGATGAGGAGGGAGGTGAGAGGATCCTTGCGTGGTGCAGGGAACGTCTCAGCCAGCCTGAGGCAGTTGCAGTGCTCACAAAATCCTTCAGATAGATGAAAGATGTGTTCTTGATTTCCTGCTTGTGACCTGAGTGCTGGTTTAGAGTCTGAAAAACAACAATTCTCTGCTAGGCTGTGCTGGATGGGGCTTGGAGCAGCCTGGGATAGGGGAAGGTGTCCCTGACCTGGCAGGGGGTGGGGTGAGGTGAGCTTTAAAGTCCCTTCCAACCCAAAATAATCCATGAGTCCATGATTTTTCAGCTCTAATGGATTAAAAGCCATGGAAAAGTTCTGGGAGGTTTGGCCAAGATTTGGGTCTTCTGCTGTATTTGGTTCCTTCTGTATTTAATACACAATTTAAAAAATTCCTCTTGTATCCATGAATTGCAGAGGACAATCAGCCTTGTCATGCAGGGCTGTTCACTGGGGAGCTGGGATTTGTAAGTTATTATAAATGTGTACTTAACAAAATAAAGCACAAATAGGATTTTTTAAAATTAAAACTTCTCTGTTTTAATCATATTTTGGAAGAAATTCAGGTCAAATAGCTTAGCTGGGAAACAATCTGGGGTGATCTGCAGTGGTCCTTTGGAGCTCTAAGATGGCAAAACCTTTCACAGCTGGGGATGGAGGATGAAATTTTGGCATTGCAGGAGATGAAATTCCACCTCAGGCAGCAGAATAACAAAGCACACATTAATGTGTGCTCTCCTTTAATGTATATCCTGATATTTATTGCAACATATGCTCTGCACACACAATATTTACAGAGCTGGCAGCGTCTCCAAATGGGGCTTTGGAAAATTCTCCAAATGGGAAAGCAACAAAAGCAAAAAACATCATTTAGCTGTCGTGTTGGCTAAAACACACTTGATTGGCAAACAGAGGTAGGGTTTGCCAGGGAAAACCAGCCCAGGCTCTGAAGGTTGGTGCTGCCTGCCAGCAAAAGGAAACGGAGGGTTAAGGGGAACAGAGAATCAAGACAAGACAAAATATTCCCTCAGCTTTCAGAACTGCTTCAAAGTAGTATCAGCAAGTTTTCCACACAAGCTGTGGCTGCCTCTGGATCCCTGGAAGTGTCCAAGGCCAGGCTGGACAGGGTTTGGAGCAGCCTGGGGTAGTGGAAGGTGGCCCTGCCATGGCAGGGGTGGTGGTGGCACCTCCCCAACATGATTTTACCCCTGGAGATGGAAAATTAAAACCAGCATTATTGTAGTTGATGGGCTTTGAGGTCCCTTCCATCCCAAACCACTCCATCCCCTTAACCTTCCTTTTTCTCTGAGCTGGTTTGCTGCACTGAAAAGCATCCTGGGGCTTGTCCCAAAAGATCTGGAGATGTCTGTGGGGTTTTAGAGCATCAGTGAAACCTGGAACTGTTGGAGGCTGCTGCCCCTGGCTCCTCATTGCTGCCAAGGCAGCTCTTGCTCACTTCAGTTCTTCCTGTGCCTCCCACTGGCAAGCCCAGCAGGAGTTCTGGCAATGGAAAACCAGCAAAATAACGAAATGTGACAGCTCAGGAATTTGTGTTTCATCAATAATGGTGCAAAACCAACCCCCAGTGAAGGGCTGCCTGCAGAGGATTTCCTAATTTCCCCCTCCTTTAAAGGATGTGTGCAGCTCCAGCTCTGACTTTTAAGAATCTGCACACACAAATTGGGAAAGATGAACTGGTAATTGTGGTTGTTAATATGCCACTTAGATGTGGATTGATTGCATCACTTCACAACCACCCTGCCTTGGTTTTTACTTCTTTTTTTTTCTGTCAGGGAGAGCTATTGCATGGGATTAGTGTTTGGTAGGAATGGAACTCCCTGCTTTTCTCCTTAATTTGTGATTTGTCATCAGCTGGAGCAGGCAGAGCTCTTGGGGTTTGGGAGTTGCTCTGTGTGAAACTTGTGTCTCCTATTGGCCCTCATACTTGCATGGGTTCTCCTTCTAGGACAACTCCTGCCTTTCAGGCTCAATCATCAAAAATGTTCCTTGTGGTGATATTTTCTGTGTCTGAATTTGGCAGAGCAGCTATTTTGCAAATCCCACTCCCACCCTTTCTCACTTGGTGCTGTGACAGAGGTTCAAGTCTCTCTCAGACACACAGTTCCCATCCTTGTGACTGTGGTGGGAATTACAGCTCCATAAAAGTGGGGAAGGAAAACCCAGAGGAAAAGCTCAGTACAGCTGCAGCTCCTCATACCACTTTGTGCTGTGGTTTATTTGATGTGGTGGTGTTCAGTCAAGAATGTGATGTTCTTGGAGGTCTTTTGGAATCACCTGAATGGTGATTCCCTTGGAAAAATGAGGCACTGTCATTGTGTGGGCAGCAGAGGAAGGCACAGGGAAAGAAGGGCTCAAATGCAGCCATAGCTCTGTGTCAGTGGTAGTTTAGTGCTGGCACTGGGCAGGGTTCAAACCCAAACCCTACTCCAAACTCTGCCCCTGGCCCTTTTTCCCCTCCTCAGGGCCCAAATCTCTTCATATTTCGATGCTTTCCTGTCTCAGCAGCCCCTGTGTATAAATGCTCCCAGACAGCAGAGATCACCCTGCAGCCTCAACTTCCTTTTTTCCTGCTGTTCCCTGGATAGGGAAGTGCAAAGCCTGTCAGGATCCTTTCCTTAGCAGAAGCTTTTAACCAGGAGCCCCCTCAAACTGCACAAATTCAGCTTTGATTTTCACCCACCACTATCTGCGGTGTTTCCTGTCCTGCAGGGCTGTGGTGCAGGATTAGCTGGGGGATCAGTGACTCCCTAAGTGCCAGGGGAATCATGGCAAACTGGAGTGTGCCTGAACAGCCACGTTCCAGCTCTGAGCAGGGCTTGGAGACTGCTGCATTAACCTCTGAGTGGTGGAGGGCAGGCTGGAAAAACAGCTCCCTCTGTGGCCATGTGCTCTTTTTTTCGTTGCTGTAATTTCTCTCTGCTCCAAATAGGCTCCATGAGTCAAAAAACTTGGTTATCCTGGTTCCTCATTGATTATCCAAAGAGCTTGGCTCTGGGAGGTAAAGAATTTGGCACTCGTAGCCTTTAAAGTGAGAGCTGGGTGTGATTAGACCCATCACTCCATGAGCAAGGGCTGTGCCTGAGGCCTCAGAATGGATCCCAGGCTCTCAAATCCATTCCTCTGGCTGAATTTCTCCCAAAGTTTGTCTTGAGTGGAAGCTGCTGTGTTGAGTTTTAACTTTTTTTTTTGTTAGGGTCGGGATTAAATGTGTGAGATGGTGTTTCTTGTTTGGACTCAGACTCAGAACTTTATTTGTTCTTATCTATATTACAGTCTCACAAACTGTGAGTTCTACAGCACCCCACTCTAACAAACTAAAAAAATTGAGTTGTATTTCTTTCTTTACAAGGCTTTTTAAGGATAAACTGTTTAATTAAGAAATGACACCTAAATGATTTTTACTTTTAACTCAATAACCAACTACTCATGGCCCACAATGTGGACTTCTTTATCCAATTACACAAAACCACCCAAACCCATGGAGAAGACGGTGAAGAAGAAGGTGAAGAAGGAGGTGAGGAAGAGGGACCAGCCTCTGCCCTAAAACCTCCATCTTGTTTATATATATTACTATATTCTAAAACCTTTAAGTTTTTTACTTTGTGATATCACACACTTCTATTCAAACTCCACACCCACAATCCCAGATTATGGCAAGAATTGAATTCTGTCATTCATTCAGATAGAACTGAATTCTATAAATCAATTTTGGAAGCCTTCTCCATGGCCTCAGGTCAAATGCAGTGTTCTCTTGGGGGTCAGTGCCTGTCAGCACAGAAAGTCTGAAATTCTCAGCAACCAGGGTTCCAACACTGCTGCATCTTCCACTATCCCAGGCTGCTCCAAGCCCCATCCAACCTGGCCTTGGACACTTCCAGGGATCCAGGAGCAGCCACAGCTTCTGAGCAACCTCCCCATCCTGCCAGGGAAGGATTCCTTCCCAACATTCCCAAATTTCTCTGTGTCACCTGCTGTGGGGGCTCCCCTGTGTCCTCTCTTATGCTTCTGGGCAAGGAACTCCCTGTGCTTCCCAGCTGCTGGGATGGCAGTGCCACATTTGTAGCTGTTCCCATTAAACTATGGCTGGCTGGTTGTACTGGGATCTGTTGAGTTTGTGTGGGTGAGGGACTGAGTTTTCCCTGCTCAATTGCCTGGGAAAAGTAAATGTTAAGTGCTCATGCTCAATTAAACTGGGACAACAAACTGTTAGCAGAGTGCTGGTAAAGTTCTCAAGTCAAACACAAATCCCTGGCTTTGGGCTCTGGGTGGCCTCACCTGCAGGAAAAATCTTCTCTGCCCTGGTGCTGCTTCTGGTCAAAGCTGAAATCCAGAATTCCTGTGTCCCAGTTGGACCCAAAATTCCACATTTCAGGTTGGTTATGGTTGGGATGCAGGTGCTGTGACTTGCCAGCAGGACAGTCCTGCACCAGCACACCCATCAGGGTGGGAGAGGTGGCCTGGGAAAGATCCAACAGGTCCATCCAGCTCTTAAATTTCTCTTTCCAAACCTCTCTGTCCAAGCAGTCCCAGCCCTCTGGGACTTGCTGCTTCCATCTGCAGCTTTCCACCCTTTCCCACAGCCTGAGGGAGAATATCCTCAGTGGGGCTGGACAGGGCCTGCTCCTGCTTGGCCTGAGCAGCTCCATCACCCCCTTTCCATGTGGATCTGCCCCTCCTGAATGTGGGATTTGGGTTCCAGTGGCTCCTCAGCTTCCATGAACTGAATCAAATTGGTCCTTTTGGAATTTTTGGTGTCCAAAAGCTGTGATGTCTCCAAAATTATAGATAGATTTAGGGGTTGTATGTCCAATCCATGGCTTAAATCTCTGGGATGAACCAGGCCAGAAATGACCCAAACCCCTCAAAATTTTGGTCAGATTTAGGGGTTATATGCCTAATCCATGGGTTAAATCTCTGGGATGAACCAGGCCCGAAATGAACCAAACCCCTCAAAATTATGGTCAAATTTAGGGAATATATGTCCAATACATGGCTTAAATCTCTGGGATGAGCCAGGTTGATAAATGAACCCAAAAACCTGGGGAGAAAATGCAGGTTTGTTTTCCAATGCAACAATTCCAGTAGGAAATGGGTTAAGTAAAAATCAATGGTAGGTTACAACTCTGCAGTGTTGTTCCAACAAATTCAGGTGCTCTGAAGAGCTGCTTGTAGAGAGGAAATACAGGGACAAACTGTGAGTAAACAGTGTGTAAATAGTGAGTTAATGTGCTCCCCCCCTGCCAGCAGCTTTGTGGCAATCCTCAGAAATGATCTGCAATAAATTGCTCCTAATTGGTTCCTAAATGTAAGGAAATTGTCAGCCCTCCTTTGCCATTTTAAGTCATAAATTAGAAGTGTAACAGTGACCTTGATTCCATAACCCATCTGTGCCCTTGGAGTTATGTGCTCAACACAAATAAAAGATAGAAAAATAAAAGATAGAAAAGCCAGGGTGGTCTGGGATGAAATTGGGCTCCTTGGAATGCATTGATGTTAACAAATCTTGGCTGAGCAGTTCCATGATCAAGAGAGGTAAAACAACCTGTGCTTGCTGCTGTGGAAATATTTGTTATTTCCCCCCTCAATGGGGTTGATGTTGCTGATGCTGATCAGGAGTTCGTAGCTCTTGTTCTGCAATGGAGTTTCAATTACTTCCTAATTCTGCTCCTGTCAGTGTGTGTGGGGGAGATAAGAGTCCATGGAGTTGGAGCAGTAAATCTTCCATGACTTCTTTCTGGAAAAGAGCAAATATGGCTACTTGTACCAAAATCTTCCAGGTTTCAAATTTTAATGCAAACTTACTATTGTAATAAAACCTTCCAGACATCTCCTTGCTCAGCCTTTTGCTCTCACAGCTCTTACCTGTTCTTCCCTGAAGTGGAAGTTAAGGGAATTGGATATATCCATGTGTGGCTTTTAATGGATTTAATTGTACAAAGGGAATTGCAGTTGTGGGAACAACGGAGCCACTGGAATCCAAGGAGAGGCCTTTCCTCCTTGCTGGGAAATAGGGATGGGAGAGGTCCATCAAATTAAGCAAATTAAGTCTTTATTTCACAACATTCCTGTTTCCCAAATTGCCCAGAAACACAATTATCCAACTAAGGAAAATAAGGAAAATGTAAACAATGACATTTAATTTGGGTAAGCCTATAGTGAACCCTTCAGATTTTTACCTTTCATGGTTTTTAAGCCTTGAAAGAAGAACCTGGAACTGGGGATGTGGAATGGGGAAAGGATTTTCAGGTAAAGAGGGGAATTATGGTGAAGCTGTTGTGCTCACTTACTTGTCTGCAGCCATTTGCCTCCTCCTTTGTGATAATCAACCTTTCCAGCACCATGTGGGGGATCAGTGGGATGGATGGATGGATGGATGGATGGATGATGTATGGATGATGGATGGATGGATGGATGGATGGATGGATGGATGGATGGATGGATGGATGGATGGATGATGGATGGATGGATGATGGATGGATGGATGGATGGATGGATGGATGGATGGATGGATGATGGATGGATGGATGATGGATGGATGGATGGATGGATGATGGATGGATGGATGGATGGATGGATGGATGGATGGATGGATGGATGGATGGATGGATGATGGATGGATGGATGATGGATGGATGGATGGATGGATGGATGGATGATGGATGGATGGATGGATGGATGGATGGATGGATGGATGGATGATGGATGGATGGATGGATGGATGGATGGATGGATGGATGGATGGATGGATTGCTGGCAGTGCTGGCTCCCTGCTGGCTGAGCTCCAGGGTTTCTGGGGCAGCTCCAGGTTTCCATGGGCCAGGGACCTGGCAGATCCTGCAGATCCTGCCTTGTGACATTCCCCACAGGAATAAATTGCTGAGTTCCCCGGACACAGCAGCTCTGGTAGTCACTCATCTCTGCCCTCTGGAGCCCTTGGGATTTGATGGATCCCTTTCTCCCATCTTGCATTCTGTGGTATTTTACACACCAGCCTGCTCAGACTGGCATTTCTGGCTGTGTTTGAGGTTTGCATGACCTTTTCCTCCTGGGGCATGGTTTAGCTGGACCATCCATACACGTGTCTATACTTTATTTTTCTCGTGTTGTTTTTATTTGCTATTTGACTCTTGTAATCTCAAGGTATCCAAAGTAATGTTTCCTCTCCAAACAGAAATCTAAATCCAGCAGGCATGCTGTCAAACTGCTGACAGGAAGGACTGTCTTCCATTTCTTTAATTGTGAAGATATATGAGGTTGTGCTTTTGAGTTCCTAAAGTGCCTGTTGGAGGGGATTTTTTCTCTCCTCCCAGTGGAAGTGGGTAGTTAATACAAGAAAGCAGCTTGTTTTATGGATAGGCTGGGCCTAAATCTTTGGTGCTTAATCCCAGACCTTGGGTACATTTTGTATCTGTTGTCACAGCCATCTTTTGCTGACTGTGAGGGATGAGAGAAGAATCCTGGTGCTTTCTCCTGTAGGCAAAGTGCCTGCTGAGCAACACAATGAACACATCCTCCCTGTGGGACACCAGAGGTTTATGGGACCTGTGCCCCGTTAGAGCATTCTCCAGATGATCCTTTCCTTAATCCTGATCTGTCTGGTCTGGCTGTCTGTCTCTGCCCGGACACTCGTAGGGTGGTTCTTGGGTGGCACACATTTCAAAGGACGAGTCTGGACTCTTCAGCTTTTCGATCTTCAGATTGTTTATTATTTCTTATCTACAAAGTTTTCTGTCTGCCCAACAGAGGTCTGACTTGCAAGGCAGCCAAGGGCACTCGTGACCAACCACGGGGCGGTCGTGTCTTTTTATACTAAAATCTACGTACATCATATTTACTTTTATTTCTTAATACCTTTCACCCATATTAGCAAGTGCACCTTCGCCATAAACTAATCCCCAAGTGCCAACATCACCACAGAAAATGGATGACAAGAAGCAGAAAGAAGAAGGATGAGACACGCCCTGATCCCTCCATCTTGTCTCCATAACCCTCTTGTACCAAAAACCCTAAAATCTATATTTCACCCTATAAATGTGTCTTTCTTGCACCACTCACTCCCAAGTGACTCTCATGTCCTCAGACAGGTGTCACTTCCTTAGAAGGATCGAAATCAAGCCACCAGACACTCCTGGCAACATTCCAGGATTTCCGAGCCCCCCAAGGGTTCTCTCGGTAACTCTGGACATCCGGAGTGATGTGCTGAGTTCCCACACTGATCCATAGGATGGATTATCTGCTGAGGAATAATGAACCAGCCTTCAGCCTTGGTGATGTCCCTCAGCAGCAGGTGGGCAGGCAGCATCCTTGGGAGAGCTGCTCCAGGCTCAGCTGGACCCCCAGGTAGCTCCTGGCACAGTCAGGTCCCCTGACAAGTGGCAGTCAGGCAGGTGGATTAAAAACCTTATTTAGCAGCTGCAAATCCCTCAATCCCTGAGGTGCTGGTGCCACACATTTCCCTGTGGTGGCTGTGGGGAAGGTCAGAGGGGACTGAGGGAGGCTGGAGGAGCAGCTGAGAGCAGGTTTGTGCTGTCAGCCAGCTCTGTCTTCTCGTTAATGGCTCAGCAGGACGTGGCTGGCTCGGCTCAGACCTGGCCTTTTCAGCTGGCAGCACAAGGAGCTCCCTCCCTGCAGCTCCTCTGGCACCGAGCCTGTCCTTAGTGACAGCCAGAACGTGGGAGCAGGAGCCATCCAGACCCTTATCCTGCTCAGGGCATGGAGTCACTGTCCTGCTTTCCTTGTGGGAATTGGGAAATGTGTGATGCACCTCTGCCCATTCAGGCTCCATCTCTGTGGTGCTGCAGGTTGCCCACAGAGCCTGGGGGCTCCCTCCCTGGGGCAGGAGGGTTTCTGCCTGGTTACTCTTGGTTATAACCTGTTTAACCCAGCAAAAATTCTCAACTTCATTTGGGGTTTTTTTACTGTTGGAATCCGACATGCAAGGAGCTCTCAGAACTTTGGGTCTGTAAGCCAAAGCTTAGAATTAAACACAGGATTTGATCTGAGACCTTGGAAAAGGCTCCCAAACTCGGATGGTAGAAACAAGAATGTGGATTCATAGTTTAAAGCAGAAACATGTTAAGCTGGGAACATGAAAGTTTAGAGTTTCAGAGTTTAAGATACAGAAAAATTTAAAAAAGAAGTTTAGAATTCAGTACTGTAGGTTTGTGTGTCATAACATGATTGGCTAAGAAAGCTTACATTGTAGAATGAGTCTGTAAAACGAAATATTTAAGGATTGGATCAAAAACTTAAATATCCTTGTTGGCAGTGTTTTTATTGGTCAATAAATCCTTAAAAGGTCTTGTAACTAGGAGTTCTGTGGCCTTCTGAACCATGTGGTGAAGATGTGAGCTGAACTCACCCTTCCTGCCTGTGTAGAAGATAAGTAAAACAAATCCCATCATCTAAAACACCTCAGAAGTCCCGTTCTCGAATTCTTTCACAATTCCTCACATTTACAGTCAAATTTGCCAAGGCTGAAGCTTAAGGATGGAACAACAACTCATCAACTACAATAGTGCTGTTTTTCATTTTCCATCTCCAGGGGTAAATCATGTTGGGGAGGTGATGATATTCAATCATGAGACCATCACTTGGAAAGGGGTTTGCTCATCCAGAGCATGATGAATTGATTTTTGGGGAGGACAGCTTTCTCCCATGGCTGAGTTTGGAGTATCCTCGCAGGGTTTCTCTTTGAGAGACTTTGCACCTTTTTGATGACAAATACAAAGCACCTGTAATCATCATCTGAATTTATGGCTCTGCAGTGCTGTGCAAGACACAGTTTCACTGTCCTTTAGGGTTCAATAGAATATTATGTGCTTGATATTAAAAACCTGCAGAAATGTCAGGGCCATTCCAGGTTGTAGAAGAAAGGCTGTTACTTGGAGTAGAAAAAAAATGCTTTATGTAAACAGCACAATGGAAGAGAAGTTAATATGTCCTCTTGGGAAAGAGTTGGTTCTTGAAAATACAATGAAAGGGAGGAAATCACCTCCCTCAGAGGAGAAATCCATGTGAAAGTTCAGTGTTGGGACCCTCTTTGGCTTGATGTACTCCTCCTCTCATCTCCCTCTGCACTCACAGAGAAAAGAAAACAAAGCAGATGAGCTTTGTGGGTGGTTCTGTGTTTCTTTTCAGAAGCTCTCATCCATAACCTTTCCAGCTCTTTTGTGGATGTTTCTCCTGAAGCGTTGTTCCCTTCTGCAATTCCAGCCTTCTCTCTCCTGTGAACAGGGATGCACACACTTGTGTGCATTCACCCAGGCCCTGCACCCCTGATGGGTTTGGTAGAGATTAATTAGGGATCAGTTCATACAGCTCTCCTGATTTTCACACCCAAAGCACTCTCTGAGCCCTCCTCTTCCTCTCCTTCCTCTTCTCATGCCTTCTAAAAAATGGGTGGTGGAGACTGTGAAAAGTTTAGCGAGGAAAGGAATAAAAAAAGTTTATGTGTGAGTGTTTGCATCCATGCTGGGGACAAATCCCTGCTGGGCAGGAATGGGACAGGAATGGGACAGGAATGATGGAGCAGCTCTCCTATGGGGAAAGGCTGGGAGAGCTGGGGATGAGAAGCTCCAGGGAGAGAAGAAACTCACCTGGAAAGGAGAAGGCTCCAGGGAGAGCTCAGAGCCCCTTGCAGGGCCTAAAGGGGCTCCAGGAGAGCTGGAGAGGGACTGGGGACAAGGCATGGAGGGACAGGACACAGGGAATGGCTTCCCAGTGCCAGAGGGCAGGGCTGGATGGGATATTGGGAATGAGGAATTGTTCCCTGGCAGGGTGGGCAGGCCCTGGCACAGGGTGCCCAGAGCAGCTGGGGCTGCCCCTGCATCCCTGGCAGTGCCCAAGGCCAGGCTGGACATTGGGGCTTGGAGCAGCCTGGGACAGTGGAAGGTGTCCCTGCCATGGCAGGGGTGGCTCTGGATGGGCTTTAAGGTCCCTTCCAATGCAGGACTGTGTTGGATTGTGTGATTTTGGGATTCAGCTTCTCAGGTGCTGTGAGGAAGCAGCCAGTGTGGGAATGGAGGAGGTAGGAGTGTTCCAGCCCTGGGCTGTGGCATGAAAACAAGTGTTTGCTATGGGAAAATAATTCCAAACAAGCCAGACCTGTTTCCCATCCAAACTCCAAACTCCTACCCTGATTTTGTTGGCCAGGGCACTGGTACTTGGTAAGTTTGCCTTTAATCTTTGTCCCTTGCACTTTTGCTGTTCCAGGATTACCAGAACTTCCTGGCCTGCTGAGGAAAAGTCTCTTCAGGGCACCTTGTCACAGGAAGCCACTGCCTGTGAGCTGAGAAATTGTTTGCAGGCAGATGATCAGATCTGGGTGCTTTGTTTTCTGCACTCCCAGAGAGAGCAATATCAGATTTCCCCCCCTTTTCCACAGTGACAGAGCTCAGGAGCAAATGGGACTTGTCACTCCGTATTCCCTCCATCATCAGAAGCTGCTTCCTGCTGCTCTCTCATGTCCCAGACAGTAATAAATCACATTTTCTGAGCCCAGCCAACGTGCTGATTTGCAAACATGAAGTAGCAGCTCATAAGAGAATGCATTTCACATTGTAGGGAGCAGACATTGCATTAACCTGGAGTGGTGCAAATTGCAGCAGCAGAGAGTGAAGTGAAGCTTTGCTACTTCAAAGTTCAGTGCAGACTTGATGTATGCAAAAGTAATTAAAACTCCATTTGTTGTGTTTTCAGAGGAGACTTCAAACACATTTGACAGAGAAATCACGTTCCTTTATATCACAAAGTGTTTCCAATCTTGTCATTTGCCCATTTGTCACCTTAGATTTGGAATGAGAGCTCGTACTTACTTCCAAGGAGTTTCTTGCTCAGGCATTGATCACCCAGCAAACTTTGTAAAAATAAATAATCTTATGTATTAAAATTATTTAATTTATTAAAATAATTTTATTTATTAAAATTATACATTTAATTCATTATTCATTATCAATAATAAATTTAATTATTATATATAGATTTATATAATATATAAAATTTATATATTATAAATATATAATTTTAATTTATTTAATTTATAATTTATTAAATATAAATTTAATGATTTATAAAGAATTTTATTTCTTTATTTTTAGAATTATAAATATTATTATTATTATTATTATTATTATTATTATTAATAATAATAATAATAATAATAATAATAATAATAATAATAATAATAATAATAATATGTATTTATTTAAATGCAGGTTCCTACCTGCATTTTCCAAGATTGTATAAAATGGGTCCAAACTTGTTCACAGCCCTTTGCCTTGTGTTTGAACAAACCAAAGGGCTCCTGCTATGCTGATTTCCATTCCTGGGGATATCTATTCCCCAAAATGCCAGTTCCCCCTGTACCAGGGTTTCTTTTTTGAATTCTCTTTGTGCTTCAGAAGTGCTCAGCTGCCTCCTGAGCTGCTCCATCCCTGCCAGCACAGGGCAGGCTTTGCTGGGGTGTGTTTTACTCACTGCTGTGGGGTCAGCAGTGCTGGGTTATCCAGAGAAAAGCAAAATGAAAAGCAGCTCTGGTGAAATCAAGATTTGAAGGAGGATTTTTGTGTGTTCACAGCTGCCCTGCCTGAGGCAGGAATGAGATGGTCTTTAAGGGCTCTTCCACCCAAACCATCCTGGGATTCTCTGATTTTTAGTGTGGTTTAAGCCCTGGTTTCTTGCTTCAGAGCTGCCACCCTGATTCTCAGCTCAGTGCATTTGACTATCAGAACAAGCAGCCCTTGGATCATAAATTTCACTTTTCTCTTTCTCTCAGAATCAAGACTTGATTTTAGATATTTTGTTTCTCTCCCCTTCTACCTGTTTTTTATTCTTTGAATCAAATAACCTCCTACTGTTCATAGGACAAGTATTTTTTTCCAAATTATTGATTCTCAATGTTTTCCCAACCACTTCCACCATTCCCTTTCTCTGCTGTCTGCAGTGAGGTTATCCCTACGTGGCCTCCAGGGAAACTCAGCTCCATATTTTAGCAGAGGCAAGGCAGAACAATTCTGTTTAATCCAACCTATCTCCCATCCTTTCCTTATTTCCCAGTGAACTCTGGATTTTGGAGTTCTGTGGAAGGAAGCAGCCCTTGAAAAGCTCTGGGAGAAACCACAAAGAGTCATTTCTGAGACCAGCAGAGACAGAATTGGGGCAATAAAGGAGCAGAATCTTTTAAAGCAGTGAAATCATTATTTCATAGGTGTCATTGTTTCCATGTTGTGGTGGAGCCTGAACCCTCCAGGCGTGTGAGGGTCTCCAGGGATTCCCAACTTTGTTTGCTGCTGACACTTTTCTCATATTCCTGATTCTCTTCTTGGTTGTTCTGGATGCTTTATGATCCACTTGGCATTTTTAATAAAATTCGGGTTGAGCCACTGATGTTATTTTGCCATCTCTTCCTAGAAGGAAACAGCTCTGAACTGTCCTTCCTTTTCCCACAGGATGCTTTGGAGGTCTTAAATCACAGTTAGGTGCAAAGTGGACTAAATATTGGGCTGAAATAAGGAAATCACAGCATTCATCTCCCTGGGAGGCTGCAGGATAAAATGGGAAGGGGAGCAGCTCCTGAAGGCCCTGCCTGCACCTTTCTTTCCCAGTGGAGAAGCTTAAATAGAGTTTTTCACTGTGCTGTGAAGGTGGTTGGGAATCTGAGCAGAGCAGAATTATTTTTGTTAAATGAGAAAGGATTTGTTTTCTCAAGAAATCCTTCCCTTCCTGCCTTCAGGGGAGAAAAAGCAGAGTGAAATTCTGCAGCACCTGTTCTGTCAGGAACACTTTGCTGTCAGAAACCTGCCAAGCTTTTTATTGACCAGCAATTCCAAACGCCTCGTGCCTGGACGAGGAGTGAAAGCACCAAAGTGCTGCTGCTTCTGTGTAACACAGAGCTGAGCTCATTGCAGGTGTCAGGTGAAAATATTGATTTAGTGGAGATCTTCTCCTGCTGCATCCGAGGCACTCCAGTGAGAGCTCTGCCTGCCCAGCCCCTTCAGCCTCACCCCAGGTTTATTTACCAGGAAAATGTGGGGAATAGGGGAGAGAGGAGCTGTGCTGTGAGAACGTGAGACCTGGAATAGGAAATGTGGACTTGCAGTCACTCAGAGCTGTTTGGCTCTTTGGTCAAACCCTGTGGGCTGGAAGGACCAAATAAATCCTAATCCCAGGTGTTCCCTCAGATGGATTTAGCCATCTCCTCACATTATTTACCACAGGAAGGAGTTGTGAGCATGTGCAACATCACTAAGGCTGCAGTGGCTTTAAAAAGTATTATGGCTGTGAAAAACGCTAATCATTCGTTTTTAAAATTTTACAAGTTTAATAGTAATAAAATGGTTATAAAAATAGTAATACAATTAGAGTAATAATAATTTGGACAATTTGAATTAGGACAATATGAGACAATAAGAATAAAGAGCTACGGATGGTCCAAGTACCTTTTTCCCCGAAAAAGGCCCCACGTTAACAGAGGATTAACCCTTAAAAGCAACAGCCTGTTGCATATTCATACACCTCATCCATGATGCATAAATTCCATTCAAACACAGGATTGTGTCTGGTCATCCTCAACTTCTTCCTCTGAATCCTGACAGCGCCTTTGAGGAGGGAAGAAGTTCGTTTCTCCTGATAATGGAGCAATAAATTCTCTTTCTCTGAAAGATTCAGGTGTCCTGTGGCTGCTATCTCAGTGCGAGTCCTTTCTTTAAAAAAGTATCCTACATAGCATAGTTTCTGTTTTAACATTTTGTTATAACCTAAAACTATATTTAACACAGTACTTAAGAGAATTAATACAGCATAACTTTCTAACACAACACATATAATATTCATTTTAATATTTGTGAAAAGCCAATCATAAAATACGCACTTTTCACAATGGCATTGGAGCATTTGGGCTAAATAAACCCCCCCAACCCCATACAATTACTGTGGTGTGCTTTGAGTATGGAGAAAATAGCATTTTTCCTTTTCCCTGGGAAAAGCCAAATAAATTCTGATAGCATTTCCCAGGCTTACTTGGTTTTAAGCTCCTGCAGCAGCAGTTTAAAGCTCAATCTTTTAGAGCTGTGCAAATGAAGAGGAACTGAACAGGGGCAGCTGGGCAGCCTGGAGACCAATGACCCTGCAGAGCCTCATCCATATCCCATTCCCAAAGACCCTCCAGTGAGCTTTACCCTTGCTGGATAAACCCCAAGAGGAAGGGAAATGGAGCCAGACCTGAATTCTGACTCTCAAACCTCCAGCTGTGAGTGGGGACAAGCTCCAAGTCCCTTCAGCAAATGCATTTGGAGTTGAACAAACTGATTTTAGCTCCTCTCAAACCCTCTGGGGTGAGGAGTTTTTGTAGGATTTCCTTGCAGAGCTGTCAGTGTTTGGCACTGGGATTTGTTCCAGGCAGATTGATGTGTGGATTGTGCACCTGCAGAACAGTGTCAAATATTATGGGTGTGTAAATTTTTATCAATATTAATTTTTTATTCCTGTGAGTTACAGCTTCTCTAGGAAGTGGCTGTCTCAGGGTTTTAAAATATATTTGTTCTTTTATTGCTGCCTTTCAAGTGCAAGATTCTCCTGAGTAAAAAGGGAAAGAAGGGAATGAATTTGTGTTGTTTTTAGGGATCTCAGCCTCTGGGTTTGGTCTGTTATCTTTGATATGAGACTGCAGTGGCTGCATGTCCCAGTATCACTTATCAGTCACATATCAAAAGTGATTTTCAGTTTGATTGAAGGATAAATTTAAACAGACTCCTCAATTCCTCTGTTTTATTTCTTTATAGCTACAACTTTTGTTTTTGGTAGTGATTTTTTTTTGATTAACATTTTGACATAGAATCATTAAGGTTGGAAAAACCCTCCAAGATTGAGTCCATTAACTCAGCACTGCCAAAGCACCTCGAATCCATGTCCCCAAATGCCACATCCACACAGCTTTCCAACACTTCCAAGGATGCTGATTCCACCTCTTCCAGCAACCCCTTCCAATGCCTGACCACCCTTCCTGTGAATAAATACTTCCCAAAATCCAATTTAAACCTTCCTTGGGGCAGCTTGAGGCTGTTTTCTCTCATGCTGAGAATGCTTCCAAACTATTTTGAAAAGCCAAGAAATGAAAATGAGAGCTCTGAAAAGCAAGGGAGGAGGTTTGCAACTAGGAAATAAATTTGGATGGCAGGATCTAAGAGCTGTTTGGGGCCGGGAAGCAAAATGTCTTTTCTCAGAGAGTATTCCACTGGGAACATCTGAGTGTTTTAAGGGGGATTATTTTAACCAAGTGTCTTAGAAGGGCTGTGAAAATGAAACAAATCAGAGTTTTGCTCACAAAAGGCTTTGAGTACCAAAAAAGGGTCAGTTTGCGCTCCTGGAATTGGAGCTGTGATTCCAGGTTAAGAGGTGCTGAACCAAAATTTGGGCCAAACATTGCAGCTCAGCAGGGCAGGCTGTGTCCTTCCACAGAATGCTTGGGGGAAAAGCAGTTTGCATTTGGGTTTGTTTGCTTTTGAGATTGAAACTTGTTATTTATCCAGGTAAGAGTGAGGCAGATTAGACAGGCGTGCCTTGAAGGGTATTTGAGCTTTTCAATATTTTATCCAGGGGAAATGTGAAACTCATCCCTTCTCTCTGGACACTTTTTGCTCACATCTGGGCTTCAGAAGGACTGGATAAGGGAGAGTGAGGATAAACTCCAGCATCTCCCACTCTGCAGATCTTCTTGAGTTCAAGCTTAACTCCTTGAGTTCCTCAAAAATCCAGCTGAGCGAACCACACGTTCTGTTCCTTTCTCTAAGGATCCCAGACTTCTCTTTCCCTCCTTTTTTTTCAGCCTCCTGATGGATGAATCAGGCAGAGCTGTTCATTTTCTGGGAGCTGTCCAGCTGAGGGGCTGAGTGTGGGATCAGTGCTCGTTCTGGGGTGGAACATCTCAGTTCCAGGGATGCTGATTCCAACTCTTCCAGCGGCCCCTTCCTGTGAAGAAATACTTCCCAAAATCCAATTTAAACCTTCCTTGGGGCAGCTTAAGGCTGTTTTCTCTGTGCCTTGGTGCTGAAGGAGATCTTACATCAGACAAAATATCTGTGAGTCCCACAAGAACCAAGGTTGTGCTGGAGCTCTGGAGCTCACCTCTCCCTAACCCTGAGCAGGGATCTGTGTTACAGTTGGAAAGATCTTGGAAAAGCAGGTTAAATATATGTCTGTGGGTATAGTTTTTGATGTTTTATATGGTTTTTGAGGATGTGCATCTCCCCTTGGGAGTGGGTCCAGTCCTCCTATGTGGAAGAGGTTTTACTACAACTTCTGTGAGCCAGAGAAAAGCTTGATAAGAGGATCCATGTTTACCCCTGAAAGAATTTCCTACCAAGGTCATTGACATAGAATCCAAGAAAGAAAGAAGGATAAATAAGAGAAACCTGCAACTGCCTGTTCCAATGAACACTTTGAGACCAATGAGTAGAGTGCAAATTTATGAGCTTTGCAAGAATGTAGAAAAAGCATGCATGCTAGAATAAAACCAGTTTGAAGCCTTCTGAAAATAGAGTGTGTTGCTTTGTATTGTCTCCATCTCAACTACAACACACCTGCAACAAAAAATAGTCATCATCATCATCATTATCTTAATAGAAAAAAAATCCAAACTAGTTTTCTATTCTCCCAGAGAGGGAAAAAAAAGCCAACAAGCCATTTATTTTGCTTTGGCTGCGGAGTTTTCTTGTGTGGGTCACAGGAGGATGAAGTTGGAAGTGTCCACCCCTGTGCAGGCAGAGTGGTTTTTTTTGGGATAATTCATTAGGCTCTCTCCACTTCTCCTTCCAAGGGGGATGTTGGCAGTTTGGTGGAGTGGGGATCAGGCACAGCTTGGATTGGAAGATCCTGGAGGGTTTTTTCCAACCCCAGTGACTCTGGGATCTCCACAGGCTGCCATGCTCTGGCTCTCAGCGCTCTGTGCCTTCCTCTCATCTGCCTTTCAGTCCCTATCTTTAAAGCCCAGGGGAAGTTCTTTAACCATTTTTTCAGCTGCTCTCAGTTCTCCCAGCCCCTCTCTGCCCCCAGGCTGCTGTTACACATTTCGGCAATCACCTCCTTTCTTTCCACTCCTGCTTTTCAAAACGCTCCTGCAGCCAGGGTGGAAACTGGGATGGAGCTGTGCTCTTATCTCCAGTAATCCTTTCTCTGGAGTGTGCCTTGATTTAAATCCAAGAGGTGTTACTGAAGTCACAGCTCCAGGCTGCAGACATGATACACGTTGATTCATGGCTTCAAGCTCAGTTTCTGAACGATTTCTTAAAAGCCAGTGTTAAAAAGCAGTTTTAGGACGTCATTTTTGTGGTAGCAGATCCCTGCCAGGGAGGTTGGGCCAGCTTGGTAAATACTTTCTGCTTTTGGGTTGGTGCTGGTGTCAGGTTCTCCTAAATAAACTGGCACTGGAAATCCTCCCACCCCCCAAAAAAAGAGGATTTCCAGGGTCTGTCTATAGGGAGGCTGTCCCAGTGACTGCCCCAGTTCCATCACACTGGGACTGCCTCCCCCAGAGGGTTTGAGAGGAGCTAAAATCAGTTTGTTCAACTCCAAATGCATTTGCTGAAGGGACTTGGAGCTTGTCCCCACTCACAGCTGGAGGTTTGAGAGTCAGAATTCAGGTCTGGCTCCATTTCCCTTCCTCTTGGGGTTTATCCAGCAAGGGTAAAGCTCACTGGAGGGTCTTTGGGAATGGGATATGGATGAGGCTCTGCAGGGTCATTGGTCTCCAGGCTGCCCAGCTGCCCCTGTTCAGTTCCTCTTCATTTGCACAGCTCTAAAAGATTGAGCTTTAAACTGCTGCTGCAGGAGCTTAAAACCAAATTAGTCTAGAAAATGCCATGAGAATTTATTTGGCTTTTCCCAGAGAGACATCTGAGGAAAATGCTATTTTCTCCATACTCAAAGCACTCTCTCAAGTATTTGCAGTGGGAAAACAACTTGAAATTTGGCAAAATACGCATTATTTATTTTTTTTCCTCATTGATAGTGTAGTTATTCTGTCAGAACTTTCCTGAATTTGGGTAAGGGAGAAACTTGTCAGGGCTTGTATTTCTCACAGAGGCTTGTCACTGTAAGGGCAACTTGTGCTTTGTCTCAAGTGCCATTTTTGCAATATATTCAGCCTTGTTCAGGAAAATCTGCAGATCCAGAGTGACATTTCCTAAAGAAAACTTTCTGCAAACAATCATTCCTCAGTTTTCAGAGCAGAGCTTGAATAGCATCCAACAAACCAAGCTGCAGTCCAAGTGTGAAACAGGCACAGATGAAATCAAATATTGAATAGTCATTCATGAATGCTGCACTGAATTGAGGGAATCCTCCTCCCACCCCTCCTGGCATTTTTGGAGTTGTGGGATGAAATTTATATCTTAGGAATACATGAGCTCTTGCTGAACCCTGCTTTTTTACATTCCTCATTTTTCACTAGCAGTGCTTGTATTTTTCAACCTGGCATAGCAATGTGATGAATAATTAGTGCCTTCATGGGTGAACCAGCCTTTTTTTTTTATTTCCTGAGGGTCCAGGACTTGAAGAGGGCCCAGGAATGTGAATTATACTAAAATATACCATTGCTCTTATCCATGTTCCAAAGGCACTACTGGGACAGAGAACTGAAAATAAGGAATTAGGTCTTCCAGGTGTCTCTGGGTATGGAAAAATACAAGGTAGGAATGTCCCTGGCTCATTCCTGCAGTTAGAGCCTTTTCTGGACAACAGGAGAAACATTCTTTTTGTACAGAAATATCCACTTGGGATTCTCACATACCCTCTTGGATATTCTTGTATCTTTAGAATTCAGATTTATTTGGATTTGGGAGTCATGGAAGGTTTTGGCTTGAAGCAGCAAGTGCCCTTTCTCCTGTGCTGGGAAGAAAAAAGGAGAGCTGATAATGCATTGCAAAAATTTAGTCTATTATATAAATTACACACAGGCTGGCAAGTTCCTCGGGTCAACTTAATCTGTTTTCTTCTGTGCCTGGAAAGAGAAAACGACCATTTAATTATTGGGGAGAAAAAAATGATCCTCCTGATTGAGAGAGTCACATGAGTGCAATTTACTTCATCCTTCCATTCATTGAACGGACATGGATGCAGTTCAGGCAGAGATTTCAAGTTTAATTTCAAGCCAGTTATTTCAAGTTTAATTGGGTGGACACAGAGTGACAAAACCCCCAATGTTCCTAAAGAAACCAAACCCCTCTGTGCTTTGCTGGTGGTATTGGGGGTCACAGAATTAATCCTGCTTTGTTCTTACATGCTTCATTCATATTTTTCCTCTTCTGTGGTTCAAATGATCCGTGTTTAACTTGGCATTCTAGGAAGTTATTCAGGAATTTACCAGAGCACAGGTTCTCCATCCCTGGTAGTGTCCAAGGCCAGGTTTTGGATCACCCTGGCACAGTGGAAGGTGTCCCTGGCCATGGCAGGGGTGGCACTGGATGGGCTTTAAGGTCCCTTCCAAACCATTCTATGATTTTCCATGTACAGATGATTTTCCAGGAACTATTTCCATGATTCCTGAAACTGGGACAGAGGTACACCAGGGTGCACTATCCCAGGGTGATCCAAAACCTGGCCTTGGATACTTCTGGGGATGGAGAACCTGTGCCAGGGTCTGTAAATTCCTGAATAACTTCCCAGAATGCCAAGTTAAACATGGATCATTTGAACCACAGAAGAGGAAATTCAGCCTGTTTCAAGCCTATTTTATTCAGTGTCATCCTGTTTTTTGTTCTCAGTCCAGAATCCCAGGATGATTTGGGTTGGAAGGGACCTCAGAGCTCCTCCTTTTCCACCCCCTGCCATGGCCAGGGACACCTTCCACTATTTTAAGAAGGCCTGTGACCAAAAAAAAATTCCCCTAAATCCTGGCTTTAGTTTCAATATTGGGAATGTTCCTCATGGTGAAGTGTAACACTCCACAGGCACCGAGGGGAGGATTCCCAGTGCCCGGGGCACAACCCCGTGAATTATCCATGAATAATTCATGAGTAACGGGGACCATTATCGGTTTGTGTTCCCAAACAAACACCAGCCTTAGCACATCTTCATCGGACCCGCTCTGAAGTCAGGCAGCCACTTAGCAATTAAAACTTTAATTGCTCCGCAATTAAATTGGCGACTACAATGTAATTAGCAGGCAGGGTTTCATTTGGGAAAGCCAGGCTCTGGCTGAGAGGCCCAGGGGCTGTGTGCTGGGGACCAGGGCAGCAAGGGAAGCTGTTCCCTCTTGCATTTCATGGAATATCCCCAAGCATCGCTCAGCTGCAACTCCTAGGGCCGGTTTTTACTAAGAAAAGCTTAATTTCATGAAGTTTTAGTGAACCTCCCAGAAATCCTGCAAAGCAACAGGGTGAGGTGAGGCTCTGGCACAGGTTGCCCAGAGCAGCTGTGGATGCCCCTGAATCCCTGGAAGTGTCCAAGGATAAAGAACCAAAGCACTGAGACTTGGGGGCCTGCAGAGCCCAAAATATTTTGAGTTCTGCGTGGTTAAAGGGATTTTTGGAGCTATTTCTGTTGAGGACAGGCTGATGGCTTGTGGAGGCATTGATCTCTTTTATTGACCCTTAACTCTGGTCACCTTCTCATGTTCATCCTGGAAAGGGAATGGCTGGAGCCCTTGGAACTGGGGAACTGAAGGCACTGAGATTTTTATTTTATGCTCTGTTTGAAAAATCATACACATTGCCCATTGTTATGGAATAGCTTCTTACAGCTGACAAAAAAGTGCATTGTTTGTATGCCAACTAACGCTCCCCAAAATCAGCTCAAGCTGTAAATTAAATATAATGTTGAATTCAATAATGCTCAATATTTGGACTGAAATGCAGCATTTTCTGATTCTCCTGCCTGGAGAGAAGCATCTCTTGCATTATTTAGTGTTTGTCTGATGGAGATGCCAAGGCAAGCTGCAGATGTATCTCCATTAATTGATCAATATTGTGTTGTATTCCATTTGGTTCCTTTATCTGCTTGATACAGCAGAACAATTTGTTTGCTCCATGGAAAACTGCACTGTACAGGCTGCCAGGTAGGAAAAGAAAATGGGAAAAATCCTACAGCAGTCCCTTGAACTTTTAATTCCATAAGAGGTGAAGTTTTCTCATGGTCTGGGCATCTTATGCTGAAGTGTTTAATGTTCCAGATTGCTCAGTTACACAGCAGGGGAATGGGAGGCTTTCTCCAGGATAATAAATTGTAATTAAAGAGCACATTAATTACCTAACCACAGAGCATTGTTTTATCTAATCTTTCTAATACCTGCAATATTGTGCTGGGAAATCTTCTCTTTACTTTTAAAACAAGTATTTAAATTTCATCAGCAATGTGTTTCTTGTGCTCCCCAACACTTGGGAATAATGTGATCCCATCTGTGCATTCCTGCTCAGAATTGCCCATCTTTCTTTGGAACCCATGAGCCAAAAGTCAGGTAAAGTAATTTCCTTAGCAGGTTTTTGTTATAGAGCTTTATCCAGCAGAGCTTTTTTGCAGAAAAAGCTGCTGAAACTCCAGTCTATTAAACAAAAAATGACATTCTTCAAAATGATTTAGGAATCTCTGAAGTGTGGGAGGCCCCACTAAAGGTTGATATTGCTCATTCTTGAGATAAACACCTATTTTTGTTCTTCTTGTTATATTAATACTTAATATGAAGAAATTAATCAAACATTTATAGAAATAGTCATAAAAATTAACTTGCATGAAGATATTTGAATTCCCCCCAACTCTGCTTCTCTATCACAGAAAACACTGCTGCCATTTTACACTCCCACAGCCCAGGTAACTTTTAGGTCATAATATTTACCAAACAGCCATTTTCAGCTTGATAAATAATCATCTTTTCTAACCTAAATGAGTCTGTGTTTCAGTTCTCTGAAACTGTTTCCCAGTTTGGGGTGTTGGGGGAGGTTTTTGTAGTGGCTGCTAAGATTTGAAACCTTTGTTCTTTTTCCGCACCTTTTTTTTTTTTTTTTGTGGGAATAACCCTGTGGCCCCCTCATGTCTGTCCCCTCTTCCTTCTCTTCTCCTGGCTCTTGTTTATCAAATCTTGCCTTTCAAGCCCTCCATTATTTAAAAGATGGGCCACGTCCAACCTCCCATGTTGGTCCTTTCTTTCCATCCAACCTGGGATTTTAATTTTGATCCTTCCTCACACATCCCAACATGGTGCAGATAAGCTGATAAAGCAGATTTCCCCTCATAAAACGAGATATTCAGAAAGGCAAGGGGTGGAGAGATGGGAATTAAATAATAGCCACAGGTCAGAGTAATTTTCTTTTCTATGATAGTTCTGTTACTCATGGATGAATGTTCTCAGGGATTAGTTTCTCAGGGAAAATGACCAAAATTACATCTCACCGCCGTTTTCACGTGGGGTGTTAAAGACCTAAATCTTTTCTTTTTTGAACATAAAAAAATGGGGGAAATTTCACCTGGAAGTCTAAGGGGAAATTTCACCTGAAAGTCTAAGGGGTGAAACAAGTTCACACTGAGTTTAGTGTACTGTATGTCCTGACTGTACAGATGCTCTGTAGGCACAGAATTTTTGGGTATTGGGAGTGGAGCCTCATCCCCAGTGTCTCAAGCCTTGTCCCACAGTCTCAAGCTGGCCCAAGGGAAATATAGGTTGGATATCAGGAAAAAGTTTTTTACACAAAGAGTGATAAAGTTCTGGAATGTTCTGCCCAGGGAGGTGGTGGAGTCACCATCCCTGGATGTGTTTAAAACCAGCCTGGATGTGGCACTGGGTGCCAGGGTTTAGCTGAGGGGTTGGGGCTGGGTTGGACTCTATGATCTTGGAGGTGTCTTCCAACCTGGTCATTAGAATTTAATTCTGTGAATTCTAATGAGCTACAGCTGTGCAGGACAGGTGAGTGATATTGAAATTAATGAGCCAGTAATGAGCCCAGGGGCACTGACCAATCACACAGGAACAGAGGGCACACAGGTGCAGTGCATCAGCACGAGGGGATAAAAGGCTGGGCTGAAGAACAACCAAGTGCTGATGCCTGAAACTTTTCTCTGTGTGAGTCACACCTTTGCTGTCAGTGGTGAGTTTTGTATCCCATGGAAGAGGGCTGGAGTTCATGTCCAGGGCCCTGTGGCCCTGCTGGGCTGCTGCAATTCCAGATGGTGCAGGATGTGTCCCCAGCCTGCCACCACCCACACCTCGGGCTGCCCTGGCAGTGCCAGCACCTCCTGCAAACGGGGCTGGTGCGTGGGCACAGGGTTTGTGGGCATCGGGAGCGGGGCTGAGCCTCATCCCTAACGAGCTGCAGCTGTGAGAAGCAGGTGAATGATATTGAAATTAATGAGAGGTTAATGAGCCCAGGGGCACTGACCAATCACACAGGAGCAGAGGGCACACAGGTGCAGTGCATCAACACGAGGGGAGAAAAGGCTGGGCTGAGGCACAGCAAGGGCAGTTGCTGGCAGTGTTAGGGTGTTACTGTGTGTGAGCAGATACCTGAAGCCTTCTGAGCTGGTGAGGTGTTGCTGTGTGTGGTCTGAAGCTTTCTGATATTGTATGGTGACACTCTGTGTACTGTGGCTGTCTCAACTGCAACGATGCTCCACTAAAAAACAGTCAAGTGTTAAAAGTATCTGCATGCAGTAGTTGGTTTTAACCTTTTTCTGAGTGTATGTGCTCTTCATAATATATTTAGTTCCTTTTGAAGTTGTAGGGCTCTGGTGTGGTTTTTTCTTTGTTCACAGTATGGAATTCCATGATGGTTTGGATTGGAAGTGACCTTAAATTCCCTCCAGTTCCACCCTGCCATGGCCAGGGACACCTTCCACTGTCCCAGGCTCTTCTAAGCCCCATCCAAACTGGCCTGGAATCTAAAATAAATTTTAGAGTTAAATCTCAAAAAACATTCACCCTCCTTTAAAAAATGTCTGAAATTATTTAATTGCCCTTTTAAAATGGTTATTCTCTCTTCTTTTTCTCACAGATGGGAAGGTTGAAGTGACAAAAGAGGGAGTGAAGCTCTGCACCATGGGACCTGGCAAAGTTTTTGGGGAGTTAGCCATCCTCTACAACTGCACCCGGACAGCTACTGTCAAAAGTAAGAGCATTTTAGATGTTTCTTCAATCTTTTCACTTGGGAGCTGCAGCCTCTTTTAGGTGTTTCACTTTCTCAGTGAATTCAACTCTTTAGGGCATGGATTTTGGTATGGAATTTAGGCACTCTGTATGAAGGAGATGCAGAGGAAATGCACCATTCAGTCTCTCAGGTTGGTCCTACCCCATGCAGAGGAGCCTGAAGCTTGCACCACAGTTTTCTTTACAATTCCTGCTGGATCTCATGATAATTATTTTCTTCTTGTTTAGAAGAACCTTTCTGACATGTGTAAGCCTTTAAGGGAAACTCAGTAAGCCAAGCTTAGCTTTTGTTCAGGACAAATCATTGTTTTCCCACTAAAATAAATCAGGGAAAAAAAATCTGGATGGCACTTGACCCCCTGCTCTAAACTCCTCAGCACTTTTCTTACCTGTTTTCTTTCATGAATGTTCTGGGCAAAAACTTGGCTTGCACAGTTAAGCAGAGGGAATAAATCACATTGCTATGCATGACTTAAATGGGTTTTTGTTTACATTCAGATGCAGATATAGGATATCACAGCTCTCCTTGATCTTGAGGACAAGAGTTTATGGTGGTGTCTGAAGCAGAGAGAGAGATAATAAATAGTTGTGTGGTTTTAAGGTGCTGTGGTGGAGGAGTTAAGAGTACAGATGGTACAGAAAAATTCAAACAAGAGGTACAAACTTGAATAATACAAACCAGTGGTATTCTTGTGCCAGAATAATGAGCTGTGCAAGTCCCCGCTCAGAAGAAAGCTTTTTCTGACTATCTAATTGTGCCTCAAAAAAAGAGAAAGGAAAAGAACAAATGGGCAGGAATGAGAAAGCAGGAACAGATAAGTGGATTATTTTCTGCAGCATGTGCTGTTCTCTGTAGGGCTCAAGGACATGACTGATGTTCTCTGTTCTCACCTGTGCAAACCTTGCCCTTTCACAAGTGCTGGGGACCTCAAGTGAGGGTGGAAAACTCAGAAAAGCAGCAGGTTTGTGTGATAAATACAGCTGGGGAAGGTTGGGAAGAGCAGAGGGAAAGCTCACAGCCTAGAAAAGGCAGTGAGGGGATGGTTGTTGTTTAGTTCCCCTTAGGAATGCAGGGCTGGAGGGCACCTGAGTGGAATCCCACAGAACAACTCTGTTCCTGTGCCATTCCCAGCTGCTTGGGCAAGGCACTCCCACTGCAGCTTTTCTGTGTTTTTTTTTCCCTTGCTGCCTTTTCCACACCCTCACACACCCCTCCTGAGCAAACCTCCAGCCTGGCACGTGGCATTGCTGTCCCAAATCCCTTTGTCCTGGTTAAACTGGGGGCAGGAGTAAAGTCACTACTCAGAGAATCCTTGCCTCAAGGAAAAGGAGTCTGTGTCCCTTGTTCCTTTCTTAGCAGCACTGTGTAATTAGAGTTCTGCTGGGTTTTAATCCCTTTCCCAGGGCCAGCAAGGGACCTGGAGGAATTTTCTCTCTGGTTAGTGCACAGATCAGTGCAGAGTTGGGGCTGTAATGAGCTTGGGGAGCTGCTGCAGCTCACAGTCATTGAGCTGAGGGTGTGGAGGTGCTCACATCCCCTCTGGGCTTGGTGTTGACTTAGTTGGTCCTCCACAGCTTCAAACACCTGCTTGTTCCTTTGGGAAATGAGCAATAAATGTGCTAAATCCTTAGAAAGTGGTGGTAAATACTCCATTAAGCCTTGGATCATTCCAAGGTTGATTTTGGGAGAAATAAAATTGGTGATTGTAGTGAGAGCAGACACTCAGCACTGGTGGTGAAGAAGTGGCAGGGAGCACCATCCAGCTCCCGTTTGGAGGAACTCTCAGGGCTTCCCAATTTTCAGGAGAGAGCTTTCCATCATCTCCAGGGTGTCAGGAGTGTGCTTTGATGGGCCTGCCTGTACTTCATTAGGAGGGCATAAAGTGCTGCTTTCTGAGGATGAAGTTGCAGCAGAGGCTGAGTGAAGGATGGATTTATGTGGGTGTGGAGCTCTGTGTTACAGCTGGGCCATAATGAGGTGTCAGCTGAGTTGACATCTCCAGCTGGAACTGGGTTTTATGTGTACCCTGGCTTTGGTTTGTAAATAATAATGATTTTAGTGTCATTACTCACTGTTAGTCTGCACAGGCTCTTCAGCTTGTGCTCACTCTGCAGGAGCAAACTTCAGCTATAAATCACTGGAGGAAGGGCTTTGTCTTTGCAACAGGATTTAGGAGACATTAAAATTTAATCATTCTGATCTGACTCCTGTCTCATAATGACCTCTTTAATAAGGCAATCCAGGGCTTTGAAAAGCCTGCCCCAGGAGCACTATTAATATTTTTTTCCCCCTGTCATTGCAGTCTTAAAGCAGGGTGGGGTTTGAGTTCAAGCAGGGCATGGGAAGAACCCAAACCCTTGAGTGTTGAGGAGCACCGGGGAAGGCAGGGACACATCTCCTGACATGTGGCCTTCTTTTTAAGATAAATGAACAATTTCTGACATCTGATTTTTGTTTGGTTTTTCTGCAGTGTTTGCTTTACATTTCCAGATATTAGTAGAGGGTTTGGTGGTTGTTTTTTTTTTTTTTGTTTGTTTGCTTTTTCTTCTTCTGGTAGAAACTGGTCAGTCTGCTCCAAGTATGGAACTGTCAAGGCTTTCTGACTCCTTGATGTTCACAGATCACCTTCCCTTGCACACTCAGTGAAATCCAAATCAGCAGCTAATTTCTCCCCCTCTCTATATTGATTATCCAGAGATCTCAAGTGCCTGCATGCAATCCTGGATGCTGCTTGCAATTCAAAGCAGAACCACAGACTTTTCTCCCCCATTCCAACAAATAATTAGGTTCAGAATGAGGAAAACATCACTTGTTGTGGCTACACCTAAAATGATGTCTCTGATCCTCTGTTTTTAGAGACATGGTTGGAAAAAAGAGTTTAAGAGAGGTCAGCAAAAAAAGATAAAAGACAGAAATCCCCCCAGATGAATTGGGGTTGTGTTTAAAACATTGTGATTCTTCATTTTGCTAACAAGATGTGGGAGGAAGTGAAATTAATCTGCTGTTAATACTGGGCAGAAGTCTCATTACTCTTAAAGAATAATGTGTGGAGCAGATTTTTGCAGATGATTTAGGCTGAATTTTGTGGCAGGAGCAGATTGCCCATCCTCTAAGGATGTTCTGCTTATTTTAGAAGTGGTCTAACACCTGATCAAATAAAACCATCCCTTAGAAACATCTCCATGCGAGGCTGACGATTTCAGGGGAGTTGCACTCCAAGCCAGCTTGTGTTTTCAGGAGAACTACTAGCAAAAAAAAAAAAATAATAAAAAGCAAGCAGAGGCTGAAGTTATTAAACTCTAAATTATGTAAATCCTTCTGCTGGCCCTCAAAAGGCAGCACAAGAGTCCCTCAAGCTGCTGTGCTTGCCAGCTGCACTAATCGTACAAAACCCGGCGCGGCGCAGAGGGATTAAGGCGGGAGCTCAGCTTCTCCTTGCCAAGCCTGGATGAGTTTGAATTTTCAACTGCTGGTTTTTGTTTTAATGGAGTCCTCTGCACTGCTTGCTGCAGCCCCAGGAATGACAGAACTTTCTGAGGAGCTTGGTAACATGGATAATTTGTGGGGGAAAATAAGGCAGCAGCGAGTTGCCAATTAAAACTGCAGAGACTCGTTAAAGCCTTGTAGAAGGATGCTGCCTTCAGATATTCTCCTCCAACAATTACAGGAGCCAGGGTGAAGTTTGTTCAGCTCTCCTTAAAACACACTTTGCAAGGAAGTTGACTTTTAGATACTCAACTGTTTGATTAAAATCTCTCTGATGTTACATGGAGATAAGAAACCCGGGCTGGCCCAGCCAGTCTGGTGTGCCTGGTGGGAGATAAATGGAATATAAATGGATATATCCTGGGAGAAAGTAATTTAAACTCACCCTTCCACTGCCTGTATTTTACTGTGACCTTTACAGGTCTTGCAAGTAATGTGACAAAATGGGATTGGATTATTCCTCCGAGGGGATGATAATGAGAAAATGATGTTGAGGACAATGGACAAGGTGTAGCAGGATTCCCCCCCCCTTCTTCAGAAGCATCTTCAGGATGGCATTTCCGTGGCTCCTTATTTCCATCTTTGGGATCACAGAATCCCAGAATAGTTTGGGTTGAAAGGGACCTTAAATCCCATCCATTCCACCCCATCCCATGGGCAGGGACACCTTCCACTGTCCCAGGCTGCTCCCAGCCCCAGTGTCCAGCCTGGCCTTGGGCACTGCCAGGGATGCAGGGGCAGCCCCAGCTGCTCTGGGCACCCTGTGCCAGGGCCTGCCCACCCTGCCAGGGAACAATTCCATTCCAGTCTCCCACCCAAATCTCCCCTTTCCTGCTGGGAAGCCATTCCCTGTGTCCTGTCCCTCCATCCCTTGTCCCCAGTCCCTCTCCAGCTCTCCTGGAGCCCCTTTAGGCCCTGGCAGGGGCTCTGAGCTCTCCCTGGAGCCCTCTCCTCTCCAGGTGAGCACCTGGAGGTTCTGGCATCATAGGCAGCTTTAAGACTGGGTATTTATTTATGGGAAAAACTTTCAGTGTTAAATCCATGTTGAAAAACCCTATAGACCTGTATGGCCAAGCAGATAAAGTAACAATAAATAACAAAGGCCTGTTTGTTCTGTCTGATAGAGAAGAAGGGTGATCACCATTCCAGGGAAATGAATTGTTTCTGTTGTTCTGGAATGCTTGTGGAAATAATTTTGTTGATATTTTTCATGTTGATTTAATTGCAGAGTGGATTGAGCTGAGTTCTCATCACTTAACCATGGTTATAAGGAGATGATGGCTTTCTCTGTGCAACCCTTGAAGGATTAGTGAATATTAATAGCAGATGTCAGACAATTAGTTCATAAAAGCTCCCATTTCATCCCTTTTTATAGATGTCACTGAAAATGTTGCTGATGTTTGAAATGTGGCCAGAGCAGCTGTGAGAAATGAGGTGACTGAACTTTGCTGTTGACAGTAAAGCTTTGCTTTGGGCAGAGTTTGATAAACAAGGGGATGCAATGGAATATTTGCCATAAATATTAATTTATAGGCTCAGTGACTTGTGATCTTTTCCCAGATTAAAATGCAACAGACAGCACAGGGGCTGGGTTTGCCCCACATTATATGAAATTTCTCATTCTAGACTATTTCCTGGCAGTAACTGGGGAACAAGAGGGCACTTGGCACCAAGACAGGCCCAGAACTGATCAAGTTGTGTTTCAGAACCAAAGCAACCACTGCCTTCTGTTCTCTTGGGCCACTTTTAGGAGCTCTTTGCTGCCATGAAATCACCCCAAGCTGCCTTTCCTGCTGTCCATAAAAGCAGAGAGCTCCATGGTATTGACTGTGCGACCTTAAATCCACTTGCTCGTGGCAATGATGCAGCAACAATCAAATTGATGGAATAGTAACAGTTCCAAGAATAATGGAATGATGGAATCACTGAAGCTGGGAAAGACCCTTCAGGATCATCCAGTCCAAGCTGTGCCCACCTTGTCCCCAGCCCAGAGCACTGAGTGCCACCTCCAGCCCTTGCTGGAACACCTCCTAAGAGTGCCAGTATTTCCCCAGTTTGGGATGCTGAAGAGGGCTGGAGTTCACTTGCATTTATCTGAAGTTCCCTGGCCAAGATGCATTTCACATTATTGAAGTGCCAGTGTTAAAAGCATTTGGATACCAAATAAATTGACAAAAGTGCAGATAGGCTTTTTAATTAAAAAAAAAAAAAAAAAGGCACCAACAAGTTCTCTGTATTGCACGTTTGAAAAACTCATTATATTTCATGAATTGTATCTTCTCTGGGAATGGGCTGGGAATGGAAGCTTTTATTTATCTTTAGGCTGCAATAAAACCCATCCAGACAACAAGCAATGTTGACAACTGCATTCACTCCTCTGAAGTTATTTGCAGAAGCCTTTACTCCACAATATCAAAACCAGTAGTCTTTGAAACGGGTTTGCTGAAGCTCTGCCCTTTGCAGCCTGTGCCTGACACCCATCTGGAGGAAATGAGATTAAAAAGTGTCCCTTTTTTAATTAACTGCAGCAATGAGGTGCCTGGGGAGAGGCTCAGCTATGTTTTGTTAGTTCTTTGGGGTTTTTTTAGGGTACTCCATGTAGACAGCAGAAGGTGCAGGTGCCACCTTAAAGCTGTCTTGTCTTTTCCTCTGACATGGCCTGGATGCCCTGGATTGGTTTTTTCTGATGGGAATTGAGGTGAACTCCAGACATCTGAAGCGATCCGACAGCACTAAGGGCAGAGATCTGAACGAGGCAAAATCCTGGCTGCCTTTGAAGAAATAGGATTGTCTTGATTTCCTGTGTTTGTTTTCCAGCTCTGAGATCACTCTGCCTGACTTATCTGTAGTAGAGGGCAGGAGCAGAGGCTGATTGAATTCACACAAGGCACCCCAGTCACAGCCTGTCTTTTAAACTCGGATTTTCTTTGGCTGATGAGGGTCACAGGAGCTGCCTGGAGCGGGAGGAATTGTCGGAGTGGGTGTGAAAATGCCACGTGCTGGGTTTGCCTGTGTCCCCAGTCCCATTTCTGATGTCACCAGCCCCAGGTACACCTGAGTGCCCGCAGCAGAGACACTGCTGGGATGTGCCTCTCCCCCATTCCCCCCTTGGGCAGGCACATCCTCCACTTAAAGGCTGTTTAGCATCTGCTTAGATCCTGTATTCCCTGCTTGAGGAGTCCCTTGAACCTCTTCAGGGTCCTTTTTGTGCTTCAAATTTCTTCTGCCTCTGCTTTTGTGATCCTTCACCATTTCTGAGCACTGCTGTGATTCTTCCATTGTGAGAGATCCCAAAAACAGATTTAGTTTTTGTCAGATACTCTCTGCTAGCACAGCACAGTTGGCTTTGTTCTTGGGGGAAATTAAGGGAATTCAGGTGAGTTTAGCTGATTTAAGGAAGCAGCTTTATGTGTGAAGGAGAAACTCAGGTGCTCTGCCTGTGGTCATGACACCTCCCCTGATCCTGGCCTTGTGTTGCTTGGGAAGGACCTCAGGAAAGCTTCTCCAACCTTTTTTTGGGACAGGGGCTGCCAGGCAGCCATGGCTTTGTCCAACAGGTCTTGGTGCCCTAAAGGTGCCCTGACCCAGAGGGACACTGTGGATTTTTTGGGTTTTTTTTTGTTGAGGTTGGGATTAAATGTGTGAGATGGTATTTTTTTTTGTTTTTTTGTTTGGACTTAGATGTTTATTAGTTCTTATTTATATTACAGTTTCACGAACTGTGAAGTCTACGATAATTTACTCTCACAAGTTAAAAAAGGAGGCTTATCTTTTCCTGCACAAGGTTTTTTAAGGCTAAACTGTTTAATTAAGAAATTACACAAAATGTTTTTACTTTTAACTAATTTAATAATTATTAACAACTATTAATAACTAATGACTTGTGCTCTGCAATAAGGACTTTTTGATCTAATTACACAAAACCATGAAGAAGAAGGATTAGCTTCTGCCTTAAACTTCAGTCTTACTTTATATATATAACTACATTCTAAAACCTTAAAGTTTCCCACCATGTGATATTACCCACTTGCATTCAAACTCCACACCCATAATCCCAGTTCTAGAATTGAATTTTGGAAGCTTCTCCACGGCCTCAGTGTTCTCTTTTGTGGGGGGGTCAGTGTTTGTTAACACAGAAAGTCCAAAACTCTCAGCAACCTGAGTTCCAACAGGACACCTGCTTGGAAAAGAAGTTTTCCTTCCTGTCCAGCCTGAACCTCTCCAAGAGCATGCCCTGAGATGGAGCAATGGCCATGTCCTGGTATTCCAGAGCACACCTCTGTGCCCAGGGACACAGGAGCTGCTTTGGGAAGGAGCCTGGGTTAACCATTAACCCCCCCATAAATGTTAAACCCCTCTTTGGGTGATTCTATTTTTTTTTCCCCTACAGCTGGATAAACACTTGCTGGGAGAAGGGAGGGGAGCACATGGGAATGGGGAGAGTGCTCAGGGCTGCTGCAGGTAGTGGTGACAAAACAGGGAAAAGTGTTGAAAATCCTCTTTTATTCTGCATTGTGGTGGTTGGGGAAGATCTAACAGCTTTAAAGTGCTCTCCTGCTTCAGACTTGGAGCTGTTTGGACATGGCCCATTTGGGTGGGGACATCAGGGCCCTGCAGAGCTCATCCCCATTGTCCCACCTTTCCCAGGGGATGGAAATTTCCTTTTACTAGAGGGAAAAATACACCTGGAGTGAAGCTTCAGGTTGAGTTGAGATTCTGCTTTTTTCTGGAAGCTTGACTTTGGATAAGCCCTTCCTATCCTTTAGCACAGGTTTCTGAAAAACTGGGATAATTTGAATTTGCATGCATGAGATTGGCAACTTCCTGGGAAGGGGCTGGTTTATCCCATACCATCAGCACTGTATGGCTCTAAATGCAAGTAATAATTACTTGGTTGCCATTGCTGATGACAGCTTTGTGATTCAACAAAAAAAAAAAAAAAAAATCTGTGCCTGCCCCATCCCTGGAAGTGTCCCAAGGCCAGGTTGGAACAGTCTTGAAGTCTTAGAGGGAGTTTTTAAAAATCCATTTTCAAAATGGAGGATTTTGAATCTTCAGAGAGACAAATACTTCAGTGTTGGTTGGGATTTTTTTTTATTTGGCTGCACAGATATTTGCCTGCTTCAAATGAATTGTAAAAGCTTTATGGTGTTTGCTTAATCGCTGGTGCGTTTTTAATTGTTGCTTGACAAACATTGTAATATCTAAAAAGACTCAGTAATTCCCCAGCTTTATGGAGCACTGCGAAAGGAGATAATCTTGTTTTGGCTGCTGCTCCTGCAGAGTTTTTTTGGGGTTTAAAAGAAATCCTCCTTGCAAGTCCAGGAAGATGATGATGGTTGTATTTGACAGCTGATATTCAACTCCTGCTTCGTTACTAAAATAATCCCCCTTAATTGTGGGTGAATAAAATGCTTCAACGCTCCATCAGCTACTGTAAGAAACTGTGAGGCTCCCAGGCTTTGCTGTGCCCTCATCTCCTCCTGGTTATTAACAAAGGACATCAGTGATAATGTATTTTTTCCTGATTAACTCCTTGCAAACTTATTTGCTTCCAGGTTTGCCATAACTATTTGTGTGGAATGAGCTTGCAGGCAGGTCTGGGATGGAGTACACTGCACAGGATGATCACACCCTGGTAATGCAGAGCCCCAGGACTTATTGGCAGCTGGCATGGCAGCCTCTCATTCAGCTGCTTTTGGCATTTAGGCAGGAGAAAAGCAGGGATGTGCTGCATTCCCAGTGGGAATGGGAATATATTCTATATCTCATCAATGGGAATGTATAAAAAATAGCTGTGAAGGCATGGAGGCAAGCAGGCTCATTAGCACAGTGCCCCTTGGGCCTGATTTAATGTGTGTTTTAATGACTTTCTCATTAGTGTCTGGAAACCAGTGGTTCCATTCTTGCTGGATTTGTGGGCACCCCTGAATCCTGCACTCCTGGGGTCACTTGTTGCAGACATGTTTTATGAAAAATCCTTTCCTTAGGGTTTTTCCTCCTGAGAAGCTGAGAGGCCTCAGGAACAAAATGTAACCAATGGTTATCTGCTGCTGTGGAATGCAACAGATGCATCTGGGATTGGTCTCATGTGGTTGTTTCTAATTAATGGCCAATCACAGCCCAGCTGGCTCAGACAGAGAGTCAGAGACACAAGCCTTTGTTGTCATTCTTTGCTATTCCATTCTTAGCCAGCCTTCTGATGAAATCTTTTCTTCTATTCCTTTAGTATAGTTTTAATGTAATATATATCATAAAATAATAACTCAAACCTTCTGAAACACGGAGTCAGATCCTCGTCTCTTCCCTCAACCTGAGACCCCTGTGAACACCACCACAGTCACTTCCCAAATAAATTGGTGTAACTCCAGTACATGGATGTGTTCATCACAGAGATGCTCTGGTGCCAATCTATCACCCAGTAAAACCCCAGACATCAATGGGTTTGTGATGGCTGTGGCTTTTTTAAACATTTATTAAAACCCCAGAGTGGTTTGGGTTGGAAGGGACCTTAAATCCCATCCAGTGCCAACCCTGCCATGGCAGGGACACCTTCCACTGTCCCAGGCTGCTCCAGCCTGGCCTTGGGCACTGCCAGGGATCCAGGGGCAGCCCCAGCTGCTCTGGGCACCCTGTGCCAGGGAACAATTCCTCCCCAATATCCTATAAATCTCATCTCCTTTAATTCAGAACCCTTCCCCTTGTCCCATCACTATCTAACCATGAAAATAGCCCCTCTCTCTCTTTTTTAGAAGCTCCCTTTTGCTACTGGAAGGTGCTTTAAGGTCTCCCTGGAGCCTCCTCTTCTCTTTGCTGGGAAGATGGAGAGGTGGCAGAGATCCATGGAAAATGTGCACTTTTAAATTCCTCTGGGGAAGGTTTGCAGCTGAGATCAACCAGGAAGACTGAGCAGTTTGTCAGGCAGTGAGTTTTTTTTTTCAAGGATGGTCAATTTGGAGGAGCCAATCTTAATTTTCCAGCTTAGTTTGCAAATTAAGTCTTCTTTTCTGAGAATAAAACTAATGTTATGAAAGCATCTTTATAAACAGTTTGTAATTGCTTTAATTTGATAAAGGCAAAGTGTTCCCATCTTTGTCCTCTAATATCAGTTTATCCTTCAACAGCATAAGAGCAGAACTTGGGAAAGAAATGATTCCTTGTGGAAAGAAACACTCATTTCCATGTTCTTTCTCTCTTTTTTTAATGTTCTATTGTAGCTAATGAACTGCTGTGGGTTTGTGTGGGCCACGAGCATTGTGAATTCATTGTGTGTCTGCTCTCAGCCCTCACATTAGGACTGGAACAACATTTATGTCTTTTAATCACCTCTGGAATCCCTGCTGCACTGGGGTGTTACAGCTTGGGGTGTGCTGGGAACAGAGAGCTGGCACACACTGGTGTGGATTCCTCCAAACCCAAGTGTTCCAGGCTGTTGGAGATGGGCACAAATAATCCCCCACAAGTAAAATGTCCTTGTTGATCTCATTCTGGAGTCCCCAGTGCTTTGGTGCTGGGACAGGAACAGGTGTTGGTGGTTTTGGGAACTTCTGTTTGTGTTCCAGCCTGGGAATGGGGTGAGGCCCTCTCATTGGAGGCACTTGAGAGCTGCATCTCCATCCAGGAGGATTGAATCTTGGTAAAATGTTATTTATTCTCTGCAAGCTCTGAGGTTTGAGGGTGATGTCACATCCACATGAGTATCATGGAATCCCAGAATGGTTTGGGTGGGAAGGGACCTTAAAGCTCAGCTCATTCCCGCCCCTGCCATGGGCAGGGACACCTTCCACTGTCCCAGGCTGCTTCAACCCCACCCTGTGCCAGGGCCTGCCCACCCTGCCAGGGAACAATTCCTCATTCCCAATATCCCATCTAAATTTCCCCTTTGTCAGTTTGAAGCCATTCCCCATTGTCACTCCATCCCTTGTACAGAGTGTCTCTCCATCTTTCCCATCAGCTCCTTCAGGCCCCAGTTTGGTGACCCCAGAGCTTCTCCTCTCCAGGTGAGCAGCCCCAGCTGTGCCAGCCTTTCCTCCCAGCAGAGCTGCTCCATCCCTCTGCCCATCCTGGTGCCTCCCCTGGGCTCTCTGCAGCAGCTCCAGGTCCCTCCTGTGCTGGGGACAGCTGTGTGTCACAGGGGGTTGGCAGTGAGGGACCAGCAGGACACACATTCCATGCTGGCAGGGCCACAAGAGTGATTTGTTGTTGGGATCTCTGTCTCTAAAAGGTTTGCTTAGTGAAAGAGGGGGAAATATTCCTAATTTCAGAGGTTCTACTGAGGGTTTGAGTTGAGGAATGTGCTGGTCTTGTTATACCCTAAACTCCCTCAAGCTGCCTGATGCCATTTGGAGATTCCAGCATCTGATCCATTCCAGAGTCCACTGGAAACACCCCAGAAATCCTGGAGCTGCAAGTCACAGCCACTCAAGTCCACATTTTCTACAATTAGGAATGTTAGAAGCCTGTAAAGGTTAACTACATTAATAGTCAGCCCCTGCCAGCCCTCCTGAGGTGAGTGGCCTGTCTGGGAGACCTTTTGTGGATGAATTGTGTTGTAATGTGGAGTTATTTTGCAGCTTCTCTAACTTATTTTCCCTGAATATTTGTCAAGTTGCATGTAATATTTCCAGAATAGGGGAGGCATTAACCTTTATTAACCACTGCAGAGACTGAAACTCCTAAAGACTGACGGGATAATTAAGGCAACATCTCAGGGTGACTTCACTGCTCCTCAATCTCCATTAATTCTGATGACAGTGATGAATTTCAGTGCAGTAATAATTAGTTTTTCTCACTGTATGGAGAAACATTCTGTGAATCACTGCTGTAAATTCACTCTTTCTGACTCCAAAGACATCTGAACTCATCAGTGATCCTGCAGTTATTTCCATGTCCCAAGAGATCTGTGTGTATTGGAATGGCAAAGGTTCCACAGGCTGGGACAAACAGCACAGCTGGATGTACAAACTCCTGTCGTGACACCAGCAAAGGACTTCTGAATGGTTTGGGGTAGGCTGGGCTTTCCCCCTTGCATTTACATCCTACTGGAGTTAATCCTGGCCATGTATTGCATGTTCAGGCCTTGAATAATGAGGGTGTGATTTCCAGGTGAGGCTTTGGTATAAATCCATTGGGAAAGGCTTGTTCAGCTTCTCTCTGCTCTTCTTGGGTTCTGTTCTGATCAGCATTAAAAGCTGATTGTCACATCCAGCCAATAAATCCTCTCATGGAATTATGGAATATCCTGAGCTGGAAGGACCCACAGGATCATCCAGTCCAAGTCCTGCACAGGCACCCCAGCAATCCTACTCTGTCCAAACTCTCCTTGACACCTTCTGGCTTTGCACCTTTTCCTCCTGTTCCTTTTGCCTGCACTTTCCAAGCTCTTGTGGGCTGTGTGCTGGAAACAGAAGGGATGGGTGTCACTGTCACTTTTTTTCTGGGAAAATCCCTTTGCCCAGTATTTCTCTCCAGGGAAGCTGAGAAGCCGCAGAGAAAAAGGAAAACAAATTCTTATCTCATTTGCTTCTCCTGTGCTTTGCTGCTTTGGAATGTGTTTAGAGATTGTTTGCCCACAGGTGGTTGTTTCATTGGTTTCTGCTGTGAATTATTTTGACTTATTGGCCAATCAGTGCCGAGCTGTGTTGGGACTCTGGAAAGAGTCACAAGTTTTCATTATTATCTTTTTAACCTTCTGTCTGTATCCTTTCTGTATTCTTTAGTATAATTTAGTTCTATATATATTCTTTTATATAATATAGTTATCATAAAATAACAAATTAGCCTTCTGAGAACATGAAGTCAGATTCATCATTCCTTGCTGCCATGGGGCACCCTGCAAATACAATAGATGGGTGCTGGGGAAAAGGGATTTTAAGACCTGTGGAGAGGTTCCATGTGTGGGCAGGAAGTTTGAGCCCACACCAACAAGGGCTTTTTCCTGTCTGGAATAAGCCTGTGAAGCTCCAAGGTGATGCAATGCAATTCCAGGTTTTACTTGTCAGAGGAAAGAATGCCTTGCTGATGAAATCCTATGGATGGTTTATTTTGGCTAACAGGGAGAGGATGGTCTCATTTTAAATCCTGTGCACTGATGTTGTGTGGAGATTATTTCATGTTTGGTGCTGAGAAATTTAGATTTTTTTTGGGATTGTTCAGCCTGGGGAAGAGAAGCTCTGGGGCTGCCCCTGGATCCCTGGAAGTGTCCAAGGCTGGGTTGGATGGGGCTTGGAGCAGCCTGGGACAGTGGAAGGTGTCCCTTGGCAAGGGGTGGGATGAGATGAGCTTTAAGGTTCTTTCCTACTCCAGCCTTTCCCTGATTCAATCATTTATATATAATATAAACTCATACCTTTTTGCCTATGAGCTCTGTTTTATAAAAACAATTTTCCAGTCTGAATTGCTTTTCCTAAACTCTCTGCAAAGCCTGTGTTTGTAAAGTGGATATTAAAATGGGCTGAAAATTGTCTGGTCACAAAGTCAATGCTCTCAATTCCCATGCAAATGGTTCATTTTGTTCTTTAAACTGTTATTTACACACAGTGGTCTGTGAATGTTTATATGCAATGGCAATTCAACAAGTCCTGGGAAGGAACTGGAATCCAAGAGGCTTCAGTAAAATTGTGTGGTGCAGATTTCACAGTAGATTTGGTTAAAACCATTTTTCCCCATTTAGTTTGTCACTAATCGCTGCTTTCACTAATTACTTTTTTTGTCTTGAACAACTGCTTGGAACAGCTCCACAAAAGCCAATTTGTTGTGTTCATCATGCAAAATATGCCACGACCAATTACACTGCATGAGCCTGTATATTTAAAATACAGTAAATCATCAGAACACAGCCCACAATTTATTTCTCTGAGCGCGCATAGAAATTAATCCACAATTTTCCTTAAGGTGGTTTTATGGCTATGCCAACTTCCCGTGTCATAGCATCATTTCCTGGTAAGGGGGAATGGATTTAAATTGGAAATGTTTAATGTGTTTCAATTGAATATTGGGAAGGAATTGTTCCCTGGGAGGGTGGGCAGGCCCTGGATCCCTGGCAGTGTCCAAGGCCAGGTTGGAGGAACCTGGGATAGTGGAAGGTGTCCCTGTCCATGGCAGGGGTGGCACTGGATGAGCTTTAGGGTCCTTTCCAACTCAAACCATTCTGGGATTCTGTGGTTCTGAATCTGCTTGTGCCTTATATGGGAACGGTGTCTTGTGAGGCAACAGGAAAATGAAGATGTGAGAGAAAAGAAAGGAGCAGAGGGTGTCATGTGGATGAGTTTGTTAATGACAGGTGGATTTTCCCTGTGCTCTCTGTCAAGGTGGCAAACCTGACCCTCTCTGTGCACATGTGCAGAGCTGTGCTTGCCTTCATGCTTTAATTCTTTAGCTTTGCATTCAGCATCTTTGCAAATGATTCCAGTGATTCACTTTGGGATGACAAATTCTGTATTTTTAGCTATTTTATCCCAGCTGCTGGGATAACTGCTGGGAGCAGCAGAGGCTGCAGCCAGTGATGCACAAAGGGAAGGAGCCCAGCCTGGCTGCCAGACCCCCCAAGTGACTTTGCTGGTTTTGTGCTGTTGGCAGATAAATTGCAGAATGATCCCAATGAGACAGGACTGACTGGCCAGCTCCTGATACCAGGACAAACAATATTCTGGGCAGTGGGAGCTTACCTGCTTTTATCTCTCCCTTTTACATGTGGTTTTAGCAGATTTTTAATTTCCCAGAGCATCTGGAGGCCTGCAGCTGGTTTGGCATGTGGTGGGAAGCCCAGTTTGTTTAGCCAGTGGGTTATTTAGTAATAATAATTAGTTTATTTCATTTTATCTGTCCTCCTGTTAGAGATGTGTGCATGGGAAGGAAGCAGTGGAAATTGGGCCACCCAGAGCTGGAGTCAAAGAAAAGACCAAACAGTTTCCCCAGAGCTTTCAGGAGAAAGCAGGGCAAGAAAAAGTTTTTTGGGAAGGACACTTAAATATGAGCCTTTTCCATACATTTAGGTCAAGAGGCTCAAAAGTCCTGAACAGGAGTGTGGCTCTGAATCCCTTTTGGAGATTGGTATTCCCCCAGGGAATTCCTGCACATGGGTTCTGAGGGTCCCTGGTGCACTGAGTGGTATGGAAATGATGGGAATGAGCCACAGATCAGCCTCTCCAGTGGGGTGTTACAGCAAAATTACCACAAAGAAAAGTTGGGATGGAGCAGAATTCCTGCTTCAGTTGATGTTGTCCTTGTGTCCCAGGGGAATGTCCCAGCTTCTGCTCCCTGGCCACCCATGGGTTCCTCTGTGGCTTTGTCCTTGTGTATGAGTGTGGCACATTCATCTCCATCTGCCATGAGGGACTCCAGAGGGATGGAGCAGCTCTGCTGGGAGGAAAGGCTGGGGGAGCTGGGATTGTTCACCTGGAGAGGAGAAGCTCTGGGGTGACCAAACTGTGGCTTTGCAGGGCCTGAAGGAGCTGCAGGAAAGATGGAGAGAGACTGGGGATAAAGGATGGAGTGCCAGGACACAGGGAATGGTTTCCCAGTGCCAGAGGGCAGGGCTGGATGGGATATTGGGAATTAGGAATTGTTCCCTGGCAGGGTGGGCAGGCCCTGGATCCCTGGCAGTGCCCAAGGTCAGGCTGGATGGGGCTTGGAGCAGCCTGGGATAGTGGAAGGTGTCCCTGCCCATGGCAAGGGTGGCACTGGATGAGCTTTAAAGGTCCATTCCCACCAAACCATTCTGGGATTCCGTGACGTTTCCTTGGCTGAGGCCGGTGGTGAGTGACTGGGTGTCCCACAGGGCTTTGGTGACTATGTGACCTGGCTGGGGCCCTGGGGATCAGCACAAAAGATCAACCCTGGAGCAAACTTGATTTGCACAGAGAATCAGCCACTTCCTGGTAGAACCCACTGATCCATGGTGGTTCATGGTGATCCATTGCAGTTGATGGTGACCCATGGTGATCCATCGTGATTAACAGTGATCCATGTTGATCCACGGTGATTGATGGTGATTTATGGTGGTCCATGGTGATCCATTCTGACTAATAGTGGTTCATGGTGATTTATGATAATCCATAGTGATCCATTGTGACTGATGGTGATCCATGGTGATCCATTGCAGTTGATGTTGACCCATGGTGACCCATGGTAATCCCTCGTGAGTGACAGTGGTCCATGGTGATTGATGGCGTTTTATGGTGATCCACCATGACTGATAGTGATCCATGGTGATGGATGGTGATTTATGATGATCCATGGTGATGGATGGTGATTTATGATGATCCATGATGATCCACGATGATCCAGGGTGATTTATGATGATCCATGGTGATTTATGATGATCCATGGTGATGGATGGTGATTTATGATGATCCATGATGATCCACGATGATCCATGGTGATTTATGATGATCCATGGTGATTGACAGTGATCCATGCTGATCCATCATGATTGATGGTAATCCATGGTGACCCATGGTGATCCATCATGATTGACAGTGATCCATGGTGATTTATGATGATCCATGATGACCCATAGTGATCCATGATGACTGATGGTGATCCATGATGATCCATGGTGATTGATGGTGATTTGTGATGACCCACGGTGATCCGTCGTGACTGATGGTGATCCATGATGATCCATGGTGATTGATGGTGATTTGTGATGACCCACGGTGATCCGTCGTGACTGATGGTGATCCATGATGATCCATGGTGATTGATGGTGATTTGTGATGACCCATGGTGATCCGTCGTGACTGATGGTGATCCATGATGATCCATGGTGATTGATGGTGATTTGTGATGACCCATGGTGATCCGTCGTGACTGATGGTGGTCCATGATGATCCATGGTGATTGATGGTGATTTGTGATGACCCACGGTGATCCGTCGTGACTGATGGTGATCCATGGTGATCCATCATGATTGATGGTGATCTGTGATGATCCATGGTGATTGATGGTGATTTGTGATGACCCACGGTGATCCATCGTGACTGATGGTGATCCATGGAGATCCAAGCTGTGGTGGCCTCTGGAAGCCCTGATCTTGGTGTGCAGCACAGGAATGAGGTTTTGGGGACGCGGAACAGCAGATCCAGGATCTCCCCGGCTGAGAAAGCTCTGTCCACCATCCTGCGGTCACATCAGTCTGGGCATTGAATTTCCATGGGGAAAATAAGCAAAATTTCCATTCCTGTTCAATACATCTCCAGTGGCTTTGGTTCACCTGATTCCTTTTCCTTTTTTTGCCTCAGCTCTTTTAATCCTGTTCATTAAGTATTTCATTAGTTGCCCTGATCCCTCAGTTAATCTGTTATCAAAAAAAGATAATTGAATTTAACTTCCCAGCACAACCCAGTTTAGATGGATAAAATTCTAGGCTAATGACTTGGTTTGCTTCTATTAATTGTAAGAATTTCTATAATTAGGCTGAGAATATTCTGTTGACATGAGTTCTGAAATATTGCTCATCCCAGGGAAATATTTTTCAAATAGTGCAAATAAATGTGGTGGTAGAAAACAGAAGAGTATTGAAATAGGAGGGGTTCTGCTTGGTTTGAAGGCAGCTTGGGAAGAGAAAGCATTTATGGAATATTTTGGGTGGTCCATCCCTGTATTGCTGAGAAATAGGATTGTATTTAGAGATTTTGCTGTAAAGATAAATTTTTAGAAGGAGGAGGGAATTCCCCCTAAACCAGTGGGGGGAAAGTAAAAGGCTTTGGGAATGCAACAGCCTTTGGTGTGGGGACTTTATACTGCTCAAAATATTTCCATTATTTTCCATTATTTCCACATTGCAGGCAAGTAACAACAGATGAGGGGTTTCTGATGAGAAAATGTGCTGATAAATGAGTGATGGACTATTAATTAACCTTATGTTAGTCCCTAAGGGGTGACCCAGATGATTTGGGTGGGGAAGGCAGGAGGGGGAGCAGGTCAGGATCCTGCAGCTTGGATTTTGTGGAGCTGTGTGGAGTTGTTTGGCTGAGAACAACTCTTAAAATGCCTCACAAGCTGAATATTTGCAAATAATTTCAGCTTCCCCAGCAGCTGGCTGTTCAAATCCCTCATGGAAGCTTCAGAATTCTCATTTAGGATATTTAGTGGGTTCTGTAAAATCAGTGGAATTGCACAGAATAGAACATGAAGTGTTGTATAATCCCTTCGGCTGAGGGGAGGACAAAACCCAAAGCCTAAAGCAGTCCAAGTACAGACCTGGGTTCCTTTTGTTGTCTCCCATCTCCAAAACCAGTTGCAATTTCTGTTTTATCCCAGAATCTTGGAATGGTTTGTGTTGAAAAGGACCTTGAATTTTATCCAGTCCCACCCCCTGCCATGAAGAGAGACATTTTCCACTATCCCAGGTTGCCCCAAGCCTCATCCAACCTGGCCTTGAACTTTTTTACGTTGGAAAGGGGATGAAAGAGATGGGGAAAACCTCCTAAAGCTTTTGTTGATTAATACAGGTTTCAATTCCCGCTCCCAATGTGCTTTCCCTTTCCACAGCCCTTTTCAAGGCATATCCTCCTGGATGGGCTTCCATTTCTCTGCAGCACTCAGGGAATAGGAATCACTTGACACCCTAAATTTGATGGGCTTGCTCCATCTGTGCATGATGGTTTTTACAGGAAAACGACAGTTTGGGGATTTCCCAGAGTTTCCAAGCTCATTGTTCTGAAAGAAAAAGTCTTGGGAAGGACTTTTCCACTGAGATTACTTATCTTTAGGAAATAATTCCTTGTATCCTACTGGAAGGCAGCAGTGAGGACAGGTCTTGGATTTCTTATTTCCCAGGAAGCAGGTGAGTAAAACAATTCCTAAATGTGAAAGATGAACATTTTTGAAATGGAAGGAGTGCAGTAGGAAGGGTGATAGATGTATTTTTGGGCAAATAATACGTGTATTTTTTGGCAAATGTCTCCTGGCTCATTCATTTGAACGCCCTGGACAGGTGTGGATGAGTCAATCCCTTACGTCAGAAATGGGCTTTAAAACGGAAAGGCAGCTTTGCCACAGGAATATCACCCTCAGAGGGAGCATTCCTTTTCCCTGGAGGAAATGAATCCCAAATTAAAAAAAGCCAGGAGCAGAGCAAATGCACCCCTGTAATAGCACCCCTGGGCCATTCTGGCAGTGGTTGTGCAGAGCAATATTCATAAATCAGGATTTGCAGCAGGAAGTACCAAGCTCAGATGGGGTTTTTATTTGCAGTCATGCCTTGGTCCAAGCGGTGTTTGAAAATAAATGGAATTCTCTCGTGGGGCTTGCAGGTCACAGTGCTGCTGTGGGAGAAGTGCCACCTCTTCTGCCATGGGCAGGGACAGTGACAGCAGCCCTGGGGACACCTCCTTCCTCCCACAGCTTTGGACAAGGGATGCAGTGCCAGGACACAGGGAATGGTTTCCCAGTGCCAGAGGGCAGGGCTGGATGGGATATTGGGAATGAGGAATTGTTCCCTGGCAGGGTGGGCAGGCCCTGGCACAGGGTGCCCAGAGCAGCTGGGGCTGCCCCTGGATCCCTGGCAGTGCCCAAGGCCAGGCTGGAGCAGCCTGGGACAGTGGAAGGTGTCCCTGCCCATGGCAGGGGCGGGAATGGATGATCTTGAATTCCTTTCCAACCCAAACCAGTCTAGGAATCTCAGTTACACCTTGAACACACCCAGGGTATATTCATGGTTCTCCCAGGTGACATTATCCCCCTAACATTAAATAAAAAAAGAGCTGATGGAAATGGTGGGATGTGGAGTAGGAAGAGCCCATCTCCTCTTGTATTTTTGCTTGCACAGAGGCACCTCCTGTCCCTGTCAGTGTCTTTCAGTCACCGGGGATGATAAATGCAATATTTGTGCCTTTCACAGGAAAATGGGATCATTCCCAGGGAGGTCTGGAGACTCCTTTATTAGAAAGTGTCCTTTATTAGAAAGCATATCAATAAGGAAATGGGGAATGGGAGGACATCTCTATTTATGCCATTCACTATTTTCTTTGATCATTAGATGCTCTGTAACTCCATCTCCAGCCCTCTCAAGTGGCACCATAAAATTAATTGGTTACCTCTGGAAAGAGGCAGAGCTCAGGCACGGAGGGTTTGACAGCTGGGATCTCAGATGCAGAGGGAATGCAAAACAATTCTGCTTTCCATCCCTGAGCAGGCTCTGGGAGTGTGGATCCAGGAGGGATGGCAGGGATGCCAGCAGCACCAGGAGTGGCTGAGGGAGCTGGGAAAGGGGCTCAGCTCACAGGGAAACCAGGCTTAGATAAAGGTCAGGATAGCTTGATGGAAATTTAGATAAACCAAGAGAAACTGAGGTAAACTTGGGACAGGCAGACGTAGGAGAGACTGTGGCAGATGGGATCCCAGAATCTCAGGATGGTTTGAATTGAAGGGGACCTTAAATCCCACCCAGTGCCACCCCTGCCATGGGCAGGGACACCTTCCACTGTCCCAGGCTGCTCCAAGCCCCAGAGTCCAACCTGGCCTTGCCCCTGAGCTCCAGCACATGGCAGGGATGGTTCTGTGTGTGCCCCCATTTCAGGGTGGGAGATGAGGGACACTGAGGAGAATCTGCTCCCATGAGCCACAGGGAAGGCATTTCCAGCTCCTTTCCAGCAACCCAGGCAGCTCAGCCTGTCCAGGCACAGAGCCAGAGCAACCCCAGGGAGCACCTCAGGAGAGCCCTGCAGGGGCTGAGGGAGCTGGGAAGGGGCTGAGCCTGGAGCAAAGGAGGCTCAGGGGGCCCTTGTGGCTCTGCACAACTCCCTGCCAGGAGGGGACAGCCAGGGGGGGCCGGGCTGTGCTGCCAGGGAACAGGGACAGGACAAGGGGAAAGGGCCTCAAGCTGGGCCAGGGGAGGCTCAGCTTGGACAGCAGCAGCAATTTCTGCATGCAAAGGGTGCTCAGGCCTTGGCAGGGGCTGCCCAGGGAGCTTTGCAGTGCCCAGCCCTGCAGGTGTCCCAGGAATGTGGCACTTGAGGACATGGCTTAGCTGTGGGCATCAGGCAGTGCAGAGTCAGTTTTTGGCCTTGATGCCCTTGGGGGGCTTTTCCAGCCTTCCTGATTCCATCAGGAGCACAGCACCTGTGTGGCTGCTCTGCTGGGAAGGAGCCACACCTTCCCCTCCAAACAGTCCTGGAGGATCTCACACTGAAGCTATTAAACCAGCCTTGATCTGGAATTGCCATTTCCAGAGGTTAATCCTTTGGGGAATTTGTGCTGGCTGGTTCTGCCCTGGGATGTTGATGTCACTATTAAATCAAACCACTTAATTTGACCAGATCCAATGTGTTCCTCTTCCCATGGAAGCAGGAGGCAGCTCTGCTGTTGGAAAAAGGGAAAAACCCTCTTGTTGGCTACACTAGAGATGTCAGGAAACTATTCCTGAGTGGTTTGTTTTCCTTTAAAAATAGATATTATTTCCCCTGTTACTTGTGGCACGGGGGTGACCCCCCTGTGCTCACATTAATAAATGAATTACAGGAGCCCCAGCGATGCCACTTGTCACAATTACACTGAGGAGCTTAAAACGTGCAAACCTCCCCAAATTAATTGCAAAGCTGCTTCATATATGAGCAGCTCAAATTAATCATTAACCTAATCATTTTTATCCCAACATTATTTCTTTGTTAAAAGCAAGCCATTTTAATTGGATAATGAGGTGCCAGTGCCACTCAGGAATTGAGCATTCCCCAAGCTGATGGGAAGGAAGGGAGGTTATACAAGGAACAGGGTAGATGCTGCTCCAAATGCCTCCACATTGTATTCTGAGGAATTCTTCATTTCTTTCTAGCTGGCTTTGGAGTTTCTACAGCAGTTCCTGTGTGCTGTCATTCCCTCAATTGATAGTGCCCTCACCTCATTCTCGTGAGCCCCAAAAGTGATGCTCACACCCCTGGGCAAGACCCAGCCTCTGGTTCCAGGTGTCCCAGCCCTCCTCTGGCAGCAAAGGGAAATAAGCAAGGTGTGCATGAGAGATTACTGGATTAGCACCTAATCCTGAGGGCAAAACTGGATTTTTCCAGGAGAAACGAAGGCTTTTGTGGCATTCACATTTTCTGGAAAAATCCCTTTGCCCAGGATTTTTCTCCTGGGAAGTTGAGAAGCCTCAGAGAAAAAAGGAAAACAATTCTTATCTCATTTGCTTCTCCTGTGTTTTGCTGCTTTGGAATGAGTTTGGACGTAGTTTATCCAACATGTGCTTTTTTCATTGGTTTCATGTAAATTGTTTTGACTCGATGACCAATCAGAGTCAAACTGTGTCAGGACTCTGGAAAGAGTCAGGAGTTTTCATTATTATCTTTTTAGCCCTCTGTAAGTATCCTTTCTGTATTCTTTAATATAATACAGATCACAAGATAATAAATTAGCCTTCTGAGAAGATGGAGTCAGATTCATCATTCCTCCCTTCATCAGGGCACCCCAAAAATACAATAGGCTTTCACCTCAGAAACCTAGAAAATATTATTGGAAGTATAGTTAGAAAAAAATACATTTAACAGAGTTGCCAGATGTCTCATTTTTAGGAGCCTGCTTTTCCATACAAGGATTTTATTTTTTAAAAAAGAAAGCATGACAAATGGAAGAATACTCTGGTGTTTTCTGCCCCTGCAGGAGAATAATTCATAGAAATAAAGAAGCCTCCCTAACATGAAATATATTGAAAATATATTTGATTTCCAAACATGAACTGTGCCATGCTGCCCAAAATGGAAGCTTTTTAAAGGAAAACAAACCCCATTCCTTGTGCTGCCACTCCCACCCTGGCCTTGCCTCCCCTCCTGCTCCTGGTGCAATCATTGCCCTCTGGAGCTCATAAGAAATGAATCAATTAAGTGGGTAATTATTTCCCTGCCTGGTGGCACGTTTGGGTTAAATGGATGAACTCACTCCCCAAGCAAAGTCCTTACATATCTGATAAGTGGAGAGGGATATCCACTCTCCTAAGGCATTCCCACATGGCTTTCTGTGATCTTTTCTGCCAGATGTTAATTCATTTTGATAGGAAATCAGCCCAAATCTGCAGCACATCAAAATACTGTTGTAGATGGAGGAGCAGGAAATTTTTGGGTTTTATTACGAGTTAGAAGGGTTAAATAGGGCTTAAAAAACTCCACTGTCCTGTCCTGGTGAATCCCTGGATTGGTTTGGGCACTGAGCAGGCGCTTTTGTAATCCCCACCCTTACCCTTTGCTCTGGGAGGAGAGGAGGGAATGTCACTGGAAAACAGTTTGTGTGTCAGCTGCTCCCACTTTAAGGGTGAAAAAAATCAGGATTTCCTTGAATGCCCCAATCACTGACACCTCTGTGGGGTTGCCTATTAAATTTCAGCCCCATTAATCTAAAACCTGACACTTTTGTCGTGGAAAGAGGGATTTTTCCAGGCTGCTTTTAGGTTTCCCAGAGCTCCAGGAGTCACAGACAGGACGTGCAGCGTTTGAGGTGGTTTAAGGTGATATTTTCTTGGTGTAGGGTTTTCTTTCCCCTCCCACCCACAGTAGTTGTGTCCTCCCTCTGAAGAGTGTCCTGCACATGATGCTTTGTTTGACCTTGGGGTGGGACATGTGTGATGTGCTTTATTATTGAATTTTCCTTGATATAACGTGATACTAACCCAAATTCTCTGCACCGAGGCATCACTGCTGCAGCAGCAGCTTTGGTGACTTTTCCCTTCACATCATCTCCACTCCTAATTAGAAACAGAGGCTGTTAATTAAGTATTTCCCCAGCGTTGGATTAAATATTTGTCGGGTGCCTGTGAGCAAAGCGTGAAGCTGCTCTGAGCTACCAGGGTTTGTTTTTGCTCAGTGGGGCTGTGCTGGTGTCTCCCCAGCAAACCTTGGGATATTTGGAAGCTGCTCCTGTGTGTGTGCATGGGGAGCAGCTGGATTGTGCACAAGCATGCAGAGGAGCTGGGTGTGGGGCTGAGATCAGCAGCTCTGCTGGGAGGGAGCCACGGGGAGGGGACACCTGGAGTTCTCCCGTGGAGGTGGGCACAGCATCCATGGAGAGCTCAACTCCTGGGAAAACATCCTTTATTTCTGAAGGAAACCTCCTTTCCATCTTTGGGGTCACAAAATCCCAGAATGGTTTGATTGGAAGGGACTTTAAATCCCACCCCTGCCATGGCAGGGACACCTTCCACTGTCCCAGCTGCTCCAGCCTGGCCTTGGGCACTGCCAGGGATCCAGGGGCAGCCCCAGCTGCTCTGGGCACCCTGTGCCAGGGCCTGCCCACCCTGCCAGGGAACAATTCCTCATTTCCAGTGTCCCATCCAGCCCTGCCCTCTGGCACTGGGAAGCCATTCCCTGTGTCCTGTATCTCCATCCCTTGTCCCCAGTCTCTCTCCAGCTCTCCTGGAGCCCCTTTAGGCCCTGCAAGGGGCTCTGAGCTCCCCCTGGAGCCTTCTCCTCTCCAGGTGAGCAGCCCCAGCTGTGCCAGCCTTTCCTCCCAGCAGAGCTGCTCCATCCCTCTGCCCATCCTGGTGCCTGCCCTGGGCTCTCTGCAGCAGCTCCAGGTCCCTCCTGTGCTGGGGCAGCTCTGCAGGTGGGGTCTCACCTGAGCCCAGGGGCACAGGGGCAGAATCCCCCCCTCCCCTGCTGTCCAGGCTGCTTTGGGTGGATTCCCTGCAATTCCCTCCTGTGCTGCTGCAGGACAGCTCTCAGGAGCTCTGGGATGGAGTTTAATCAGGATTTTTGGAGGAAACAGGGATTCCAAATCCAGGCATTTCTCCCCCAGGGTCTTAACCAGGGGCTGAACAGTCTGGAGCTCCCCCAAATCTCCAACCCCTTTTACTCCTCCAATCCCCTCTGTATTTACTGCTTTGCTCCTTCAAGTTGCCTTTCCAGATTTTTCCTGTTTTAGAAGGATTACTGAGGTTTAGCCACTGCTTTGCACACCAGATGGCTTTTTTTGTGATTAATTCCAGTAATTTTGCTGCTGTTGCTCCTCACTGCTCTAGTGCTGCCACACAATACTTTTCTGGTGTTATTAAGTTTTGCAGAAGGAACAGTGGGGAGGAAATCCACAATTTAAGGAGTTGAAAATAAACAATAAAAAAAGTGTTGTTTTTTTTTTTTTTTTTACCCAGTAAAATTAAAAACTCCAGAACACATTTTCTTTTCCATTAAACTCCCATTTTTAAATGTATTACAGAAAAGGTTCCTTCTTCTCTTTCCACTCTGTGACTTCATGGGTGGAGCTCTGACATAAAAAATAATTTTGTATTTTCCCTTTTCTAAAGAGAAGGGGCAATTGTTTACATGGGGGCTACTTTGATAGCACTGCTGGTGGTGGAAGTGTTTGGAAAGAGGTTTGGGATGACAATCCAAGGTTTCTCCAATGGGGTGCCCTTTCCAGGCATTCCTAGGCTCCCTGGCCCTGTGCAGCATCACTTGGAATGGAAATGGAATGGAAAAGTCTTTGCTTGGAAAAGGGAAATCTTCCTTAGACCTTTTCTTCTGCATCCCTAAATGAACTCCCCAACTGTATCTCAATTTTTTTTACTGGTTGTAATTCAGGAAAAACAAAAGAAATCCAATTTCTGAATATTTTCAAACAGCTCAGGGGTGTAGTGGCAGCAGGATGTGGCTTCTTCCCATCTTGCTGCAGGTCCTGGAGCAGGAGGGAAGGATTTGGGGATGGCCGTACTTTGCTTTGCAGTGACTAACTCACCTTTTCTGCTTCAAACTGTGGTTTATACCTGAAATCCACCTAGGTCTCAGTGCTGATGGGTGATTTTGCCATCTTTTAGCCAGCCTAGTGAGGTGCCAGGGAGTTGGCATCAGCTGCTGCCTCTGGAAGTGCTGGAGTGGGACTCATTCCATTGGAGGAGTCAGGGCATGGTGGCTGGGAGCCTGTGGCTGACACAGCTCAAAAACCTGTGTGAGTTTTGATGATTTAGGTGGATTTTATCTTTATATTCATCAGTTTTTGATGATTTAGGTATTTTTATTCCAATATAAAATATTATATTCTAATATAACATTTATATTATATTAGAATATATTTATATTCTCCAGAGAGCTGTTTCCAAGGGCCATTTGTGATTTCCCCAGGGATGTGAGGATGGAATCAGCAGGGAGCAAGGTGCTAAATGTCATTTTTGCTGTGGCTGGGGGGGGTCCCTGTGCTGCAATTCCCAGTGCTCTGTGTCTGTGTGTGACCCACAAACCACATCCCTGCTCTCTCTGGGGCTCTTCCCGCTTCTGCCTCATGCTGGAGGAGTGGGAGCTCATAAATCAGTGTCACTGGGAGCATCCCTGCCCTCCACATCACTTCTGTGTGATAATTCACTTGTGGGGAGTTTTGAATGAGTTAGAGACAGGACTTCTGAGTTGTTTTTGATGATGTGGTTTATTTTCTACAAAGACAGGAAGGGTTAGTTCAGCTCACATCATTACAGCATGGTTTAGAAGGTCACAAGACCTGTAGTTACAAGCCCTTTTAAGGATTTATTGACCAATAAAACACTGCCAACAAGGATATTTATGTTTTTGACCTAATCATTAAGTATTTTATCTTAAGGGCCCATGTTACAGTGTAAGATTTCTTAGCCAATCATGTTATGACACACAAAATTACAGTAGTACTGCATTCTAAACTCCTTGTTTACCCTTGTAACTATTATTTTTTTCTATATCTGAAACTCTAAAACCAAGCTCTCCTTTATTTAGTTTAACATGTCTCTGCTTTAAACTACAAATCCACACTCTCGCTTCTAGAACCTAAGTTTGTGAGATTTTTCCAAGGTCTCAGATCAAATCCCGTGTTTAATTCCAAGCTTTGGCTTCCAGGCCCAAAGTTCTGAGAGTTCCCTGCATTTCAGATCCCAGCATTTCTGTTTGCTGCTGTTTCACCCAGGCACAGCTGGAGGCAGAGAGTGGCTTTTGCTCTGTGGCTCTACAGCATTTTCAGTGCCATTCCTGGCTCTTGTCAGCCCCCAAAGTTATGGAATGTGCTGAGTTGGGAGGGATTCACAGGGATCATGGATCCAGCTCTTGTCCCTGCACAGACCCCCCAACAATCCCACCCTGGGCATCTCTGGAGCAGTGTCCAAGCTCTCCTGGAGCTCTGGCAGCCTCGGGGCTGTGCCCATTCCCTGGGCAGTGCCAGCACCCTCTGGGGGAGAACCTTGCCCTGAAATCCAACCCAAACCCCCCTGGCACAGCTCCAGCCCTTCCCTGGGTCTGTCCCTGTCCCAGAGAGCAGAGATGGAGCTGCAGCCCCCAGTGAATCTCCCCTCAGCCTCCCTCTGCTCCAGGGAGCACAGCGAGAGCCCTTTGGGTGCTCCAGAGGGGTTTTGTGTATGGAGTAACATAGACAAACCGGGATAGGTTATGCTAACAGGGCTCCCAGCATCCCTGGTGAGGCAAGAGCAGCTCTGGCAGCGCCTGGGGGATGAGCAGGGCAGAGGTGAAGCCCCACAGGAGTTGCTGTGACTTGAAGGCAGCACAGGGCTCATTCCTTATATGAGGAATGTGCCCAGAGCAGCTGTGGCTGCCCCTGGATCCCTGGAAATGCCCAAGGCCAGGTCAGAGGGGGCTCGGAGCAGCCTGGGATGGTGGAAGGAGCAGCCTGGGATGGTGGAAGGTGTCCCATGCTGAACAAGATGGAATTTTCAGGTCCTTTTTAATCCAAACCCTTCTGATCAGTTCAGCTCTGAAGAATTCAGAATATCAGACAGTGACTGTGTCCCTCCTCATTCACTCCCTGAGAATTTCAGTGCCAGACCACAGACCCAGGGATGTTTTTATGGATCTCATGGCAGGAATTTACCCAGGAATGTGGCAGCCTTTAGTGGAACAAGATGGATTTTTTAGGTCCTTTTTAATCCAAACCCTTCTGCGATTCTGTGATCAGTTCAGCTCTGAAGAATTCAGAATATCAGACAGTGACTGTGTCCCTCCTCATTCACTCCCTGTGAATTTCGGTGCCAGACCACAGACCTGGGGACATTTTTATGCAGCATGTGGCAGGAATTTACCCAGGAATTGTGGTGTTTGTGAGGGTCCCCAGGATGAGGTGAGAGATGAAAATCTGACTCCTTGTTCTCAAAAGGCTAATTTATTTTTTTATTATATGATATATGATAATTACTATATAGTATATATTGCATTACATTACATCTTATATATCATATTATATATTGTATTCTATATCATTTATTCTATATCACATTATATATTATATATTATATATTATATATTATATATTATATATTATATATTATATATTATATATTATATATTATATTATAGAATGCTATACTAAACTACACTAAAGAAAGAGAAAGGATACACCAGAAGGCTTAATAACAATGATAATGAAAGCTCAGGACTGACTCCTCAGAGTCTGACACAGCTGATGGTGATTGGCCATTAATTAAAAACAATTCACGTGGTACCAATCAAGAATTCACCTGTTGGTAAACAATGTCCAAGCCACATTCCATAGCAGCAAACACAGGAGCAGCAATCAGATAATTATTGTTTTCATTCCTCTCTGAGGCTTCTCAGCTTCCCAGGAGAAAATCCTGGGCAAAGAGGATTTCTCAGACAATATCACGGTGACAAGGAAAGTGCAGCCTTTAGTGGATCTCTTCCTGTGTCTATCCAAGCTTGGAAAACTGCTGGCAGGGAGGACTTTGGCATGGTTGTGTGTTAGTTGGGAGCAGCTTTCCAAGCAGTGATTCCTTACAGCATGATGAAGGATGATCCCTTGCACTGCATGGCAGCCTCTTAAGCTCCTCTCCTGGCTCTCACTGTGGTTGCCTTTGGCAAAACCCCTCCTCCCTGGGCTGTTTTGATAAAATGAGATAATTTGTCAGTGTTTGTACAGCGCTTCAGGGACTTCAATTTTCATGCCTCAGCAACTGGCTGAGGTGACTTCAGTCAAAAGTGGGTTTATCTGAGGAGTATGAAACTAAATTTGTCTCATTAAGCCTAGCCTTTCTCTTGCTTTCCCAAAAACGATGCTGGCAACTGCAGCTTTATCTCGTCACCAGTGCAGGGCAATAATTGCTTTGAAAATGATACTTGTCCTCCTTTTAGAGCCAGTTTCTTCATGGTTTCTGGGAGAAATCCTTCCTCTTCTCCACATAATACCTCTCCCTGGTTCTACATGGAGCAGCCACTCCTGTTCCAGCTGAGAAACTTTTCCAAATGTCCTGGGGAATCCTCCTTCCTTCCCCCCCAAGGCAGATGAAATTGAATTTTTTTTAGATGTACAAGAGCCTATCCCTGTTTTTTGAAGCTTCTCACTGCCATTTGGGCAGATGAAACAGAATTTTTTTAGATGTACAAGAATCTAACCCTGTTTTTTGAAGGTTCCCGCTGCCATTTGGGCAGAGCTTGGGAGGTATCCCAGAGAGGAAACCTCAGATTGAAGATGCCAATCCTTCTGGTAAAGTTTGAGTGCATTTTAAATGATTCAATTTTTCATTAGCCATGAGAGTCCCATTGGCTAAAACCTTCCTTGAAATGATGATGGTGATGGAGCTTAGTGGGGAAAAAGGTGATTTTTCACAAATGGGGCAAAGAGGCTCTTTAAGGTTTAGTGTTTTTGTTTTTTTTTTTTTTTTTTTTTTGTAGGTTTATTTTTTGATGTTTTCATTTTTAATCTATTAACAGTTTTTCAGGGTCAGAACCTAACATTTTGTGTTGGAAATATTTTTAAAACCTCTGCCTTGATTTTGTTCCCAATTGCTGCTACTTTGAAACGCTTGTGGCCCTACATAAAAGGCTCCTGTGGGTGATAAAAGGGATTATCTGCAGAAATGTGCTTATTGTGTTGGTAATTATGCTGTCATCGAAGCCTTGTCACGCTCCAGCAGGTGTGAATTCAAGATTCATGTGCAGAACTCGTTGCTTTTCCACTCCTGCTCAGGGGAGGTTGTTATTACTTCGGGTATCTCAGTGCTCATCTCAAACCCTTCTGTCACCAGAGCCTACAATGAAGTTACAGAACCTTGGGGCTGCACAGTCTGGGGTTAAGGACAGCATTTGGTCTTCCCTGGGCAAGGAAACAAAAAAATTCCTTCTTGGCCACGGTGTCCTTCAAAACCCCAGTCAAAAGACTTTGTTTTGTTGCTCAGCACCCAAACAGGACCATCCTGTCCCCATAGGAGGCCGCCTCACCTCTCTTGGTGCCACCTCCATCCCCAAGGATAACGAAGAGGGAAACCAAGATCCAGCCTTAACCCTTGACTTCCTCCTTTGGCATCATCCCACAGGAGTTTTTAAGAGTCTTTGGGCTTTCCATGAGGGGTTGGGGGGGTGTTAAGTCACATATTAGGAAATATTTATTGCTGGAAAATGTGGCCAGATGTTGGGAGGTGATGGAGTCCCCATCTCTGGAATTGTTCCCGTCCATGTGGGACGTGGCCCTTGGGGACATGGATTGGAAGTGGCCTTGGCAGTGCTGATCTCAGAGGACTTTTCCACCCTGAAGGGTTCTGGCATTCCCTGGTGTGCTGAGGGAGTTTCTTTTATCTCAGCATCCACCCGACAGAAAATCCTGGGATTGTTTTGGCTCCTTAAAACCATCCTGCAATGGGATTTTTTTTAGGGAGTGAATTTCTGTAGTTGGATACCAGATAATTCCCATGAAGGGAGGATGGGGTAGGTAAGAAATCTTTGTTAAAAAATCCAGAAGAGTGAGATGATTTTCAACTCCTGCTTTTCAATTCCCAGGGCCTTCCCTAAGTGCCTGGATGCTTCCTCACAGCACAGAAATTTATAGGATTTAGCACTGTTGTAATGACAACATGATCTGTGCTTCCTTCTAAATGGAAGCAGCAATTTATTCCTTGGGGTGAGGGGGAAACCAAACAAACCAAGAAGAAAATAACAGGTTAAAGGCTGAAAATCATATTTTTGTGTGTATCAGCCTCACACAGATGGGTTTTTAAGAGGGTGTAATGTTCCATGGATAGTTTTGTCCTGCAGCTTCCACAAGATCAGCTGGGCCTGCAGTTGGTTCAGCTGCTGAAAAAGATGGGAAGCTCAGAGGAAAAAGGGAAGGGGGGAAAAGCAGATTAACACAATTATTTTTTGAATGAACACAAGATAATTCCTTGGACCCCCTGTTTTCATGCTGGATTTCAAAGGCAGGAATAACACAGCCACTCCTCTGAAGCAGCAAGAAACCCCTCAGCTTCATCTTTCCATAAATGTCTATTTTTGGATGCCATTTATAAATAGGGTTCTTTAAACAGAAATGGATTTTTTTTCTGCCTTTGTTTGAAATCTCCAGGGCATTTTGGGGGATCCATTTCTCACAAAGGAAATGGTGCAATCAGAAGTGATTCTGTTAACAAAAAACGTGGAAGCAGCATCCTCTGAGCAGTTTTATAAATCTGTAAATTGTAGGATTTTGTGGAGGAAATCTCATTTGTGAATCTTTCTAACTCACCTAATTGCCATAAATCTTAAAGACTCTTTTTTTCTTTCTCTCTGCTGCAAGTAGGTGAGTTTGTACCAGTAGAGAAAATTGCCTCAAAATCATCCTTGGTCTCTGGTGTGGCCTGTGTCAAGTGCCAAATTAGTGGAGAAACCTAATTATGCCTCTGCTCTAATTACATCAGCACAACTTCCCCTGTCCTCAGAAGCCAGCATCCCAAACCCCATCTCCAGGGTGACTCTGGCAGCTTATCCAGGCTTTTGACACTCCCAGTGGGGATGTTCATTCCAGACCTTTCACAGCTGGAGGTGTGAGGACAAACTAGCCAAGGTTAGAAAAAAAGAAAGACATAAAAACCTCAGTTTTTTATCGATTATCCCAGTGGAGCAGGTTGGGATGTCCATGTCTGACAGAGCCAGGAGTGACCACGAGAGCTTTGTGAGGTCCCCTCATCCCAAACCATTCTGGGATCCTCTGGCTGAACTCATCTAAACCAGAAATATATTAATATATCTATTGTTTATTGTCATTAATATGATGATTTCCCAAGTTTCTGCAGGGTTTTCCTTTCTGCTGCTGGGAATCCAAAGCAGCCCAGGGTTGTTCAGCCAACCCCAGGTGAAAATCTCACCTGGCTTTGATGGATGTTAATATTGAGGAGAAGGAAAAGGGGAAAGGGAAGGCACCTGGTGTGGAAATGAGGGAATAAATTGTTGAATTTCTGGGATAGAAAGGAGAAGGTGTCAGGTGAGGTTGCCGGGATCCATCAGCATTCCCTGAACTGCTTTGCAGAATTAACAACAGCTTCAGATGAAAGTGGCTGCTTGAAATTAAGACAAATCTGGACTAAATATGCAAATAAGCTGCAACAGCTGGTGAGACCTTTGTGGGGGCACTGCAGTCATGCTCAGAAACTCCTGCACATCTGGAGGAGGACATGTGGCAGATGGTGTTGCTCAAAGCTTGGGAACAATTCCTGGCTAAAGTAGTGGTTATTTCATTTAATTCCCAGCTGATCCTAGCACGAAACAGACTGTGGGATCATCAGAGCATGCCAAAGGAATAAAGGATTTGGGAAAAAAGGGGAAAAGTCAGCCTGGGAAGTGGATAATGCATCCACACAGGGAGTGTGGGAAGTTTGGCATTTGAGCCACAGCACTTGGTTAAATTCTAAATCAAAGCCAGCCCATGGCTCAGGCAGGTGGCACCTTTGGAGCTCAATAATTAGATTTAATTAGAAATCCAGGTTTTTATGGTCAGTCATTAGTGCTGCTTCTGGGAATAAGATGGGGAGGAATTTCTGTAGCCAAAGGAAAAAAAATGGAGTGGCCAAACTTCTGGTATCACCTACAGCCACCCAAAGACCTTTCATCTCCAAAGAAATTCATGGAATATCCTGAGCTAGGAGGCACCCACAGAGATCATCCAGGCCAACTCCTGGCCCTGCACACCCACCCCAACAATCCCACCCTGTGCATCCTTGGAAGTGTTGTCCAAACTTAGTTCCTCTGGATCTGGTTAACCAGGAGCATTGCAGACCAAGGGGATGACCTATTTTAGCTTTTAAGTGCATTTTCTGTCACTATTTCGACATCTTTGTTCCTGGAAAATGATATTGCAGGGTTATCCTTCATTTTAGAGCCAGTAGCAATAAAAACATTCCTCGTGCAATACTGAAGATCCTTTGCCATTTATTGGGAAAGCAGGATGTGCCAGTGGAACTTTTAATTTCCTGTGCTGGCACCAAACTTCATCTGTCATTTGCTGCTTTGTGTTTTCCAGGGTTTGGGTAATGTTTTTAGGGACTGGGAGTAGTTTTTAATTTTTTTTAAATTCCCTCTTTAATTATTAAGATAGTATGATGCATGTGAAGATCATTTGAGTGTTCATGAGGCTTTTATGATTTAATTACAAATAATGGCCCAGCTTTGTAGCTGTCAGTTTAATCAGAGGTTAAAGGTATGAACTGTAAAAATTGGCAAAATACTATTTTATTATTCTTGTGAAGGAAGAGCTAGACCTGACTCAATGCTAATATTTATAACTTAAATATTTGTAACTTAATTAGGAGTGGATTGGAATATAGGAATAATATGAGATAAATGCTAAAATTAGAAATCGTGTTCCATAAAATTAGAAATTGCTGTTCCATTTTAGGTTGCCCATCTTTTCTACCTGTGGCAGAGCTTCTCCCTGTTATTTTCCTTTCTCTTTTTGGCAAACACAGGTGGTTTGCACCTTGTGGGGTTTCAGTACAGAGCCTCTTCCTTGAGTGCCTTATCAGTCAGGCCCATCCCTGCTTTCCATGCTTAATTTCTGTCTCACATCCTGGGCTGCATTTGGGTCAGGATTTTGAGTTGTCAGAGAAGAAGGCAAGGAGTACATGAGAGAGAAGCCTGTGAAACCTTTTAGCCCTAGGAGGGTTTGTCCTTTTAGGGCAGGAGTGGCATAACCCATGAACTGTTTTTTTTCCTGTTGTCTGCACAAGAACCTGGGGTGGGATCCTTTCTCCTGTTATCTCTTCCTTGGGATGCAGCATCCATGGACAGGCACCCCCTGAGCTCCTGTTCACAGCTTTACAGGTCCTGGAAAATGCATTTTAATTCCAACTTGGACAAAAGTGAGGAAATAATAACTCCAATGCAATTTATTTTCCCTTGTGGGCGTTGGGAATAGGGGCTGCTGGAAATCCTTCTTCTCTTGGCCAGCTCTAAATGAGATTTCCTCCCTTCAGCCCTGATTTTTTTTGATTAAAAACTGATGTCAGTTCTCTTCAAATCTTGCTGGCAATGGCCAGCATCACCACAATCCCTGCCCATGAGCTGCCCAAATGGATTTTTAGGGGCTGGTGGAGTTGATGCCTTGTGAAGGCTGACCAGGAACAGAGACTGGACCAAGTTAAAGAATGAAGTAGGGATTTATTAGGAGGTCTCCATAGATCCACTTTGGGTACTACAAGAGCCCAGCCAGGGCTGCACCTCAGGTGAACTTAAAATGGTCACAAAAATGGACACCTGGTTATGGGGTCTGTCACTTTGATCAGTTCTGCTCCATTTGCATATTGGAGTTCATTGTCCCATTCCAGCTTCAGGTTATGAAGTCCCATCCTTGTTTTTCTCTCTCCAGCCCACGTTGTTTGCGCTCTTGGGCCTGAGATTTGGATCATTTGTCCTTGGTCCCCAGCTGGAGCAGGAATTGTTTTGTCTCCCTGCTCTGTGCACAGAGCTCACCATCCCTTAATGTGAAGCTCAGACCCACACACTAAAGCAGCACAGAATGTGAAAAATATAAAAGCTAAAGCAGTTAGAGAAGGAAAAACACCTTCTGTTTATAAATCAGTTAGACATGGAAATATTTCATGGGGTTTTTTCTCATTGGAGTGGTAACATTTATTTTTTTGGATTTGGAATGGCTAAGAAACCAACCCCAAGCCACTGCTTTGGGGTAATTTTGATACAGAGGGAGCTGGGCAGGGGCTGAGCCTGGAGCAAAGGAGGCTCAGGGGGCCCTTGTGGCTCTGCACAACTCCCTGCCAGGAGGGGACAGCCAGGGGGGGCCGGGCTGTGCTGCCAGGGAACAGGGACAGGACAAGGGCAAAGGGCCTCAAGCTGGGCCAGGGGAGGCTCAGCTTGGACAGCAGCAGCAATTTCTGCATGCAAAGGGTGCTCAGGCCTTGGAACAGGGTGTCCAGGGCAGCATGGAGGTGTGTGGATGTGGCACTGGGCACAGTGGTGGCCTTGGCAGTAGGGGGCAGTGGGGACAGTTGTTGATGTCCTTGGAGGGCTTTTTCAACCTCAGCAGTTCTGTGATCTTTGTATTCTGGGGGTGAGCTCTGATCACCTGCCCAGCTCTGGGCTCCTCCTGGGTTGAGCATGGCAGCACACACAGATCAATCTGGCATTTCTCCTTTTCCCAAGTGAGCTCCCTCAGGGGAGGCAGCAGAGCAGCAGGAGCTGTGTGTCACTGCAGGACAGTGACGTGGAGATGAGCTGATGTGCCAAGTGAGGTGACTCAAACAAACCTCATCCCTCCTGTGCTGTCCTTGGTGTTGGGACATGGTTTGCATTCCAAATGCCACCAGGCCAAGGAGTCCAGGAGAGCAATGGGATGGTGTGAGTCCATCCAACAGCAGCTCTGGCCACAGCTGCCAGGGACTGGGGAGTAATCAAGGGGCAGGGCTCCTGTGGGAAGCTGCAGCCTGCTGGGAATGCTCAGGAGCTCAGCAGGCCTGGGGTTGTCTCCTCACAGGGATAGGAAAGGGTTATTGCCCTGATGCCTTGAGAAGGCTGCCCTAGAACAGAGGCTGGACAGAGCTAAAGAATAAAGCAGGGATTTATTAAAAGGCCTCCAAGGATGCACCTTGGGCAGCACAAGAGCCCAGCCAGGGCTGCACCCAGGATGAACCAAAATGGGCACAAAATGGACACCTGGGCACAGGGTCTGTCACTTTGATCAGTTCTTCTCCATTTGCATATTGGAATTCATTGTCCAATTACAGCTTCAGGTTATGAAGTCCCAACCTTTTTCTCTCTTCATTCTGCTCTTTATGCTCTTGGACCTGAGATCTGGATCATTTGTCCTTGGTCCCCAGCTGGAGCAGGAATTGTTTTGTCTCCCTGCTCTGTGCTCACCATCCCTTAATGTGAAGCTCAAAACTCCACACTAAAGCAGCACAGAATCTGAAAAATAGAAAAGCTAAAACTTAAGGTATCACCCCTCTGGATGCTGTTTATCCACAAACAGCAATAAATAGGGATTGCTTCTCCCAAGAAGCGAAGCCAAGGAGGAGTTTTAGCATGAAAATGTGTTGGTGCTGTTCTTGTTGTAGTGATTATTAATGCACCTCAGTCTGGACTGGGCATCATCCCTGGTTTTTCCATAGTTTTGGGATGCAGTGACTTTCCCTGTTGGAGCGACCAGCAGCAAGCTTTGGGGATGTTTGTGGGTTTCCCATGAATGCTAGGGTGGTGATTCCTGAAGGAGATCAGGAGAATGAAGGGTGGGCAGGCCCTGGCACAGGGTGCCCAGAGCAGCTGGGGCTGCCCCTGCATCCCTGGCAGTGCCCAAGGCCAGGCTGGAGCAGCCTGGGACAGTGGAAGGTGTCCTTGCCCATGGCAGGGGTGGCACTGGATGGGATTTAAGGTTCCTTCCCACCCAAACCTGGTGTTCTGTGAATGTGGTGTTGACCAAACTCCTCAAATTTCAGCCTTAAAAAGCAGCAAATGGAGCTGGCTGAGGGGTGAGACTCCCCACCATAAACTCAGCCTGGAATAGTGGTAACACACTGCCTTGCAGTTTCCTGTGTTTCAAACAGCTTTAGAAATGCTTTGACAATATTTGCTTCAAACTAGAGCCTTAAATGATTTGGAGCATGAGACTAATTTAATTTAGTTTTGGGTTTTTTTTCCCTCCTGAGTTGCTTTGCCCTAACAAGTTCTAGCAGTGCATGAAGAGTTTTTCATTTACATGGTGCTTTTCTGTTTCATCAAGTGCTTTGCTCCCACTCTGATGGTGCCTGCAGCAATCCTGAAATGTGCCAATAGTGGTGTTTTAGCAGAATAATGTAAAGCAGATAAATAAAGGGACTTCTGCAGGACACAGATTCAGGCAGTGATGAAGGGATTGGGGTGGAACTGGTGTCTTTTGGTGTCCTGGAAGATTTGGGACCACCAGAGCAGGTGTGTGTTCCTCTAAACATGTGCTGGTTTGGAATCCAAATACCTGGAGGTCCCTGGGCCTTTTTAATTCACTAAAATTACACTAAAAATTAATTAATTAAGCACCCCACTCAACTCCAGTTCACTACCAAAAGAATGGTTTGATGCTCAGTGCAGTGTGGTGGTTAAAAAGCTGCCTTTCAATGTGTACAAAAACCTCTGTATGGGCTTCCAGAAGATAATTTGGAATTGTAATAAAATCAGGAAAAATCCTTTTCCCTGCCTGAAGTGAAGCCAGTGGCATGGTGGGATCCTGTGATATTTTCTGCAGGAATATACTGCTCCTCTGCTGCAGAATTCCCCCCACAGAGACATTTATTTTATTTGGTAATATTTTTAGGGGAATAATGGGCCTACTTCAGCCCTTGCTTTTGTGCTCCCTGTAGCCAAACCCTCTTATGGAGTCTGAAATTCAGGGGAGAGTGGGTTCAGAAATAGAGATTGGAATGCAAAATTTATTTTTTGGCTCATGGAAAATGCAATCCCTGGAAGTGTCCAGGGCCAGGCTGGATGGGGCTTGGAGCAGCCTGGGGTAGTGGAAGGTGTCCCTGCCCATGGCAGGGGGTGGGGGAACAATTTCAGGTCTTTTCCAACCCAACCCATCCCCTGATTCTATGTAAAATTACTTTATTTTTACAAGCCTGAAGCTGCACTGCCTCAGTTTCCCTTGATTTTCCATACTTGGAAAATGCATTTCCAGTAACTCATATTTCCAGAGTAAAGCCTCTCTCCTTTCTGGCATTTCCACAGGCCCTACCCAGTATTTCAGCTGTTTCCTGGCACTCTAAAATCACCTGATCTCCTCTTCACCTCTTGGCAGAAGGCTGGGCTGATTCATTGCTTTTTGAGCATTGTTTCATTATACCCCCATTATTCCCAAAAAAACCCCCATCTATTTGGGATCCCTGGCTATTGGAGAGGGATGCAGGCAGGCCCTGAGCCTGCTTGGCTGTGATTCCTTTGGAAAAGGCACCACAAATAGAATTTCCATTTCAGACAGCTCCAGGCAGTTGTGCTAATTTTAAAGTATTTCAAAATATCCATCAGTTCATGGAGTTAAATGGTTTTTGGGTTTTTATTTTTTCTGTTTTTGCTCCTTGCATACAGAGAAGCACAGTGGCAGTTTTGAGGAATCTGCTGATGCTTAGTCCAAACAAAGATGGGAAATTGTTGGAATTTGTGGAGGGAAAAAAAAAAGAATCAACCACTGTCTAAAACCTTCCTTATTCCAGAGCTACCCCTGAATGAACCCCCTGCACCCCACACCTGGGTTAAGACTGAAATTTTAACACAGATTATGGGGAATTTCTGGGAAGGGAGAAGTGAAATTGGAATATCCTGGAGGTGTTACCCAGGCACCAGCAGCAATAAATCCCTGCCATTGCATCCCCTTACCCATCTGCAGGGGCCAAAGTTGGTTTGTGTTCCTGATTATTCCATCATCCAGGACTTTGGGGCACTGTTACCATCTTTATGATGCAGCCTTGCAGTAAAATCCTGACTAGAACTTGTTGATTTTTTGCTTCTTTTGTATTAAGGTTGGGATTAAATGTGTGAGATGGTATTTCTTGTTTGGGCTCAGATGTTTATTAGTTCTTATTTATGTTGTAGTCTCACAAACTGTGAGACTATAATACAAATTTGTATTATACAATTTGCATTACACAAATACAAGTTTGTATTATTTTATATAAATAATATATATTTTATTATTATATTTTGTTAATATATGTTTTATGAACTTTATATTAAGTTCACATTATTTTATATTATTTATATATATTTATATTATATGTTTCTATAAGTTTATATATAGAAACTTATATATATAAGTTTCTATAAGTTTATATATATTTATATTATAAGTTTCTATATTATTTCTACGGTACTTAACTCTAATAAGTTAAAAATTGAGCTGTATTTCTTTTTCTACAAGGCTTTTTAAGGATATTTATGAAATTCATCTAATTATGAAATGACACTTAAATTATTCTTATTTTTAACTTAATTAATTAGTGTCTCGCAATGAGTACTTTTGAATTATACAATATTATTTAAGCTCATGGAGAAGAAAATGAAGAAGAAGGAATAGCTTCTGTCTTAAATTTTCTATTTTGTTTTATATGTATTACTATATTCTAAAACTTTAAACTCCTAAGTTTTTTACCACGTGATATTACACACTTCTATTCAAACTGCACACCTATAATCCTTGTTCTATAATTAAATTTTGTGAGCCTTCTCCATGGCTTCCTGTCAAATGCAGTGTTCTCTTGGGGGTCAGTGTCAGCACAGAAAATCTAAAATTCTCAATATTCAGGGTTCCAACGATAACTCACTGTTCTCCATCCAAATTTTGGCTCTGGCTGCAGAGTTTTCCCAGCCCTGAGATTCCTCAGGAGTTCTCCAGCAGTGCTTTGGAGTTGGTGACATGAGCACCCCTTTCCCTGGATCCACACTCAGCCCACTGATGAGTCCCACAAGTAATTGCCTCGTTAAATCCCTGCCAGCGTTTCTTGCTTTGCCAAAAGGCAAAAAGCTCCTTCCTTTTAATAAGAGCTCCTTATTGTATCGGGGTGTTTATAAAAATGCAAAGGAGACAGAGGAAGCTTTAAAAGCAATTACTGGGAACGTTTTTGTTGCTATAACGACAAGAGGCAGCTCTTGATGAGCCATCAGATCCTTAATGTTGTTAAAAAGTTGTGTTGCCACGACAACAGAATGCAGTTTTTATTTCCTGGACTGATACTTTTGCTTTTTTCCCCTCTGTTTTTGGAGCAGCAGGCTGGGTTGGATTTTTTGGAGGGTGAAATATTTAGCAAACACAAATAGGAAATAGGAAGTGGAGTACATAGGGATGGATCCTGTGCTTTCCCTTGTATTTTAAATTTGGTTTTTAATAACTGTTGAGAACAGGGAAACTTCTGGGAGTCTTGAAGAAGACAGGCTTTGATCCCTAGAGATGTTATTTAAAATGGCAGGGCTGGATGGGATATTGGGAATGAGGAACTGTTCCCTGGCAGGGTGGGCAGGCCCTGGCACAGGGTGCCCAGAGCAGCTGGGGCTGCCCCTGGATCCCTGGCAGTGCCCAAGGCCAGGCTGGACACTGGGACAGTGGAAGGTGTCCCTGCCATGGCAGGGGCAGGGATGAGGTGCTCAGCTCTGAGTGAGAAAAGAGGAAAAGCAGATCCTGGGAAAACACTCAGCGCTGTAGGAATGTTGATGCCAGTGGGGGACAGCTTTGCCCAGCCAACCCTGAGAAACCTGCAGCAAATAAATGAGTAAGGCCCAGCAAATCATCTTTTCCAATTGCTTTTGTTCAGTCCCCACACGGAGCTGCTGCTGCATCCTGGGGCTGCCTGGATTTTCCCATCCCAATTTCCCCATCCCCTCTCCCTGCCAATTCTTGTTTTCCAGCTGCTGCATCATGCCAGGCTCTGGGATTGCTGTGGCACCCAGGGAAGGATGCTCAGGCTTTTCCCTTAATGGGCTGTCACCCCTCATCACTGTTAGCAGGGAAATACAGGGAAGGTTTGGGATAAGCCTTGAGGCTGGGGATGTGTTCCAGGCTTGCTCATCCTGGAATTTCAGCCTTCTCATGGTGAGGGGAAAGCAGCTGGAATTAGGAATGAGTAACTGAGAGAGAGGGAGATTCACCCCAAAAATGGTGCAAGGAAATAAAGATCAATTCATATGGGTCTGAAGTAAAAATGTAAATGGGTAAATACAATATTTTAATGTTATAATAATATAGAAATGTAAACATATATAAATGGAGAGAAGTTTTGGATAAAGGCCTGGAGTGCCAGGACACAGGGAATGGCTTCCCAGTGCCAGAGGGCAGGGCTGGATGGGATATTGGGAATGAGGAATTGTTCCCTGGCAGGGTGGGCAGGCCCTGGCACAGGGTGCCCAGAGCAGCTGGGGCTGCCCCTGGATCCCTGGCAGTGCCCAAGGCCAGGCTGTGCATTTGGAATAAAGCCAAGGAATTAGTGGAAAGAGGTGAAAATTGCAGGAACTTCCCTTTGCCCTGCTCCAGTGTTCATTTGCAAAGCAGCTTTTGGATTAAAAACCCCAGTCCTGAACTGTGTTTGCTGCTGTTCCTGATTTGTCCTAAGTTTTGGAGAGCCCCATTCCTGCTCCTCCTGCCATGTGCAGGATTTTGCCAAAGCAAACCTCCAGTGGTGCAGCCTAGAAGCCACAAAGAGATTTTTTGGGATGTGTGGATGAGGGAAGGGTGAAAGGAGCTCTCTGCAACAAAACTGGGGGGGTCCTGCTCTGCTTTGAGCCTTGAGGAGAGATCCCAAGGAAGACAAGGAGCAGCACCATTATTCCATAGCAGCTCCAGGGAGAAGACAGATTCTAGCTCAGAGTTGTTCCTGAGTGATTCCCCCAGTGCAGGAACATCACGGAGCTCTGGAGCTTGAGGAATATCCAGCCCTGTCTCCTTCTCCATGTGTGATTATCTGGGATGTGCTCAGGGAGGAGAGCTCCAGGAGCAGCTCTCCTGCAGCACAGTCATGCCTCAAGTTTTAGCTTTTATATTTTTCACATTCTGTGCTGCTTTGGTGTGTGGGTCTGAGCTTCACACTGAGGGATGGTGAGCTCTGTGCACAGAGCAGGGAGACAAAACAATTCCTGCTCTAGCTGGGGACCAAGGACAAATGATCCAAATCTCAGGCTCAAGAGCACAAACAACGTGGGCTGGAGAGAGAAAAACAAGGATGGGACTGCAGGGGCTAAAGCTGGAATGGGACAATGAACTGCAAGATGCAAATGGAGCAGAACTGATCAAAGTGAGAGATCCCGTGACCAGGCATCCATTTTTGTGACCATTTTAAGTTCACCTGAGGTGCAGCCCTGGCTGGGCTCTTGTAGTACCCAAAGTGGATCTATGGAGACCTCCTAATAAATCCCTACTTCATTCTTTAACTCGGTCCAGTCTCTGTTCCTGGTCAGCCTTCACAAGGCATCAACTCCACCAGCCCCTAAAAATCCATTTGGGCAGCTCATGGGCAGGGATTGTGGTGATGCTGGCCATTGCCAGCAAGATTTGAAGAGAACTGGCATCAGTTTTTAATCAGAAACTCAGGACTGAAGGGAGGAAATCTCATTTAGAGACCCCCGTGCCCGGGTGTCCATTTTGTGCCCGTTTTGGTTCACCTTGGGTGCAGCCCTGGCTGGGCTCTTGTGCTGCCCAAGGTGGATCCATGCAGGAGATCCTTTTAATAAATCCCTGCTTTATTCTTTAGCTCTGTCCAGCCTCTGCTCTAGGGCAGCCTTCTCAAGGCATCAACAGGGCCATGAAAGCTGGGAAGTGAACCCAGTTTGGAAGTGAACCCAGTTTGGAAATGAATCTGTTTAATTCACTCTGCAGTAAAAGAACACTCTGCTCATTAGCTCAGTGCCTGTGATTAGTGCTTATTACCTATGCTGAATTCCCTCAACCTTCTCCCTCTTCTTCTCTTTTTCCATCTGATTTCTTGGTAATTTGGATTATTGCCTTGTTTCATTAGAGCACTGAGGAGAACAGAGTGATGAGAGAGGACCAGCACATCTGAGTTGCCCAAAACCAAACTAGAATTTCTCCTGAAATTCAATTGCCAATGTCCCAGCCCCACATTTCCCAAAATGTAACACTGTGGAGCAAAAAGCAGTGTCCAAGTGCCTGCTTGCATCCATGTCCTCTTCCTCTCAGGTGTGGGGTTTTATAGCATTTTCTGCTATAATTTACACCCTAAAATAGCAGAACTCTCTATTTGCAGCTGGGCTTGAGGTTTTTAATTTTTTTGCCTTCTTAAAGTTACGTTTAGCTGGGCTGCAGAGTCTGCTTTGGAGATTTACTGCATAGTAGAAATTATTTTAGGCACTTCTTTCTTTAGTATTTCCTCTTTACAAGCAAACACTCTGCCCTCTGTAAATTCTGCTATGTTTTCTTGATAGTGAAATATTTTACCTTCATATGTAGATTTTGTTGAATTCAACCTGGCTGCTGTTCCAATAAAATTTCCAGGGGAGGAAAAGTTAATTTGTGACAAATTTTTTGCTGTAGTTTGTTTAAATCGGGGAGTTTAAGAATTATTCTTTTCACCCACCTCCCAACCAACAAATTCAGTGTCCCTGCTCTGTTTGCTTTAATCAGTCAGTCCATAATGGAGGTGTAAACAAGACATTCCATAGTGATAATCCTCATTTTCTCTCCACTTTCTGCTGATGCTGAATTGCTCTTGGATCCCTTGTGGGTTGTTGATGGAGCAGGGATATTTTGGGATAGATTGTGGGATTTCGGGAATGACCTGCAACAGCCCCCTGGCAATCACTGACCAAGCTCTACCTGCTTTTATGATCCTTGGGCTGCACTTCAGCCCTGCTAAATTCCAGGTGGGAATTTCCTGTGTGGCAGCACATGGATGTTCCTGGAGGAGCTGGAGGACAGGGGTGCAGCAAGGGAGGTGGGATTTATGCTGGGTGGAAGGAGGTTGAGATGATTTTGATAACTCCAGTGTCCATGCTAAGCTCATTCCCACCAGAAATGGTTTTCCATGATAAACTTTGTCAGCTGGAGATCTGTACCAAAACCCCTCACAGGGGTGGTGTGGTGAATAAATCCCTTGTCCTGCAGCTGGTGTTTGATGCAGGGAACTTGTGGCTTCCTGAAAAGGCCAATCTGAGTGAAATCCCTTCTCCACATCAGAGTGTTCTGCTGAGTTCTTCCTTCTGGACAGGTGGAAATGGTCAATTTTCTCTGCAGTGTGAAAAAATCCCACAAAAATTCACCAAGGCATGGAGGTGCTGAGAGTGAGGAGGGGCTGAGGGAGCTGGGCAGGGGCTGAGCCTGGAGCAAAGGAGGCTCAGGGGGCCCTTGTGGCTCTGCACAACTCCCTGCCAGGAGGGGACAGCCAGGGGGGGCCGGGCTGTGCTGCCAGGGAACAGGGACAGGACAAGGGCAAAGGGCCTCAAGCTGGGCCAGGGCAGGCTCAGCTTGGACAGCAGCAGCAATTTCTGCATGCAAAGGGTGCTCAGGCCTTGGCAGGGGCTGCCCAGGGAGCTTTGCAGTGCCCAGCCCTGCAGGTGTCCCAGGAATGTGGCACCTGGGGGCAGGAATTAGGGTTGGGCTTGGCAGTGCTGGGGGAACAGTTGGACTCGATGGTCCTAAAAGTTTTCCTTTTCCAAGGAAAAAGATTGCACCCTGTAATCAGAGAAAACACAGGACCTTGAATTAAGAAAGGGTTTTTCCACTAAAAAAAGGGTTTAATAATCTGAGATCAAAGGAGTGCCAAGCCTTAGAGACATTTCACTGGAACTGTTCCAGGTTAAACCCAGGTGAGGAGCAGGGCAGCTCCCTTGCAGAGCATCCCCCATCCCACCACTCCAGGAGGGAGAAATCCCTGCCCCATCTGGGAATTGTGGGTTATTTCTTGCTGGGAATTTCTCCCAGTCCCTTCCCAAGCTGCTGGGAACAGATGCTTGTCCACATCCCCCCTCTCTGCTGGCAGCTTGTCAGCAGATGTTCATCCTTCCCCCCCCACAAATGATTCATTTTCATCTAAACAATAGAAAAAACTCAGGAGTAAAGCATTACTAGGTCCCATGAATTATTTAAAAAAATCATTTCAGATGTCAAAACTCCAGTTACAGTTCCTTGCAGCTCCCTGGTGACTCTGGAGTCATCACTCTTGAAAAATAACCCAAATTATATTTAATAATTGAATAGCATCTACTTTGGTGCTTCTCTGTCAACTGTTGGAGTGACATTTAATGCTTGTTAGAAGGGGCTTGGGGTTGTTTAATTCTCTATCATGCCAAGAGTTCTGTACAGGAACATGTTGATTTTAATTGCATTTAAATTTGATTACAAAAAAAGAGTAAATCACTCAGAAAGGGTCAGATTGTTCCATTTGGCCTCAAGCTGTTTTGCTTTTCACAGCAGATATTTTATGTGGAAATCTGGTTCTGTGTGTAAGAGGAGTTCTGAAACAGAATTAATGCAAGGTGAAAATGAAAGCAGAATTGTAGAGTTTGTAACTGTGAGAAAACATTTTCAGAGCAAATTTCAAATTTTTCTTTTCTTTCATGACATAAAATAAATCTTATTGAGCCTTCTTTACTGTCAAATATGTACCACATCCCATATTGTATGGAAAGAAAATAATTCCTATATTCTCCTCTTCCCTCTTTTCTCTCTGGGATTCAGTAGTGGAACATTTTATTTTCAGTTAATTTGAGCCAGAACCTCAAATACTGCTTAATTGGGTGGAAATTAATGACCCAGAGAGGACCTAAATGTCCTCTGCTGTTCTTGCCCGTGGGAATGGTGAGGCCCTGGGATGGATTTTCCAGAGAAGCTCTGGCTGCCTCTGGATCCCTGCAAATATTCCAGGCCAGGTTGGACAGGGCTTGGAGCAGCCTGGGACAGAGGAAATGTCCCTGCCCGTGGCAGGGGTGGAATGAGATGAGCTTTGAGGTCCTTTCCATCCCCAAATCCAAGGCAAAATCCAGCATTTTTCAAGGCAAAGATGCCCTGAAAGCCCAAGCATCAAGTGAGATCCTGGCATTTTATATCCCAGTTTTTGATGGGCTTAGGATGTGGAGGAGCAGTGTAGGAATCTGCATAATTCTGTAGTTCCTTTTATCTCCAGCAGGAGTGGAATTATTTAGAATTTTTGGCTTGAAATCCTTGCCTTTAGACCTTTCAACTAAAAAAAATTATTGCCTGCAGTGAGTGTAAATCCCAATAAGAAACCAGTGCCAGAGGAGGGGGGAACAACTGGGAGCACCATGGAAATTCCATGTAAATTCAGTTGTGTTTGCACAGGGAGGTGCTTCATGGGCTAAAAACTGGAACTCAAGAACTGGGACAACAAACCAACTCTCTGGAATCAGTGCTAATCATGTTTGCATTTAATCTTCCCAGGACTTTAATGGATTTGGGAGGTTTTGCAAGAAAGATTCTGACTAATCCTGAACCTTCAGAGATTTGTTATTTTCAGTGCAGGCTTTTAATAAGTCAGGTTAGAGTTATAAAATCCCAGAGTGGTTTGGGTTGGAGGGACCTTAAATCCCATCCCATCCCATCCCATCCATCCCATCCCATCGCAATCACCTCCTGCCATGGGTAGGGACACCTTCCCCTATCCCAGATGGCTCCAAGCCCTGTCCAGGTTTGGGAATATGGGCATGGAGTGGAATGAGTGGCAGAATTGAGCTGTGACTGATACCAAACCCTTGGGTTTGCCTCAAGGCAGGAAAACTCAGCTCCAGCAATTTCCGTGCCTTAAATAGTCCACATTTTTTGCTGCCTGTGGGGTGGATGGGATTCCTTTCTGTCCTTCATGGATTTGATGTGTTTGAGAGGCTCAGTATGGCTCAGTGCCCACCCTTTGCAGAGGTTTTTGGAAACACTTTTGGGAGGTGTGGGCTCCAAAGGCACAGGGAGGACAATCCGTGGGCGAGGCGCTAATCTGGAGAGATGGAACTGCTGACCTGGAAAACAGGCTGGGATTAGGGAATGACAGCTTGGTGGTGGGGTGTCCTGAAGGCAAAGGGAGAGGAAGATGGAGCTGTTTGATGGCAGCACAAACAGGGTGAGGATGGATCAGTCTGGACTCCTTTAGATGTGGGACATCAGAGGAAAATCAGGAGATGTGGGATGGGCGTTCCCTGGATGAGGTGTGGGGAGAAAGCAGATATTTTTGTGATTATAGAAGAGGAATTGATACCCAGAAGATGCTCCAAAAATCACTTTATGATCTGCACAAGTCCCAGGAAGGGGGATGGACAAAACCTTTTATTGTTTGGAGGCAGGAAAATGTGAGTCCTGAGAATTTTGTGAGAGGGAATTTTGGAGTCAGTCTGACTGGATTTACATTAATAATTGAATAGCATCTACTTTGGTGCTTCTCTGTCAACTCTTGAGTGACATTTAATGGACATTTAATGGACATTTAATGTCACTCCAACCCTAACCCCAAACCCTAACCCTGCCCAGTGTGACCTTGGCATTAAAATCAGATCATCAGGAAAGAGAAAGAGAAAGATTTTGGCATCATCTGTAGGCATTCATTAAAAAGCCTCTTAAACAGAACTGAAATATAGACACCGGAATAGAGGAAAGGGTGAGACTAAAAATAGAATATATTTAACAAAGTGTAAAAATTCATTCATCATTTTGGTCACACCTTCACTTGCAGAACAGGGGAAAGCATAAACAATTAATTACTTTATATTTCCTGATTTAATTGGCTGTTGAGCACAGATTTCACCTTTAAAACGAGGAGTTCTATGTTGTTGATTTTTAATAATTATTTTGCTATTCTTTTATAACAAATGCTATCTGTTGGTTGGCTGGTTTGAGGTTTGAGCCTTCAGCCCTGAGGTGTGGGAGGGCTGCCTGAGGGATCCAGCCTGGATTTGTCATGGGTATTTCAGGACAGAGGCAGAGCCCTTGCTCTGATTTAAAGGAGTCTGTGCTGCAATTGGATTATGAGTCCCATTTAAGTTAATAAAATCAGGGAAATGCAGAATTAAGGTGATTATTGGAATTGGTGGGTCTGGAGCTGTAGAGAGTGGTAAGGGCACCCTGAGTCTCCTTTTCTCCAGGCTGAGCACCCCAGCTCCCTCAGTGGTTGCTCACAGGGTTTGTGTTCCCAGCCCCTCTCCAGCCCCGTTGCCTCCTCTGGATGGGCTCCAGCGTCCCAAGGTCCTTCCCAAGCTGAGGGCCCAGAGCTGGGCACAGCACTCCAGGTGTGCCCTCAGCAGGGCCAGGTACAGGGGCAGAATGAGCTCCCTGCTCCTTCTTTCTGCATCATAGAATGGTTTGGGCTGGAGTGGACCTTAAAATTCCTCCAGTTCCACCCCAACAGGAGAGCTGGGGAGGGACTGGGGACAAGGGATGGAGTGACAGGACACAGGGAATGGATTCCCAGTGCCAGAGGGCAGGGCTGGATGGGATATTGGGAAGGAGTTGTTCCCTGGCAGGGTGGGCAGGCCCTGGAATGGATTTCCAGAGCAGCTGGGGCTGCCCCTGGATCCCTGGAAGTGTCCAAGGCCAGAACTTGGAGCAGCCTGGGATGGTGGAAGGTGTCCCTGCCCATGGCAGGGGTGGGATAAGATGGGTTTGAAATCCCTTCCAATCCAAACCTTTCTGGGATCCTGGGATTCAATGAGCTGGGCCTGTGTTCTGCCTTGAAATCAGAACAACCTGGCCAAGTTTCGAGGCAGGGAATGATTACCTGGGATATTTGTATGCTGATAATGAGGAATAAACAATCTATTGGGAGGCTGAGTATGTAATCAAGGTTATGGCTTAATTACACCACAGAGCTCGCTGGGATAATTTGCATTCCTGGGAAATTGATAGAGAAGGATGCAGCTTTTTGAGGAGAGCCAAGGAAGGGCTGACATGTGAATTACAGAGGTTTTCCAGATATGCCAGTGTGTGATTATTGGCATAATAATCACAGAACCCCAGAAGGGTTTGGGCTGGAAATGCCCTGTGGGGCTCAGGTACCTCCCAACCACTGAGGGATCCCTGTGGGAGAACCTCTCAGGGCATATTTTGGGTTAAGTGTTGTAGGAATTTGGGATTTCAGGTTGCACCTGGCAGAGTTTGAGATTAATCCAAACCCAGACTCCTGGCACCAGTAAGAAATTCAGCTTTGGAGTGATTTTTGATTGATTCCCAGATTAGGTCATTGGATGCTGCACTGACCAAAAAAAAAAATAAAAAAGAAAAAAAGTAGTGACGTGGACTTAAGTCCATATCCTGAGTATTTTTAATGAGATTTGTACATTTGGATGAATTCAGAAGAGCTCAGGAAGAACCAGTTCAGCTGCTGACAACTAAGGGTGGATTTGTACAAATGGAGCTTTTCCTTTAGGTGATGGGAGTTTTCCTTTTAGGTGTTGTCCCACTTGGAACATCTTCATCACCTCCAGCCCTCATAGCTGCTTTTTAAATTTTTTTTTTAATATTTAAAATATACATTGGAATATAGCTGTGGCTGCCCCTGGATCCCTGGCAGTGCCCAAGGCCAGGTTGGACACTGGGGCTTGGAGCAGCCTGGGACAGTGGAAGGTGTCCCTGCCATGGCTGGGGTGGCACTGGGTGGGCTTTGAGGTCCCTTCCCACCCAAACCATTCCAGGATACTGGTAATGAAGATTGTGGTGATATTTTATGGGCAGAAGAAGACAGAGATTTTGGATAATAATTTTGGATCTTTTTGTAGCCATGCCATAGGACATCTCCAGCTAGTCGTGTTTCTGAGCTGCTCGGAAATGTCCAAAAGCCACAAATATTTCATGTTCTTACCCTTCTCTTGCATTTCAAACTTGGAGAGGATCCAAGGAAAATCTGTATCCTGATGTAGGTGGTGTCCTAGCTTTGATCCATGTTCCCTGTTTGTGTAGCCTGGTTCCAGGAATGCAGGGTAAGGAATAAACATAGGATTAAATATTGAAGGTTGGTGATTTAAAAAGGCTCTGTCCTGCACCCAGTGCAGAAACGTTTCCAAATGCAGCATTGGCAGGGAATAGGCAGCAAAGGCAAATCCCAGCTGAATTTTTTAAAGGATTTGCTTTTGCCTTCTCCAAGCCCATCAGAAGGAGGATGTAGCTCCCTTGGAGCTTCCAAAAGACCTGGGCCAGATCCCTCCCCCAGAGCCAGGTGTCCCTAATCCTCCTCCCCTGCCCTTCTCCCTGTTCCTTTGTGCTCTCCTTCAGCCTCCTGGCCAAGTGGCTCCATGTGGGATTGGAGGGAGGGACCACAGCAGGGTTTTCCCCTTGGTTCACCTTCCTTTTCCCAATCCTTTTGTCTTTTTGGCCGTGCTGAACATGGAGCTGGCGATTGAGGGGTTGTTGTGTGGTGGCTCCTGCCCAGCCATGATAGCCTTGTCTCTGTGGGCAAGAATTTTAATTTGGAGCTTGCTCAGCTCAGCTCTCCCCTCATGCATCATTTTCCACCCTCCAGCACCAAATCCTGTTGGATTTGTGGGTTCTATGCCACCAAATCCCATTTTATTTGTGGGTTCTACTGCAACCAATCCCCTTTCATTTGTGGGTTCTACTCCACCAAATCTCCTTTGATTTGTGGGTTCTACAGCACCAAATCCTGCTCGATTTAGCACCAAATCCTGTTGGATTTGTGGGTTCTACAGCACCAAATCCCGTTTGATTTGTGGGTTCTACAGCACCAAATCCTGTTTGATTTGTGGGTTCTACTGCAAAAAATCCCGTTGGATTTGTGGGTTCCACAGCACCAAATCCTGTTGGATTTGTGGGTTCTACAGCACCAAATCCCGTTGGATTTGTGGGTTCTACTGCACCAAATCTCGTTGGGTTTGTGGGTTCTACTGCACCAAATCCTGTTGGATTTGTGGGTTCTACAGCACCAAATCCTGTTTGACTTGTGGGCTCTACTTCAACAAATCCTGTTGTATTTGTGGGTTCTACTGCACCAAATCTCGTTGGATTTGTGGGTTCTACAACACCAAGTCCTGTTGGATTTGTGGGTTCTCCTGCACCAAATCCCCTTTTATTTGTGAGTTCTACAGTGTCCAGCAGCTCCTCTTTGGCTTTTACCAGCAGGTTTTATCTCATCACCCGGTTTGATCCCCTTTCCTCACCGTCCCTTCCCTTCTTTTCCAGAGCATGTTGGACAGCAGCAATCCCCCTGTACATCCCAGGATTCTTGGGTGCTTGGTGTCTTTAACCCTCCTGAGTTTCCCTGAGAGCCTTTATGAAGAGACCACATCAAAATGCCCCTGGAATGCTCAGGGAAGCAATTCCAGCCCTTCCCAGGCTGAGTTTGGGGAACCAAGGGTCTCATTTCCTACTCCTACACTCAGCAAGAGTAGCAGTGACCCCTTTGATACATTCATACCTAATTTTTACTGATTTTTGTGATTCCAGACATCAGACCAGGCAGTGGGAAATTCTCTTGAACCCTCTGGGAGTCATTTTCCCAGTATTTTCCACCTCTATTTTATTGCACAGTGAGGGGCATGTGCTGAAATAATCCTGTGAGAGCCCTGAGTTCAGGTGCATCAAAGCCAGCACAATTCCATGCAGGCAATCCCTTATCCCAGGTATTCTCTGGAAGTGCTTCCTGACCTCTCTTTGGTTCCTTTTTCTCCTGGCTGGAAGCAGAATGGTCTCTTCAGGGGTGTCTGTTCCTGATCCAGCCTTGTTTTAAATCCTGGCATCCCAAACCCTGCAAAAACCTTTTCTCTTGGTAAGGATTTTACTCTCAACCTTCTCCCTGGTGCTCCTCAGAAATCTCTGTTGGGTCCCTCACCATGGGTTTGTCCCTGTTTTTCCCTCATCCAGGTACAATCAGCATTTTAAAGGATTGTCTTTCTCCTTCTCACACTTTTTTATTGTCCGTTTCATGTCATTTTGGAGACATTTTGGTTTATATTTCTTCCCAAATTCTCAGGGGTGCAATGAGATGCTTTTAATGCCACTACTAACTTTTACTTTCCCTTTTCTCTGCTCTTTTTTATTTCCTTTCAAGTTTCCACATTTCTCTCTTAATTTGTTTTATATTTAGGGCTGACCCTGGGGTGGAAGTTGGGAGTTTTCATTTTCATGGGGAATAAATTGGAGTATTTTCAGCAGAAAGCAGATCTGAAGCAGCTCTTTGGGGAATTGCTATTTGGGATCAAGGCTGCTTTAAGGATGGGACAGTTTGGGGTAAGAAAGGATCCAACTGAGGTCACTCAGTAATTCTGACCTGGCAGTTTCCCAAGTGTCTTGTCCTGTGGCACAGAGCCCTCCCTTTTCAGTGAATTTTGCTGAGAACTTTCAGCTTAAAATAAGACTTTGCAACTTTATATAGAAATATCTTAATTTATGGATTTTCCAGCACTTGTGCCTGCCCTTGGTTCTGGTTCCACTCCCCATCTTTGTGTGATTGATTTAAATGCAGCTTCCTTTAAATGCCAGTTCATTATTGGAGTTTTTCCTGTCTTTTTAAGGCAGTGGAGTTTTCAAACCCTTCATTCCTCTGCAGTATTTAGTTCTGAATATATTTTTCCACTCTGGTGAGCTGTCCTTGTTCTTTGTTGTAGAAATCTGTAGGACAAAATCTTACTTTCTTTATGGAAGAGAAAGTGAGGAGAAGATACAATTCAAGCTCCAAATTAAAAGCAACTTCTCAAGACTCCCAGACCTCAGTAAATGAACTGGAGCTGCCTTCAGCTCTGTGCTATTAAAACTCGATTAAAATCAGCCTGTTCCACTGGAATTCCCACCAGAATTTCTACAGAGGCTCCATGTTTAATAAACCTTCCAGCTCCTCTCTGATGAACACAAAACCCAAAGTTTTAAAGCTGTAAAAATGAACATTAAGGATGAAATTCTCCCTGGCCAAAATCACTGAGGCTCAATAGGAACCCACTTTATCCTAACAGAAGCATGGAAAGGAGTAAGTGGAAATAATGGAAAACCAGTTGGTTTTGGGATTGGTGCTGCTGCTCTGGCTGTGTTTCAGCTCAGTCTGATTTCATCCTTAATGTCAGAGATTTGCAGAGAGCAAATTATTCCTCAGTAAAGGCCTCGTTCAGTCAATTGTGGATTATTTTTAATAATACTACTACTACTACTAATGTATAATAATATACTACAATATATAATAGTAATAATAAAAAGTATATATAATAATATAATATAAAGAAATAATAATAATAATAATAATAATAATAATAATAATAATAATAATAATAATAATAATAATAATAATAATGTTTTTATTTCTTAATAATTTTGGGGTATGATCCACAGGCCAACCAATGTGTGGAATTCCAGGGAGCTGCAAGCACATAACTAAAGCTGCTGGAATCTGCTCCCTTGTTCTCTTTACATATTTTTATATCTATATATTCATTTCTGTGCAGCTTTGGAGCCTGTCCAGCACATCCTGTGTCTCACAGGATCAGGATCTTGAGGCATAAGTACCTTACAAGGCCCTGAATCAGGAGAAATAAGTGCTTGAAACGTGGCCCTGGGGAGAGGTTAAACATGCAACGAGAGGCAGAATTTAATGTTAGTGCAGAAATCACAGAGGGGAGGATTTCAGGGGGCAGGGAGGATGAAATTCCTGCCTTCACAAGGGCTGGAGGCTGCTGGGTCTGGTTGCTGAAACACCTGAAGGAGGTGTGATGTCCCCTCTTTGTTTAAAAATAACTCCAGGCTCCTGACATTAGGGCAGAAATCAATCCCAGGGTCCCTGAGGCTGGAAAATCCCTGCCAGCCCATGGAGTGCCAGCTGTGCCCAGTGCCCACCTTGTCCCCAGCCCAGAGCACTGAGTGCCACCTCCAGCCCTTGCTGGGACACCTGCAGGGCTGGGCACTGCAAAGCTCCCTGGGCAGCCCCTGCCAAGGCCTGAGCACCCTTTGCATGCAGAAATTGCTGCTGCTGTCCAAGCTGAGCCTCCCCTGGCCCAGCTTGAGGCCCTTTGCCCTTGTCCTGTCCCTGTTCCCTGGCAGCACAGCCCGGCCCCCCCTGGCTGTCCCCTCCTGGCAGGGAGTTGTGCAGAGCCACAAGGGCCCCCTGAGCCTCCTTTGCTCCAGGCTCAGCCCCTTCCCAGCTCCCTCAGCCCCTCCTGGGGCTCCAGCCCCTTCCCCAGCTCCCTCAGCCCCTGCAGGGCTCTCCTGAGGTGCTCCCTGGGGTTGCTCTGGCTCCGTGCCTGGACAGGCTGAGCTGCTTGGGTTGCTGGAAAGGAGCTGGAAATGCCTTCCCTGTGGCTCATGGGAGCAGATTCTCCTCAGTGTCCATCATCTCCCACCCTGAAATGGGGGCACACACAGAACCATCCCTGCCGTGTGCTGGAGTTCAGGGCCAAGGCCAGGTTGGACTCTGGGGCTTGGAGCAGCCTGGGACAGTGGAAGGTGTCCCTGCCCATGGCAGGGGTGACACTGGGTGGGATTTAAGGTCCCCCTTCAATTCAAACCATCCTGAGATTGTGGGATCCCATCTGCCACAGTCTCTCCTACCTCTGCCTGTCCCAGGTTTATCTCAGTTTCTCTTGGTTTATCTAAATTTCCATTAAAACATCCTGAGGTTCATCTAAGCCTGGTTTCCCTGTCAGGGCCACCTCTCCTTCGCCTGCTCCTTCCAACCTTCTCCTTCTCAACTCCAATCAACCAAATCCAGCTTTTAATCCATGTTTTATATTTCCACACTTGTTATTTCCGTCTTTCATGTCTGTTTTCCCTCAACAGCTGAGCTCTCTGCTGCCTCTCAAAAAATAAGAGCTCCTGAACAGCAGCATTGGCACATAATTTTCTCTGAAATCCATGAGCAAATTTTCCAGGGAAGGCAGATTTCAGTGTGTTTTAACCACATTCACTGCTCTCTTTGGGATGCAGCAGCAAGTGCTGTGTGAATTATGGAAACTGGCTGCTGGCTGGGGACTGCAGACATTTCAAAATAATTAATAAATATTATTAGAGGAAGGAAAAAAGCTCCTCAATATTCCACTTTTAACGTGATTTCTGAGCATTCCAGCCAAGACACCAACTTCCACAGTCAGTGTTCAGTTAACAGTGTTTTCCACCAGAGTCAGAACCCTCTGGAATGATGGAATGATGCTTCTGCATATCAGGAAGGCATTTTTATTTGACATATATATTAACCAAGAGCCAGAGGAGCGTTATGGCCCTGAACAACTCCTGTAAATGCACGGGGAATGTTTTTATTCCAGCTGTCCCTGGCAGCATTTATTGAAACCCCACAAGTTTCCCTGATGGAACACACGGTGTTATTTCTGTTGGTATTATGGATTTAATGGTTTGGAAAAGCAGCTCCTCATGAATCCCATTAACCACTCTGCCAGCCAGGGAAATCCAGCCTCACCTGCACTGCTGATGGGGTGGCTTGAGGAGCAACCTTTGGGGGCTCAGGGTTTTTCCCAAAGTTGATGCGTGACGTCTGAGGGAAGAATTGGGGACCCCTCTTGCAGGTGGGATGTCTGCATGTCTGAGTGGGAAGGGACCCACAGGGATCATCCAGCCCAGCTCCTGGCCCTGCCCAGACGCCCCAACAATCCCACCCTGTGTCTGGGAGCGTTGTCCAAGAGCTCCTGGAGCTCTGGTGCGGCCTTTGGGTGTGGCGTGGAAATAAAGGTGGGAACCTCCCTGTGCTGCTGTGGCCACAGGGACTGACCCCACCCTGGCATGTGGGGGGAATTCATCTCCCAGAGGAAACAAAGCATGCAAAAAGAGGAATTTCCAATTCTTTCTGTGCACCCTGGGGCTGTTTTCCCAGCCCTGGGAGTAGTGCATGGCTGAAACCCCCTGCCACAAAAGTTGCCCTAATTTCTTTATATCCCCCTTTCCCTCTGCAGAGAAATTCCTGATATTTATATTTTTTTCCTCTCTTTTTGCCTATAAACAGCTGAATTTCAGCTGTATTGCAGCAAGCTGTGTGCCTTTTGCACTGCCAGTGGCTCTGTTTGGTGGTTTAGTGGTGGATCTGTGTGCTTGGTTGGTCCTTGAGGTCTTCTCCAGCCTTAGTGATGCCTGATCCTATGATTTTAGGATTCCATCTGCCTCCCAGCTGGGGTTGGAGCAGCAGACAGGTGTTGATGGGAGTGCTCTCCTTGTGCCCCACTCTCCATGTGTTGCTTTGCCACAACAGAGGTTTTGCCACCCTGGTTTGGTTTTGGTGGAGAAACACCTCCCAGAGCTCCCACCATGTGTGATCCAAGTGCTGCTGGATCCAGACCTGCTCCTGCCACCCTACAAAGCTTCCCCATGTAGACTTCTGGAGTAGACAGCCCAAAAAGGCTCTGAAGTGATAGGAGTGCCACCAGGGAGTGTTTGAACAGTTCCTCCTGTGACATTTCAGAATTGCCCTTTTCCCTTTCCCTGCTCCTCAGGACCTGCTGCTGCTGCTCTGTGCAGCCTCTGGTGATCCACAGCTCTCCAAGTGCAGGAGCAAGGAAAATCCCAGAGATCAGCTCATTTCAGGAAGAGATAGGTGCAGAGTTGGGAATAAAAAGCCAACTGGGCAAAACGAAAACTGGATGTCAAACCTGACACGATATTGAGGCTGCACAGGAGCAGGATTGAATTGGAACTGGAGAATCCATCAGGTTGGAAAAGATCTCTAAGCTGGCAGTGCCAAGGGCCAGGTTGGAAAGGGCTTGGAGCAGCCTGGGACAGTGGAAGGTGTCCCTGCCCTGGGCCTGGATGGGATTTAAGATCCTTTCAACCCAAACCAGTCTGGGAATCTGTGATGATCCTGTTATCCCAGATCTCCTGTGGGGATGGGATCTCCTTGGATTTGGGATTTGTTGGATAGAGGAAGTCCCTAAAAACCCCAGCTTTTCCCCAGGGCACACACAAACAACCTTGGGCAGTGGATTAATGCAGCCCCCTTTGTGCTATTTAAGCACAGCAAAAGCTTTAGGACAGACCTTTACAAGCCAGGCAGAACAGCCCAGGGATTTGACAGGATGGGACAGGTTTCCATCCAGTGTGGAAAACAGGGAATGCTCAGGAGAGAAAAATCTGAGCAGGGATTATTTAATCATTGTGTAGGGAATGCTGCTCTTGGGAAATGAAGTGTTGAAACCCAGGGAATTACTGCAAAGTTCATTTAGCTAAGTGCCTCTTTTTAATCACACCAAGAGAAGCTTTTGTGTTGTTGGGGTTTTGAGCTGCTTCACGTTCCCAGTGTGTGACCGTGTTCACAGGGGTCCCAGGATGAGGGAAGAGACGAGGATCTGACTCTGTGTTTCAGAAGGCTGATTTATTATTTTATGATATATATCACATTAAAACTATACTAAAGGAATAGAAGAAAAGGTTCCATCAGAAGGCTGGCTAAGAATAGAATAGCAAAGAATGATAACAAAGGTTTGTGGCTTGGGCTCTGTGTCCAAGCCAGCTGGACTGTGATTGGCCATTAATTAGAAACAACCACATGAGACCAATCCCAGATCCCCCTGTTGCATTCCACAGCAGCAGATAACCATTGCTTACATTTTGTTCCTGAGGCCTCTCAGCTTCTCAGGAGGAAAAATCCTAAGGAAAGGATTTTCAATAAAAGATGTCTGTGACACCAGTGTGCTGCCCAGTCCCACTTTAACTGCTCTGTGTTTCTCAAAATGTTGGGATTGCAGCTCAAAGCTGGAAGTTTAGTTTTGATTGCAGGTGGCAGCAATGGAACAATTCTGTTTGGTGTTCAATTGCAGGCTGGTGGGCAGCATTTTGCAGGAAATGTGCAGCCGAGTGTGGGGCAAGGAGACAAAATCCTCACTCCTGCTGCTGAAATTGTGCTGGGTGAAGTTCATTCCAGACTGGTTTGGGTTGGGAGCTCAAATCCCACCCAGTGCCACCCCTGCCATGGGCAGGGATACCTTCCACTGTCCCAGGCTGCTCCAAATGTCCAATTTTGGGCACTGCCAGGGGTCCAGGGGCAGCCCCAGCTGCTCTGGGCACCCTGTGCCAGGGCCTGCCCACCCTGCCAGGGAAGGATTTCTCCCTCATATCTCATCTAAATCTGGTTTAAATGAGTAGATCTTAGAAACTTGAGTGAGTTTTGATTTAAATGGAGAGAAGGTCTGACAACAACATTTCAGGCTTGGAGAGAAAACAGAAGGTCAAGAACATGCCATGGCTTTCCTGTGAGATTATTGTCCTTGCAGCCTCTGAAGGGTGCATGGTTTTTCCCTCTATCCCTTTTCCTCAATTCTTTTTCCTGGTAAAATCAAATCCCAGCTGGAGAATGGGAACCCCAGCCCTGGAGCCTCTTGGACAAGGGACAAGAAATCGTCCCTGGGATGTACAAGCATCTCAGTGTTGTGATTATTTCCATTTTCTTCCTGTCATTTCTGTGGAGGGGATTGTGGGGTTCAGCTTCACCAGTCTTAAAATCCCAGAATAATTCATTCCACTGCTTTATTTCATATTATTTAATCCAAAACTCCTTCTTATCTCTGCGTGTCCTGTTGCTCAGCAGAATCATTCTCATTCCACTGCTTTATTTTATATTATTTAGTCCAAAACTCCTTCATTTCTCTGTGTGTCCTGTTGCTCAGCAGAATCATTCTGCTCCTAACATCCTGTAAAAGGAGATCTTTCACATTGTTTTACACCCAGACAGCTGCAATTTGGCTATTTTAGGGGCCATCACTTCAGAGCACATTTTAATTTTGTCCCATGCAAAGCCCAAGGGAGCAGCTCGGAGCTCCAGCAGCAAAATAAATTCATGCAGTTGAACTAGAAAGGAAACAAAAGCTACAAAGCAGCTCAAGAAGCAGAGGTGACACCTTCCCTTTGGAAACTCTGGAGCTCAGTGTCCAGGATGCTGCTCTGGAGGGGAGGATCCCTGCAGAGGGAATGGCACCCTAGGGATGCCCCGAGCTCCTGCAGCAAAATCCCCTTGCTGGGACCTGTAGGGATGTTTGGGATTAGCACTGGGATGTTTGGGACTGGTTTTGGAGGGAAAATAAACTGCACTTTTAGTTGTCTTTTTAGTGGTGTTCTTCCTGTTCCCTTTTTAATGGTCCCCCACATCAACTTCTCCATTCATCAACACCTTCCCTTCCAACCCAGGGCTGTGTTAAGATCCCCTCTTTAATTGGGAATATTAATTTTCCTTGGGATTGGAGCTCCTGTAGGCAAGGAGCTAGAACTGATTTGTGATCTCTTCTAAATGTGAATTTACTGCTTTTCTCATTCCCCTTTCCTGGCATGTCAGTGAGCCAATTTGTCCCAGGCTGAATCTCCACCTTCCAGGAGAGATTTGTGTTGTTTGCCCCTCTTCCTTCCCCACATAACTGGAGACATTTTCCCTCACCCCATTCTCACAGTCAGTGAACTAAATGAGTTCTTTAATTTGAGACTTCTGACCTGCCTGAGATCCTTTTTGTCTTTCCATTATTCTCCCCTCACACACACACACATCACTCTCCATCACACTCCAAATAGGATTTGGGAGTATTTCTTGTGGCCTCCAGCTTGTTCTTCCTGAATTATTTCAGCTTTCAGTGTGCAGCACTGACGAAGATTTCTGAGGTAGTTTGGGAGCTTGTACAAGGGTTAATTAAAAACCTGGGCAAAACTCTGTGTTGTAAGAATGTGAGAGGAGCAGAGCTGGGAGGAATAAGAGGTGACAGGGAAAGGTTATGTAAAAGAACAGCTTGAAAAGAGCAAATCAGGATGGGTAATTAGCAGGGGTTGTAGTACAAGTGGTTTGAAATTCCAAGGAAAAATACCTGATGTAATTGAACACTTCCTTAATTAATCCCTGCCAGCACTTCTCATTAAGGAGTTTGGAGGCTGCAGGAGAGGATGGAGAGGTTTCAGGGAGACAGCAAAGACTGGGAATGCTGTTAGAGAAAAACAAACACCTGGGAAACATCAGGGGCCTTCAACTGATCAAATCACCCAGGGTGAGGTTATTCCTGACTAATTCATTGGGAGTTTTCTGTGGCATGTTGGGACAGGAGCTTGGATTACTCCAAGAGAAATCCCAGGATCCTCCACAGCACCTGCTCCAGCTGATTGTGCTTAGCCCTGGCTGATAGATGTTGTCAGATCTGTTTAATACTGTTAAATTCAATAGTTTTTAATACTCTATTTAATTTATATGTAATAGTCCAGATGGTTTTGGTAATAACAATTTCACTCTCTGCTTCTTTCCTTGGTCTTCTCTGATCTTCTCCAGGCAAATATTGTTCCTAAGCAAACTTTACACACTCCCCTGAATTTTGGACTTCCTGGAGCTGACTGGAGTGAAAGCTCTATTTTTTTAATACTCTATTTAATTTATATTTATATGTAATACTCCAGGTGGTTTTGGTAATAACAATTTCTCTCTCTGCTTCTTTCCTTGGTCTTCTCTGATCTTCTCCAGGCAGGTGTTGTTCCTAAGCAAACTTTACACATTTCCTTGGAATTTTTGGGCTTCCTGGAGCTGACTGGAGTGAAAGCAGAGCTCCCTGAAGCTCTCACATCCTTCCTGCTTCCTTTCCTCCTGACAAAACCTGCATTTATCATTTGGCACCTCTGAGACCAGGGATTGAACAGCAGCCCAAGCAATTCCAGGCATGGAATGGCCTTGGACACTTCCAGGGATCCAGGGGCAGCCACAGCTTTTCTGGGAAATCCATTCCAGGGAGCAATTCCTTCCCAAAATCCCATCTAACTCCACCCCCTGGCAGTGGGAGGTTTTCTCTGTCTCTGCATTTATCCTCAGCCTAATTTAAATTACTCCTTCACCAATTGCCAAAACCTCCCTGGGGAATAAAGGGAAAGGAGCTCCTGAAAAATGGGATATCAGGATGGAGCCATGCTTGTGCCAGTGCTGTTGTTAGAAATTTGGGACAGAAACATCTGGGAATAAAGGAATTTATTCCTGCTCCAGCCCTTGGATGCATCCCCTCCATCACTCCATGCTGTAATCTGGAGCCTCCCTCATCATTCCCAGAGTGTTTGGTGGGATAAATTAATTCCATGTGCTCCTCCTGTTGAGTTAAATGTGCTTTCATCATCATTTCATACCTGAAACAGGAGGCACCAGAAACAGCTGGAAATGGCTGTGTTTTCCTAATTTCCATAATATTCCCTGCAAAACCCAGCCCAGGTGAGAGGAGGGTTAAATAGGAGTGGAAATTTGACGTTCTGTCTGCCAAAAAAAGCCCTGAGGACACAAAGTTGTGGCTGTTCCTTTGCCTGAGGGCAGATAAACAAACAATTTTTGGGATAAAATAGCCCAAAAGGCAAAATGAGCTGATGAATTCCAGCTTGGGATGCAAAGGAATAATAATTTTCAGGTCTGGTAACGCTGCCAGCAGCACTTGGGCTGGGGATGATGCACCTGATGATCCTTGAAAAAACTTGGGAAGGCTTCAATGAGCACATAAAAAACTTGGGAAGATGCTTGAAGAATGCAGAACCATGTGAATATTGCATTTCATTTGGGAAATAATGCCCCTGCTGGCTGCTCTGATTTCAAGGATTTTTTAATATTCAGGACTTCCCCACCTACCTAACATAAAATATACCAGATTAAATAACATCAACAGCATTTAAGTTGCTCTTCTGTAAATATTGAACTTAAAACTTTGCATTTCCCCCCTTATTTCATTGCCTTTGCATGTGGGGAAGGGAAAAAGGAGCTGATGATCTTCAGCCACTGGGTTCACGAGAAGAAATGAAGCAAAACAGCCCAAATTTTGTCCTTTGGCAGGCTGGGGGTGTGATGGAAGTGTTGAAAATAAAGAGAATTAAGGCCTGGAGAGGTTCAGTAATGAAAGATCCCTGTTATTTAGAGATTTAGGGCTGTTCAGCCTGGAGAAGAGAAGGCTCTGGACATGGATGAACAGGCTGGGACATATCTCAGGTTTTGGGCTGGACTCTGCACCCCTCTGTTCACCCCTTTCAATTGGGATATAATTTCATGGGTTCCCAGGTTATTAAATAGGAAGAAAAGTTGTGAAATAGCTCTTTGTGGAAAAGAAGTTTGAAATTGGTTATTGAGTTTTTAAATTTGCTTTAATCAGGCGTGCTGATGGAGAGAGGGGTTTGATTCATTTACTGAAATCATTGATTTAGATAATTTCAGTCAGCTTCAATCAGGAATTAGGGTTTAACCATGGCAAGCATTTCAATTTAAACTTTAATGAAAACATCTCCACCCCCATGCAGTTCTGACCCAGGAAATCCTGACAATTTTTACTCCTCTCTTCCCTGTTTCTCCAGCAGCATTTCCTTTGTCCTCAGCCCTTGAACCACAGCAGAAACCTGTCAGAAATCATAATTCCCATCAATCTCGTGCTCTTCTGTAAATATTTAACTTAAAACTTTGCATTTCCTCCCTTATTTCATTGCCTTTGCGTGTGAGGAAGGGAAAAAGGAGCTGATGATCTTCAGCCACTGGGTCCATGAGAAGAAATGAAGTCAAATGAAGAAATTCCCATCAATCTGTAGCTTCAATGTGCAATTCAAATATTCTGCAGTGCCCAGTCCCCTCACCTGGAGAGCTCCTACAACTGCAGCCCTATAGAAATCACAGGTTTGGGCATCCCTGCCCAAACTCCTGGGGGTTTTAGGATGAGCAGTGATTTTGTTGTGTGCTGTTCCAAAGATGAAACAGAGCCCCAGCTATGGCATTTTGTTGGGAAAAAAAGTGTAAAAGAGGCAATAAAATTAAATTGTAGCATCCCAGCTCTGATTGCAGGATGATATTTCAGATTATTGAGAAGGGAAACTCCTGTTGGAGACACATCTCCTTCTATCATTTTGTTTCTCATTTTCCTTTCTGGCTATGCCTCCTGCAGTCAGGGAATGGGATATTTTATATTTTACTTCCAGCATCCAGCACAGGCTCTGTGGGGAGGGATGGGCCAGGAAATCTGTCTGTGTCTGTTCTAATTCCCAGTGGATGTTGAATTTGTGGGACACATCCCAAAGATTTATTTTTCATCTCAGGGCACTCCTAAATAGATAACTTTGAAGTCTTTAAAAGCATGAAATCCCACAGAATTCCTCCTGTTTCTTCAGCCCTGACAGGGAGTTCCAGCACAACAGGAGATGCTGCACATGCTGATTATAAGGGTCTTGCTGACATTTAAATCTCTACCCTGATTAGCCTTTAGTAAAGCAGCTGTTTGTCATTAAGGCAGGAGAAATGAGAATATAAGGTGTGATTAGTGGTTTAATTAATACACAAGTGCATTGTCTGCACTTCAGCAACTTCCTGGGCTGCATGGACCTTGTGGGGGGCTGGTATGTGAATTTATTAAAATATGTAGGATATAACACAGAGGTTGTGTATATAAATATATATATGTATATGTATATATACACATATATATATATGTACACACACACACACATATATATATACATATATATATATAATATCTACATATATAAAAAAGATAAAAAGATATAATATATATAATTTATATATAATTTTTATAACATACTTATAATTTAATATTATAAATTATACTATATTAATTATATTATATATAATATAATAATATTATATTAATTTTATTATATTAATACTTATAATTTATACATAATATATAATTTATATATAATATACACATTATATATATTTACATATAATATATAATGCATAATACAATTTATATATTATATATCAATATATAGTTTGTGTATTATATATAATATAGATATAATTTATATATATTATATATAAATATATGTAAATAAATATATATAACATATGTATCCTATATATAGGATATCCTAAATATATAAGGATTTTATTAAAATATATAGGATATAATAATGTGTTATGGCTGTTAAACGAGAGAGTAGCACCTCCCCACAATTTCTGACAGGGGATGTTGAGCTGTGCTGCCAGGGAACAGGGACAGGACAAGGGCAAAGGGCCTCAAGCTGGGCCAGGGGAGGCTCAGCTTGGACAGCAGCAGCAATTTCTGCATGCAAAGGGTGCTCAGGCCTTGGCAGGGGCTGCCCAGGGAGCTTTGCAGTGCCCAGCCCTGCAGGTGTTGCTTTGATTAGAAAACTAAAAATTCTTCTCCAAGAGAAGTTTCTGTGTTGAAAACCAGAAGAAGCTTTAAGGGCTGTTCTGCCGTGCAAGTCCAGAAGAAATCTTTGAGTTTGCACTTTGAAGGTTTTTCTATCTTGCAAATGCAGTTAGGGATAAAAACTCATTAAGGAGGAGGTTTGGGAGCTGAAGGAGCAGCAAATCAAAGCCCATTCATTTCATGGATTTTATCAGTGGGAGTATTTGTAAATATTTTGCTGAAAGTCTCTCTGCTTCGTGCTGTTTCCTGCAGTCAAATGGGGGCATGGGTATGGAATTTATTGCATTCACTGTCTGAAAAAATAAAAAGAAATTAATACAAGTGTAGAGGTCTTGGGAATAGTTTTAATCAAATTGTTTCTCTAAGGAGAAGCCCTATTATAAACTGTATCTACTCAAGCATTTATGGCTAATGCAAATGTCTAAGCCACAGCTGAGATGAAAACTGGACCTTTTGGGGCTCTGCTTTCTGTGCACTGGTTTTTCCTTTTTTTTTTAACCATGGAATTTTGCCCCTGAAGAATAGGATGTGGTGTTTGGAGAGTGACTCAGAAATCTTGGAATTCATCAGGGACCCAAAAAATAAAGTTGGAAAAGAATGGCTCAAAACCTCCCCAGGTGGGAGGTGGTTCATTATCAGGGTGCAGCAGGGCTTGGGTCTCGAAATTTCCTTGGGAGCACGACAAAACCTCAATGGATTTTGCTGGATAATGCACTAAAAGTGACCCAAAATCACTCAGGTTGTGATGAACTGACCCCAAATCCTTGCTCACCTTTGGCCTTCCATGATTTCTCCTCCTCTCACAGCAGCTTCTTCCAGGCCATCTTTCCAAAACCCCACATCCACCAGGACCTTCCCAATCCTCTCAGTGCATGTTTCATGTCCAGCAGCTGAATTTCCTGGTTTGCAGTGCTCCCCATTCCCAATGACTTCGTTTTCCTCTGCAGTTCACAACAGGAATTTGGACATTTTTTTGCTAATCACGTTTTCCCCTTGTCTTGTTTTTTTCCAGCTCTCGTAAATGTGAAACTTTGGGCTATTGATCGGCAATGTTTTCAAACAATAATGATGAGGACTGGCCTCATCAAGCATACTGAGTATATGGAATTTTTGAAAAGGTATGGCACTTGTTTATTTATCCAAAAATCCCATGAAACTGCCGTCCTCTCTTGCCTTTTTTTTTTTTCTTGTGAGTGCAGTATTTGATTTGTTTCCTTCTCATCTCTTTCGGTTTTAATGATTAATATTATTATGATGATGATGATGATTTTTATTTGCTGTTTGCCCATCCTCCTGAGAGGAGGGGGAGCTTTGCTGTGGGGGAGTTTCGTTCCTGTTGTGAGTTATTCATTGGCAAAGAGTCCCAGAGCTGAGGGGTGAGAGACAAGCTTTCATATGAGTCATTCAAAGTGTGTCAGAAAAGACACGTTTTTACAAAAAAACACCCTTTCAAGGGAAAGATCTGGGGTTTAAACAGGTTCAGATCCACTGGGGGTGTGTTCTTGTGCTTCTGGAATTAAAATGGGAGTTTTTGGGAAAGCAGAGCTTTAGGTTGCTGTACAATGCAGGTTGGATGAGTAACATAAACATAAAGACAGAAAAACAAAATTTTCACTCACTCCATTTGATTTTCCCAAAGGTTCCTTCAGAGATTTAAGTTGGAGAGGATCAATAATGAATAATACTGATTATTTGGAGAGCTGGGGTGTTTACATGGAGAAGAGAAGGCTCCAGGAAGAGCTCAGAGCCCTTCCAGGGCCTAAAGGGGCTCCAGGAGAGCTGGAGAGTGACTGGGGACAAGGGATGGAGGGACAGGACACAGGGAATGGCTTCAAAATGACAGAATGGAAATTTAGCTGGGATATTGGGAATGAGGAATTGTTCCCTGGCAGGGTGGGCAGGCCCTGGCACAGGGTGCCCAGAGCAGCTGGGGCTGCCCCTGGATCCCTGGCAGTGCCCAAGGCCAGGCTGGACACTGGGGCTGGGACAGTGGAAGGTGTCCCTGCCATGGCAGGGGGGAAAACAATTTCAGGTTCTTTCCACTCCAAACCATCCCATCATTCTATGAAAAATCACTATATTTTTACATATATTTTTTGCATATATTTTACAGGGGATGGCGCTGGATGGGCTTTGAGGTCCCTTCCCACCCAAACCATTCCATGATTTCATGAAATCCAGTGCCACAGTGTAAGGAACGGATTGTGTTTCGTATCACCAAAATTATCCCAAAGGGAAGGAAATGTCAGGAATTGTAGGGAAGGGGAGGCCCAGGCCACTGTGAGGCTTTCAGCCATCCCAGTGCTACTCAGACATTACTAAGCTGTTACTACACCCACCTTGTCCCAGTTAGTATTGGAGAAGAAAGGGACTCAGGGAGATAATAACAACAATAATATTATTAATAATAAATGTTAATAATGCCATTATTAATAAAAATTTAATTATCTAATTATAAAACTATATAATTTTATATAATTATATTTTAATACTTCTATAATTATTAAATTATATAATTTTATAATTAAATTATAAAATTATTAATAGAATTATTAGTTTATACAAGTAGATATTATTTAAAATGTATATTATATACCATGTATAATAGAAATATACATATAAAATATAACATCTAGATGATTCATAGGATCTTTTAGGTTGGAAAAACCCTCTAAGATCATTGAGTCCAGCCATTCCCCCAGCACTGCCAAGGCCATCTCTGACCATGTCCCCAAGTGCCACAACCACATGGCTTTAAATCCCTGCAGTGATGGGGACTGGGCAGCTGTGACCGCCCTTTCCAGGAGGAATTTTCCCCAAAATCCCATCTAAACCTCCCCCTGAGGCTGTTCCTCTTGCCCTTGTTCCCTGGGAGCAGAGGGTGAGCTCAATGATCTCCAGAGGAACCAGGAAGGTGATCCCATGAGATTGATGCCCTGGGGTGAGGGTGGCTCTAGAACAGGGAATTAATGCAAGTGGGATTTGATCTGGGAGCAGAGTCCTGCCCAAGTCACTCCTTGGCTGATCCCATCCTCTCCTTGTGGGCTGGAATTCCACTGGGATGGAAATACTCCTGGGAAAAGAATGAAACTCAGGTACTTGGTGAGGTCAGGGATTCCCTGGAGAGAGACAGGAGCTCCACGGGGATGTCCCACAGCTGGAAAAGCATGGCTGAGCTTTTTCCAGGTGTCTCTGCTCGTGATTATCAACAACTCAGCTCAGGAGAGGAGACAAAACCTGCTGCTTTGTTTTAGGGGCTTAAAACCCATCCATTCCAGCATTAAAAATCTTTTCAACAAACCTGGGAATGGGTGTGGGATCAGCTCTGGGGTGGGAGCTGCTGGAGCAGGCCCCATGCTCACATTAAGCTTTGAAGCTCTGAGCTTTAATAGAGATTTTCCAGAAGGCTGTCAAGATTAATTTGGATTCAGGTCCTGCAGAGCCTGCCCAGCTTTAATTTTAAAGCAAATGATGTGAGGAGGAAATCAAGGAGTGTCTCCTCACTCCATGGCTGTGCTGCTTGAACACAACCTGTGGCTCATTAGAAAGGCCTAAGGCAATGAAATAAATATTTATTTTATGAAATCTTACAGTTCCAATTTAGGAAGAGTATTTCTTCCATTTGGAGCACTTGTAGGAAGGTCCTTAAAAAATGTTTTTTCCCATTCGGTCTTCCACTTGTGCTCTGGGCATCTTTAGCTGTCTCAAGCTCAGTTTAAATCCCATATGGAACATGAAATACTCATTTTTAGATCGCATTTGCTACATTAAGTGTTCATTTTAAAATCTCATTTGCTACACTAAATGCTCATTTTTAAACATGCTTTCCTTCAAAATGTTTCTAATGAAAACCAGGATAAATCCTGAAAAGACAGAGCTTGTTGATTGTTGACTTTATTCTTTGCTTTTGGGGGATTTGGGAATTTTTTTCTTTTCCTGTATTAATGCATGAATGCAAATACTCTTGTTAAGAAATAAATTGAATAAAACATAAAGGTTTGAATGGTGCCTGCCCACAGAAAAGTCAGTGGGGTTGGACAGGATTTTTTCCTGCTGATATTAATCTAAAAAGTCCCTCTCTAATTGTGCCATTATCACAATAGCAGAATTGTCACCATCTCCAATAACAGATTTTCACATGGGAGCAAAGCACAGCAGAAATTAAACTTCTGGGGGTGAAGTGAGGCTGTTCATTTAGTTATTTTGTTTTAATCTTATTTATCCTGCTGAAAATAACTGCAGCTGGATTTCCAGGGCTCTCTGGGAATATCACCCCAATGGCACCGTGGATTTGCTGGAGTTTTCCCCAACAGGAACATCCCACTGGCACAGGGCAGCTGCTGCTCCTTAGGGCCACCCTTAGGTGTCAATCCTTTGTTCTGAAAGCCAGCAGAAACCATAAAGACAGGAAAAATCCATTTCCTGGCTGAGAAATCCAGGAGTGCCTTGCCAACATGTCCTGGGCTGAAACACTGAATCCCACCTTGCTCCAAGGAGTTGTGCACTAAGAAAAGTTGGGATAACTCCCCTACTGACATAAAGCAACTCTTCTGGAGCAAGGAGCAACTGAATATCCTTTTTCTGAGGAATATAATTTTTCTGAGGAACCAATCCATGCCTCCCTTCCCAAAATCAGCAGATGATCCTTGATGGGATCAAAAGTGGCCCTAATTCTGTGGCAGTGCCTGCTCCAAGGAGGGGCTGGAAAAGGCAGCTGGTTTTTGATCCCTGTGGGTACCTGTGTCTTGGTTTGAAAGACAGGTGTCTGCTGAGGAAGGCAGGAGCCTCTCCTGAAATGGAAAATGCAAACCCCCTCCCTCCAAATTATTGTAATTTTGAAATTAAGGGGCTCTCAGGCAAAGATATGGGAATGGGAATAACAGTTCTTTATTAGGAAAATACAAAATACAAATAAAATAGTACAAAAACAACACTGAGTCAGCCCATGCCCTGTCCCCCTGTGTGTCAGGGGGTGGCACAGCCCCATCCCATGGGGGCTCAGCCCTCCTGCAGTGCCAGCTGTGGCTCTGCTGGAGCAGGGATCCTGCACAAGGGGGGAGTTTTCCTCTGCAGCTCCAGGGCTGCTGGAGATGGGCCTGGGCTCCCTCTGGCAATGCAGGGCAGCAGAAAGCTGCTCCTCTGGCAACGCACTGGGCAAAGGCGCTGGGGTGTCCCAAACCTCAGATTGGATCCAGGTAGGAATGCTTGGCTCCTCCCCTGGGCGGAGCATCTCCCCATGGGATGATGGAATTGGATCAGCCCTGCAGGGACACTCACTGGCCATGGACAGGAGATAATTAATAATTAATGGCCCAGGAACAGCAGAGATCTTATGGAGGTAGGATTGGTTGTGGAAGAGATAAAGAAAACTCTGGTTTTAGAAAGAAAACCTGGTTTTAACAGCTGGCCCATGAACAGAAGATATCCCCCTGGAGTTATGAGGGATGAGTCATGGAAAAGAAAAAGAACTGTCCCCCACTTGGTATTAGAATAGATACTTTTGGTTACATCTTGCATTGCTACTTAAGACAACCTGCAAGATGAATCAGAGCAGTGACTCCCTCGGAAACTCAGATTTTTGGTAGCTCAATATGTGACTCAATCAATGTTAGGTCAAGGTAGATCATAGAGCAACCAGCAGTGAAACGTGAAATGTAATTTAGTGTTGTGGATTTAGTTACTCCTGATGATACAGGGGGAGTTTGTTGAATTCATCTCTAGTTTTCAGCCTAAATTGTGCTTTTTGTGTTAATTGAATATATTTGTCCTTATGCAAGCGCAGTGAGGTCACAGCTGTGCTAAATGCCTCTGTACTTCTCACTGCAGTATTCCCTGTTCCAGGCTTACAATGATTTCTTTCTCAAGCCAGTCCTAAAAATCATTCAATTGAATTAAAATCAGAATATTTCAGTTAAGGAAACAACTATTTGTTAAATTAATTTGTCCAGGGAATAAAAGTTGGGGGGGAGAAACTTGTGCTGTGGCAAGAATTTCCTGCTAAACATAGTAAGATCAGAATGCCTTGAAAGAGTAAATATTGCAATTTTTTTCTTCCCAAAAAGGCTTCATAAATGAAAAAAACTTCCTTCAGTTAAAAGAGGCTGCAGGTTCTGGTCTGTGGTGTAAATTCCAGTTCCTCCAAGGCCCTGGAAGCAGTCAGGAGAGTGTGAGGGATGTTTGGTGTCACCTTGGAGGCAGAGTCGAGCTTTAGGGGTGGATACTGGGGAGAAATTCCCACTTACACAAACACAGCCTTGAATCGCAGGAAGGAAAAAATTCCTTGGGCAGGCAAGGAAAGGATTCTAGGGAGGCTGGATGTGAGAAGCTGCAGAAGGTGGGGACACCCACAGGAGCTCTCTGGACATCTTCGCACCTCCTGGGGTCATCCCTAAAGTGTGAGCCCAGCCTGCCTTCTAGGCTTTGTGAGATTTCAGTCCCCTGCATGGAAAAACAGCTCTGGGAACGGCCCCACCTCTTGTCTGCCTGGTGTGTTGGGTTTTTACCAGGTGATTTGAAATCCAGGCTGTGCTGGGGACATTGAGGACATGGCCAGGGAAGCAGCTGAGCAGGAGGAGTTGGATTTGCTGTTCCATGGAGCAGAACTGAAAGGATGCTCCATGGGATCAAACTGTCCATTCCTGCTGCCCTTTAACAGGAAAAAATGTCTTTCTTGTTTTGTGGAAAAAGCCAGGCTCAGGTTTTTTTTTAAATGCTTTTTTGTGTTGAATTTTTTTGATAGCCACAGTTTAGTCTCTGCAACCCCTTGTGAATGTGGGAATGGGTAGGAGGGGGCTGGGGCAGATACTGCTCACTGAGAGAGGTTAAATATTGACAATACACATTTTAAACTAAGGAAATCCTTATTGGAGGCAATGCACCACAGGGAAAAGGGAGGAGAAAGGAAAAGGTGGCAGAAGGGTCAGAGTCTGGTTGATTCAGGGCATGATGGAAGGGGTGGATTAATTCCTTCAGTTCTGGCATCAGCTGGGTTTGAAATATTGGTTAATACACATTGCAGTAAGTCAATATCTCATTTTAATATTGCTATTTCATAGAATTAAAGGATGGGTGGAGTTGGAAGGGACATTGAAGATCAACAACACATCCCACCCCAGCCATGGCAGGGACACCTTCCACTGTCCCAGGCTGCTCCAGCCTGGCCTTGGGCACTGCCAGGGATCCAGGGGCAGCCCCAGCTGCTCTGGGCACCCTGTGCCAGGGCCTGCCCACCCTGCCAGGGAACAATTCCTCCCTCACACTCAATCCAAGCCCCCCTCTTTGCACAGAGCTGTTCCTTGGTACAGTGGAGGGACAGCCCTGGTGTGACCCCATGGGAATAAGTCCTGGTTCCCTGAGGATTTTGCAGTGTTTACCCTGATTTTTCAGGTTTTGTTCTTTGGTTGTTTTTTTTTTTTTTTTCCTCTTTCATTCACCTCAGAGTTTACTTGATGAGATAAACTCTAATTTACTGACAAGATTGCTGTGCTCTGTGAGATCCTGTCTTTACATTTCCAAAGAGAACAAAACCTCAATGTCCTTTTCCCCTTTTTGATTCTGTCAGTGAGGAAAAAACACCCTCAGAGACCCACTTGTGATCTCCAGAGGCACAAGGCCTGGTTTAGGTTTAACTTGCTGCCTTCTATTTATAGATTATTCTATTGTTGTGCTTCTACTGAGAATTTGAAAATATGATGCCAGGAATTAAATCTTGGCCTTTTTCCTCTGGTTTTTATCCTTTAAAAAGAATGGTGTTTATTTTTACTTGGTATTTTTGTTTTCCAAATACCTCTTTTTTTCTTTTTGGTTTTTTTTTTTGGTTTTTTTTTTTTTTTTTTTTTTGAAGGATGAGTGCTGCCTTTTTTGATTTTTTTTTCCATCAGTTATTCATTTTGCCCACAATGAGAATCATGTTTTACTTTTCAGCACCTGAAGAGTGGGTTTTCAGGTACAGATGGATCAACAGGGTGAAATCACTGGTAAAACAAATGTTCTGTGGTTTTCTCCTGATGCAAACAGGCCCAGAATCCAACCCTCAGTGGTGCTACAGAGCCTTCCAGGGTGGTTCCATCCCACATCCTGCCTGTTCAGGGAAAGAAAACTCCTTTTGTCAGGAATTTTACATCAGGTCGGGCCCAATCCTGGCTCTTGGCCCAGGAATTCTGAGCTCCAGGGCAAAGCAGGCTATGACAGGACTTCAAATCCTTCAGATTGTGTTTTCTGCAGCTCCAGCTCTTCACAGCTCAGTGCAGAACATTAGGCACAACTGGAGATTTATTGAGATGTTAGGGTTTGTTTGAAGTCACTCATCCTTTCCAAATTATCATTTGGGATTGAAATATTGATGGCTGTGCATAGCAAAGGGATTGTTTTGTGTTGCTTACTAAAATGTGGAGAAGAGTGGAGTGATGGGAGGGATTGGAGTGAAAGGTTGGGGCTTTTTGCTGCCAGTAATAAAGTAGATGCAATTATTAACTATTTTGATCACATTCTAGAGTGACTTGAAACACAGAGCTCTGAAAGGTGGTGGGATGTCTGAGTGGGGATGTGCAGCTACACCCTGCATGGCTTCCTTGAGGTTTCCCTCAGGAGGGGATGCCTTGAGAGGCTGCCCTAGAACAGAGGCCAGACAGGGTTAAAGAATAAAGCAGGGATTTATTAAAAGGATCTCCTGCATGGATCCACCTTGGGCAGCACAAGAGCCCAGCCAGGGCTGCACCCAAGGTGAACCAAAATGGGCACAAAATGGACACCTGGTCACAGGGTCTGTCACTTTTATCAGTTCTGCTCCATTTGCATATTGGAGTTCATTGTCCAATTCCAGCTTCAGGTTATGGAGTCCAATCCTTGTTTTTCTCTCTCCAGCCCATGTTGTTTGTGCTCTTGGGGCTGAGATTTGGATCATTTGTCCTTGGTCCCCAGCTGGAGCAGGAATTGTTTTGTCTCCCTGCTCTGTTCACAGAGCTCACCATCCCTCAACGTGAAGCTCAGACCCACACACTAAAGCAGCACAGAATCTGAAAAATATAAAAGCTAAAACCTGAGGCAACATTGCCCCAAAATAGTGGGGCAAGACTTGTTTGGGTGTTATTTTGCTGAGAATCTCTGGAGCTGTGACCTGTCAGCTCTAGGAAATGCTCAGGGCAGCTGTTCACTCCCTTGCTGGGGCAGAGGAGAGAGGAGCAGCCATGCTTGGTATTTAAATATTAAAAATGATGAGTTGTGGTGAATTGTAAAGGATGAGACATCTGGAGGTAGAATACAACAGGTTTTACCCCTTAATTTATAAACTAATCCTGAACTGTTGGAAGATATCAAGTGGTTTGATGTTCATCCCTGTCCCTCTCTGGTGTGACTGCAGATGTGCCCAGATTGTTGTGCTCCCCTTGTGCCCCACATTGAGAGTCCCTCAGGATGTCACCAGGGTGCCTGAAGAGTTGAAGGACCTTCAGCTCCTGCTCAGTGATCAGTATTGGATTATTCATCAATGGATTGGAAATCAAGGCAAAAGCATAAACACAGGTTTAGGACTTATTGCACCTGAGTCCCTCAGCCTCAGCAAAGGATGCTCACCTTAAGCAGGATCAGTATGATTTGGGTCTCTTCCTTAACCTTCTTTTTGAAGTTTCCCCTGACCCATTAAACTCCCCTTCCTCTGGCCTCCAGAGGTGTTTTGGGAGCCCTTGGACAGCGTGCAGCCATTTGATAATCACAGATATTTCAGAGCTCATCCTGACACTTCTCATAAAAAGCCATTTATTTCCCTATCCAGCCTGTTATCACTCAGACAGTGCCCATTCTTGTGTCCATTTTCCTGCTCAGATAACAAATATCCCTCCCAAAGCAGCTGACAGCCTGCTCTCCTCACAGGAGAAGGATTTCAGCAGGGCCAGGAGTCTGCTTGGAAATATTTTGCTTTTTTGATCAGGCCAAGTAAGGAACTCTTCATACAGGGGCAGAAATGCAGCTGGAGGCTTCCAAACTCTGTTTCCTTTTTCCTGGCTCATAACCACATCAGCTCCTGTGTGATAAGAGGATTATTGTCTTTATCATTAGGATTATTTTTCAAATGAAGGAGGAACCTGAGCATCTCTTGACAGGTTAGAGGGTGAAGTTTAGCTTCTCTGTTGTGTTTTTTTATCTCTTCTAAGAAGAAATGCCTGAATTTCCCTGCAGTGTCCTGGATTGCATCTGATTAGCCATGGAAGTCCATGGGAGGAGAAGTGCTCCTGTGGGAATGTTGGGTCTGCCAGGGTCAGAGACGCCTTTGGGTGGTGTTTTCTGGGATTTCTTCTCCTTGCAAAACTGTTCCCTGTCTTGGGTTTATGATGGAAAACCAGCTAGAAGGTCTCTGGTATAATATTTTAGAGAATTCCAAAGGAAACTGGGCTAAAATATGTTAAAATCCATGGAATCTTAGGCAGAGAAAGTCAAGGAAAAAAGGGCCTTTTTCTGCACAGCTGGTGGAAAAGTTTGAGCACAGCCTAATTATGAGGAGGATGTCTCAGGCTTCATGTTTGAAAACTCTGTCTCTAAACTGCCTTTGGAGCCTAATGAAAACTGGAGCCTGCCTGCAAATCCACAATGCCAAGCAAAGCCTTCTGGAGGAGCATTAATTTGATGGAAAATGCAGCTTTGGGGCTGAATAAATCATCGACAGGCTGCTTCAGAAATGAACAATTTCATCTCTCTGGGTGCTGGATTCCTCCCAGGATGAAGAGGCTCTGAGGAAGAGGGCAGAGCTGAGGGTGGGGCTGGTTTGGGGTCAGACAGGCTGGGGGCACTGTTGCCTGAGGATGGATGATGGATGGGTGATTAAATGGGCTGGAATTTGGCAGGGCTGGCAGGCCTGGAGAGAGGTAATTAATGGCTTGGATGTTTAATTGGTGCCAGGGAAAGGCAGAGGGTGGTGGGGTTGATGTGAGGCAGATGCTCCACATCTCCTCTCACACTGCTCAAGGCCACACCTTGAGGGCTCTGTCCAGTTCTGGGCCCCCCCCAGCTCCCTCCTGGGGCTCCAGCCCCTTCCCCAGCTCTGCTCCCTTCCCTGACAGCCTTTTGTCATGAGGAACCCAAAATTAAACTTCCAAGGGCTGCACTTGAGGACCTCATGGTGCTGACAGGGCTCATGGTGAATGTTTAATGTTTGATGAGTTTGTCCCTTCTAGCTGATCTCTGAATTCCTGCCCATGATGACAGCATTCCCAAAGTCTCCAAGCCTCAGGTTGGAGTGGAGGTAGAGAAAACCTCAGATCCCAGCAGGAATTGCAGTGTCCATCAATACTTAGTAGGTAACTTGGAGTTCCTCCTATTTTAATGAAGGATTCATTGAAGTTTCAATTTGCTGTGGAGTTCTTTAGGATTTCCTAAGTGGGTTTTTAGTACCAAGACCCAGCATTTTGCTGTGAAGCTCTTTAGGGTTTCCTAAGTGGGTTTTTAGTACCAAGACCCAGCATTTTGCACATCCAGGACTTCAGCCCTGTTGGGAAGAGCCTCTGCCACGGCTGCTTTCTCCTGGCACCAATTCCCAGAGAGTTCAGTAATGTGGTGGTGGATAAAGACACGCTTTGGGTTCTGTTAGAAAGGGGGAATTAGAAACACAGCTCTGAAATGAATTCCCTGGCCTGAAACATGGGTGGAAATTCAATTGCCATGGCTGGAGGAGAGGGGAAACCTTGAGATAACTGGAATTGTGCCTACAGAGTAATGGAGTGCTTGGGTGATGGCAGTTCTTTTAAGAAATAAGTGACCGTGTATGGTGGTGTTTGTGAGTCCCAGAACAAGGGAAGAGATGAGAATCTTGACTCCATGTTTCAGAAAAGCTGATTTATTATTTTATGATATTACATTATATTATATTAAAAGAAAATGCTATACTAAAACTATACTAAAGAAAGAGAAAGGATTTCATCAGAAGGCTAAAAAGAAAGATAATAAAATCTTGTGACAGACTCAGAGTCTGACACAGCTGGACTGGGATTGGTCACCAAGTAAAAACAATTCACATGGAACCAATCAAAGATGCACCTGTTGGTAAACCATCTCCAGCCCACATTCCACAGCCATCAGATAGTTTTTGTTTACATTTCGTTTCTGAATCCTTCAATGAAGGATTCATTGAAGTTTCAATTTGCTGTGAAGCTCTTTAGGGTTTCCTAAGTGGGTTTTTAGTACCAAGACCCAGCATTTTGCACATCCAGGACTTCAGCCCTGTTGGGAAGAGCCTCTGCCATGGCTTCTTTCTCCTGGCACCAATTCCCAGAGAGTTCAGTAATGTGGTGATGGATAAAGACTCGCTTTGAGTTCTGTTGGAAAGGGGGATTTAGAAACACAGCTCGGAAATGAATTCCCTGGCCTGAAACACGAGTGGAAGTTCAATTGCCATGGCTGGGGAAGAGGGGAAAACTCGGGATAACTGGAATTGTGCCCACAGTGCTTGGAGTAATGGAGTGCTTGGGTGGTGGCAGTTCTTTTAGGGATAACAGAAATTCACTAGCCATGGCCACCTTCCTGTCATGGGCCAGTAAAAAACAAGCATGGCAAAAGCCAAGGCAAGGTGTTAGTCCTCCACATGGTCTAATTGGTTGTAACTGGCTGGAAATCAGAAAGCTCCAGTGCAGATTTGATGTTGTCACTTAACCCCACGTCTTCCTAATCTAAGTGGATTTTTCTCCCTACTGGAAAAGGCTGGGGACGTAATTTTTTTTTTAATTTTATTTTTTTAATTTTTATATTCTTGTGACAAAGCATCATGAAAAAATGCATTTCAATAAGAACAAAAATTTAATCAGGAGTCTGGTGAGCTGTCACTTTAGTTAACTCTTAACCAACACAGAGCCCTTGAGATGTGTGTTGGGATGAGCTTGGTGTGATCCTGGTGCCAATTGGAATCCTTTGGGAAGGGAGACGTGGCCAAGTTTGTTCAGGCAAAACCAAAATAGCACAGGCTGGCTCTGAGGAGCTTTGAAATAAAGGGAATTATTACTTCCCCTGCAGAGGGAGTGTAAAATGAATGAGTTCATCCAGACCCTTCTGACAGAGGGATTTAAATGTTAGTGATCTGAGTGAAACAGTTGCTGAGTGCAGCCAAATCATATCCTGTATACAAAAACCAAAAAAAACTCCAAAAACAAAACAAAAAAAAAAAAAAAAAAAAGAAAAGAAAAACAAAAAACCCAAATCAAGAGGAAAAATAGGGACAATCTTTGGATCCACCTTGTTGTAGCACTGTAGGGCTCGGGGGCACATCTGCTCTGTGAAGTGTGTGAGAGTCTGAAGGCCAAGCTAAGTAAAGATCTGGGCACAATTCCAAACTAAAAGCTCATTAACTCCAGCTCTGTGTTGCTTTGACCTCTGGGATGTGCATGAGGACACCCCTGGATGCTCCTTGGCGGGGAATTGGGAGCTAATTTTGGCCTTGACATTACAGAATGATGCTGCTGGAGATGAAGCCCTGGCTCAGGAAAAGCCCCTGCTTTGCTGTTTGGGTGCAATATGAGGTGTGAGGGAAATATTGTGGCAATATTTCCTTCCATTCATGGGATAACAGCCATGATTCATGAGGAAATGGGATAATTCCTGTGTTTAGGTTGTGTTTAGGTCTCTGCAGAACTGGAGGCTGGAGGATGTATAAATATGGGATTAATGTAGTGAGTTGGTGTCTGTACAATTTATATCCTGTGTGTTGCTGCCTTGGAATTATTTGTTTCACATGCCTGCAGCTTGGTGAGCACATCAATTGCTAATCTGACAGGTAAAGCAAGAAATTTGGCTTAAATGAGTATTTAAAATGATTCCTAAGGTGGTTTAGGGAGCTTTTCCTCTTTTTTTGCTCAGAGTGGCAGGTTCTTTCCTGGAGAAAGCCTCTACAACCTCTGTAACTACTGGTGGAGTAAAGGGAGGGTGTCAGATCATTCCTTACTGAGTTGTTTCCCTCTCAGAGTTGAATTATCCCTGCTTTTAGCTATCTGCTCTCTCTTAATCTCCCTGGGGTTATCTCTGTGTGGTGTCAGAGTCCCACCCAGGTGGGTGAGAGCAGTGAGGACGTGGTGGATGTGTTTTTAGAGGATGATGGATGGTGCTGGCTCCTCCAGCTTGTCCTCCTCCCTGGCCAGCTGCTGGGGTGGCTTTTGCATCCCTCTGTGGTTCACATCATTCCCAATATTCCACCTGTCCTCTGGAATTTGGGACAAGGTGAGCAGTAAGTCAAGGTGATGGGCTTTATTCTCCTCCTTAAATATCCCAGGGCATGAAATTGGATTTGGATTTTAAGAGGTGAAAACCCCCCAGTTTGCAGTTTGTTCTGGCATGAAGCAGTAACCTTTACCAGGAAGAAACTCCATGGAGAATGCAATAAAAGTGGGATTTACATCTGTTTCATCCAAAAGCTGTCATTTCCAAACCAAAACCAACCCATATTTGAATTAAAGCTCATCAAGAGCTGCTCAGGAAAGCCAGGAATATTTGTTTCAATATTTGTTACAACAGAGTCAAGCAGTTTTGACCATTCCAAAACTTAGGTGCTCCCACAGTTTGCCAGGTGGATTTGTTTGGAACATGTACAAATTGGGTAAATTCTTGTTTCTGTGCTTGAAGATTAGAAATGATTCTGTATGTGCACATCTCCAATCATCTGTCCTGAGTGAAGTTCACATCCTTTACCTGGTAATTGTTGTGTTTTGTCTCAGCAGAGCCCAGGAAAGATGAGGCACAAAGCCTTTAATGTGATTACAGAGAGCTGTTAAACGTGCATCTCATTATGTGGAGTGTCTGGAGGCCTGGCAGGCTGCCTTCCCCACACAAGCAGTGCTCTCCCCTCATGAAGATACAGAAATATTGATCTAAAGATAGGCAATAATTAGCACAGAAGAAGATGTTACAGGAAATAGCCCCTGGCACTGTCAATAGAGGATCTTGTTCAGAAGTTGTTGTTGAGCATGAAATCACTGCTGAGTAATATGAACTGATTTGATCACTAAATGCCCACAGATTATAAATTTGGTAAATTGATTATTTATCTTTTATCTTTATTTATTAATTATCTTTTGTGCCCCTAACTCCCAGCGGCTCTCACTGTGTCACAGAAAATTCTCAGTGATGGGAGCCTGGGGTAGGAGTTTGGTTCAGGAGCTGAGCAGGACCAGGGAAAGGCTTTTAACCATTGGCATCTTCCCCTTTATGGAGTGGGAAGAGTTAAATTTGTGTTGATTTGAGGAAAACAGAGAATAGGGCTCCTCTTTGGGAGCTCAACTGAACTCAGACTGGGAGGAACTGCAGGGACCTGCACCGAAGTGGAGAGCAATGGAGCTCTGCCCTTTTTTCCACTTCTTTTGAGCCAAAAATTAGGGATTCTTGTCTGGGAGTTCAAAATCCAGTTCTTTTCTCACTCTTGGGCTGCCCTGAACGTGCTGCTCAGGGTGGAATGGCTGGAATCCCTGGAAATGCTCAAGACCAGGCTGGAAAGGGCTTGGAGCAGCCTGGGACAGTGGAAGGTGTCCCTGCCATGGCAGGGGTGGCACTGGGTGGGCTTTAAGGTCCTTCCCAACCTAAACCATTCCATGCATTTCTGATTCCATGACCAAGGCTGCACCCCAGGGCTGTGGTAACCAAAGTCAGTCAATTCTGAGGTGGGAAGAGAAAGAATTTGTAATAGCCCCCTCCTATGAAAAATTAATCTGTGTGAGCAAAAAGATGGGGTTTAATTTCTGCATCTGGACTCAATTTGGAGACTCCTCCTGGGAATCTGGAGAGGAGTTAATGACTCACAATGTGCTTAATTACCTGTAAATTACTTTGTGCTGAGCAGACAGAAAGTAAGAGTTGGGCAGAGTGCAATGAAAGTTCTTTAGCCAAGACAAAAATGAAAGAGGAGGAAAGAAGCACTGTGGTACCACAGGTGTCAATGACAAGTCCAGAAAAAAAGTGGATTTGTATAGAATCATAGAATCCCAGAAAGAATTTATTTGGAAGGGCCTTAAATCCCATCCAGTGCCACCCCTGCCATGGCAGGGACACCTCCCACTGTCCCAGGCTGCTCCAGCCTGGCCTTGGGCACTGCCAGGGATCCAGGGGCAGCCCCAGCTGCTCTGGGCACCCTGTGCCAGGGCCTGCCCACCCTGCCAGGGAACAATTCCTAATTCCCAATATCCCATCCAGCCCTGCCCTCTGGCACTGGGAAGCCTTTAGAAGGTCAAGGACAAGGGCAGCACCTCCCTGGGCTGGGCTTTCCAAGGACACCTGTGTGCATGGTGAAATCAGGGCCATAAATAAGTGTGGAAGTTCTGTCCTGAGTGGAAAGAGATTTAAAACACTCATAAATGCTCATGAGAAAAGGAGTCACATAATGTGGCTGCCTGGGTAGGATCACCACTAATGGAATGGTGGTTTTGGTTTGTTTTTATTTCAGGGAGTTAATTCTGCTTTCACACTGGAGCCACACTGTTGTTAATACTGGTACAAATCCCATTTTTGAAGCAAGCCTTAGTCATGCTACTAATGGGAGCATTTTCTCTTCAGCACCTTTAAAAGTTCTCTAAATGGTGCCATTTGTGCTCTGATATCTTAATGTTTTTATGTCCAGGCAGAGACGGGTCTGGTTTTCCTGCACCGAGTCCATTTGCACATCATAATGATCATTTTATGCATTTGTCCTCTCCTTGCATGGGATGAATTTTTAATGTGCAGGCAGAAGGTGACATTTTTATTGCTTTTACGGGCATCAGGAATGCATTTTAAATTCAATTATGTACTGTCTCTGGAAATACCACACAAGTGACTTGCCAATAAATACATCTCGTGGATTACTGGAAACTAACAGGGACAGTAATCACTGGAGTAACTTCACTGGGCCAATTTTTGTCACTCCAAAAAAATACAGGTTAATGCATATTAGGAGGAATAATTCAAGCTTCATATAGACACTGATAAACCAGCATAATTATTTCTGGAAGGAGATGAAAAGAGTTTGTGCAGCTCAATGGAGACAAACTCACTGGGTGCCCCAGTAGCTCGATATGCAATTAGAAATCAGTGTTTTAAAGGGTAGGGGAAGTCAGAAAAGGGCATTCCATGCACTGAACACCAGCTCAAAGAACTCACAGGATTTGTGCTCTGGAATTGAGCTGAAGGTGAAGTGGCTGAAGTGTCCTCAGAGGGATGGTAAAAAATCCTGAAGTTGTTAATAATTGAGCAAATTCCAGCTGACCTGCCGTGAATCACTGTTCTGTTAAGCTGCTGACAAGGAGGGGGAGCAGAACCAGCTGGCCAGAGCACACCAGGAATCAATCAGAATCTGGTTTAACAAGAAAATCCAAACCACTGGAAAACTGGGAAGATAAAACTCAGAGCAAATTGGGATCTGTGGGTGCAGGCACACACATGTGTGGGCATGGGATTTGTAATGCTTTGTGGGGAGATAAAAGGTGGTGAAAATAAAACAATGTCACTTGAAACAAGTAATTAGAGTGTAAGTCCTTATCCAGAGGAGGTAAATGCAGGAGGAATCAGCATTTGCTTCCAGGGCATGGAATAACAGAGTTGTTCATATTTGCAGGGATCATCTGCTCCAAAACCTCCTTTAAAACAGTTGAGCTTGAGTTGATCCCACCACCACCCCAGGGAAATCTGGAGGGAGCAGATGCCCTGTCCAACACAGCCTCTATTCCTCTGCAGCTCTAGGATGGGAGATGTCAGCAGCTCCTGGATCCTCTGAGGAAACCAGGATTGCAATGTGGATTTTTCTGTCCAGGATAATGGGATTTACCCTTCCGAACACCACCAGGGATCCAGGACCTTGTGTTCCCCTGTGTTCCAGGTTAAACTGATGTTTCAGTAAATCCCAATCCTTCTCAAAGTGTTCCCAGCACTGTCTCCATGAGGTTCCAGATCTAAGGGACAATGGATAAGGGACAATGTCCCTGAGCCTGTCAGCTCCACTGCAGCCCCCACTGGATTTTGACTGGAGAAAGGTAAAAGCACCTCTTGATAAGAAAATATCCAGCCTTGTGTCCTTGGCTTTCTCTTGGACAGAGCTTTGCCCTACATGGTGCTGTTCCTGTCCTTTCCCTATTGCTGGAAATGGAGAACGAAACAAAAAACTCAGTTTATGGGGTTTCTAAATCCACTCCCCTTTGCCTTCCTTCACCTGTAGATGATCTTTGCCACCTGAACTTCCTCCCATGTGGGTAATAACCACTCTGAATCCATAATAAGTGACAAATGTGTTATTCCAATGACACTTAATGGGATTTTTGGGGGTTGTTATTGAGAAAAACCAATTTTAAATCAATCCTTGTGTGCCCACTCCAGTGCTGCTGCCCTGATCTCTGTGCCTGGTCCACAATTGAGCTGTTGAGCACATGTGGGCCATTGAAGGGAATTTTGTTAGACATTAATCACCCCAGAGGAATAAACTGAGTCATCTGCAAACATGTGGAATGATCATCAATAAATCAGGAACGACAGGAAACCAGGAATGGATTTATGGAAGTGCTTTCAACACCTGTTGCTGGCTCCTTTTAACAGTATTTTGATATCTGTCAATGAGTCAGATTTTAATCTGAAGTGTTTCCTTCTAAACACATTGAATGGTGGTTTTAATCAAGAAGAAATGTGGCCTTGCATAAATCAATGTACAGAAAATAAGATCTGCAAGACAGTCATAATCGTATCATGATGACCTTCTTTCAATGAAAAAATGAAATAAAATAGAGCTGACTAGCATAAATTATATTTTACAATCAGTTTTGATGGGCTGGTGGAGCCAATGTTGGATGAGGATGGGCTCTGGGAATGGCCAGGCTCTTGGATGCTGCTCTGGGAAAAGAGGCAGGGCAGGATATCCTGGATTGCATGGCTCAGGGCAAAAGCTCAGCACCAAAACTGGGTTCATTCCTTTTGGATCCATCTTCCCTGTCCTTTCCCCTTCCCTGACCTCCTCATGGGCTAAAGTGGGGTCAGGTATTCCCTTCTGTTTGCTGCATGTCTGCCACAGAAATCCTGGAATTCTGTCCTGCCTTTTATTATTTCCCTGTCCAAATATCAACCAGGGAGCCCACAGATGTTCCCAACCACTCTAATTCCTGGATTGTCTTCATCACTTTTGGAACAGGACAAGAAGAAAAGGTTTGGAGGCTCAGCCATGGGCCTAGGGAATGACAGAGCAGGGTGCCAGTGGAATTCCCTTCCTGGGATAACCCTGTCATGTGCTGACCTTTTGTCATCTGTTGAACAGCAATTAATTAAACAAATTGGTGGAATTTAGTGAAGCTTTCATGCTGCAGTGGAGCAAATAATGGAAAAGGGAAAATGCTGGAGAGAGCAAAATGAAACATCTGTTGGGATTCAAGCGGGGATGGATCCAAAGGAAATGTCCCCAGGAATAAATTCTCTCTAATGGCAGGACAGGGGCTGTTCCATGGATCAAGTGACCCATGGCTGGTCAGTCTCGCTGGTGACCACTGACCAGAAGGTTCCTCCCCTTTTCCAAACTGCTTTGGACCTGGAATGTTGCACTTTCCCCTCATGGATCATCTAAACCAGAGATGCTCCAGTTGGAAGCTTGGATGTCCTGCTCCCAACAGGACTGGGATGAGCCTGGGTGTAGGATCAAGAATTGAGGGTTGGATTTGGGATCACCAGCACCAGATAAGCTGTGCTGGGAGAAGAAGCTGGGACTGGGATGAGCCTGGGTGTAGGATCAAGAATTGAGGCTTGGATTTGGAATCACCAGCCTGGGAGAAGCTGAGAGGGTTTGACAGAATTATATGGAATTACTGCAATTGGCTTCCCAGCACAGAGCTTTTTTTTTGTTTATTTTGGGTTTTTTATTGCCCATTATGCTGCTTGCCTGTCTCTAATATTCCCAAGATTATGTTTTCATAAACAATTGTATTTTTGAGCTGTGTGTGGAATCTGTCAGGCTTTATTTGATTATTTCTCCAATAGAGCCCAGGGCCCTTGAAAATCCTCGACCTTTAATTCATTTCCAGCTGTGGAGGCTTTGCTGTGCATAGGAAATTTTGTTCTCCAAGATATAAAGGGAGAATCAACAGAGCTGTAAAGTCTGGGATTAAATCATCCTTCTCCTTTCTTTAATTCAATAAAGGACTCATATCCTGGAGAAAGGGATGTCCCACCCATGGCTTTAGAGGTACTTTAAAAATATTTAGGATTCTGTGCAGGTAATAAATCACAAGGAAGGAGTTTTGCCCATTCATGAGTTGGGATCATGGAATTGGGCTCATTTGGATGTTCTGGTGGTCTTGCTGGGGATCTCTGTGGTTGGCACAGCACTGCTTATTTGTGGGAAGGTCTCAAATGCCTCTGAGTTGGATTTTCATGGGGCCAATCCCAGGATTTCATCCCGGTGTGCTTGTGCTGTGTTTTCGCCATGAAAGGAACAAAATTCTTTGGATTTTGGTACCATGTTTTGTGGCTTATTCCTCTGGGGGTAACTAAATCATTCTTGGAAGCCTGTTCTCATTGGTGAGTTCAGAAGTGATCCTCTGGTGATCACTCAGAGGGAATTTTCTTTGGACTTGTCCCTCCATAAATCATCTCAGATGTATCAGCCAGAGTGAGGAGCTCAAGGTTGCTCCCAAACCAAGTGTCTGGGATTTGGTGATGCTGCCGGCCACGGGGTCACCCCTGCTAGCTCCCAACCTAGGAATGTGTTGGGCAGGACATCCATGTTTTAAATTTTTTTCATAGTAACTAACAACAAAAAAGGTTTAATGCTTTGGAGATTAATGTTTTAATGCTTTTAATTCTGGAGATCCGCTCAACACCTGTGTAAGGGAGCAATTAAAAAAAATAAATATTACTCAGGATGCCAGGGTGTGTGAGGCTGCAGGGGCTCAGTGGGCACCTGGTGTCCCCTCCCTGCTCCAGCAGGAAAAATCAGTTTAAAGTTGAGTTGTGCTGGTGGATACAGAGCTCAAAGGGTGAGAGGAGATGGCCTCAAGCTGGGCCAGGGGAGGCTCAGCTTGGACAGCAGCAGCAATTTCTGCATGCAAAGGGTGCTCAGGCCTTGGCAGGGGCTGCCCAGGGAGCTTTGCAGTGCCCATCCCTGAAGACACTCAAAAAATGAGTAAATGCAGCACTCAGTGCTCTGGGCATGAAGGGATTTGGTCAAAAGTTGGACTTGGTGATATTGGAGGGCTTTTCCAACCTTGGTGATTCTGGGATTTTGTGATTTCTTCACACTGAGTTTGACCTGTGTGTGGATTGCAGCACTTACTGGAGCAACATCCAGAATCTGTCCCCCAGGAATCTACAGGATAATTTCACTTCTGAGGAGGTTTTCCGGTGATACTGAGAGCCCCAGTGTCCTTTCCTGTGATTTATTTCCATTGTTGAACACTTAGAATTTCAAATCACAGGATGCCAGGGTGTGTGAGGCTGCAGGGGCTCAGTGGGCACCTGGTGTCCCCTCCCTGCTCCAGCAGGGCCATCCCAGAGGCCAGGGCACAGCATTGTGTGCACCCAGCTGTGGCCCAGCCCCAGGGAGGAGAGCCCCCAGGCTGTGTGGGCAATGTGCTCAGGGCTGGGCAGTGCCCAGGGCAGAAGTTGTGCCTCCTGTGCAGGGCAATTGCTGGGCTCAGGCCCTGCCCGTGGCTCTGGGGCCATTGCTGGGCCCCGGAGCAGAGCCTGGGCCCTGCTCTGCCCCTCCCTGCAGCCAGGGCCAGCCAGGCCTGAGGGCCCCTCTCAGCTGGGGCTCCTCTCCAGGCTGAGCAGCCCCAGCTCCCTCAGCCTTGCCTGGGCACCCACAGCCTCCAGGCCCTTGCTCAGCTCCAGCAGCTCCTGGCCCTTTCAGGTCCCTTTACTTTGGGGAGGTTGCCCCGGAGAATGTGAAAAGCTGGTGATTCAGAGGATGTTAAAAACATTTACAGCTTATCTTTCTTTTGTGTACTTGTAATTCTGAAGGCAGCAAATGATGGTGATCTCTGTGATATGTTCATTTAGTGGGGGTGGTTAAAAGGAGGACGGAGCGTTCCGGCAGCAAACAGGGCTGTGCTTGGAGAGGGTGTCAGTGGCTCCATGAAAAAGAGATTATTATGATGCTGTCAAGTGCAGCAGAGATCTCCTAGACACAAGACTGCTGACTTCATTTGATCTTGGATATGTTGTAAATACCCAATTTAGAGGAAAGAGAGACACCAGACCGTGCATGCAAATGCCACTTGTCCCTTATTTACACTCACTGCAATTTTGACACACTGATCAGTGTTAAGGATCTCTTTTGAGGCGCACTGTGAGAATCAGTCCCAAAAATCTTTGTTTTCTACCTTGTGTGAGGTAATGGTCTTTGTTGGACTTCATTCTGGTGCTCCAGGGTTCCAAGGCCAGGTTGGACGGGGTTTGGAGCAGCCTGGGACAGTGGAAGTTGTCCCTGCCCATGGCAGGAGGTGGCACTGGATGGTTTTAATGTCCCTCCCAACCCAAACCATCCTGGGATTCTGTGGTTCAATCAAGAAGCAGAAAATTGCCTTGGTGCACCCACTCTGGGTCTGTCCAGAGGCTGAAGGGTGAAGTTCCAGAGAAACTCCTTGACAGCAAACTGTTTTGAAGAGGTAATTACAGTGCAAGCCAAAGACAATTTAATTTCAGCTGTATTGCAAATGCAGGATCATAAAAATCAGTGTTCAGGGCTATGAGGCTTTGCATGACAGCTCTTATCTTTAATCACCAGTGTATTTATATCAAACACAGTGTGGCCAGATGGACCAGGGCAGTGATTGTCCCTCTGTGCTGGTCTTGCTGAGGGACCTCCAGGGCTGTCTCCAGTTCTGGGTCCCCAGTCCAGGAAGGACATGGAGGGGCTGGAGCCCCAGGAGGGGCTGAGGGAGCTGGGCAGGGGCTGAGCCTGGAGCAAAGGAGGCTCAGGGGGCCCTTGTGGCTCTGCACAGCTCCCTGCCAGGAGGGGACAGCCAGGGGGGGCCGGGCTGTGCTGCCAGGGAACAGGACAAGGGCAAAGGGCCTCAAGCTGGGCCAGGGGAGGCTCAGCTTGGACAGCAGCAGCAATTTCTGCATGCAAAGGGTGCTCAGGCCTTGGCAGGGGCTGCCCAGGGAGCTTTGCAGTGCCCAGCCCTGCAGGTGTCCCAGCAAGGGCTGGAGGTGGCACTCAGGGCTCTGGGCTGGGCACAAGGTGGGCACTGGGCACAGCTGGCACTCCATGGGCTGGCAGGGATTTTCCAGCCTCGGGGATCCTGAGATTCTGTGATACAACTGTTGGAAAAGCTGGGTGAATTGGAAGGTAGAAAAGCTCTACTTTGGGACTGCAGGTAGAATTTGATTTGCAAATATGAAGAAATTCCACCTGCTCGATCCAAAATCATCCCATGCCATCCTCCAAAGATTCCAGCAGGAGCAGGCTCCTTCTGTGAGGTGGCTCAGGAGCAGCAGAGTGAACCCTGTGCCTGGAGATGAGCAACCAGAACTGTGCCTGCCCAAACTTCACTGAGGTTCCCAGACTGGCAGCTGCTTCTGCTGACCCTTGGTAGCTCTCAGGGAGCAATTGTCCCTTTCAAGATGGATCATCCTGGGTAAATTCATGTGAAGTGAGAGGAGGGGGTTCACATACCTGCTGATGATTCTCCTTCTCTCTCATTCTGACATCAAAAATGGAATTTTTTTTTCTTTTAAATCAGTCACATCTCCCCAGTGACTGCCACAGGAGATGCAGTAGGAGGGTTCTGTGTGATAATGAAACCCTGTCAGAGAGAGGCAGGGATTGACAGAGCAAGGCAAAACACTCCTCCAGAGTTCCTGCCCTGCTTATTGAACACAAACAGAGCCTGGGCTGAAAGAGGGCCCTGCAATGTTCAAAACCACACAGATGTGGTGGGTAGGGATGGGTTAATGATGGACATGGCAGAGTTGAACTCTGCTCTTGGAGGTCTTTCCAGCCTTTCTGATCCTTTTGAGATCATTTCAGGTTCCCCTCAGGGACACTGAGAGTTCTGGTCTTGTGATGTCAGCAGATCCCTTGGAATCCTTTCAGCACAAGAGGGAAAAATGAAATTCTTGCCACTTGCTTTGCTTCAGTATTTGGTCATCAGGGGTAAGATCAGTTCTGCTTCTCTCCTGTTTTCCTGTCTGTAGCAGGGCTTAGGAGATAACCAGACCCCTGAAAACAAATGTCCCACAACCTCCTTTCAGGATTTTATTTCCCTCATTAGGGCTGTGTAATGAGTGGCAGAGTGTTCAAACTGTGGCTGTTCCATTTTCACCTTCTCCAAAATGAGTAATTGTGAATGGTTTACTGCCTGTGTGGCTATAGCACAGCAGACAAATCATCTGCAGCACCTGCAGAGCAAATCTCTTCCCTCTTCCTGAGACTTCTGCTCCATGAGGTGCTTCCAAGGCTAACCCAAAGTAAAATTAATGGGAATGTGAGTGGCTGTCACCCTCCCTGTCCCTTCCTCCTGGTTCTCTAATATTCTCTGAGCTGTGTCCTGTTCTGGGCCCTCACAGCCAGAGAGTCCTGGAGGGGCAGGAGCATGTCCAGGGAAGGGAATGGAGCTTGGGAAGGGTTCAACTTGGACAGCAGCAGCAATTTCTGCATGGAAAGGGTGCTCAGGCCTTGGCAGGGGCTGCCCAGGGAGCTTTGCAGTGCCCAGCCCTGCAGGTGTCCCAGCAAGGGCTGGAGGTGGCACTCAGTGCTCTGGGCTGGGCACAAGGTGGGCACTGGGCACAGCTGGCACTCCATGGGCTGGCAGGGATTTTCCAGCCTCAGGGACTCTGGGATTGAATGAATCCAAGCAAAAACCAGCCTGGACTTAGCAATGACCTGTGTGACTGGGGAAGGACTGAGGTTTTTTTAGAAATAGATACACCTTTTCTAAAATTAATTTCTGCCACTTCTTTTGTGGGTACTATGAATGAAAATAACTAGCAGATGATCCTTAAAGTAATATTTATTAATCTGACAGAAAAGAGGAATTATCTTCAGTTTGCAACACAAAAGGAATGTACTTGGCAGGGTGGGCAGGCTCTGGCACAGGGTGCCCAGAGCAGCTGGGGCTGCCCCTGGATCCCTGGCAGTGCCCAAGGCCAGGCTGGACTTTGGGGCTTGAAGGAGCCTGGGACAGTGGAAGGTGTCCCTGCCCATGGCAGGGGTGGCACTGGATGGGCTTTGAGGTCCCTTCCAACCCCAGCCACTCTGATTCCATGAAGTGATGCCATGATCCTGATGGAGCCAGCATTCCCTCCCTGACACAACAGTGGGAGGCTGCCTGTACAGCTTGAGTTGTCCAAAACACTGTTTTTTGGTGATATCCCAAATCAAGGATCAGCTGGTGCTGATCAGATGTAGCCTCAGTCCTTTTGGAGCTGAGACAGAGCAGTAGGAGCATCCTAAGTGTGCTAAAGAGGGACATTTACATTTTTCAGCTTTCATTCCAGTTGAGTGCCAAAAAAAAAAGTTTCAGGGAACTCAGACAGCCTTAATTTCCTTTTACTGTAGTGTTGGAGTCTGGAGCTCTGCTTACTCAAGGCACAGAGCAGTGACAACAACAGCAATTGTGATGGTGCCAAGCAGCAATAAAAGAGAGAGGTTTTGTTCCAGGCTTAACCCAGGAGAAACATCTGCCACCGACCTGGATGAGCACCCTCACTGAACACCCTTCAGAAGTTTGGGAATGAGTCTTGAAATGGATTTAGAGAGCGAATGGCTGCTTTTGTGTCCTGGAGGCAGAGCAGAGCCAGGAGCCCTGCGGGCTGTGGTGTGTGTCAGAAGATAAATGTCCTGTCAGAGCTGGCAGGGACTGAGGCTGCAAACAACACCTTGGGCCACAGCCAGCACTGCCTGGAAACCCTTGCTGCTTCCTCAGGAGCCATCCCATGGGATGGACCACAGGCATGAGTCCAGGATGGACCACAGGCACGAATCCAAGCATGGCTAATGGGGATGTTGCTTCTACCTGGAAGTTGGGAGCAGCTTGGTGGCTGCATCCCCAGGGATGGAGCCATGACCTTTGGGTTGTGCATGTCCCTGCTCCTCTATGGGGACAGGGAGTCAATCCAGGGATGTTTCAGCACAGCTGCTTTCCCTGAGTTTGGCAGCTGGTGCTCTCTGGGAAAATGTGTCACGTTTGGAGCCAACTCCAGACAGGGAGCAATTCCCCAGGGGAAATTCTCCTGGCTCCAGACACTGCCATCATCCCTGCACAATGTTCTGTGGCTGAGCAGTGGGGAATGCAGCCAGGAGAATGTCACCTCTCCTCATGGCCCTGCTCACTGTCCAGGGTGTAGGGACAGGGATGAGGAGAAGGTTCCTCATCTCGTTCCCTCCCGTGGCAGTCACACTCTCCCGATAAAATGCTGTTTGTGGATGGATGAAAATCACCCAGTTTATTGCATTTTCTGTTAAAACTCAAATCCTGGAGCTAGGGGTCTGCTTTGCCTCCTTGTTTGCTGCCTCTGTAGGGTGGCCTGGCTCCACCCTTGATAGGCTGTATTTTGCCTATCAAGTAGGCATACATAATTTGCTCTCCATACTTTTTCACACCAATATTGCTTTCAAGAACTTAGAGGGTTGCAGGTGAGCAGGAGGTCAGTTGTGAATATCCACTCCATCCCCAGCTGGATTCCATAGCCTCATCCAGGGAGTGGATTCAGGGCAGGTGCAGAAATTATTCCTCATTAGGTGGAATAAGAAGCAGCTGGAGAAAATCCCTCATAAGGACTGGGTGAGCAGAGTGGAAGGAGCCCTATCGTGCTGGGAGAGGTTGGTAAGCTGCTCTTTTTTCTTCTATAATCAAATTCAAATCATTAAACTGGAAAAAACTTCCAGGATCATCAAGTCCAGCTTTTCCTGGGCAAAGTGAGAGATGGTTGTGGAAGAAGAGGAACAAGTGAAGTCCTTCTTTTGTGCTGCAGGTAGGGAGAAAAGTCACAAGTCTCAATCTTTGCTGAAGATTTGCTTTCAGTGTTGCATACCAGGATATGTATTTTGCCAGCTGTAGCACTGTTACTGTCTGGAGTGGGTGTTTAAAAATCTTCATTTTTGATGGGATTTAAGGAGCAGTGGGGGGAGAACGTGGCGGAGAAAGTCTGGGTTTGTTTGACCCTGCTTTGCTGGGCAGAACAATTGTTCCTTGAACAGCTGGAGCAGTGTTTGCTGTGATTTTTTTCCACCCTAAACACATCCCAGCTCAAGGGCTGAATATTTGCCCTTCTATACTTTATTCACACAGTTGTAGAAAGGGAAATACGATTTTCCTGCCTCTTGCTGTGGTGATCAAAGATGCCCTGTGAGATTTTCTGCTCCCATTTGCCTCCCTCCCATGTGTTTTCCCACTTGCAGCAATTTGCAGCTCAGTTGTTATGCTCGAGGCTCTCCCTGGAGAGCTGAGGCTCCATTTGCCTTTCAGGGCAAGTACCCACCTGGAAATAATCATGGAAACACTCCTTTTGTACACAAGTCCTTCAAAAATCCAGGCAGTTCTTGGAGGGAAATAAGGCTCTGTTTTATGAATCCATTGAATATTGTCCTGTGGAGAGCAGAGGGGGATCTTTATTGACCTCAAGAATCAAATCTTGCACTCTTCTTTTCAAAGAAACTCAAATATTTGGCTGTTTTGTCACTTCTGGCTGCTCAGGGGAATCCTGGCCTGCCATAAACCCCCCTAAAACTGAGATATTGATGGTGTAATTCCATGATGTGTTTGGAGTTTGTTTTGTCAACAAATTGCTTTTCCCATTATTTGCTCTATTGTGGAGTTGAAGTTTTAGGCTTTTCTCATGGTAAGAGTTGGAATTTAAGAACTTAGGGCCTAATTCCCTATTTTTTTATGGATTTGGTCTATAATAGATGTCTTTCACTACCCATTCCTGGGTTTCACAGGCATAATTATCCATAAAAAAATACCCTGTGGTGAGTTCCCCCCAGTTTGGGAGTTTAAGGGTGCAAAAATCTGACCACTTGTCCAAGGCTGTTGTCTTCTCTCTTAAGTTCATTCCTCATTTGGGAATGCTGGAATTGATGTAATGAATTTTCATTTTATGCTTAGGCCTGGCTGTCACAGAATTCCTGTCCAGTTGTTTGCTTGCTCCTGTTACAATGTGGGCCCACGTGCTCCCAGTAATAAAAATGTTCTCCCTAAGGAAAAAAGCTGTTGCTGAGAGCATGAAAGGTGATATTTTCTGCATTTATCAGCCCAAATTTGTCTTGCTATCATTAAATAGATTCAACTGAAACTATTTCTTTTTTTTTTCCTTTAATTAAAATAAAGGGTAAATGATCAGAGAATAATTTAGGTTGGAAAAGACATTAAAGATCAAGTCCAGCTGTTTCCTCAGCACTGCTGAGCCCCACACTGACCCATATCCCCAAGTTCCATGGCTCTTAAACCCTTCCAGGGATGCTGGTTCCACCTGGGCAGCCCCTGCCAAGGCCTGAGCACCCTTTGCATGCAGAAATTGCTGCTGCTGTCCAAGCTGAGCCTCCCCTGGCCCAGCTTGAGGCCCTTTGCCCTTGTCCTGTCCCTGTTCCCTGGCAGCACAGCCCGGCCCCCCCTGGCTGTCCCCTCCTGGCAGGGAGTTGTGCAGAGCCACAAGGGCCCCCTGAGCCTCCTTTGCTCCCACCCATTCCCACCCCTGCCATGGGCAGGGACACCTTCCACTACCCCAGGTGGCTCCAAGCCCCATCCAGCCTGGCCTTGGGCACTGTCAGGGATCCAGGGGCAGCCACAGCTGCTCTGGGCCATGGTATATTTTGGGTTAAATTTTTGTTGTGTCTGTGTGTTTCCTTCAGCATCACCTGGGAGTATTGATGGATCTCAGGTTTTTATGGAAAAGAGAGGATGAGAAAGCAGAGTACTGCAAATCACAGGCTGGTTGAGGATGGGAGAGACATCTGGAGGTCCTCTGGTTCAGGTTGCCATGGAGCATGTCCTGATGGCTTTTGGGTCTCTCCAAGGAGGACAATTCCACAGCCTCCTGGGCTGTAAGGCAGTGGAGATATAGCTTCAAAGTCAGGATACTCCCTGGAGCTTTGGAGACCCAAACTTGTGCCCCCCAGACTGGTTTAGGTGCAGTCCTGTGGACCCTGCCTCAGGGGGCCCTTTATGGCTGCATTGCCTTCTCATCCCAGCCTGGCCTGGGCAGCCTTTGCTGAGGGAATTGCTGCCAAACAAGTGACAAAGTCACTTTTTTGGCTGAAGAAAAGCCACAAATTTGGCTGTGAAACAGCCAGGGAAGTGTTCAGAAACTCCCTGAGGGCTTGGATGGGTGCTCTGTGCACTGTCCTCTGTCCATCCAGGTGTAGTTTCACTCTTCTGTCTGGGGCTGCTTCACTGATCAACCTCTTTTGGGTTGCATTTTATTTCTGGGGGGCTGAAGCAGAGCAGGAAGGAATAGAACTGAGCAGGTTTGTGGCACACAGGAATTCCAGTGGATCCTGAATGGATCCTGTTGCAGTAAGGTAGAAATTCAGTCATGAAGAAAGGCTTCATAAAATCAGCCTGCTCTCCTAAAATCAGTGGCTGGCACTTTGCAAGTTCCCATGTGAAAGCAATCCTGGTGTGAGCAGTTCTTTAACATAACAATCTATTCGTGGGTGAAAAACAATGAGCACCTTTATAAATTGTTTTTACACCTTTAGATAGAAAAATGAAAACTATCTCTCACAAACAGCTTTTCCTGCATGTACACACCAAGGGTTTGAATGAGCAATCAATACAGAATAACAACTTGTTAATAACAAATAAGTAACTGGCAAGAAAGCTCCTGACCAATTAGAGTCCCACACAAGGTCTGTAAAACTGTATAAAAAGGAGTTAAGTGACTAAAGAAGGGTCTTTTTCCACCACAAAGAAAATGGAGTCCTGTGTGATTTATTCCTGTGGATCCCTAGCTGATTACCAGCTTTAGGGGTGGCTCTCCAGAGGTTCATCCCAGGGGTCTCCCATTGTCACCAAAGGCATCCTGCAGCTTTCCATGGTATTTTTTTCCTTGTTCAGCCCCAGAGCATGAAGGAGTCGTTTCAGGAAGACAGAGGGCAGGAAAGCAGCTGGATGTGTGCCTTGTGTAAAGGGATCCATTAATGGAGGTTTCTTTTCTATTGCAGCGTTCCCACATTCCAGAGCCTTCCCGAGGAGATCCTCAGTAAGCTTGCAGATGTCCTGGAAGAGGTAAGAGCTTTGAATGTTGAGATTTCATGAGCTCAGAACCTTCTGCTGACAATATCCAGCCTCTTCTTTTTCCCCAAAGAGCAGCTCCCCAGTTTGGCAGCCATCGAGGCCATGAGAGGAGTTGTGGGGAAAATGAATCCAGTTTTGAATAGGGTTTATATATTTTTTAAATTGGGTTTTTATCCAACTGGGGAGTGAATCAATAATTTCCTGTGGTGTCCAGAAGCTGGGATGAGCTTCTCCAGCCTCTGGGTGAGTGGTGGGGAGGAAGGGAATGTGAAAACCTGGTCTCATGTCAGATTTGATGGCACAGTTATGTTGGAGGGTGTTTGTGGAAAAGGTGCTCTGGGAAGAGTGGCAGCAGTGTTGAGATGTTGGGGTGGAGTTGGGCTTTGCCTGCCTGGCTTTAACTGGGGTCTCATTAGGGTCAGGTTTTTAATAAGTCTATTTAAAACAACAAAGAAATCACCCACAAAACACCAACCAAAAAAAAAAAAACCCTCTGAAAAAACACCACAAGCCCTCCAAAAATGCAAAAACCCTTAACCTGCACCCTACCAAAAAAACCCCAAATCCCCCTTGCCCTATAAGCAGATGTAAAATATTTGGGTCATATCAGAGTTTTCCCCCCATATTTTATTCCCACAACACTCCCTTCTGAGCCTGAGGAATTCAATATCCCAGAAAGTCATTAATAAACCCTTCCAAAAGGTGATTTAAGTGCAGGGAATGAGTGTGTGGCAGTAATTTATTTCATCCCTGCTGGCTTTTCTTCATCCCTGCCTCTCCATCAGGGAAGATGTTCCCGTGGATTTGGAGGAAAAGCGCTGCTGACATTGGAGTTGATTTGAATTCCTTTTTTTTCTGAGCTTTGCTGGGGTGTTGTTCCTTCTCTGCCTTTTTATTTAGTGCCCAGATAAATTCTGTGGCTCCAACAAATCAGCTGTTTGTCACCCTGAATAATTGCATATTCACAGATAAGCTTTATTCCCTTCACTGCCAGGCAATGCTCTGATTTAAGGAAATAAAAGGATATGAATTCCCTGTGCTGTAAATTCCATCTGCCTATCTCAAAACCCCACTCCCAACCAGAATTTGCTTGGATCACATCACCAGCATTAAGCTCCTTATCAAGAGTTAAGGAGGAGAATAAAGTCTATAAAACTTTTCCAGAAACACTTCAAGTCTTGTGGCAGCTGGGGAAAACATTCTTAATAAATATCAGTGAAGAAATGAGGCACAAAAGCAGCATTTATGGGGAATAAATCTGAATTGTTAGGGTGGATGCTCCCAGTTTTCTGTTTGGAATGAGTGTTATTTTCTCTGAGTTTGCCTTGGATTGAGTAGACAGTGTTTTGTATAAATTAAAAATAAAAAGTCACTCTCAAATCTGTGTATTTAGATATAAACTCCCACCTGCCTACAGCCCCCTTTCCCTAGGTTACAACTGTGAAGTATTGGAAAACCCCTCTGGGTCAGGGAATTGTTAATATTCCATGGAAAAACATGTCTGGTGACTCACACAGGGATTATCTGGGTGGCACCAACACTGCCAGTAATTTCAGTCTTTATGGATAATTGTATTTAGCAAATGGAATTAAAAATGCTGAAGGGAGTAGGATGGGGAGTCTGTTCCTGGCATGGCTGAGGAGTGGGATGAACTTTTGGTGGGCATGGGCAGTGCTCAGAGATCTGGGCTGGCATTTCCTCCTCTCCCTCTTTTCCCCTCTTCATTTTTATTCAGGTTTTGTGGCACAAAATCAGGATTTCTTTCCCATCCGTAAGTTGCTTCACATTCTGGCAGTGCTTTTCCTCTTTAAGGTTATTCCCTGTGCCATTCAAAAGTAAAACTTGTAGGATTTCCATCTCAAACCAGGTGTTCAGATACTGATAGCTGTAATTAAGGTTCCTTGACCTCTTCTCCTCTGAAGCCACTTCCAGGTACTGATGATTTTGTAATTTTCCATTTGATCTCACATTCTGCATTGTGCCTACAGCTGATTCTTCTAAATTTTGTTCCCCAGCTCCAAATTCCTACTCCTGTTTCAAAGAAGGATCCCTTTACCTGTATGTCAGGGATGGAGCTGTCACCTGCCTGAACATCTATCCCAGCTCCACTGAATTGGGTTTTTCATGGAAGGGGAAGGAGGCAGGAACTCAGAGAGCTGGGGGCAGCTGGAATAACTAATCCCAGACTGGTTTGGGGTGGAAGGGACACTAAGGATCATCCCATTCCATTCCTGCCATGGCAGGGACACCTTCCATTGTCCCAGGCTGCTCCAGCCTGGCCTTGGGCACTGCCAGGGATGCAGGGGCAGCCCCAGCTGCTCTGGGCACCCTCTGCCAGGGCCTGCCCACCCTGCCAGGGAACAATTCCTCATTCCCAATATCCCATCCAGCCCTGCCTTCTGTCATTTTGAAGCCACTCCCTGTGTCCTGTCCCTCCATCCCTTGTCCCCAGTCCCTCTCCAGCTCTCCTGGAGCCCCTTTAGGCCCTGGCAGGGGCTCTGAGCTCTCCCTGGAGCCTTCTCCTCTCCAGGTGAGCACCCCCAGCTCTCCCAGCCTGGCTCCAGCCCTGGAGCAGCTCCATGACCTCCCCTGGATTCACCCCAGCAGCTCCAGGTGCTGTTGGTGCCCCAGACAGAATTTAAAGTTCTGTAGCTGCAGATGCACAGGAGGAGATCGAATTAAGGTCTCGTTGGCATTTTCAACCCAGGCCTCTTCATCTGCATTTCCTAATCCTGTTCCTTGGCTGTTTGGGATTTAGCCTGGTAATCCATGGGAGATGTTGTGTGTAGGGATCTGAGCAGCTGGAGCAGCAGAGACAGTGACAAAGACGCTGTGATTTGCTTACAAAACCCTGCAGATCAGTTTCTTGTGCAGATAATGTCAGGTCTAAACCACATCACGTGGATTTGCCTCCTTTGTTGTGTATCCAGAGCTTGAGACAGCTTTGATATTTTTGTGTGTGTGTCACCATGATATTTTCTGAAAAATCCCTTCACCAGGAGTTCTTCTGGGAAGCTTCAGCTTCTCCCTGTTTTGCTGCTTTGGAATGTGGAGATTGTTTATCCAAACATGTGAATTGTTTTTAATTATTGACCAATCACAGCCAGCTGTGTCAGACTCTCTGAGTCAGTCAGGAGCTTTCATTATCATTCTTGTTAAGCTTTCTGATGTCTCCTTTCTCTTTTTTTAGTACAGTTTTAGTATAGCATTCTTTAATATAATATCATAAAGTAATAAATCAGCCTTCTGAGAACTTGGAGTCAGATTTTCATCTCTCACCTCGTCCTGGGGACCTCACAAACACCACGTGTGTGTATATTTATGGATTATTGCTGGATGTATAGGAATTTAAAGTGCTCCAGGCTGGGCTGGACAGGGCTTGGAGCAGCCTGGCATAGTGGAAGGTGTCCCTGCCCATGGCACAGGGATGGACTTTAAAGTCTCTTCCAATCCAAGCCATTCAATGATTCTTTGATAATACTTTATAAAACATTGAAATATATGATATTGATCTATCACAGTTGTGGTATAAATAGATATTTAAATATAAATATGGCTAATTGTCCTAAATCCAGCTGTAAAGCACTTGATTAACGCCTCCTGGGTTAACAGGAGAGCAGCCACAGCTTGGAAGTGCTGGGAATTGTGATAATTTTGGGGTCCCCTGTTTGGAGAGGAAAGATGAATCTGACTCCATGTTCTCAGAAGGCTAATTCATTATTTTATGATATTATATTAAAGAATGCTATACTAAACTACACTAAAGAATAGAGAAAGGATACTTACAGAAGGCTTAAAAAGACACTAATAAAAATCTTGTGACTCTCTCCAGAGCCTTGACACAGCCTGACTGTGATTGGTCATTAAGTTAAAACAATCCACATGAAACCAATCAAACAATGACCAGTTGGTAAACAATGTTCAAACCACATTCCAAAGCAGCAAACACAGGAGAAGCAAATCAGATAATTATTGTTTTCATTTTCCTCTGAGGCTTCTCAGCTTGTCAGGAGAGGAAATCCTGGCAAAGGGGATTTTTCAGAAAATATGATGGTGACAGGGAATGGCATTCCCACATCTCCCAGTTTTGGGAATTCTTTCAGTGGAATCATTAATATTCAGAATTTTAATCTATTTGAATGCACTGCTGAGATCCAAGTGCCAGTGATGCAGCCCTAGGCAGCCTGGCCTTGGCTCCCAGTGAATCCCTGGACAAACAGCAGAGCCAAACTGAGGGGAGAGGCAGAGAAGTGTGCTGAACCCCACAGGCAGAGGCTGCCAGGGATGGAAACTCTTCCTGCCACTCTGGGTGCTGAAATCTGGGATCCCAGCTCCTGTCTGCAGCCACTTCAGCAGCTCAGTTTGTGTGCTGAGGGTCACTTGCCAGCCTTTGTCTTGTTCCTTCCTTTCATGTTAATTTTCTCATTTTAATTCCAATGAAAGACTGAATTTCAAAAGGCACAAATGTTAAAAAAATAAAACACAACCCAAAATTCTTCCCAGTTGCTCATGGAGATCCTGTTGTGGCTCCTGGTGGAGAATGGGATCTTGGAGGAGATTTCATGGCTTAATTCAGCTTTCAGAGCTGTCCTGGGCCTTTAAGCATCCTTCCTGCTCCACACTGCCCAATTAGTATGGATCAGGTGGCCTTGAGATGCCTCTGGTTAATTAACAGAGGCTGAACACAGTCCTGCCTTTGTGGGATTGTGTGGCAACAGTGAATAGGAGAGGGAAAATGTGCAAAATTAATTAGCTTTCCATAGAATCTGTGGTTTTTAGGCTTGTTTAGGAGTGAGGATGGCTCTTGGATAAAGGGAATCAGGTCCCTGGTCTGTCCTGCAGCCTCTGCCATCACCAAGGCAGGTATTGATGTGAAACAGAGGCAGAAATCAGATTGGAGGGAGAACTCAAACAGGGAAGAGTAAAAGATTTTGGTTAAGAAAAAATATGTTAATGTTGTTATTTATTTATTTATTTATTTTTTATTAAAGGAAGCACTCTGGGGAGTGCTTACTGGAGGAGCTGTGGTGTTGGGTAATGCTGCCTGTGGGGGCATCAAATCAGCTTCAGTCCCACCTGACTCCATCACAAATGGACAAAATTTTGACTCGAGTTGTACTTCCATTAATTTTTCAAATGGTGCTCATGAGAACACAGCTTTGGGTTTGCAGGTGCACCAGGAAATAAAAGCTTTTTTGGGGAAAAAAAGCATTAGAAAATAAAAAGCAGCTGGAGAAACTGGAGTGCAGGAATACAATGGAGTCAGTGGCAGGAGCTGCTCTAGCTTTGGATTGGGATAAAATGTGTTGTTTGGAGTTAAATTTTCCTTTTGATTTTCTTGAATGTGGGCACAGACCACGTGAAGGGAATTAAAAATAATCTCCTGCTTGTATTAGCATAGGAAAGGAGTTCGGTATTTCCTGGTTTCTGAGGATTCTTGTCAGGAATGTCTCTGTGTGTGTTCATTGCTCATCCTTTGCTTTCCTGCAGTGGTAGAAATGGGGCAGGATTTGGGGTTTTTCTTCCCCAGTTCTGCAAAACTTATTGAAAGATGATGTCAATGTGAAAACCTTTGGGGCTCTGATTACTTCCTAATTCCCAATATCCCATCCAGCCCTGCCCTCTGGCACTCTGAAGCCATTCCTGTGTCCTGTCCCTCCATCCCTTGTCCCCAGTCCCTCTCCAGCTCTCCTGTATTGGTTCCTCTGGGTCTGGATTTGAAGGCACTTCAAATGGTAGTTTCATGTTCAGACTCAGGTGTTTATTATTTGTTATCAGTAAAACAGCCTCACTACTGTGAGTTCAGCATTAGAAGGCACAAAATGGCAACAATCTTTTGTTCCAAGGTCTTTTAAGACTAAACTATCCATTTAAGAGCTGACACCTGGATTATTTTCCCTTTTAACCCAATAACTGATCCCAAAGAGCTGCAATGGGGACTTTTCTGCCCAATTACAAAATGCCACCCAAACCCATGGAGAAGGAGGAAGAAGCAGCATGAAGAAGAAACCCAGGGTGACACCCTGTGCCCTCCATCTTGCTTCCATCCACAGCACACTAAAAATCCCCAAACCTCAATTTCTCACCCAGTGATACACCTGCACTGCTCTCTATAATCTGTTGCACACTTTTGTGGATGTTATATATTCCAGTCTATCTTGAAGTCTGGGAAACTTTCTCCATGGATGAGGGTCAGAGTCAGTGCTCCCCTGGGGATCAGGGCACCCCAGAGCAGACAGAGAAATATCCCAGTGCTCTGGGTTTCCACATCCTGGAGCCCCTTTAGGCCCTGGCAGGGGCTCTGAGCTCTCCCTGGAGCCTTCTCCTCTCCAGGTGAGCACCCCCAGCTCTCCCAGCCTGGCTCTAGAGGGGCTCCAGCCCTGGGGCATCTCCATGGCCTCCTCTGGACTCACTTCAAAAGCTCCAGGTCTCAGGTCAGACACCCACTGCAGGTGGGGTAGAAAACCTGTTGCCATTTCTTCCCATTTGATTTAACATCAAATACCTCCTCTTTTTCCTCCAGTAAAATGCTTGTTCTGGACACAGAGGAAGGCATTTCCTGGAGTTCCATGCTCTTGGCACATGTGGGAGCTTCAGGTCTTCTCCTGGTAGGACCTGCTGGGTGTTTTGTGTCAGGTGCCAGGAGCAGCTTTTGGCCTCTGCCAAATGCACTTTTCAGGCAGGGAAGGGTGTTCTCTTTTTAATTGAGATTTATGAAATGAATTTAGAAACCTCTCAAGAAGCAGCTTTTGCTCAGGCTGAAAATCCCAGTGGTATCAGAGGGATCTTTATCCAGAGCTTTCCATGCAGAGCTGGATTCCTCTGGAGACAGGGGGAGTTTATTAACATCTCATTTACTGTCAGAAGTCCCCCTGCCCTTGTCTCTGGGCTCCTTTGCTACACCCCAAGCAGAGGAGCTGGGTTGTTGGATTTCTTTCAAGTGTGTGTTGTAAAATCCACTGGAGTTAGGCCAGAGCACCCCTGCTAGGGAATTGCATCTCCTCCACCTGTCCAAAGCACCTGGATGCATGGAAATCTCCATGAGAATCCCAAGGACACTCAGAAGGATGGGAGCTGTAAGATATTTTCAGCTGTCAGAGAAGAAATTCTTCCCTGGCAGGGTGGGCAGGCCCTGGCACAGGGTGCCCAGAGCAGCTGTGGCTGCCCCTGGATCCCTGGCAGTGCCCAAGGCCAGGCTGGATGGGGCTTGGAGCAGCCTGGGATAGAGTGGGAGGTGTCCCTGCCCATGGCAGGGGTGGAATAGGATGATCCTTAATATCCCTTCCAACCCAAACCATGCTTCTTCCAAGAGAGTTCTGTAGTTCCCTGTTTTCCAGCTGCCTTTCCAGCACTTTCCCAGCTTTTCCCCATTCTTTGGGCACCTCCTTCTCCTCAATCAAGCTCCCAGTGGTGGGAAAAGCCACTCCAGCAGTGCCATGGTCACCAGCAGGACACGTGGCAAAGGCAGCATCAAACAGAAAAAACTTCCCCAAATTTGCTTTGTCCTGGGATTTTCTTTCTTTAATTTATTGTTATTATTTTTGGCATTGGTGCATTGAGTGGATGATCAGGTTTCCAAGAGTCACTGATAAAATGTTAATTTCTAAATCTGCCCCTCTCAGGTTATGCAGGTGTTGGGATTTAAATATTTCCTATTTCCAGTTGGATTAAACCTATCTATGAGATATTTTAATTTTTTTTACGCTCTCTAAGCGGATTCTCCAGCTGATCTGTCAGTTATGAAAGAAAGGAAAAAAGAAAAACAAACATTTTTTTTCCTGTAATCTTAGATATTTTCCAGGGTTTCACAGATATGAAAAGGAAGGATTTAAGCAAATCCATAATTTATTATTTGCCCTGGTGGATTTGGAGGCTCTATTAGAGACATGCAGGATGGATGTGGATTTTTCATGGCACCTGGGACAACAGAGAGTTCACAGGGGAGAACTCAGGAGCTCCAAGTTGTCTCTTCCCTGATCCAGCCTTGTTCCTAATTTCCCAATATCTGTTTGTTTACTGTTCCCACTTTCCAGAGGCTCTACAGCCACCCTGGGGCGAGGAACCCATGGAATCTGCTTTGCCAGGCATTTTCTTTGTTGCAGACAGCTTGGGACCAATGGGTTGGTGGTTGTCCTTCACTTCCTGGGCAGAGAAAATGCAATCAAATAATTCTGACTGAAATTTAATTAAAATTTGGGCATTGGGGGTGGTTTTACTGTGGGTGGAGGTGGCTCGGCTCAAGCCCCTCTTCCCAAGCTGTGTTCCTGACAGCCTGAACCAAGTGATTTTTGGGATGGATCTTCCCGTGGATGAGTTTGCTGGTTTGTGCTGAGGGCTTTGCTTTCAGTGCTGGATTCTTTGGGAGAAGCTTGGAAGGAGTGTATGTGGCTCTCTGGTCTTTCGGGCATCTCCTCTTGGGAATTTGTTCATCAATTTCCAAAATTCCCTAATTCTCACCCACAAATCACTACTTACAGACATGTATGGGCTAATTTTGGTGGGAATGAACCCCAGAATGAAAATCCAGCTTGGTGCTTACTCAAAAAAATTCCATGACTTCCACCCTTCAACCCTGAAGAAGTTAACACAAACAATGCCTTTTTACCTGTAAAAACAGGGGAAAAAATATTATCAGCAATTATATTAAGGAAAACCTAAATATTAATTACCCTGATGAGTGTTTTCCCTTTGATTCCAACATTTCCCTGCTGGATTTTCCCATAGTGTTGCCCACAGTGACACCTGCTGGAATCTGGGACAGGGTTGGCATGCAGGTCCTGCTGAGTGAGTCCTGCCAGGGATTAATTAGGAAAAAAAAAATGAAGGGAACACTTTATGAGGTGATGGAGACATCTGTGGCCACCCAAGGAATGGCCACCAGGCTTGGAATGCTGGGAATATCAGCTGGAGACCCTCCATCCATGGGATCAATAGTTAAAACCCAGCTTTAAAGCAAAGGTCAAACACGAAGATGGGGAGATCCTCTTCCCATCCCCAGACCTCCTCAAAGTATGGCTGGGTCCTTTTCCAGGGAATTTATTTCCCTTGGGAAATGGGGTTGCTCACACTTGAGGCTTTGTGCCTCTCTGGTTTTAAACATCCCCTCAGAGGGATGGATTTGAAATTCCCCATTCTCAGGGTGGCATTTGCAGTGTTTGAGTTGTAATAATGGGAATTGAAAAGTGTCCTCAAGATGGAAAAAGCCATTTCTTAATCCATGGGATGGGCATGTTGCCAGCTTTAAGCTGCTGCTGTCCCAGGATTTTCCCTGTGTGGGATGGGATCCCATCTCCATTGGGGTCAGACCCCTCTGTTTGTAAATCCAAATGGCCATTTCCCACATTCCTGCAGAAAAAGCCATGCAAAGTAGAATTCAGAGTTTAAATAAGCCCCGGTGAAGGAATTTTGGGGTCATTGTGTCCTTGCCTGGTAAGGAAGGGGTCAGCTGTGCCTTGTGCTAAAAATCTGACATAGATTACATTTCCCAGCCTTGCCCTGGTTTTGTTTTTGGTTTTTTTTTTAGGACTGATATAAGAGATGCTCCCAAAAAGTCTGCCCTAAAGCACAAAATAGCTGGGAAAAATCCAATATTTCTGAGTGGGGTCATTGCATGAGAGATTGATTGAAGTGTTGCTGCTGCAGGGGCAGTTCTTGATGTGCTTCATCCTTCAGAAATCTCAACTTTTACCATCTTCTGAATTCAGGATGTGATTTATTTTTATTCTTCACACCTTCCTCTTTAGTTACCTTCCTCTTTAGTTACCAGTTGTCCAAAATCCTGGAATAAGTTGGAGGCAATGGAAATGTCATGTAAAATTCCTCCAGGCAAAGCTGGAATAGGCTCCTGCAGCTCCAGCCACATCAATTTTAGCAGCAGAGATTCTGTTAAACAGTAAAAATTACTGATTTCTGCACTTAGGGAGCAGATATTTTGCATTTCTATTGTAAAACACAGGTTTTATCCCAATTTTCCAAATTCTGTTGTCAAGGAGACGGTGATAAGCCAGGTGAGTGGCTCAAGGCAGCTTCTTTTTCATTTGGGAGAAGTTTTTATTGATGTTTCAAAAATTGAGATTTCACCTTTTCCCAGTTTATACATAGAGTGAAAGTTCACTTGCTGCTTTAATAAATATATTTGGAGCAAACATTTGATCTTATGGAAGTGTGATTCACTTCCAGAATTCCTTGTTGAGCAGACTGGGAATAGAGGCTGAGTTTGTATCATGTGGGTTGATAAAATACTGCATTTTTTGTACCTTTTGGGGAGTTGATGAGAGAAATCAAGGGAAAAGAAGGATATTTTCCAGCAACAGCCAAAATCCATGGGGATATAACAGGGAATATGAGTGTTTAATTCACCTGCCAAACCTAGGGCTGGTTGTCACCTGCACAGAACCCTCAAAGTGGAAGCAATTGGTGAATTCAGGGGTATAAACTGGGAAAATGACCTGTTCCAGTGGAAGTCTGTTGAGGATGAATAAATCCAATGCTTTCTGTGATTTCCCTTCCAGTAAAGTTGGTTTTCAGTGATAATTTGAAGTGCATTTTCATATGGAGATGTAGAGTCTCCTCTTCAGTCTAGACCACAAAAAGAAAATACATTTCATAGCAGGTGACTGGAAAAGTGGCTGAATATATTGAATTAATGTGCATTTTTTTATTCCTCCTGATCGATTCTGAAATGAGTTTGGATCCTGGTGGCAATGCAAATGCCTGGGGTGAATAAGCATGTGAAATTTGGAGGAAATGAAGGAAAAGAAATGAAACAAATGTGTTGATTTAAGTTGTTTACTTCCAGTTTCATTTTGGCAAGGAATTGATTCCCACTCTAATAACTGTGGAACAGACCTGTGGATTTAGGGAGGGCAATGGGATTTCTACAAACATTCTCCCATTATGATGAGGGAAACAAAATCAGAGCTGTTTGGGAAAGGATTGAAGAGCAGCTCTTTGTGCATTTCAATGAAATTTAATTAAACCCCCATGGACTTGAGCTGCTGGTGATTGGTTTTGTGGTGCTGTGCCATCATGGGGTTCTGTTTCTGGTTGGATTTCCTAAAGTTCCTGTGTTTAATGTCCAAAGGAGGCTGGGAATGTCATGGAATTATAGAGATTTCAATCCTACAAAAGCCTAAAATTACATTAATGTGACTGGCCCAGGGTGCACAAAGTCTTAAGTTTTTTAATTGTGTTTTTATTTTTGCTGAATTTTACTGTTTGCTAGTTTTTACTCCGGGTGACTGATGAATTGATTCCACTCTGTTGCCTGGGGATCTTTTTTCTAATTACTGATTCTCAGCTAATTCTCCACATTTCACAGTCATTATCTGTGAATCTGGTACTATTTAAATTCCTAAGCAAAGCTTTTTGGGGGTTTTGACCCCAATTTGTGGCTTGATCTGTAGCCTAATCCCACTACTGCCCTTTACCCAACTAGTTTATCTGTTATCTCCCCTGGGAATGAATCCTAATTTTTCCCATATCAGTTCATCTTGTTTTCCTGGAAAATCTTGTTGCTACACTCCTCTCCCATTTCTCCTGACCCCATGCTGCTCTCACCCTCTGTCATCCCTCTGCTCTCTTAATCTTTGAACTCTTTGAGTTCTCCCTCTTGATCTTTGAGGTTGGTCTTGACCTTTTGCCTTCTTCACCTCCCTCTCTATCTCTGAACTTCAGCATCCTAAACCTCCCCAAATTCCTGTTTCTTCTCAGCAGGCAGTCCTTAAAAAAGAGCCAAGTTTGAAGCACAACAAATCCTCAGCCACACAAGCCAGCTCCTGCTCTCCAGCCAGTCCAGGGGCCTTCCAGGAATGGCTGAAGGAAAGGGCCAGGATCTCCTCCCATCTCGTGCACCTTCCCTTTGGGAAGCAGGAGCCTGGGCCATCGTTTGCCAAACATGGTCCCTTATCCACCTTGCTGCCTTTTAATTATCCCTGAAAATTACACTCAGCAGAAGTTGGGTTGAAGTCCAGTAGAATGGGAAAAAAGGAGATAAAAGCACAGCCAAAAGGACAGTGTCATGTTTTTCATGACTAGGAGATGAAACCATTGAGGTTTATCCCTAGTTTGTGTCCTTCTCCTTAGTACTGCTTGGTTTAGGGGGATTCTGAGATGAGCTGTGTTTGTTCTATGGCAAACCTAATAAATCCTCTCTGATAGCTCACAAATGCTCCTAATTATCCACTGTTAATTGGCATGAGGAGAGTTTTGTGAGGGTTGGATGTTCAGGTGTAAAGACCTTGACTTTGGTGGTGTAAAAGGAAACCAAACTGCTCAGCTGTGGGCTCTGGGTCATGGAAATGCCAGAGATGTGGAGCTGCTGCTTCTTTCCATGAGATAATTCAACCTTCAGGCAGCTTCTGAATTATCACAACAGTAGTGTCTTATTTATACCTCAATGCAAAAAACTTGAATTCCTGGTGGAAATTCAGCCTGGGTTTCAGGACCAGCAGTTTCACCTGAGGAGTTGTCAGAGCTTTGGTCAGAGTTGGAAAAGTCACAGTTTGGAGATGGCCTTTTGCTCTAAATTGGAATGTGTTGAGTTTCTCTCTTCCACAGTTCCCATGAATAACTTTATTCCCATCTCCTGTCTTGTCCTAGCAGCTCAGCTGGGAGAGGGCTGGGTCTAGCTCAGTTTGTGGAGTTTTTTGCCTTTGAGACACTGAAATGGGAGGAGGTTTTGAGGAAAAGGAAGAGCAGGAGGATGCCAGCCCTATCTCCTTCCCTCTTGCTCACTCTCAGCACACCAGAGGGAACAGCAGTGCCAAAAACCAAAAGAAACAACCAGAAATTAAAGCAATCATTTAACCAAAGAGCTTCAAATTAAGGACATTTCTCACATCTTTGCACTTCAGGAACAGCAGGGCCCTGTTGTTTATTCCTTTGGTTTATCCATTTCAGTGTGTATCCCATGGATTAGGTGGAGGCTGTACTTGCTTTTGCTTCAATGAAATAGTTGTTGAATATCCTTTTTTTACTCTTCTCATACATCCTTTTAGATTCCTTTTCCCTGGAGCAATCCCTGTTCCTGAGTCTTCAGCAGCACAGATTATATCTTGATATAATACAGGTTTTATCTTGTTGAGGACAGATGAACTCATTGTGGGGAGTCATCTCTTAAATCATAGTTTAGTTTTAAGCAGTTGTTCTTGGACCAGGGAGTTGGATCAATAATCCTCATGTGTCCCAACTATTTCCAACCCTAGAATTCCAGGATTTTTATTATTCTGGAAGCCGAGCTGTGTCCATGCACAGCCAGCCCCTTTTGGAGGTGTATTAAGAGCCTTGCTCAGGCATGGTTTTGCAGGAATTGGAAGGAATCCATAAAGGCAGAAGGCCCCACAATTGGAGAGGACAGCCAGAGTGTCCAGCTCATTCCCAGGAGTGTTTTCCTCAATGCTGTCACAGCCCATTAAGGAGCCACAGTGAATTAGTGCAGAGGAAATGTCTCCCAAAAGGATTGGACAGGGAGACAGGCTCCTGTCACTGTCACAGCACAGCTTTTGCTCTAAAGTACATACTCAGTGCTGGTGGGATAGCAAAGAGCTGTATCTTTAAGGAGGAAGAGTAAGTTTGTAATGCCATCAGTTTGAAAAACTAAACAAAAAAATTGCTGCAGGATATTGCAGCTCAGTTAGAGCCAGCTGAGTGAAAATGACAGGATCATGGAATGGTTTGGGTGGGAAGGGACTTTAAAGTCCATCCTGTTCCACACCTTCCACTGTCCCAGGCTGCTCCAAGCCCAAAGTCCAACCTGGCCTTGGGCACTGCCAGGGATCCAGGGGCAGCCCCAGCTGCTCTGGGCACCCTGTGCCAGGGCCTGCCCACCCTGCCAGGGAACAATTCCTCATTCCCAATATCCCACCCAGCCCTGCCCTCTGGCAGTGGGAAGCCATTCCCTGTGTCCTGTCCCTCCATCCCTTGGAAATAGTTTTCTCTCCATCTTTCTTGCAGGCTCCCTTCAGGTCCTAGAAGGTCACAATGAGGTCCCCTTCCTCATCTCCTTTCTCAATTCTGTGTTCATAATTATTGTCAAATTAAGGACGTGAGTTAACCCTCTCTTCCCCTCCTCATTTCCCACTTGTTGCCCTCTAGTTAAGCTGCTTCTTGGGTCTTGAGATGTCTTAAGTGTCAAAATTTAGGGATAAATGAGGAGAGGACCAGAAAAGCATAATCTTCCCCTCTGGCTATTTCAAGCAGCAGCATTTTTAGATAATCCCTGGGAGTAGGACACACTGTAAAACCAGGGAAACAAATCTGTGTGATTTTTAAGTTCAGTACAGAAGACTGATATTTACCTGCTTGGTTTTCCACCGTTTTCAGCAAATAAATATATTTTTCCATTTATTTTGTTTGCATACCTGTTGTCATTTTAGGATGTTTAAGGCAGCAAATCCTGAACAGGGAAAATAGATCTTCTAAAAGCTGCTTCTGTTTGGAGTTTTGCTGTCAGTTCTGTGAATATTTTTTAAAGCACCAGCAAAATAACCATATTTAGGTTATTTTTATTTTATTTCAAAAACACCCTGGATGCAATGGGTGGGACATGGAGAACTGTCATCAACCCTGTGTTGCTGTCACTGGTTTTTGTGGTCCAAACCCAGCTCCAGCTTTGAAGTCCTCGTTTCAAAGCCACCTTTGTGCCTCTGCTCCCCTGAGGGGACCTTTGGCGCCGTGGGTCACGGAGCATTCCAAACTCCCTGGTTCCCACTTTTTCCCAGATGTTCTCAGCATAAACAGTCAGAGGCGTCCAGGGAGAGGAAAAATGAGCTTTTTCTCAAGTTTAACTGTTGGGTTGGTCTCTAGAGTGAAGGTTTCTCCGTGAGGCCTGGTCCAGCTTAAACATCTTGTTTTTAGTCAAGGATTCCTCACAAGACCAGGGCAGACTCTCAAAAATCTCAATTTTAGTCAAGGTTTCTCCACACAACCTGGTCAGCTCTCAAACGTCTCATTTTTAGTTGAGGTTTCTTCACAAGGCCGGGGTAGGCTCTCAAACATCTCAATTTTAGTCAAGGTTTCTCCATGAGGCCTGATTGAGGTTTTTCCATGAGGCCTGATCAAGGTTTCTCCACACAACCTGGTCAGCTCTCAAACATCTCATTTTTAGTCAAGGTTTTGCCATGAGGGCTGGGTGGGATCTTTAACATCTTGTTTTTAGTCAAAGTTTTTTCTTGAGGCCTGGTTGAGGTTTCTCCATGAGGCCTAATTGATATTTAGTCCATGAAGCCTGGTTGAGCTCTCCAACATCTCATTTTTAGTTGTGGTTTCTCTATGAGGCCTGGTCAGGCTCTCAGACATCTCATTTTTGGTGGTATTTAGGAGCAGAAGCTCCAGTTGAAGTTTGTGACTGATCAGCCGAACTCAGTGGGCCAAAGTGCTCAGCCAGATTTGAAGGTCTGAAGTAGCAAAGGTGATGGATTTTTGTGTGGTGGGTGAGATGTGTCCTGGTGTGTTGGGGAGAAAGAAATTAATCACACATTTAACTGTTCTGAGATGGATGGATGGGGGTGGTCACTGAAATATTGTTTGTACATTGCTTTGGGTCCTGTATCTATGGGAGATTTTCATCCTGGGGAGCACTAGAACTTGAAAAAGGAGTTTATTGACAAAATTTGGTGCTGTTGGGCCCCACTGTTCCTAATTTTGTCCATTTTCAATGTAAGTTGGTCTCATAAAAATCCAGTCACTCCTGAAGAGAACTTGCATTGGGTATTTCTTGACTAAAAGAAATGTCCCTGTCCACTCATTGGCATTCTGCACGGAATGAGGGATTTCACAAAATGGGATAGTTGCCTTTTTTAGAGCACATCTGACTCAGTAGTGAGATTGGTACTTCTCCTGTGGGGTACCTGAAGCAGGTCAGGAAGACCTATCCATGTCTTATCCTCTCAAACCTGCTGTGTGAACATTCTTCCCTCCCTCGGTGCTGGGATTTTTTTGCTCACTTTAAGTAAAACAGACAATAGAAGTAAAGGGAATAAAAAACCCTGGTATTTTTATAGGAGCTGTTCTTACTGGACAAACAGAAATCTCCAGGGGAGGCACCTGATGGAGGGCTTCAAAGGGAGGAAGAGCTTCACTTTTGTTCATTTAGGTTGGAAATGCTATTTTGTGGAAGATTCCAGCTTCTCTGTATGCTGAGGGTCAGGATGGGAGGAAACAGCCTCAACTGTGCCAGGGGAGGCTCAGCTTGGACAGCAGCAGCAATTTCTGCATGCAAAGGGTGCTCAGGCCTTGGCAGGGGCTGCCCAGGGAGCTTTGCAGTGCCCAGCCCTGCAGGTGTCCCAGCAAGGGCTGGAGGTGGCACTCAGTGCTCTGGGCAGGGCACAAGGTGGGAATGAGTCACCAGGTGGACTCCTTGCTCTTGGGAGGTCTTTTCCAACCTCAGTCATTCTGGGATTCTGTGAACTTTTGCCAAAAAGCTTCTTCAGAGATCTTTGATGGTACCAGAGGTACCTGAGGAGGTATTGCTGCCTCTCAAGTGGGGCTAAAAGCAAGAGCCTTGTTTTTATTTCCACTTCCATGCGCTCTGAGTGAGCTCTTGGGCACTTTGCCTGCCCAGAATGGTGCTCTGACACTGGGCAAGTAGCAAGAATCCCATTAGAAGGGCAAAGCACAGGGACGAGCTGATTTGTGTTAGAAAACAAGGATTTTAAGAGCAGGAACTCTGCTAAAGGATGGGAAGGATGGGTTGATTCGAGCACGAAAAATTGTGTGTGGAATTAGCTGTGAAAGAAATGGCTTGGAATACATAAGCATGAGGATGTGGGTGGCAGGGAGGGTGGAAAGAGGCACCAGTGAGGAGCAGGTCAAGCAAAATGAAAGCTCTGGGCACTCAAGGAGAGACTAGAGGAATGTGATTGGAATGTTGGAAGAACTTGGCTGAGATTAGAGCTCGGTTTAAAAAAGAAGAGAGGCAACTTTAGGTGCTTTGAAGCTCAAGTTTGTCTTCTTCCCATTACTTTGGAAGAGTTCTGGGTGGGAAGTTTGGGAAGGGCCATGTGTGGGAATGATTGGGAAGATTTAGGGGTGGAATGGTGGAATGGAATTGATGGGTTAGAAGGTTGGGAGAACTTGTGGGTGGGAATTGGTTACAGCAGCAGGACTGAGACTCTATTCTGCAGTTGTTGGTGCTGGTGGTAGTTGGTGAGCAAGACCAAGAAATGGCCTTTTATGGAGCAGGTTTATCATGTTAAATTGCCCAGAAATAGTGTAAAAATACCAATGAATATGGATCACCTGTTGTAAATTTAGAAGCCATTAATCCAGTATTTTCATTAATTAGATTTTTGGGTGCCTACAAGATTCCACTTGAGGGAGGTCTGATCCCAACACCTCCTAAAATCAGGCCCTTCCAAGGAATTTCACCATGGATGGTCAAAAATGTGCACTTTAAACTTGCTCTCCAGAAACACCCAACATAAGCAGTAAAACTGCAATTTTGTGTCCAGGTCTCCTCCAGACTTTTTTTTCCCCTCCCTCTTCCCACTCTGGCACATGAAAATGAGAAAAGCTGGAGGTTCTGTTAACAGTCTGTAAATGATAAAAAGTTTGGGTATAAAGATAAATAAACAAACTCAGGTCAACACAACACCTTTGAAAAAAAATTTCAAGCTTAACCAAATTTGAGGATTTGGATTAATTCCCCAGTTTTAGCTCCAGTCCTTGCTTGTTTATACGTAGTTTGGGATTAGAAGATCTGATGGTGAATGCAGGGCATTTTTGGGGTGATTTTGTCCCAAATTTGGGCTGGAATAGAATAACCAATACCTCCAGCTCTCCTGGTCATGGTTGAAAAATCCAAGAGACATTTATGCCAAGGGAGATGCAGGAGAGGTTGGAGGGGAAGCTCTTGGCATCCCCCAGCCTGCTGTTGGTTGAATTTGCAGTGGCAGAGCATCTGGGATGAAGATTCCAAGGTATGGAGGGAGATCTAAATATCAATTGAAAGTCTTGATTTAGAAAATATTTGGGTTTTTTGGTGATGTGTAAATGCACATTGCTTTTGATGGGGTGACACAAGGGATGAAAGTGTCCTAACAAGTTTAGATGCCAGCATTGATAAGCTGTGACATGAATTTAGCAAGGGCTGTTCCACAAAATAAGGCAAAAATGGACAGATTATACTGCTATAATAACAGGAGAAAAGCAAAACTTACTTGCTGAACAAAACCCTTGCTAGCAAAGCTGGAAAACCACCAAAAAAAAAAAGGAGAAAAAAAATTTTTTATACCAGACTTCCTATTACAGTTTAGTTCACGTAGCTTATTCCCTGTTGGAAATTCCTCTGTCTTGTTGATGTGCTAAAAATGGATCCAGGCTATGAGGATAATTCATCTGGGCACAGGCTGGCACCAGCACAGCCAGAAGAAAAATGGGCAAGCCACAAATGCTTCCAGTTTAATTATTCTATTCCTTACCACAGGACTATCTTTAAGTCACAGCCAATGTCCAGCTGGGATAAAAGGGGTCCAGGGTGATGTTCTTAACAAAGCTGCCAAAATATGGGTTATAGGACAGGCTCTGCTTTGATTTGTTCATCTTCATTTGGTTCCTTTGCCTCTTGCAGACTCACTACGAGAGTGGAGAGTACATCATCCGCCAAGGGGCACGAGGGGACACCTTCTTTATCATCAGCAAAGGAAAGGTGAGTTCACACCTTCCCAGGCCAAGGGGCTCCCAAAATACTGCTCCAGCCTCGCTCTCTCCCCTCTCAGGGCACAAATGTGCCAGAACTTGACATGTAATGGAGCTCCTTGGCTGGGTCAGGAAAGGAAGAGTGGCCTGAAGGACTGAAAATGAAATCCCCTGCTGGTTTCACATGTGCTCCCAGGCAACACTCTGGGGTGGAAACTGTTGTTGAGTCTCTGGGTAAATGGCCACAAAACTCAATTTCTTTGAAATAAATCCTACTCCTAAATACACCCCATGATTTGTTTGCTAAGCATCCCCCTTCCAAGGCTGACTTCCAGGCTTCATTCCCATGGCTCTCTCTTCCCAGCTTCTCCAAATAATAGAAAGGCAGGGATCTCTGAGCTCTCTCCATAGGGAAAAAAAAAAAAGGTCAAAGTTTCTCTTCCACTGCTCACAGGGAAAATATTTTTGACCTCATTTCCCATAAAACACTGATAGGATTTTATAGACCAAGTTTCTTCCTTCTATTCAACAATTATTTTTAATTTTTTTAGCGTGCCTAATACACTTGAGAGACACTTGGCTTCTTTCCACATAGCAGGATGGAGATTTTGGAGGGAATACACACAGTGATTTCCAGCTGCCAATTCATTTTCCACCATCATCTTCCACTTTCTGAGAGCCAGTTTTTATTGTAAGGCAAAAAATGGTCTTTTTCAGTTTAATAAGAATGTCTTGGAGAAGTTTTTGAAATTAAGTTAATCATAGCCTGCAGAAATCCAAGTTAGTTGGTTTGATGCCCTTTCACTTGCCTTCAATCAGAAATAATATTCCCTCTTTTCTCAGAGTGTGGACAATCATGAGCCAAGCTTCAAATCCTTTTTCTTTTGCCATTTTTTCATGGGGAAAAACATTGGGATGGTGCATCTCCCTCCCACATCTCCATCTCCACTCCCACTCCAGGGAGTGTTTGGAGCTATGTTGGCTACAGGGGCTTTTGCCCCACTTGGTCACTGGGTGGATCCCATCCCTTCCCAGCAGCACAGAATCCTGGAATGGCCTGGGTGGAAGGGACCTTAAATCCCATCCAGTGCCACTCCTGCCATGGCAGGGACACCTTCCACTGTCCCAGGCTGCTCCAGCCCCAGTGTCCAACCTGGCCTTGGGCACTGCCAGGGATGCAGGGGCAGCCCCAGCTGCTCTGGGCACCCTGTGCCAGGGCCTGCCCACCCTGCCAGGGAACAATTCCTCATTCCCAATATCCCATCCAGCCCTGCCCTCTGGCACTGGGAGCCATTCCCTGGGTCCTGTCCCTCCATCCCTTGTCCCCAGTCCCTCTCCAGCTCTCCTGGAGCCCCTTTAGGCCCTGGCAGGGGCTCTGAGCTCTCCCCAGAGCCTTCTCCTCTCCAGGTGAGCACCCCCAGCTCTCCCAGCCTGGCTCCAGAGGGGCTCCAGCCCTGGGTACAACTCCATGGTGCCTCTGGACTCATTACAACATTCCCCAATCTACAAAGAAATGTAAAAACCAAATCCCAGTTGTTGGCCTGCAGCCCTTTACCCTCACCCAGAGGATGGAGAAGACCTCCCATGGCCTTGACCACTGCTCCAGAGCCCTGGACTCCTCCTGGAGCAGCTCCTTGGCTTTGTCCCTGGCCTCTGCTCCTTTATCTTGCTGTGATAGCTGCAGGCCAGAAAAAGGGAGCTAAAATAAAACAAGGCACCGGGACTTGCGCTAGAAAATTCCCAGACTCTCAGCTGGAGCCTGATGGCTTGACAGAAATTCCCACAGGGATGGTTAAATCCTGCCCAATTTTCTCTTCCAAGCTTATTGCTTTGGAAAAGAGACACCAGTGGCTGATGGGTGGTGGAGCTGGAGAGAGTTTAATTTTAATGCCTGACTTAGGATGGATGTAATAATTAATCCATGCTAAGCCTTGGATAGTGGCTCAGCAGTGAAACAGGGAATAAATGACAACAAAATACAGGATTTTAGAGTCAGTGTGTGCTGCCTGGCACCTGCAGAAGCTGGAGCACATCACCTCCCATGTCCTGTGGTAAAACTTGACTCAGGCAGCTCAGCAAGGCAGGAAAATGCTGGAAGCAGCTCCTGGGAGTACACCTGCAGTGTCTGCAGTCAGCATCAGCAGGATCAGGGAGAGCTCCTTAGGGAATGTCGGCCATGCCTGTCACGTCACAGTGTCTGGAGTCACACAGAATCATGGAATTGTTTGGATTGAAAGGACCTTAAAGTGCCACCCCTGCCATGGCAGGGACACCTTCCACTGTCCCAGGCTGCTCCCAGCCCCAGTGTCCAGCCTGGCCTTGGGCACTGCCAGGGATCCAGGGGCAGCCCCAGCTGCTCTGGGCACCCTGTGCCAGGGCCTGCCCACCCTGCCAGGGAACAATTCCTCATTCCCAATGTCCCATCCAGCCCTGCCCTCTGGCACTGGGAAGCCATTCCCTGTGTCCTGTCCCTCTGTGCCTTTCCCCAAGCCCCTCTCCAGGTCTCTTGTACCTTTATGCCCTGGAATTCTGCTCTAAGGTCTCCCTGGAGCCTTCTCCTCCCAGCTGAAGTGAGCAGAGATAAATTTTTGCATTTCTGTGCCCATCGCTCCTCTCAGAAATACTGAGAAAACTTCTGCTCTTCCAGCCCATCCTCCATTGATTTCTCTTCTCTTCTCGCCCATCCTCCATTGATAATTCTTTTAGGACCAAATTCCTTTTTCCCTTCTTCCCTGTCAGCTCCACCCACCCCACTTGACCCCACTCCTGAGCTCCTTTAGTGTATTTATTTGAACTTGTTTCCTCAAGTCCTACCAAGCAGAAATCAAAGTGATTTCCAACCATGCTGTGTGCAGGAATCTGTGGAATAATGATGGATGGAAATGGCTCATTCCCTTCTGCTTGGGAAGTGCTGCTTGCCTTTATCCAAAGGCAGCATGGGCCTTGCTGTGTCATTTCCCACCCTTTTCCCTTTAAAATCCACAATGTGGCACTAATTTAATGCAGGTTCCCCACTGGAGGCTGGCTCAGAGCTTTGAACATTGTAGAAGTCACTCTGTCCTAATCTCTAAACACTGTTTGCTTTGGATCATTGGAAGTCATGGAAAAAGAGCTGAAATCTGCATTGAAGTTCCCTCTATTTGTCCAGGGGTGTTCCTGGCTCATCCACTCCACATTCCCTGCCCTTCCATGAGTCAGGGCAGGCGTTCAGCACCTTGTGCTGCTCCATTAACCTCTCAAACCCACTGGTTCTGCCACCCCTTAAAGAGCTGGGACAAGGTGCAGGCCACAAATTTAATAGGGAAATTACACTGGGATATCACTAAATCCAAAAGGATGTGCCTGACACATCCCACCTTTGAGCTTTGGGAATTTCCACGTGCAAAAGCTCTGGTTAAAAAGATGGAAAGATTTGATTTCTGCTCCAGCTGGAGTTGTTCCCTCCCTGAACTGGAGAGAGAGAGCAGAGCCACACTTCATCCTGCAATGCCCCAAACTGGTTCACTGTGTCCCAATGGTGGTGATTTGTGCTCTTCCTGTCCCTTCAGGGAACTTGGGAGCCCTGCGGAACAAAGCTAATGGAAGCTTTAAGCCGCAGATGATAGATACACACAATTTTTGGAATTTTATTCTCCTGTGACTGTGCTTCACAGGAGAATAAAAGGAGTGCAGCCAACTCCATGTTTAGAATTAAAAATATTCCCGAAAATCCAAAGCTGTGTGTTTTTGCAGGAGTAGAAGGAAAAATCACTGCCCCTTTTTTTGGATGGTTGGTTGGGGAGAGTGCAGGACTCTGGGGACTTACATGGCTCCCAGAGGAGCCTTTCCTGAGAGATCCAGGAGGTGACAAATTCCCAAATTCCCCTCTGAACAAAGACATTTTAGCTGTTAATTAGAAGTTCTCTGAATCCTGTGGGGTTTTGGCTTTTCCACAGGTGAACGTCACCAGGGAGGACTCTCCCAGTGAAGATCCCGTCTTCCTCCGCACTCTGGGGAAGGGGGACTGGTTTGGAGAAAAAGCCCTCCAAGGGTAAGTGCTCCTTAAGAAGCAGTTCTTGAATTTGGATTATTTTCTGCAGGATTTTTGCAGCTTTCAGGTGGTTCTGGCTGTTTGGGAAGAGATTGGGAGTGGATTTATTCTTTTGGAGTCACTGGATTTGTGTTAGAAGGAGGCCCCACCTCAGTGGGGAATGGGTTTGTTCTGCACTTGAGCAGCCAAATGTAGACTTTCCCTTGCTTGTGGACATCAAAAATTAGTTTATCTTTGTGTTTCCTTCCCCAAATATCCATTGGAAGCTGAAAGAGTTTGATTTTTGCAACTCTGGAGTGTTATTCCTGTATGGAAAAGGATAATTGTGGTCATCCTGGTGGGGTGGATGGCTGAAAGAAGGGCAGTTTAAATTGCCATGCTGTATTTATATGGGATTTTGGAGGTGGAAATTGGATCTGAGTGAGCACTTTATATAAACATTTTCCTTTGGAGATGAGTTAAAAGAAGAGAAGCTGCAAATTCATATTCAGGCTATAAAAATAGGCTTAATTAAGGCAGGAATTTGGGACACTCATTCATCTTCATGGATAAACATATTTTCCTAGGGGTTTATCTGGGTGCCAGAGCTCTTGGGCTTTTTTGGGGATGCTGTGGTAACATGGTCAATCCCTCCTCTACCATCCTTCTCCCCAGTAAAAGGTGGCAGAATATTTGAAGGCAGAATTTCCTGGCACTTCTTGGCAGCCAGATGTGTATCAAGCACAAACCTCAAGTCAATGAATCTCTTCCCTAATTACAAAATATTGTGGTTATTGAACAAATATCCTGATTTTGGTGCCATCCCTGCACAGCCCTGGTGTCACAGAGCATCCCCATGGGTGGGAATTCCTTGGCATTTCAAGTAGAGTAGTTTGAGATTGGTTAATTTGCAATACTTGGCTGCATAAATTTGAATATTCAATATAGAAATCGAAACTTAATTATTGAGAGGACGTTCTCAGCATGCAGGGAAAGCACAATCCTGCCATCCTTGGAAGTGCCCAAAGCCAGGCTGGACAGGGCTTGGAGCAGCCTGGGACAGTGGAAGGTGTCCCTGCCATGACAGGGGTGGCACTGGATGGGCCCTTCCAGCCCAAAACCATTCTGTAATCTTTTTTTGTTGCTAGAGAATTCCTCCAGAACCATCCTTCCAGTTTGCTGATAATCACAGGAGTCTCACAGGGAGATTTAAATGGAATAATGTGAAAATATTGCAATGTAAACATTTGGTAGCTCAAATAAATTGCTAATTAATGAGTTTCTGTGAGGATTGTGTGAGACATCCCTGTTTGGCCACTTGGGAAACCTTTAGGATGATTCCACTGCTGTAAAATACAGCTATGGCTGAGAGCTTGAGATAAAATTGGATTTTTACTCTATTTTCTTTCCTTTTTTATCTTTGATTAATTTTTTAAAAACTTTACCAGGGCCTTAGCAACACTTGAAATCCCAGAGTGGTTTGGGTTGGAATGGACCTTACAGACTACAGGACACTTTATTAAAACCTGATATATTTTGTGTGGGCAGAATAAAACAAGGGCTACAAATCATTTCTTCATTAAGATAGAAACTAATGCAGAAATGCAGCCTAGCAGGAGCTGGGATAACAAATCCCTCCCAGCAATATGTCCCTGACAGAGCCATCAGGGACTGATGTGCATTATCCCATTTTCCATGCTCACAGCAGATGGCACCCATTAGCTCCCAGTATCCCATTGCACACTGGCAGAGCAAGGCATGAAATGATGATCCACATCCTCTCCCAGGCCCCTCATACCTTCCTGGCTAATTGGAGGCAGCAGATGGATAATTTGCAGTCTAGCATGACATAATTTAGGGTGCTCCGAAATCAGGTGTTGTTTTCTTCTTTGCAGTAAAAACATTTATTGTGTAACAACATTTATAAACATAGAAACATAATATAAAGATTTATTATAAAGCAATAATTATTTCTATCAGCATGAAAATAAAGTATTGTGGTGTTGGGGGTCCCCAGGACGAGGTGAGAGATGAGAACCTGACTCCAAGTTTTTAGAAGGCTGATTTTTTGTATTATGATATTATATTATAAGAAAATGCTATACTAAAACTATACTAAAGAAAGAGAAAGGAGACATCAGAAGGCTTAACAAGAATGAATAATAAAAACTCGTGACAGACTCAGGGAGTTTGACACAGCTGGCTGTGACTGGCCATTAATTAAAAACAATTCACATGTTTGGATCAACAATCTCCAGGCCACATTCCAGAGGAGCAAAACGTGGAGAAGCTGAGGCTCCTCATCTTCCCAGGAGAAAAATCCTGGTGAAGGGATTTTTCAGAAAATATCATGGTGTGACAATAAAGTTCCTTCAAGTCAGCACGGGGGGAGAACTCAGTGCATCTCAGGTGCTACACTCAGTAATAACTCAGTGGGAATAACTCAGTGTGGCTCAGGTACTCAAACTGGCTGATAAATAGGGGGTGCTGCCTTGCTGGCCTCACACGGCTGGATCTTGCTCCAGAACATCTGGAGCACAGCACAGCCCCTTCCAGAGGGATGTTTTGGGAGCAGCCATCCATCCCACTGGTTTAAGCATGTGGCAGGAGTCTTGAGGCAGAAAATGATGGGGGAAGAAAAGAGGCCAGAGAGCAGATCTTTAGGAAAATGGGGGTTCTGAGCACGCTGGGATAGTGGAAGGCGTCCCTGCTGATGGCAGGGGGTGGAACGGGGTGGAATTTAAGGTCCCTTCCAACTCAAACCAATCTGGGATTCCATGAAGGCCTCCTTCCTGCTGCACATCCCATCCTATATTGCATTTACACAGGGCTAATGGTTTGGGTGGTGTGGGTTTCATCTGGTTCTGGGATTCAGGAGGGGTTCTGGACCTGGAGCAGTGGACAAGGGCAAGGGACTGATGTTTGGAGAGCTGGTGATGGAGCAGGAGAGGGAAGGGTTTGATAGAGATTTTCATTGTTTGGTTCATAAGGCTTTGACCAAACTGGCCAAGTGTTGAGGTCCAGCTGGGATTTTAAGGTGAGTGCTTTGCTGTTTAAAAAAGGGGTCCCTAAATACTCCTGGGCAGTGGCAAAACAGGAAGAATATGGGTGAGTAGCCCAAGCTGAAGCTGAGACAGGGCCTCCATAACATGTGTGTGTCCATTGGATGTATTTATGTTTCAATATAAATATGAGGGTGTATCCTACTGGGAAAAGCAATGGGAATATGGATGATTTAAACCTACAGGAATAGCACAAACTTATAACAAACATATTTCATGTTTTAACATGAGAATGCCAGCTGGTTTTAAGACTGTTTTATTGCACATCTAGGAGGAGATTTTTAATGCTGATTTATTCTGAAAACTGCTGAGTTTGTTCATTTGCCCTGTGGGCTGTCCTGGAAAATAAGGAAGATATTTGCTCTGTGGGGAAGGACTTGGGGAACACCGAGCTGGGCCAGCAGAGTGCACATTTTTTTGATTGATTCTTTGCAAAATGCGTTTGTGGTGTGTAGGGGGAAGAAGGAATTGTGGCCTTTGGGTTGTGCAGGGGGTGCTGTGCCTTGGTGACCCCAGCAGCGATAACTGAGCTGTTGGGACTGATTTATATCTGGTTTTTTTGTTACATTCTTGATGATCTGAAAATGAGAATGGTGGTAGCTGTTCCTCATGGGACAACACATCTGCTTCCAAGAAAATCTGTGCTATTTCCCATTTACATTTCCATCTCTAGTAGTTATTTTCCCCAAGTTACAGAAATCAGCTCTGCTCTACCTGCCCCAAATCCCTGGGGCATGATTTGTGCCCTGACAATTTCCTGGAACAGTAAAACAATATCCATGGATATGGGTAGCAATGTCAACAGGACAATTTCTGTGCTGACCATTGCAGAACCTGACACCATATTTCCCACCTGGAATAGTGGGAGTTGCTCTGATGGACGTTGACATCAGTGACCAGAAAAGCATGGGAATGCCCATGGGAAATATCAAATCAGGAATAATCCAATCAGGATTGCAGCTGGTGATGTCAGAGCTCTCTTTATTCAGAAGTTAATGTTGGTGCTGAATTTAATGCCAAAAGCTTTTTTAAAAGGCTGAGGACAAGACCTCAATAGAAGTAGGACCTTGTTCCTTTTCTTATAGATGGTGTTTACTTGAGTCAGACTCCAAAATTATTTGTTTTTTATTAAATCTTTAGTAACCCTTCAAGAGGTGCTGGGATCACCCTGTGTCTGTTCCTCTGCTCCCTGCTCTAATTCCCACTTTCCTTCTGTGTCCTTCACTGCTGGGCTGACCTGACCTTTCCCTTGCTCCTTTTCCCAGGGAACAACTGAAAAACTCATTGTTTCTTTAAAAACCTCATCATCCCAAACTGGAAGCCTTTGGGGTGCCCCACCTTGCTACCCTGCTCCCTGCTTTTCTTTCCTCTCCAGCTTTTTTCAGGTTTCTTGGCTGTCCTGGAAAGGAGCCCTTTTCCCCTTGTTTTCCCTTTCCCCCTTGTTTTCCCTTTCCCCCTTGTTTTCCCTTTCCCCCTTGTTTTCCCTTTCCCCCTTGTTTTCCCTTTCCCCCTTGTTTTCCCTTTCCCCCTTGTTTTCCCTTTTTCCCTTCCCCCTTGGTTTCCCCCTTGGTTTCCCCCTTGGTTTCCCCCTTGGTTTCCCCCTTGGTTTCCCCCTTGGTTTCCCCCTTGGTTTCCCCCTTGGTTTCCCCCTTGGTTTCCCCCTTGGTTTCCCCCTTGGTTTCCCCCTTGGTTTCCCCCTTGGTTTCCCCCTTGGTTTCCCCCTTGGTTTCCCCCTTTTTCCCTTCTCCCTTTTGCCTTTTCCCCTTTTCCCCATTTTCCTTTGTTTTCCCTTGTTTTCCCTTTTTCCCTTCACCTTTTCCCATTTTCCCCTATCCCTTTTCCATTTTTCCCTTGTTTTCCCTTTTTTCCTTGTTTCCCCTTTCCCCTTTCCTCTTTCTCCTGTCCTCTTTCCCCCTTTCCTTTCCCTTTTCCTTTCATCTCTGCAGCTTCTATGGGCTGAATCCTTTTCCAATGTCCTTGAACTGACCTTCCCAGGAATAATGAGGGTTATATTCCATTTTCTTGGGACACCTTCCTTGCCATCCCCTGCTCCCACTAAACCCTTCCCATCTGCTGCCCTATGTACCTCATGGTCCTGAATTTTCCAGGGAAAAGGGAGTGGAATGGAGAATTTTAAATATTTGTCACTCTGGGACACAGAGGAAGGCACACAAGTGTAAACGTGGCAGGAATTTCATCTCAGGGTGACATTTCCAGAGGTATATATATATGATTAAAAGATATATTTATCCTATCGGATAAAAATAGGAAAATATTGTAATTCCTTTTTCTTCAGGGAGAACCACAGCTCCTTCTGTTGCAATCTATGTGTTTTTGGGAAAAGGCATCCAACCACCAAAAAGTGTTGGGAAAGGGCTTGAGAAGCAGCAAAATTCTGGTGTAGGAAGGCAGATGGAATTTGTGATGGGAAAGAGCTGGAAAAATGGGCTGTGGGGTGGAAGGACAATGAGGGAAGATTCCCTCCTGGGGAGATTCCTCTTGGCATGAACCCATTCCTTGGCCACAATGCTGAGACATTCCCTATTCCCAGTTTGGAAGAGTAGAAAAGGGAATTAAAAGCATCCATGGGGTGGGAATGCAGTCCAGGATAATGCAGGATAATTCAGTTTTCTAGCCAGGAGCTCCATGGAGATGGGGATGTACCCATATGTAGAGGGCACCATAAAATGGAAGTAGTGCTTCAAGTGTTGATGTGCAGGAGAATGAATAAAAACAACCCCAAAAGAATAATAAACCCAACTCTGCCAAGTTGAGAAGCATTTTTGCCACCCTTGTTGCTAAATAATGGGTTTTTTCCCATAAATCCAGGGTGGTTTTCCCCTATTTCCCAACACCTCTGCTGTGTGTGTATCCCATGGACTGTGGATCCAACACATGGTCTCCAAGGACCAGCTGGAATTTTTGTCATCCATTATCTCAGGTGCTTTTTACACTTCTTGCAAGCACTGGCTGATCTCAGAAGATCTTTCAGCCTTTCCCTTTCAGCCCTTTCCCTGCCAGGGAGGTGGGAGCCCTGATGGATTTAGACCCATCCCTGACGGATTTAGACCCATCCCTGACGGATTTAGACCCATCCCTGATGGATTTAGACCCATCCCTGATGGATTTAGGTCCATCACCCTGAGGCTCAGGAAGCTTTCCCAGGTTTTGGGCAAGCTGTTGGCAATTCCCTGAAACAAAACCCTCCCAAGAGGCTTTGGAGGGTGAGCGCTCCAAAGCTGGGACAGCTGCAAGTGGGGAGGCCAAGTGACACGAGGATGGTGTCACCATCTGCTCCCCTCAGGGCTGCAGCTCCTCCTGTGGCAGCTGGGCCTTGGAGCTGAGTGATTTCCTGAGGACACCCCATGGCAAAAATTCAATTTAATGGTGGAAAACGTGGCCTGGCCCCAACACCCTTGGTTCAAGCAGATGGAGAGGGGTTATGATTGCAAAATTGTGGGATTTCCATCAGGCCCTTTGTGCTTTGTTTAATTCCAGTATTGCATAATAGATTTGCTTCTCTTTCTCCAAGTCAGGCCCTTCTCCCAGGTACCAAGCAACAGGAGAAGAGGAAATGGCCAGGAGAGGTTCAGGCTGAGCATCAGGAAGAATTTCTTCACCAAAAGGGTTGTAAAGCATTGGAACAGGGTGCCTGGGGGAAGTGGCAGAATCCCCAAAAAGCAGAATCCTGGCATGAAGTGTCCAAGGCTTGGAGCACCCTGGGATAGTGGAAGGTGTCCTTGCACATGTCAGAAGCTGGGACAAGATGAGCTTTAAGGTCCCAACACAAACCATTCCAGAATTCTGGGATTTCCGTGATTCTGGGCCTTTTTTTTTTGCCAATACATGAAGGAATGAGCTGGAAAGGGCATTTCCCAGAGGGCAGAGCAAGGTTGTGGTGGCTCTCACAGCATCCTGCTTGGCAGCACTGCGCTGGCACTCCCGAGGAACAGTTTATTTTCTGCTTTTTCAGCAGGAATGAATTGATATTATTGGCTCTTCCTCCCTAAATCACAGCACAGAATGGATTCTCCCAAAGCTCCATAAACGTGGCATTTCCAGCACCCAGAATTAATTGCTGACCAACATCCTGAACCAGAGCTGCAGCTTTAATAATTTCTGATCCTTGCTGGGTTGAATATCCTCAGGCAGTTTTTAAATCTTCCTTCTCCTCCTGCACACTTTAAAGTGTGGCACTAATTGCCACAGTAGGTTGGGGCTTTTAATGGTGCTTGTTTGGTTTTTTTTTCTTTTTGGATGAGCCATCTGCTGCTTGAGGCCATTCCTCTGAGTTCTCAGATGTGCCGTTGACTTGTTGATTTTTAGAGTCTGTTGTCTGAGATTATACATGTGGCAGCAAGCCAGGTGAAGCCAGTTTTCCTCAACTGTCTTTACATTTTCTGGCACATTGAAGATCTCTGGATGGTGTCCCTGCCCATGGCTAGGCAGCTGGAAATACATGATCTGTAAAATCCCTTCCAACTCAAACCATTCTGGGATCTTCTGAACTCAGCCCAACTTTTTTGTTAACAAGAACCACAATTTTTAAAGAAAAGAAAATGCTGTGTCTTAAAGCTGTTGTGATATATTTCTATATAAATATAATGTACATAAAATATGATATTTATATCAAGGTTTGGAGCTGGAACTCAGCACCTGCAGTGCAATTCTGTGTTCTGACCAACAGCTCAGTTTATAATCTCAGGGCTTTTTCTAATTTTTGTGCAGAGAGCTGGTACCACCTTAGGCTGATCAAATAGATCCTCATGGAAACACCTCTGGTTCTGAAGGGATGGGGGTGGTCAGGAATGAAAGGCTGGTGCACAGAAATTCACCTTGTTTTTTAATTTATTTTCTAAGGAAAAAAAAAAAAGAAACCAAATATCAGAATCATGAAGTGGTTTGAGTGGGAAGGGACCTTAAAGATTCAAAATTCCACCCCTGCCATGTCAGGGACACCTTCCACCATCCCAGGCTGCTCCAAGCCCCAGTGTCCAGCCTGGCCTTGGGCACTGCCAGGGATCCAGGGGCAGCCCCAGCTGCTCTGGGAATTCTATTCCAGGGCTTTGCCACCCTGCCAGGGAACAATTCCTCATTCCCAGTATCCCACCTAAATTTCCCCTCTGTCTGTTTGAAGCCATTCCCCCTTGTCCTGGCGTTCCATCCTTTGTCCAAAATCTCTCTCCATCTTCCCTGTCGTCTTCTTCAGGCATTGGAAGGACACAATGAGGTCACCCCAAACCTTCCCTTCTCTTGGCTGAACAATCCCAATTCTCTCAGCCTTTTACTCTGTGCTTTTAAAATATTTTTATCAACCCAAAATCTCCCTCAGGGAAAAAGAGCCATTAGGAGAGAAGGTCCCTTCTGACCAAAACTTTTCTAGGAGTCTAAAAAAATCAAAATTTTACTGCTCTTCTTCTCCTCACAAAAAGGTCATAAATAACATTAATTTGTGTGGGGAAGTTACACTCAGATCCAACTTGATGACTCAAATGTAGTTAGTAAATAATCAAGTGGTTTGGAGTCTTAAAGACAGTTGTTGGTTTAGAAAATCACAGCTTTTGAATTGTTCTTAATTTTCTCAACTGAGTCATAGCTCAGGAACTCAAATTGTTCTTGGGTTTTGTTTTTTTTTTCTTTTGAAGATGTTGTCTAAAGAGCAGAGACAGTATTCTTCCTGCAGAGTTAAAAAAAATATAAAAAAATAAAATATATTTAATGTTGGGCAAGCAGAGTGTGCCAGATGGAGGATTGGAGGCAGAGCAGCATTTTGGGGTTTCCAGGGGTTTGGGGCAAAGCAGCACTACAGAAGGTTTATAGTTACCTTTATATTTCCTTTTGCTGCAGTGAACATCTCCAAAAATTTTTTTCCAATGTCTTTTTTCCTCTGTGTTCCTTCAGAGCCTGAAAAAGAAAATTGCTGCCTTAAGGAATGCATAGGAAATAATAAATATTATTGCTATTTATTAGCTAAGAAAGCTGCTGGGGCACCATTCACATCAAAAGAATATGGTTTTAATTTATAATTTTTTTTAAGTAGCACAATTTGGAGGATTTATTTTCCTGTCTGAAGTGGGATGAGTGGAATGGGTGCTAATGGAAGAGATTTCAAGGGTCAGATCTGGTTCTTGCTTCCTGGAAAGAGCAAAACCCTGGGCTTGCACTTTGATTTTCCCATCTTGGAGGGTGTGAAACAGCCTGGCAGGGCTGAAGGCTCCAAACTCTTCCCTTTTCCCTCTTTTCATGATTTTTTGCAGGCAATTCCTGTGTTGTGCACAAGGAAAAAAGGAAACAGTGGAGGGGAAAAAAATTCCCATGTGATTTTTGTCCTGCAGCAATACCTTGCTGTCAATAATAACCATCAACTGTTAGATCCAAATGTTTTATCCTAGAATTTCAAGATGAGGATGTTTGTGTCAAAATGATGGTTTAGAACAAATGATTCTAGTTGGGGAAAAAATGCATGCTCTGAAATAAATGTATTTTTAATGAGAGGAAACAAAAATCCCTGTACAAGAGTTCCAGTGAGGAAATCTCACATTTTCCCTGGGAAAATGCTTCCATCAAAATACTCCCCCCAGCTCTGTTCAAGTTTGTAAGCATTAAGTGGAACTGAAGAATGCAGCAGTGAATTTGAATTCTCTTAACTTCCTTTAAAAAACCACCCAAACAAGTGAAGATGCCTGTGGGGGATGCAGGAGTAGGAATTAATTCATGGGATGTAGACAGGATTAATCCATGTCAGCAAACCCTCAGAGCAGGCTACAACAAGATGGAATTGAAGAGGGGAAAAGAACAAAAAAATGGGATATCAGCTTAAATGTATAGGTAAATTTACTACAGCACCTCGTGATGTGGCTCCTGTTCAAATCCCTTTTTGTACCTAGGATGGATTTGGGTTTGTGTGTCAGGCTTTGGAGCTCCATTTAAAATTCCTGTAATTTATCAATTTTAGAAAATTGAGGGGGTTTTCTGCACAGTAACCTGGAATTGGGATGCAGGGCCCACTCATTATGAGGCACCATTGTAATTAAATGTTCAGGCCTGTGCTTTATAAATAATCAAATGTTCTCTATTACAGCCGCATTAAAATAATTCCACCTCTAAAATACAGAATAATATCAGCTCATGCCTTGCATTTTGCTTTGCTGTAATTTAAACACAGAGGGACCAAAGGAAACAGCCTCAGGTTGCACCAGGGGAGGTTTAGGTTGGACATCAAGGAAAATGTTGTCAAGCACTGGGACAGGCACCCGTGGCAGGGGTGGGATCAGCATTCCTGGAGGCATTTAAAATATGTGTGGAGGTGGCACTTGGGGACATGGGGCAGTGGTGGCCTTAAAACCCATCCAGTGCCACCCCTGCCATGGCAGGGACACCTCCCATTATCCCAAGGTGCTCCATTGTCCAACCTGGCCTTGGACCCTTCCAGGGATCCAGGGGCAGCCACAGCTGCTCTGGGAATTCCATCCCAGCCCCTCTCCACCCTCATAGGGAAGAATTTATTCCCAATATCCCATCTAAAATTCCCCTTTGTCAGTGTGAACCCATCGCCCTTGTCCTGTCCCTCCATTGCTTGTCCTCAGTCCCTTTCCAGCTCCCTTGGAGCCTCTTTAGGCACTGGATGGGGCTCAAGCAGTGATACCAACCTGGGAACAATGTAGGAATAATCCTGATTTATTTATGGTTGCTGTTCTCCTCATCCTCCCTCCCTAAACACCCAGGTTTTCACAGGCTGAGTACATTCCTGTCCTGTATACATTCCTATTTCTTCACAGCCATCACTCTGCCAGTCCCCTGCTTTGAATTTATTGATTATTAACATCAATTTTAAGTCTCAGAGTGGATCTTTTACCCATGTGCAGACTTGGCACAGGGGCTGTTTATACTGGTGATGCTCCTTTCAGTGGCAGCCTCTGATCTCACTTTGAGTTGCCTTGGCTGTTGACACAGAAGATCCACTGAAGCTTTTCATTCCCTGGTGCACTCCAGCAGATTCCTGCTGTCCCCACCTGTCCCTGTGCAGTGTCACTGTGACTTCAAAGAGAGGGCTGGAGCCAGCCTGGCCACTGGGACCCTGGAGAGCAGCTAGGCTGGCTGGGAATACCCACCCTGAGAGGGGTAACAATTAAGAGTAGTGAACTGTGTTACACAACTCAAATTTGGGTGTTAGTTCAGGTGAGGGCACAGCCTGAGTGTGGCTCTCGTGAGAGGCAGAGCTCCCGTGACAGCACCAGGATTGGTGTGAGGAGCTGGGGCTACCTTTGGGTTTGCCTCCCAGAAATGAGGTTTGGGGATGGTTTTGCCCTTAGGAGAGCCTGGTTTTTATTGCAAAGTCCATGTGGGGGAGAGCCAGGGTCCCTTTTTGCTGCACATAGAGGGGCGAGGTTGTTTGTTTAGGAGTGCTCCCCTTAGGGCTTAATGTTAGGCAAAACATGTGACAAAATGTGACAAAATGTCACATTGTTGGCAGTTATTCTGCCAACCTTCTCTTGGCATCCCCAACTTCCTTCTTCCTCCATGGTGGAAGAGTTGTGTTGATTCTCCAGCCTCCACTCGGGGATTGCAGGGATTTGTTTCCTCATTTTTTGTCTTTTTTTTTTGGTGTTTTTTTGTCACATTTAGTTAGGCTGAACCATGTTGTCACTGATCCTCCTGAAACCTTGGAATGGCTGCCTAGAACAGAGGCTAGACAAGAGTAAGAGAATAAAAGCAGGTATTTATTAAAGGCCTTCAATAGATACACCTTGGGTAGTCAAAAACCACCAAGGGGCTGCACCCAAAATGGCCAATGAATTTTTCAGACAGATATAACTTTGGTCCATTTATATATTGGGTTAATCCTCCACTTACAGCTTCAGGTAATGAGGTAATTTACCCCCAGTTTGCTTCCCCCCAATTCACTCTTTTTTGGGGTTTATCCTTTTTGAGGCTGTAGGGTGTCCTTGGATCTCAGGCCTAGGGGGATTGAAGTAAAGCCATTCCTAAAAAAAACCCTGGACCACCCAATCCATTTTTGGAGAGTTGTCAATTCAGAGCTGCCAGCTATGACCTTCTCTTGGCATCCCCAACTTCCTTCCTCCTACACATGGTGGAAGAGTTGTGTTGATTCTCCAGCCTCCACTCTGGATTGCAGGGGTTTGTTTCCTCCTTTTTGTCTTTTTTTTTTGGTGTTTTTTCCTCTCTTCACTGAACTTTCAGCTCATTTCCTCTCCCCTGATGTCTCACTGATTATTTCTGGACTTGTCTCTCTCCCAACAAGAGGGTTCTCTATGTAGAAAGTCTCAAGATTTCCATGTGGCCTCCAGAGGTTTTCTGGCTGGACCCTGTGAGGCTGCTCTGGAATTGCTCTTATCCATCAGGATTGCTTTGATCCTTTGATTTGGGCCCTGACTCCTCACTTTTCTTGCCTCAAACCCCAACTCTTCCTCTTTGCCTCCATGACCTGCCCCAATCCAGTCTTTCCACTGGTGATTTTGACATCCCACACCCATTATTGCACTCTGAAAAATATCCAAGGGGCTTCTTCCAGATGCTCCTGAGCCTGGGAGAAATTCCCAGTAAAGACCCACAGAGCTGCCCAGGCTTTGAGACCCCCTAGAAAGTGCCAGATTTGCTGTCAATAATTAAATTTCCAGTATTAATTTCTTTAAATTGAGGTTTGTCACCGAGGTGTCTGCAGGCTTTTGCTGTTTGGAGCAAGGTGTCAGTGATTCTCCAAGGAATCTCACCACAGATTGTCCCAAATCCAACAGGAGGGATGGGAATTGTTGAGCTGTGTGCCTTGGATGGAACAGACATTTTCAGAGGTTTAGCTGTGTTTATATTCAATTAAAAAAAGGGAAAAGTTCATATAAAACTACTAAAGCTGTGGGCAGCCTTCATCTCAATTTAATCTTGGGTTTGTTCAGGCTGAAAAAGTGGTTTAGGGTTATGTGGCAGAACTTCTCTAAGGAAGCAATTTCACTCTGGCTGGTAAAGGGGCTGGCAGAAATTTAAATTCATCAACATTTTTTATATTTAATTTTTTTCCCCCTCAGCCCCTGGGTTTGTAAAATCCAGTTCTTGATTCCTGAAGTCTAAGGCTGTAAATTACACATCCTTAAGGCACCTGCTAAATTCCATTATGTCCACAGTCAGGCTGTAATTAAATGGAAGGTTGGCAGTTGTAGAATCGAGACAAAACTGGAAGGTTTTAGGGTTTTATATAGACCATGATCTTATAAAGATGAAAATTGCTATTACAGGAGGTTACTCAGCATTTGTGCTAGGTGCTGGTTTATTTTCGTATCCCCTACTATAATTTTGGATATAAAATATTTTGGAACTTCACCCCTAAAAAATTTTGCTCAAATAGGACTTTTGCACTATTCTGGGGTGGAGATCAGGGAATAACAGGGAATATCAGAATCCTGTAATGGTTTGGGTTGGAAGGAGCATTAAGGATCACCCAGTTCCCCAGTTCTGGGACACCTTCCCCTGTCCCAGGCTGCTCCAAGCACCAATGTCCAGCCTGGCCTTGGGCACTGCCAGGGATCCAGGGGCAGCCCCAGCTGCTCTGGGCACCCTGTGCCAGGGCCTGCCCACCCTCCCAGGGAACGATTCCTTGGTTATAAATGAGATTCTGGTCCTGGATTCCATCCCAGGGAGAAAAAAATTAAAGGAAGTAAAATCAGGGAGAGAGAAAGGGATGTGAAGTTCCTGGGCAGGAAGTTCCTGGACAATCCTATAGACTGAAGGGACTCAGCTCTTCCATGGTACTGCAGCTCCTTTACACCCTTGTACAGTAAATTCAAATGACCCCCTGAGGCAGGAAATGATTGGCATCTGACTCCAAGGCTTTGGAATGCTGAACCCTCGCTTTATTAAAACTATTATTATATTACTTTATATTATACTATAACTATACTACATCATACTTACTTCTAACTCCTGAAAAACTTTATTAAAACTATTATTATAATACTTTATATTATACTATAACTATGCTACATCATACTTACTTCTAAGTCCTGAAAAACTCGTGACCGTCTGCCGAAAGTCAGGACACAACTTTGCGTGATTGATCAAGGAAACAAAACAATCCTCAGCAGAATCCAACTACTAAACTCCTTCAGGTGAACAATCTTCCAACACATTCCACATGTGCAAAACAGCAGGGGCAGAGAATAGAGATAAGAATTGCTTTTCTCTAGAAAATTGTGAAGAGAAATGCGGCCACACCGTTGGCTGCAGCGTTGGGCAGGGGCATCTTCTCTGTGCTGAAAGGACAGGAATTAGGCAAGGTAAAACTTGCTGGGAATATTTGGGAGTTCAGTGGAGCAAAGGGAATGCATCAGGCAGTGAAGAGACTGGGAGATTTTGCACCCATGATGTCCAAGCTTTTAGGCAGAAGTTGCAGAGTAAATCTTGCATCAAACAACCAGGATGTGATCGCAGTTCCCCACTGCTGGTGAAGCCTTCCCAGGATTTTAGCATCCTGATCTTTAAGCCTTGGACACTTTGAAATGTCCTCCAGGGAACCTTGCAAAAGGAGATGGAATTTGAAAGCCAATATTGTTCTTTTCTGAAGCTGGGTATTCCCAACATCTCCTGTTTCCATGGGTTAGTGCAGTGCTTGTAAGGACGGCTCTGGCTGGGATTTTCTCTCCTGTCTTGCATCTGGAATTGGCATCTGAAATTCTCCCAGTGCTTTCTTCAGCCTTTTTAGGGTAAAGCTGCCTGAAGGAAAACTGAGGTGGCACAAAAAAGTGTTTGGTTCTTGTTCTTCACAGGACCTAGAACTGGAGCTGTGGTTTTTAGTCTGGGACATTTACAAATGAGTTGGATTTGCCAGAGGGAGTGAGGCAGTATGGGCAGGAAATACAGAAAAATCAGCTGAATACTGGCCAAGAAAGAGCTCTAAAGGTCCCTGCTCCAACTTCCTGCTCCAAGCGGGGATGTCCCAACTCCTGGAGCAAAGTCATCATTCCCTGGTCCAGCCTCATCTTAAAACTCTCCAAGGAAGGAGCATCACCTATTGCACTGCTCCAAGTTTTCCTGAAGTTTTCCATCATGTCCAAGCTAAATCTCCTAAATGACAACTTGGAGCTGCTTTAAAAAAATTCCTGGGGGAATAAATCCCAAGAGAAGTAATTTAAGCTTAGGAATCTGGTATTTAACAGGGATTATTGCCACTGTTTGCTTCAAAAAGCTCTTGAGTCTGGTCTTTATTATCACCAATATGGGAATATATCTAATCTCCATGGATCTGGGGGTGTCCACAAGAGCACAGAATTTATAGGCATGGAGATATATTATATTATATTATATTATATTATATTATATTATATTATATTATATTATATTATATTATATTATATTATATTATATTATATTATATTATATTATATTATATTAATTTTTTTAAAATCTTTCATCAAATGTCCTTTCTGGACAGGCTCTCAGAGATTTGGAGAAATGATAAGTAAGAAATAATTTGGCAGTTTGGGAGAGATCCCTCCACCTGGGAGATCTGAAACTCTTTGGAATGCTGGAAAAGTCAGAGCCTTTTGCACTGTTGTTTTATTGTCCTGCTGCTGAAAAAAAAGAAAAGAGGAAAAATGCAGATTTTAAACTCGCCCCCAGTGTGTCCTTGAGCAACATCAGATATTTTATGGATAAAGCTCCCTAAGCAGGACATCTCCAAGGAATGCAGGCTCATTTAGGAAATGTTTTTTCAATTGGAATCTCTTGATGAAAGGCCTGTTATAAAGTATTGGAGTTAACCTTGTAGCCTTGTTTCTCCTTTTATGGCTACAGAAGATACTTTTCCCATGTGGAGATTCCAGATTAAGGATGGTGAGAGAGTGGAAGGGAATGATTTTAATTGTCAGGAGCTTTGAAGTCATAATGGGACAATGACCCTGTGTTCCTGCTGGAGCTCAGGAGAAGCACTGGATCACTTCTCAGTTTGGGGGATCCACGTTTTCCATCCAGGCCCAAGCTGTTACCAGTATCCAGGGCTTGGAGAGGGATGAGGCAGCCATGGGAAAAGGGACTTGGATTTCTTTAAATCCCAGAACAGCTTGGGTTGGAAGGAGCATAAGAATCAGCTCATCCCACCCCTGCCATGGGCAGGGACACATTCTACCATCCCAGGCTGCTCCCAGCCCCAGTGTCCAGACTGGCCTTGGGCACTGCCAGGGATCCAGGGCACCCTGTGCCAGGGCCTGCCCACCCTGCCAGGGAAGAAGTTGAAAAAGTGGGGTCAGTTTATCATTGATCTTGGAGGTCTTCTTATTCCTTCTTTGTGTTTGTCACTTCGCTTATTAAATAATATTAAAGCGCAGCTGCTGAGTTCTTAATGAAGAAAATGTGTCAAGGACCATTTCATGTGGCTCTGGCTGCTGAATTCTGTTGTTGCTGCACTTCTTTTATGAGGAAAATAATGTAAATCAATGGTTTCCTCTTTATCTGAGCCAGTTTCCTGGGCTTTTGGCATTTCCTGCGTTTTTGGCTTTGCCTGGCTTTGAATGATCTGATCAAGGCTGGCAGAGAAGTTCCTTATGCAGAGTAGGTCTGCAAGGCACCAGTTTCTAGAAGCCCTTCTGATTTGTTCAAGGTTTAATTGCTTTGTCCTTGAATGGGATCATTAACATTTAATATGTCTTAAAGATGCTCCTGTCGCCCACTGGCTGATAAAAGCAGCAATGGATGGGGTGTGGTAGGGTTTTATTTCACTTTAATGAAAAAGTGGCCATTTCGTGCCCCGGGGTTGTTTCACTTGGGGAATATAATTAATTACAGACTGGTGAGAGTCTGGTTCATTACAATAATTCTGAATAAATTGCACAAGTAATTGGGTTGAATCATTAATGGGTTTGGCAGGCAAGGAGGTTCTACCATCCCAGTGTCAGCATTGTATCACTCAGATTTGGGTTTATCTGTCACAGACTAAACTTAAGCCACAGTTTACCTACAAATACCAGTTTTAATTCCTGTAGAATATTCCTCTAGCTGTGTTTGCTCTTCCCTGCCTTTCTGAGCTACTGGAAACACTGTTGTAAATGATAGCAATATCATTGAGGGTTTTCTGGGAGCAGTGGGAATGGAAAAACCCCTGGAAATGGTTTTACCATCAGCAGAGAGGGATTTCTGAGCATTGTTCCCACCTCAGCAGTGGGAAACACCAGTGGGACACAGTGGATCCCTGCAGGGATTAAAACTGTGCACGTGGCACTTGGGGGCAGGGTTTAGGGGAGGACTGGGCACTGTTGGGTGCATGGTTGGACTCAGGATCCTTTTCCAGCAATTCTGTGATTCCTTGCTCGTCCTGATGCCAGCAGATCCAGCCATGGTGGGATGGGTGCAGTTACAGGGGTTAAAAACAGATTCCATGCAGGATTTGGAAGCAAAGGGTTAGGGATGAGGTGCTCATCTCTTTCAGCCTTGAAAGTCAGCCACAATAAGGATTTCAGCTGGATATGGGAATGCCTGCAGTGCAAATCCTCACTGCGTTGTGGCAGCTCTTGGATTTAGTTGGAATTCCCTTCCCAGGCAGGTGGATTGCCCAAGGGATGGTACAAATTGAGTTTCTGTGCCCAGAGAAAAGGCAGAGCAAGGACTGTGAAGATGACAGCCCACAGGTACTGGAGAAGGCTCCAGGAGAGCTGAGAGCCCCTTCCAGGGCTTAAAGGAGAGCTGGAGAGGGACTGGGGACAAGGGATGGAGGGACAGGACACAGGGAATGGCTTCCCAGTGCCAGAGGGCAGGGATGGATGGGATATTGGGAATGAGGAATTGTTTCTACAGGGTGTCCAGAGCAGCTGGGGCTGCCCCTGGATCCCTGGCAGTGCCCAAGGCCAGGTTGGACAGGGCTTGGAGCAGCCTGGGACAGGGGAAGGTGTCCCTGCCCATGGCAGGGGTGGAATGAGCTGATCCTTCATGCCCCTCCCAACACAAAGCATTCCATGGTTCTCTGACTTCCCAGTGTTCCCACCCCAGCACTGCCAATAACCCATCCCTCTGTTTGCCTGAAGGACTCAGAAAAGCTCAGTGGAATTAACAGAAGGTGGAATTTTTGTTTGGCTGAAATGGGATTTGTGAAATGGACCCTCCTGGCTGTGGGTAGATGTTTCAGAAAAGGCTGTTTGGCATTTGGGAGTGTGGACACCTGGGTGGAAACTGAGCTGAGGGTGCCACTTTGCACAGGTGTGCAGGTAAACATCCCAAATCCATCTGGCACCTTCCCTTGGCACTCCAGCTTCTGGAAGTTCCCGTCCAAGTTTGGCTCCTGGCTCATCACCAGCAAAGAGAGAGCCACAGGGAATTGTGTTCCCTGGGGTTTGCTACCTGTGAGTTGTGGATCTGGAAAGTGCTGTTTGTCAGGAAAGAAATAGTTATTATTTTCTTTATATATTGTATATTTAGGGAATTTCAAACCCAAATGTCAATCCCTAAACTGTTTGGGCTGGGGAGGACCTTAAATCCCATCCATTCATACCCCTGCCATGGGCAGGGACACCTTCCACTATCCCAAGCTGCTCCAAGCCCTGTCCAGCCTCTCCTTGGACACTTAAACAGTGGAATCCTTCCTTGGATTCACATTTGGAATGTGAATATTCCAAGAAGACAGAAACTTTTAGATAAAACTTCACTTTGTCCTGAATGCACCCAAATTCCCCTTTTATAGAAAGCTAATTGAGGAGGAATTTGATTCCCATGGACACACTGACATCCCAAGGACACCCAGTGCTACTTGAAAGGCCCATGGGAATATTAATATCAGAACATTTATTAAGAAAATGTAATTCTTAATCTCCACGTGACTTTCCCAGACTATTCCAGGGCTGTTTTTCAAAATCCAGGGCTATAAGTCAGCCTCATGTCTGGGCTTTTTCCCCATAGATATTTTATTTAAGCTTTGTGCTTTATTTCTTCTTTTGACAGACATTTTATTTTATAAAAACCCTTTTATTCCATAATGAAATTTCCATAAGTTCTTGCCCATTTTAACACTGTGGAAGTGGTTTAGTGCAGACCCTCCCATGGAGGACGAGCACTTTTGCTCCTGATTTTTAGTGCTGTGAGTCCTTCCTGTGCTGAATGGCCTCAGATTCAAACACTGTGTTGGAATTCATCCCAATTCGTTCTTAAATACCTGCTCACCTCATAAAAATGATAAAAGGAAGACAAGGTTTCTTGAAGGGTCATCATGGCTTGAAATGATGAGTGTAATAATTGCTGAGGGTTTTATTGTGCCTTCCCAGTGCTGAGTGCTGAATCTTCCACCTTCATATTCGGGTGGCCAGCAGCACCTGCCATATAAAACCCCTATAAAATCACCTTAAAGGTGTCCTCAGAGCACTGAAATCCTGGGAGATGAGCCTGGGAATGGGGACCCATCCCTTTCCTCCTGGGAATCTGCTGGGTCACAACCCTAAATTGCTCTCCTAATGCTGCTGTTGTACTCCCAGTGCCAGGTTACCCCCATCAGGGCCAGGAATTAATTTTTTTTCCATGCCAGTTGGTTTTAGTTGGGTTTTGGCACATAAAACTTGATTATTTATTTCTTTTTTATTAAATCAAGAATAGGCAGGTGGTTGTTGCATCTCTCCCTGCTGCGACTATAGGCCAAGATGCAGGTGAAGTTATAGAAATTATTTATTATTATTATTATTTAAATTTTATTTTGTTTATAGAAATAAAAGGTAATCAAAGCTTGAAAAAGACGTTTTTAAGTCTCCAGGCAGGCAAATCCCCCTTTTTAAAGGATAGAAGATCACCAAATTTGGGTACCACTCCTCAGAATACCCAATAAAGCTGATTCTTATCTCTCACCTGAAAGTCACGGTATAATCAGAAAATGCCCAATAAAATAGAAGTGAAGATAGAGATACTGGGCTTTGAGCTCTTATTGCTAAATTTAAGCTAATAATTGATTTTTCCCATTTTTTCACCTATCTGACATGTCTTGTCCTAAATGCTTTAAATCAGCCTTATTAAGAATATTGTAACAAGGTCAAGTGCACAGTGCTGGGAGGTGGGAAAATGCATTAAAAAACTCAAATAGCAGCAAATTAGGAACCTCTGGATCATCCTGTGGCATAATTTAAAACCCACCAGGGAAGACCTCATTTTTTATTTCTGAAAAGCCTCATTAAGAGCATTCTCAGCTGATCTCAGCACTCATCTCCTGAGGTCCCACAGGACAGGAGGTTTCTGCCAGGGACTCTCCCAGGCGGGTTCTGCAGGGCAGCCACCAAGGTCCAGGCACTGACCCACCTGCTCTGGGTGGTCCTTTGAGGCTCTCTAGATTCTTGAGCTAAGAAATGAGGTTTTTATCCTCATTTTTTAGGGAGGGAAATGGCGAACATCAGGAAACAACTGGATGGGGCTGTGTCCATGGGGTCACAGACTGGTTTGGGTTGGAAGGGACCTCAAAGCCCATCCAGGGACACCTTCCCAGGCTGCTCCAAGCCTCATCAAAGATTGAACTCGATGACTTTGGAGTTCTTCTCCAAATTTAATGAATCCATGTCTGTATTCAATCACCTGGACATGCCTGATTTCCATGGGGGAAATCCACCCCACACAGCCCAAAGTTTGGCTTTCCAACCTTTCATCTTCCTGAGAACCCAGCATCCATTTGCCATTGGATTGATGTTTAAAAATGTATCACTGGGATTAATAAACACAGCATGCTCTACTAAACTTTTATAGATTTTAATGTGAAACTAATAAAAGGTGCCGCTTGAAAAAGCTGCACTTGAAAAGCCATTTCATAAAAAATCTTGTAAAAATTCCATCAGGCATTAAAATCTCACTTCCTAAAAGGGAATGAAATACAACAGGAGGGATTTGACTCCAAGGTACCCCAGTTTGAGGACATGTAGCAAAAACCCCATGTGATTTAAGGTTCATGGGTATTGGGAAAACAAAACATTTCTTAGAGAACAACAATTCAGCTCGTTTAGCTTCAAAAATACTATTTTACTGGTTTTTTTACTCAATATAAGCCAAATGTACAACTCTTCAAATAGAAAATGTACCAGCTCCCTCTAATACTTTGTTTTATGCCTTGTGAGCATCTTGTTAGCACTCACCGACTGCTCCTAAAATATATTTTTACTCCCAGTGGCTCCAGCTGAAAGGTTTAAGCCCTGCCAAGGGTTGTACAACAAGATTTACGAAGAAAGAGGAGCTGTTTGTGATAATTGGCTGGAATATTTATGAAGCTGAGGCCTCTGGTCTTTCAAGGCTCTGTTGGTCAAGGAAATTCTGCTCTGTCTTTATGGCACTGAGGGTTCTAAAAGTAAAGAAAAACTCCCGGGAGCTGCTGCTGGGATTCCACCAGCCTGGAGCAAAGGAGGCTCAGGGGGCCCTTGTGGCTCTGCACAACTCCCTGCCAGGAGGGGACAGCCAGGGGATGTCGGGCTCTGCTCCCAAGGAACAGGGACAGGACCAGGGGAAACGGCCTCAAATTGCACCAGAAGAAGTTTAGGCTGGATATTGGGAAAAAATTCCTTTACAGAAAGAGCTGTCAAACATTGGACTGACTAGCCAGGGCAGAGGTGGAGTCCCTATCCAAGGGACTGGGAGCAGTGGGAGCTATGGGAGAGGGTACTGGAGAAGGACTTCAAACAGTTTGGGCATGTAGGAAGGCAGAAAAAAGCAAAAAAAATATTGGGAATTGCCTCAAACATTTTTACATTTAGAGCAAGTTATGGCAGCCTATGGTAAAACCACGAGACAGAGGCTGAAGTGTAAACTTATCTCTTCTTAAATTGAGTTGTTGACAGCTTGTCAGAAGAAAAATTGTTGTAACTTCCCAATGTGGTGAAGTTGGCTGTAAATTCCAAGGAGGAAAACAGATCTGTACATTTCATCCCTTAAATAACATCCTCATGTTTCCATTGGTGTGGTGGCATGTCACCCTGATTTTTTCAGTTTTTCTAAGCTTTCTGATGTTTACGTTCTTGTAACCAACTTTCTCACACACTTTATGTAAATAACGAATTGTTTTGTGTTCTTTTATAGAGGAGAAAAATTTGGTAGGCTGTTGGTTTGTCATTGGAGAGGTGGCACTGTCACCCTCCCATCCACTGTCATTTTTGGAAAACTATAAATGTTAGAGTCAGAAATTCAAAAACTCTCTTTTACCTTGCGTGTCTGCGCTGTCTTATTTCACGTCCTATAGTGATACTGGCACACCTGGGAACATTTAGGAACCTGGATTTTTGTTGCCACCTAATTCCACTGCAGGGCTAAGGAGCTGGAAAGGGCACACGAGGTCTCCTGCTGGAACTTTTGGCCCTTTTCCACAGCCAAGGATATCCTGAGGGCTCCCAAATCCTCTCCTCTTGGGTTTCCGCGGGCCCCTGCAGCAGCTGTGCCCTTTGTGCAGGTGCCCTGGCATGGAGGGAGCTGGCACCTGCCAGGGGGTGGCACAGAGCTGGGGGCTGGAGGGGATCAGGAGTGCCCGGGGGGAATGAGGGAGCAGCCAGGGCCATGGAGCGCTCGGGGAGCGAGGGCAGCTCCACGGATGAGGAACGCGGATTTTCGGGTAGCAGCTCCGAGGAGGAGGAGGAGGAAGGGGATGAAGGCCAGGGAGTGTCTGAGTCAGTGCTCTCCTCTCCTCCCTGGGGTCACAGGCGGTGGTGGGGCACTGCCAGGAATTAATTAATTAATTAATTAATTGTCAATATGTTCTGTTTTACACATTACAATTCTAATATCTGCTTAGTGCTGTGCTGTTGAAATAATTACTTGTATTTAATGCACTTGTAGTAATTAAACTACCTGTTTTTTTACCATTTTTTACCATTTTTACTATTTTTTACCTGTTTTTTTATCGTTTAATGCAGTATTTTCACTTGTCATTGCACTGGTAGTAGTTACTTTTGCCTTTAAAGCTGTGCATTTACTGGGAGTAACCTCTGCATTTAATATTTTGCACTGGTATAATTACTTGTTTCATGTATTTACTAGTAATTAGTTTTTCATTTAATGCTGTGCACTGGGAGTAATTACCTCTGGTTTTAATGCTCTGCATTTGTAGTAGTTACTGTTTCAGTTAATACCATGATTATTTGTTGCATTTAATGCCCTGCCCTGGTAGTAACTTCTGTATTCAATATCTTGCACTTTTAGCGGTTACTTTTCCCTTCAATGCTGTGCATTTACTAGTAGTAACTTCTGGGTTTAATGCTTTGCACTTGCAGTAATTATTACATTTAGTGCTGTGCCCTTATAGTAATTACTCCTGCATTTGGTGCAGTTCACGTGTAGTAATTACTTCTTGCAATTAATGCCACGCACCTGTAGTAATTCCTTCTGCATTTAAAGCTGTGCACTTCCTAGTGGTTAATTTTCCACTGAATGCTGTGCACTGGTAGGAATTACTCTTGGACTTGTAGTAATTACTCGTTGCACTTAATAGCATGCACCTGCAATAGCAACTTCTGCACTGAACTCTGTGCACTTGTAGTAATTATTTGTTGTGTTTAATGCCACCTGCTTGGAACAGTTGCTCTCTCACTTAGTGCTGGGCACTTGCTGGTGGTTGCTCTTGCCTTTAATCCCCTCTTAGTAATTTCTTTCCCAATTAATGCCTTGCACTTGGAGCTTTTCATGCCATGCACTTCCAAGGTTTCATTGGCCTTTAATGCCACGAATTTCTGTACCTGCCTGTGCTGCAACTGCTGGCCAAAGTCACCTTCTAGAAAAGGATGGGTTAATAGAAGTTAGCAGAAATTACAACAGTCCCTTGTGCATCTGAATACCTCATTTCCAATTTTATTGAAAATGTTGGAGCTGAGGCCACCAATTTGATTGTTTTCTCCTGGTCTGTAATCATCTAAGTATAAAGGAGTAAGCAAATAATGTCTGTGATCCATAAATTTACAGGGATAAATGTCTTTTTGTGGCATCTGGGATAATAGGACAAATGTGTTGAGTTTTAATGGGAATTAGTGGACACCAACAAGTTTGGATTCTCATTTTAATGGATCAATATATTGTCAAAAGCTGGCTACAGCAACTTAATGAGGAATTCAATATTATCCTTCCTTATCCTCTCTGTATTTACCCAAGTTTTAGGAGTTAATAGAGATAATTATCCACTTCTGTTCCACTACTTCTTTCTCATTGCTTTAAATTAGCACAATGTGATTTATCAGTGGGGTTAATTAGCACGAATACACACTTAATTCCAGTCCAAATAGACTCAGAGTCAGCATTACAGCACAGGCTGGAGTATTAATGTATTTCTGCTTGCTCTGCTCTAAAGGTATGAACATGAAGAAATTAAAGTTAATTAATGATGACCTCAAAGTGAGAGTGCACGTGCATCACCCTTTTTTAACCATATTCCTGCTTTAATACCTCCAGTCTTTAAATGGGAATTTCTATTTCTAACAGCACCTGTAAATCTGATTTTCTGCCTCAGTGGAAGCCTAGAGTGGTGTTCCAGCCTAAATGAATGAGGGGTGTGCAAAAGAGGGGTGTAAGTGACTGTAATCCACTTAACCTTGGGACATGGAAAGGTTGGAGGAAATTGGGATAAAGTGAGCCCAGAAAATGCAGCACTGACTCTTAAACACTGGAACACCAAACCGACCTGATTAAAATGAATTAAATTGATTATTTTTATTAGTCTTTGAATGCTAGTCTTTTATTAGCCTAAATGGATGATGAAAACAGCAAGGAAAAGCTGTGAGAGCCAGAAATTTGTCCTCAAAGTGCTTGAAGAACCCTGTGTGCTGGAAATCAGAAGATTGTCATGGAAATAACTGGAGAAATGTGTTTTTTCTTGCAGGGAGGATGTCAGGACAGCCAACGTCATTGCAGCTGAAGCGGTCACCTGTCTGGTCATAGACAGAGAGTAAGTTCCTCCTTCTGCCTGGGGCTGAGGGAAACTCCCACTTAAACCTTTTCCAGAGCTTAATGAGAGCCTTGGATCATCTTCTCCAGAGTGGCTTCTTAATTTGGGATGATAAAGTCACAGATTTGATGAGTGGAGGGAAGGTGCCCCTAAGTCAGTGAGACAAAACTCAATAGTGACAATTACAAAACTCAACAGTGACCATTACAAAACTCAATAGTGACTATTAGAAAACTCAACAGTGACCATTACAAAACTCAATAGTGACTATTAGAATCACAGAAAGTCCAAATTGAAATAAAGGAGAAGCTGGAATTACTGTGGAAATTCCACAGCATTTGCTCCTGGCACGTGTTGGAGCAAGGTGTATCCCAGTCCCGTGTGGGGATGGAGAGTCCTTGGGAGAAGGCCACAGCCCTGCTGGGAGCTCTGTCACTCAGAGGAGATGCAGGACATCAGAAGAGTAAAATAATAATTTATACAGGAAGCTTGAGAGTATTAAGGGGGGTTAATCCAGAAAAAACTGTGCCTTGGATGCTCCAGTGCTGCAAATCCAGCTGCTCTCTGCAGTTACTGGGAATGGGATTAAAAAAATGACATAAAAGTGGAACAAAATTCCTGGGCTGGTTTTCCTGTTGTGCAGCTCTGGCACAGACCAGAACAAGACATGGACACTCCCAAGATGATGGGAATCTTTCCATGGGAATGTGCTAAGGATCTGTGAAACCCACAGAGAGGGTGAACAGGTGTTGACTTTTCACTGCCTCCCCCCATGCAGGAGCCCCAAGAAACCTTCAGGAGGGAGCCAGAAACTGTGGAATAATGAGAAAAAAATGCTGATGTTGGAAAGGAAAATAAATCCATTGGATTTTTGAAGTATGTAGGACCCACCTGTGGGCTTGGAGCTTTTAGAGCAGTGTGGATTGTTGGGGTGTCTGGGCAGGAGCTGGATCCATGATCCCTGTGGGTCTCTAGAAGTGATTCTGGAGCCCTTCTTGTGTTCTGGTGGGAGATGGGATTCTGTGCTCCTTTAGGGCTGATCTCCATCCCCTCAATCCTGATGGAACACCAGTGGTTTGTGTTATCTCACAAGCCACCATTTCTGTAAATCCAGTGTTCTGTACAGGCTGAGCTGGGGAAAACCTTCAGAAATCCTGATAAGTTCTGATTTATGTTAATTATTAATTGCAAAACCCATGGTCTGTCCCTTGAACACAGGTGGGGAACACCTGAGGGCTCCTTTCTCAACCTCGTAGGTAAAACCTGCACCCTCCCTTCTCGTGCTGAGGGGCAAAGAGAAGAAGAAGAATTTTATTATTTAGCAAGATAATATTTTGATAATATTTTTGCTTTTAATAATTAGATAATTTAGCAATCATTAATTCAGGGAAATGAAAAGCAATGAATAATTTACACTTTTTTTTTACACTTTTGCAGCAGGTATTTTTGGTTTGCACTGTGAGAGTTAAAAACCCCAAATAATTCAAGTCACTCATTCCTGATAATTTCCCAAACTGTTCCTTTCCTTGTCTCCTGTGCCTTGTCCTCAGCATTCAGTGCCCTTGAAATAGTAAGGAAGTACAAGTTAAATTTAAACGGATGAAGCTGTGGTTAATCTACCTCAGAGATTCTATTAACATTGTGCAATTAGCAGAGTAACACTATTTTAAAAATTCTTATTTATAGGGCAAGAAAAGTGACCCTATTGATAGCCCTATTTATAGCTCAGAGCAGGCTGTCCTGTGTCCTGGCCAGGGCTGAATTTCATGTCCCAGCTCTTCCTAAGGCTGTTATTTTATAGGAATGACAACAGCAGGAGCATCATTTCATGTGGAGATAAACTCACAGGACTTGTGACAATTTGGGAAATTGGCTGAGGAAAAAAGAACCAGTTTTTTATATCCAGACAGCAAATTTTTACATCTTTTGGGTTGTGGTGGTGGATGAGAACGTTGAGTGACACAGGAGGTGGCAGTGGGAGCAGGGAGTGGGTGTTCCCTGCAGCTGGAATTTGTTCCATGCAGCAGGAGGGTTGACACAAGTCACTGAGGCTGCCAAATATTTTCCTTTTCCCAGACAAGCTCTTTGCCTAATCAGATGGAACCACTGAAGCAGCAATTTCCATGCTCTGTGGGTGTCCCCATCTGAAGCAGCTCAGCAAAACTGGTGCTGCAGTTTCAAAAAAACAAATGGTGGGAAAAGACCTTTTCCTTAACACATGGGATTCCTGGAGAATCACTGACCAGTATCACCCACTGGAATTATCTACAGCAGGGCAACTCTTCCCAATTCCTTGTGGAAGGCTTCCCAAGGCATCCAAAAATTGTTCCAGCTGCCACATCTCATTAACAAAGTCAATCACACCTCGGTGCCACAGGAAGTTATTCCTAAGGGAGGCATGAGCCTGGCTCTGGATTTGCCAATTTTCCCAGCAATTTTAGGGCTGGTTTAGCTACTGCAGGATTTGTAGTTTGGGGGTAAATAACAGGGGAAACTCATCACAGGGATGAGCCAGGAACTGTGGGCAGGTTGGGTTGGAGAAGGGAATTGCTGAATTTGGGTTGGAGAAGGGAATTGCTAAAGTAGGGTTTGGAAAGGGAATTGCTTAAGTTGGGTTGGCTCTGGATTTGCCAATTTTCCCAGCAATTTTAGGGCTGGTTTAGCTGCTGCAGTGTTTGTAGTTTAGGGGTGAATAATGTGGGAATCTTTCATCACAGGGATGAGCCAGGAGCTCTGGGCAAGTTGGGTTGGAGAAGGAAATTGCTTAAGCATGACAGGAGGGAATGCTTTGCCCAAAAGGATCTCTGGAATTTAAAAAATATGTATAAAATGGCTACAGGGCTGAAGCAGCAGGAGTGGGAAATACCATGAGGGAAGTCAAACTGGAGCTCATGATGGGTCTTTAATTACCAGATGATGGTGGTGCTGCCTTGCTTTTTAATTTCCTTGTGAAACAAGAGGGCTCTTCCAGCCTCAAAAACACCCCAAAGACTCCCAAAAAGTAGTACAGCTATTTTTGCCAATCTAGGAAGATGTGCTTTGCAAAGTGCATTTCCAGCATCCTTTTCTGGCATAGGAATGAGCAAAATCCTGATCTAACAGTGAAAACAACCTGCAGGAAGCATTTGTTGCATCCCATGGACTTTGTTCCCACTTGTCCTTGTCCTGAAAATATTTGTCACAAAAAGTATTGGCATTTTTTCCCGTCTTGCAGTTGTGTTTTCGAGTACCTTCCTTTACTGGAATAATGAATTTCAGTGGGATTTGGTCCTTAATGCTCTTAATCCTTCCCTGTGAGGGTGGGGAGGCCCTGGCACAGATTCCCAGAGAAGCTGTGGATGCCTCTGGATCTCTGGAAGTGTCCAAGACCAGGCTGGATGGGGCTTGGAGCACCCTGGGATAGTGGAAGATGTCCCTGCCCATGGCACTGGATGGGCTTTAAGGTCCCTTCCAACTCAAACTTTTCTAGGAATTCTATGGTTCCCATTGGGAGCACCATCCATTTTGGTCCCCCAAGGAAGGAAGACGAAAATATGTGTAGTCCTACCTAGTCAGGTGTATTTGAAAGAAAGAACTTGGAATTCAGAAAGGAAACATTCCAAGGAATTTCCCATTATCATAAATATTTCAACACAGAAGAGGAGGTACAGTAATCCAGTGGAGAAAAGGAAGTGAGAGGGTGACAAGGGTGAGGAAATGAGGTGGCAGCCCTGTCAGGGAGCACAGCAGGGCTCCATGCTCAAGCTCTCGGGTGAGTTGGGATTGATTTAGCCAATGTTCTTCCTGCCATGGAGCACAGACCCAACCATGGGCTTAGGGAATTGGCTTGGAAACTTCAACAAACTCCACACAGCATTAATGTGAATTGTGACAAAAAAGGCCAGCTGGATATCTGATCATCTGAGGGAATTTGGGGAAGCCTTTGGGTACTTGAGGAGCCACGCAGCTCATTGCAGCCCCACCATTTCCTGCTGCTCAAACCTCCACTCTGGGAACACACATTCATATTTCACAGCACCTCTCAGATGGTTTTAAGGCATTTTTATTTCCAAGTGCTTTTTTTTAACATTTATTTACAATTCATGCACTTTCTGTCTTTAGGACTTGCCTTGACCCTACAAGATCAAGGCTGTTGTTAATGAAGTTTTTCCTGTAGTGGCACTGCAGGAATTCATCCTCTGGGAAAAAAGTTACTCTGGGAGCTGCTCAATGGTGCTGCCTCCAAATTGTTCTGAGCTTGGCCTTGTCAGAGCTCATCCTGGTGAATTTCCAGGCTCCTTGGAGGCGTTATTAGATTTGTTCCAGAAGTACAGTTGGGGAGAAGTTAACAAATACATGCTGGATTTGACGGATTGGTCCTTTAGGAACTTGTCTGTAAAAGGTCTTCTGATAAAAATGGTGCAGACATTCCTTGAGCATCTGTTCTGTGGATCAGTTTGAATAAAGATGCACAGACAGACTTCACTTGTAGGCCCTTTGTATGGAGAGAAAACAGGAGGGAAAGGCTCCAAACTCATTCCTGACGTTTGGATCATCACTGGCACCCTCAGGTACAAGTTGGTGCCACTCTATAATTCTTTTTTTTTTTCCACCTACCTACCTCTTGAAACTGTGAAAGTGTTTGAAAGTGTTTGTGGCTGCTCCTGAACTGTCAGAATATTTACACTGAGGTTGATCCAGGTTCATCTTTTATTTATATGGGATTTTTTTCCTCTCGATATAATTTATTTATGGTGCCAACAACGTTTTCCTGGAGCTCGGAGATTTAGCAGCACTGTGGGTGTTGGGAGGACAAAATTGCCTCATGCAAATGGAGAGAGAGAGGAGCTGATGGATCAGAGCCAGAACAACTCAAAGCCCAGCTGCTGCTGACAGAGAGTTACAGAATTACCTGGAATTTACTCTAAATGCTGTTTTTCCAGATTCTTGTCTTCTTCAGCTGCACATATCAAGAGGATGCACGTTTTTTTAAGGAAACATTTTAAATATTTCAGCTATTTTCTGCTTTTCCACTTTGCATTTCCTATTTTTGTCTGTGTTTCAAAGCCTGGGTTTGATTTTTTTTTTCAGGGAGGGCTGTGAGGTGTCAACAAAGGGTATTGGTTTGGCCCTCCTGGCAAGGGAAATTGGAGAAAAATGAAATAAAAAAGTATTATCCTGGCATGACTGACCCCATATAAGCTGAGCTGAGCTCTTTCAGTGGAGATTTTAGGGTTTGCTGCTCTGCTGTTTCTCCCAGTCAGAGCAAAGTTTATCCATGGAGAAAATTGGTTATGAGGAGAGAATAGAAAAAACGAAGAGAAAAGGCCAGGGGGAGAAAGAAACCCGAGCAGTTTCTGATTGAATTCTGGGACTGAGCTGAGACTTCAGCAATGTTGAGATGGGCAATAAAAAAGGGACTCAAGTGAACTTTGATAGCTTGCCCAGTGCTAAATCTGGCTTAAAATTTTTAATAAAAATTAAGGGGTTTAGAGAAACTGTTGTTGCTCCTTTCAGTGAGTTTTTTTTTCTTTTTTGTTTCACTAGAATAGATCTATTTGCATTGCCAAAAAAAAAGGGTATTTTTAACCCTGCCACATTTTCCTAAGCCAATCAAGCCTAAATCACAATATAGTGGTTAGGTAATGTCTTATGGCCTTCCAGGATGGTGTTACTGTGTTAATTAATTGTCTAAATACCTGTTTGGGATGCAATAAGGCATTAACACCCCAGTCCTGCTTTTGTCTCACTGTCACTTTCCAAGGTTTGGCTTCATCCTGTGGCACATTCCCAGCAGCAGGAAGATAAAACCTGAGATGCTGAAAGAGCTGAGTTATTCCTGTTTTCACTGCTGAGCAAGGAATTTGGGGTTGAAAAGTTACTCCCATTATTAACACATCCTAATATTAAAAATATTAGTAATTACCAGATTGGTTAAAAACCACTAACATGAGTTTATGTGAGAGCAAACGGTTTGTGCCTTCTCTTCCTCATAAATGAATTAATGAATTTGCTTGCAAAAATTATTTTCTTGATTGTATTATTTAAAATGTAATGAATTAAGTGGAGTGGAAGACTGGGGAAATTGGTGTGGGCAGAGGGCATTTCCTGAGCTGTAATTCCCAGCAGAGAATCCCAGGATGGGTCAGTTTGGAAGGGCCCACAGTGGGCACCTGGTGGCACCTCCCTGCTCCAGCAGGCCAGAGCACAGGGTTGTGTGCACACAGCTCTGGAATAGCCCCAGGAAGGAGAATTCCACTGGAAAAGCCCTTCCAGCAGCTCCAGATCCAAACCAGCTCTCCCAGTTGTCACCTCCTGCCCCACAGTGATGGGGAAAATGCAGCTTTTTCCAACAGGATAATTGTGCCTCCCTTGGTTCTGCCCTAAGTGCTGTCTCCGCACATCCATGGGGTGCATTCCATGGGGTCAGGCATCTCCTAAAGGACCCTCTCAGGACTGTCAGTTTGTCTGAGCCAGCCAGGGTCCCGTCATTCCTGTCCCAGGAACACTGAGTATCCCAGCTCACCCCATGCCTGGCAGGACATTGCATTTCCCCAGCTGCCCTGGCTTTTCCTCACCTGCTCAGTGCCATTCATTCTCTTTGATCCTACAAATCCTCCTTGAGAAAGGGCCATATTAAACATCCCCTTCTTATTCCTTATGTCAGAAATGCGGCTTTTTCTTTTATTTTTTTCAATGTTTCAGTTCATTTTTTTGTCAACTTAGAGCAATTCCTTTTCTTGAGCTCCGTGTTTCGTGCCTCAGGAGTGTCAGGAGCACAGAAGAATTGCAGGGTTTTCATTTGTGAGGCTGTGACATTAGGGCAGAGATCAGTCAAGAGACTCTGGTTTGCAGCAGTTCATCCTTTCAAATTCTTCTTCCTTGAAAAAAAGAAAACCTGTGTGGCACAGACCCAGACTGGGAATACTGGAATTGGATAGTAGAAAGTAGCTTTTCACCTGGAATATTTTTGTTTCAAGGCATTCACTGATTTCAGTTATTAATTTCTGGTTTTTCATGGAATCCCAGAATGGTTTGGGATGGAAGGGATAGTAAGGATCATCCAGTTCCACCCCTTGCCATGGGTAGGGACACCTTCCACTGTCCCAGGCTGCTCCAGCCTGGCCTTGGGCACTGCCAGGGATCCAGGGGCAGCCCCAGCTGCTCTGGGAATTCTGTGCCAGGGCCTGCTCACCCTGCCAGGGAACAATTCCTAATTCCCAATATCCTGAATTCCCTCTCTTTCAGTTTGAACCCCCTTTGACGTGTTTTTGGATTCTCTTTCTCTAAAAGATGAGAAAGCTGGGATCCAGAGGTGAACATTTCACTTTGGAAGCAGAGGGATTTACAGGGTTCCTGGTTGGAGGACAGGGATGTGATTGTTGAGGTGCCCCCACCAGCCACATTTACTCTGAAACTTCTGCTGGAGGGTGAAAACCTTCAGCAGCCATTTCAGTGGGCTGGATAAATAATTTTGGATCTTCTTGGCATTGGTTTCTGCATCTCCAGCATTTCTGAGTTCTGGGCCTGCTGGGTCACCAGCATCAAGATCCAGCCCTGCTTGCTGCCAAAAAGCCACACTGGATTTCTTGGCTCCCAGGTGGAATCTCTTCAGGTTCAGTGGTGGACCCGGTGGGACTGGATGATCTTCAGGGTATTTTCCAACCTTGGTGTTTCTGTGATTTTCCTCTCAAAGTGTCCCTTTGTCTTTACAGCTCCTTCAAGCACCTGATCGGGGGCCTGGACGATGTCTCCAACAAAGCCTATGAGGATGCAGAAGCAAAAGCAAAGTAAGTGCTCAGCATCAGGTGAGGTCAAACTTCTGTTTTTTGATGGTACACCTCTGGAATTCCCAAAAAGCCCCTCCTTGTTCTCCATGCAATAGTACCAAAGAGCTTGAAAAGGAGAGATTCCTCCTGTGGATGGAGGAATTTTCTTCCTCGTGTCTCCCTGGTTCTCCCCATGAATATGGAGATGGGTTTCCTCTGGTCAGTGCCCAAAGCCAGGTGGTCCCAAGGTCCTGCTCAATCACAATATTTGAATCCAGAAACCCTCTTGAAATATTGAGGTGAGAAATATATTGTGATGCGAGAAACTCTAGATCTTGGAATTGTCGTTGAGGGAATTGTCGTTGAGGGAATTGTTGTTGAGGGAATTGTCGTTGAGGGAATTGTTGTTGAAGGCATTTCATTTCTTTAGAGAGCTCTGAACTTTCTCAAATACCTTCCAAAGTCAAACTTGTTCTGAGACAAAGGATGGGCAGTGGAATTTGTCATTTGAGGATAAAAACTAGAGCTGCCTTGATGTGAAGCAATATATTCATCTGAGGTCCACAATAAATATTCATCCCTTTCAGAAGGGAGCTGTAGAGTATTAGATTAAAATATTTTTAAAACCCCCACTTTTTATTAATTCTTGAGCTGCAATTTGATTTTAATCTGTAATCTTTGAGCTCTGATTCTATCCCAATGATTAAAGCTTTTCAAGAGGATCCTGTTCTTCTTTGGGGGATGCTCAGTATCAACCAAACACAATTGAAAGGCAGAAGTTGTTGAAAAGAAAATTAAATTTGCTCTATACAAATTTTCTTTACTTTTCTCCCCTCTCAATTATTTTGCTTTTATGGGGATTTTTTTCATAGCAGATTAAAGAAGGGGGGGAAGTGTTTTCTCAAAGTCAAATGCTCTGAGTGACTGCTTAAATTGCAGATTCCAATGGGGTTATACATAGAAACTTCTCATTAAACCACAGGGGTTGGAATGGTGTCTGCTGAAGGTATTGGGCACCTCTGTGGAGGGAAGTGAGAATTCCCAGTTAAGTATTGATTAAAAATAACTCTTGGTCTGTTTCAGAAACTAAGATCCATCTCAAAAGTCTTCAGTTCATAAGCAAAACTTGTTAATCCTGCAAAATACCCATAGATAATTTCTCTTTTCTTATGTTTGAGTGATGTTTGAAATATCTAATTGATTTTAAGGTATCTAAAGGGTTGCATTTTAGATTGGTATAATATTTCCCTGCCTCAGATCAAATGTGAGCTTCCTTCTTATAAAGAGTTCCATTAAAAAGGTTGAATTCCCTAAATTCTTGTTGACCCAATTAAAAAAGTGGGAGACTATCAACTTCCTTTACCATCCCCAAAAAAAGGGGATTTGGGGCGTGGAATGCTTCAGATAGATGATCCCAAACATCACATGGTCATTCAATTATTATTTTATATTAATTTTTGAGTGTTCCTATTTGGGTTATATTGATTTCCATTGGAGCAGAAGGAAAGAAAACATTGGGAATAACACCGGGGAATTTTGGGTTGGGTCATAAACAATGTCATGGTCACAGAAGGTTTTTGAAGGTGCCACCACAACCCATTAGCACCAAGAAAAATGTGCCCTTCCCACTTCTATAATTTTAAGCTCTAATGTTGAGTATTTGTTATCCCAGGAACTTTGGGGATGCAGATTGAGGAGATTTTGAGGGTCGTTCAGGGAATTTTAGGATCTGCTGTACAACGTAGGGGAAGCTGCAGTCTGGGACCTCTTTGGAAGAAACTCTTTCTTTTGGGAGCCACTGGGTTTTGACCTTCACATTTTTGAGCTTTCATCTTCTCCACTCCTTTCCTCCTAATGCCAAGTGTTTCATCCCAATGGAAGGGCAGGGCCCTGCTGATGGAGGAATTGTTCCCTAAAAGGCTGAACCAATTAATTTTCATAACAACTTCTTTATCTTCAAAGTCAGAGGCCGGTGCTGGGGCCCTGCCACTGCAGAGTGGAGGTGACAGTGACATTATTGTCACATCTTGACATTTTGCCTCAGAGCAGGAGGGATCAGTGTTGTCTGCCTGGAAAAACATCCAAAAAAAAGGAATGCCCTATTGAAAAACAGAGTATTGAGCAGTTAAATTCTATATTCCTGTTTGCTGGGCTCCTTGAAAGCCAGCAGAAAGATGGATAGAGGAGGGAAAAATTGTAAAGTTCCTTGGGGAGAGAGCCCAGAAGAATTGTGAGCCCTTCCAGAAAGTTTTGGTGTTCCAGAGTTACCTCTCAAGGCAAAACTCCTTGGGAGAAAAGTCTCCTTGGCAGCAAGTTTAACCTGGATTCCTCTGCAAGCAGCAGTTAATTAGCTCCAGCTAATTGTCCTTCAAGGGCCTATTTTTTCCAAGGGGAGGTTTGTGGTAGGGAAGAACTGGGAACATAAAACGTGGGCAGGTTTGTGAGGCTTTATGCAAATCCCATGGAATGTTTTTGCTCGTCTTTTTTTAGCTCCCATCTCCTTTTCAGAGCTCACTGCCAGCTGGGAAAAGGCCTTGGGATGCCTCCTGTGGATCAAATGGATCAGGATGACCAAGGGCAGCTTGGGCAGGATTGGTGTAGTGGGAGATGGAAGGGGTTGGAACCAGATGGGCTTTGAGGTCCCTTCCAACCCAAACCATTTTAGGACTGTAAATGCCTACAAAATTAGTGGCACTGGAGTTTTTCTCCCCATTTCCATGCTGGAGCACATCCCTGGAGTCACAGAGCTCAGGGCATGGCTGAGAGGACGTTAGGCAGAAGTTACAGGCTTGAAATATCTTTCCATGTATCCATCTGTCCTCCAGGCCTGGAGGAGCTGAGCTATTTATTGAGTTTATTCTTATTTTAGAGGCGTTTTCCTGCTTTTTGTCAGCTTGGGGTTGGCAGTTCCCTTTAATGTCCATCCTTGGTGTTCCCTCTCTTAAATCAGCAATTGCAGACACGTCATCTGTGAGACCAAGATTTTAATTGTAGGCTATGATTTTAATTATAGGATTGTGCAGACTGTAATATGAATTATAATATTCTACTCCTTGAATGTATTCAAATGACTTAATGAATTAATTAACTAATGGATATTATAGTTGCCTCCTAAAAAGGGAAGGAGATAGGCAAATTTGCTTCATGCTCTGAGGAAATGAGAGTCTAGAAGACTCCCAGTGTCCCAGTGCCAGGCCCAGCCACGGTGGCATTTAGGGCATGAAGGAGATGCCCGAATCATCAGGATTATCTCAGTGTAGGTTGCTTCCAGTTGGAGCCACTCCAGCAGCTTCCATAAATCCAGGAGGACACAGGAGGGTGGCTTCTGCTGCAGCTGGTGGTGCCAAGTGGGGCAAGGTTCAGTGACCCCCTTTGCTCAGGGCACACCAATCCCTCCTGCTGGGCTCTTCCCAACCCAGGAACTCTTGGCATTGATCCTGTGCAATTATTGGACCCTTACCAAGGCTGGAGAGGTTCCTCTCTAGCTGGTGGCACCTTTCCATGGCAGCGCTGTGGCACAGCCACACCACTGAGGTGTCCCTTGCCACCCAGCTGGGACAGCTGGCACTGCCTGGCTGTGCCCGGCCAAGCACAGCCCCCAGAGGCACTGTCCCAGTGCTCCCACCACATTCCCAGCTGGCTCTCAGTGCCCATCTCCTGTGGCAGCAGGGCTTGGGATTGATCCCCAGCTGAAGCCTTGGTGCTTTGAGAAGGCTGCCCTAGAGCAGAGGCCAGACAGAGCTAAAGAATAAAGCAGGGATTTATTAAAAGGCCTCCATGGATCCACCTTGGGCAGCACAAGAGCCCAGCCAGGGCTGCACCCAGGATGAACCAAAATGGTCACAAAATGGACACCTGGTCACGGGGTCTGTCACTGTGATCAGTTCTGCTCCATTTGCATATTGGAGTTAATTGTCCAATTACAGCTTTAGGTTATGAAGTCCCATCCTTTTTCTTTTTCTCTCTCCAGCCCACGGTGTTTGTGTTCTTGGGCCTGATCATTTGTCCTTGGTCCCCAGCTGGAGCAGGAATTGTTTTGTCTCCCTGCTCTGTGCACAGAGCTCACCATCCCTTAGTGTGAAGACAGACCCACACACTAAAGCAGCACAGAGTCTGAAAAAAAGCTAAAACCTGAGGCATCAGAATAACCAACAAACCTTAAAATACTTCACAGCCTGACTTGGCCATGCTGTGTATTTGTATTTTAAGCAGGACAAAGAGTTTGTTAGGGTGAGGAGATGACAATTTGCCTCCTGCTGCCATTTTCTTCCAATCCAAAACACCCATGGAAGGAGCTTGGGGCAGAGTTAAACCAAATGGATCCACCTTGGGCAGCACAAGAGCCCAGCCAGGGCTGCACCCAAGGTGAACCAAAATGGTCACAAAATCGACCCCTGGTCATGGGGTCTCTCATTTTAATAAGTTCTGCTCCATTTGCATATTGGAGTTAATAGTCCAATTACAGCTTCAGGTTATGAAGTCCCATCCTTCTCATTTTTCTCTCTTCACCATTGTTTATACTTTTTGGTCTGGAGCTTGTAACAATTGTCGTTGGTCTCAAGTTGGAAAAGGATTGTTTTGTCTAACTACCCTGTGAAGAGAACTTGCTAACACTCCATATGAAGCTCAGAGTTACACACTAAAGCAGCACAGAATCTGAAAAATATGAAAGCTACGACTTAAGGCATCAGCCTGGACTCTGGTGCCTTCATGCTGTTGCTCCAAGCTCTCTGCAGGTAGAGGTTGTTCTGACTGCACTTCTCCCGTGTTTTATTTCCCATCCCAGCTGAATGGCAGCCCTGGGGTAATGTCTGGATACTCACAGCCAAAATCAGCTGCTTTTCCCAGAGCTTGAGGGGACAGGGACCTTTATTTAGTGTATGATGCCTTTCCATGTCCTTGAGCCCCAGAGCCCTTCATCTTTCTGGAGCTGTGTTTTAATGAAGAGCTTCATTAACAGTTGGACTCAGAAATCTGAGAGCTCCATTCCAACCTGAATGATTCTGTTCAAACCTTTTGTTTCAGTTCCCTTTCCTAGTTCTCTTTTTCAGTCCCTGAGATGTCCTTTTTTTCACCTTACACCCCCTCTCTCACTCCATTTATTCATAAAAGAGCATCCCAGGAGTTCATTGACTTAATTTTGCTGCAGAGGGTGGTTATGAATATTTTCCCTTTTATATACCTATGGAAATGAAACTACAAAGATATCTAAGGAAAAGAAATAAAGGGTAAGAGGAGAGAGAGTAGAGGAAAGATCCCACCATCCAGAAATGAGACTTGGTTGTTGCAATTTTGATATATGTGGGTCCAAGTGATGGTCACAGTCTTGATCCAGTGAGGATGAGGAAACACTGAGGCTGGATTGGCCCTTCAGCTCTGTAAAAGGGAGCAGAAACCAGCTTATTTTCATGGAAACTCCTGCTTTGGTGTGATGGAAAACCTTGGGAAAGCTTTGCCTGCAGATGCTGCCTCTGCAGGGCTCTGTCCAGCCTGCTGGGTTGGACATCCAGCCTGCCCTGGGGCTGTGTGGCTAAAACAGCCCTGGGTGTTAGGGAAGGATGGTTTTATTTTGTTTAGAAATACAGCTGAGATAGATTTTAACCCCTGCCAGAAGGGAAATGGGCAGAGTTAGGGTTCCAAAACGGGAGCTGCCAGTTAAAGAGGATGATTTAGTGAGGATCTGACTTGGTGCTGGGCTGGAAAACTTTGGCTGAAACAATCCACCAAGGCATGGAAAGTCATTTTTCCTCCAAGAGACAGAATTTGCTGGCTTTGCAGCATCATGGAGCTGTGCTGAGGGGCTCCATCCCCCCCTGTGTCCCTTGTTCCCTGAATTAGGGACCATCTGGGAAGCAGCTTTTGCCTTGGCTATCCATGGTGCCAGACTGGGGAGAAATCCTGTGGGATGTGCAAAAAGCTGGCAAAAAACTCCTCAGGGCTATAAAAAGAGGTTGCAGTCATTTCTTTTAAGCTGTGTAAATAATTAAAACCCTTCTCCTCTCTGGTGAGGGCTGTGTGGAAGCAACAACTGATCATCAATACCTGCTCAGTTTGTGTGAGCTGGAACATTTAATATTCAGAAAAACTGAGATTTTAGGCGGCATTACTTGGCCTCTAATATGGAAAAGCTTTTTCTCTTCCTGCTGGAGAGTTTTGCTTTTCCCAGCATTCAGCCTTAAATGGTTTGTCATTCCATCCTGAAGCCACTGCTAGCTTGTATCCACCTCTGTCACATTTTCCTGATTGCTGGAATAAATAGGGCTGGAATTAGAAAACATCTCAGAAATCATTTGAAAATGTGAGAACCCAGCAAGAGAGCACGCAGGGTGATGTCCCTAAGTGAAGGTAAATGCTAAATATGACTTTGTTTATTGAGGGGGACTTGCTGTTTGTTTGCAGACTTGAATTATTCACACAGAGACCACACCAGGCAGACTTGGTGGCTGCTTCCCTCTGGAGAAAGAGCACTGGGAATGCTCTGTCACCCACCAGGGATATGTGAATGACCTTTTGAAAGCCAGGTTGTTTTATTTAGGTAATAATCTCTGTGCTCTCCCCTTGCTCCGCTGACCTTTGGATGTGATAATGGGCTGGGGCATGGCAGATGGTGTGGAAAAGTCAGGGCCTCTGAAGGGGGCAGCTCTCCCAACAATTGGCTGCATTTCTTTATGGAATTGGGGCTGTCCTCTTTGTTTTATGGAATTAGAGCTGTCCTGAGGAAGCAAAACTGCAGCAGAAATAAATCATCCTTAGGATAACAAATTCCAGGGGGAGCAGAAATGCAATGTGGACGCCTCCATGTGCATGGCCATTCCAGCTGCACGTGGTGGGAGCACCTGATGGTCTGGGCCTTGGAAATATCAACCATTCCTGTGGCATGGATGGGAATCCTTCTCTCAGGAGCTGCTGGGAATACTCTGCTAATCCCAGAGCTCTGTGCAGTGCTGGCTTGGTGCTTTAACCAGAAACCTTGGCCAGTTTTGGGGGGAGTAAAGGCAAAGGCAGCATTAAAACATTTCCATGCACCCCTGGTGGTGTAAATTGGTTGTCCAGCATATTTTGGAGCTGTCCAGAAGGTTTATCTAAACAGCTTTTAAGGATGACACCACTGGAAGTTGGGCTATTTCTGTCCTGCTGTTATCTGCCGACTTAAATAACAGGGAGGCACTTGAACAAAATGTGTAATCCAAATAAAACTGAGTGATACTGCTGCTACAGGGAAACAGTGGTTTTGGAACTGCTGGGAACAGGTGGGAGATCATTTGTGACTTTCCTAGAGCTGCAGTTCTGTGTTAGTCCAGTTCTGCTTGGCTCTGCCTCAGCAGCTCCAACAAGCTCAGACCTCACTTTTATATCCAAGAGTTTGTAAGGGGAAGGGAAGAAGGAGATGTAGAGCCAGTGAGAGATGAAGGGCAAGTATGTTGCTGGTGCTGGTACCCAGGGAAGGTCTGGCAGGAGAAGATTTGGGCCCCAGAGGGAAGCACCAGGGCAGGAGGTGGTACAGTATTGTCTCCCTGATTTCAAATTATCTTGGCAAAGGCATTACCAGGTAAAGAAGTTTCTTCCCATTGACCCAAAAAACTTTCCAGGCCAGGATTTTATGGGAGTAGCTCCAAGGTTTGGGACTGCTGGTTGTTTTAACTCAGGGAGAGGGGAAGGAGCAGAGGGTGGAGGTTCCTATTTCAAAATGAGTGAATATTCGTTGTTCTCCCTGCCAACATCAGTGAGTGTGGTACCCAGAAACTGCCCACCAAATTCAGCTGACCCCAGGACAGAAATTGTGTCACACTGGGAGATGAAATTCAATCACCCAACTGTGAAATGGAAGAATTTAATCCCACTTTAAGTGAAAAACACAGTGTAGCCTTAACTCCAAAGCTGCTGCAGACCTCCATCTCACCAAAACAGCTGAGCCACCCTTTTCCATCTTCTTTGTAGAAAACAGTCACTTTTCCTGAGGGCTCAGATTGCTGTCCATATACAGCTTCCAGTGTAAATGCAGTCCCTGTTCCACTCAGGATTTCTACCCCATCTCAGCCTTACCTGGAGAGCCCCTTCCAGGGCCTAAAGGGGCTCCAGGAGAGCTGGAGAGGAAATGGGGACAAGGCATGGAGGGACAGGACACAGGGAATGGCTTCAAAATGACAGAGTGAAAATTTAGATGGGATATTGGGAATTAGGAATTGTTCCTGTGAGGGTGGGCAGGCCCTGGCACAGGGTGCCCAGAGCAGCTGGGGCTGCCCCTGGATCCCTGGCAGTGCCCAAGGCCAGGCTAGAAAAACCTGGGACAGAGGAAGGTGTCCCTGCCCATGGCAGGGGTGGCTCTGGATGATCCTTAATATCCCTTCCATTCCAAACCATTCTGGGATTCTAGGAAAGTATTCTAGGACAGGTCTATGCCTTTCCTGCTCCCAGCTGTGGGACCCACAGGATGACGCTCCTGTTGTTGGGATCACCAGGAAGGTGCCAGCCTCCCATGACAGTAATATATACCATAACACTGAGTAATGGAGGTTTATTTATGTTATTATTATGTTATTTTGTTACTCTTACTATTATGACTATTATTATTACTATTACTAATATTACTATTATTATTACTATTATTACTATTATTATTTTTTTCTCACGTGCTTGTTTGCAGCACCTGAGACAAGCACATGAGAATGCCAGACAACTTGGAATGCCAGAATGGTTTAGGTTGGAAAGGACCTTAAAGCCCATCCAGTTCCATGGGCTAGGACACCTTCCACTGATCCCAGGTTGCTCCAAGTCCATCCAGCCTGGCCTTGGAGCAGATTTAGGGCATCCCAAACCCCACACTAGTCAGTGCACTTGGTTTTCCTGGCTGTGCTGTGCTCCACTTACATTGATTTGCCCTCAGTTGCATTTGCTCCATTTTCTCTGTGTCTCACTGAATGCTCCATGAAATGATTTGAGAAGTGCTGGGCTCTAAATCTTTATATCATCTGGAAAAAAAAAAAAAAAAGTGAAGAAAAAAGAAAGGAAAGGCAGTTGTCATGATTTAGCTGATCCCACAGCTTCTGCAGACGTATAACAAGATGAAACATCAGAAATATAGATAAGATGACATTGTGAATATGTGTGAGAGCTCAGTGCCTGTAAACCTTGAAAGAGGAGATGAAAGCCTCATCTGGCCCATTATGTTGGACATTAATGTAAAACTGCCTGGAGGTTTTTAATGGGGCTTTTGTTATTAAATTTCTGCTGCGAGTTAAAAGCCCCTCATTCGTGGCTGTATTTAAAATTCATTTTAGTGCTGGCAGTGAGGTGTTCCTGGCTCTGTCTGCTCAGCAAAGCAGTACAGGGAGATGTGTTTGAGCCCTGTCTTTGCTGTCTCTTGGTTTCCTGTCATTTCCTGTACAATTGTTGAGTTGCTCTGTAGAAAACATCAAATAACATCATTTATTGATCACAGAGCGAGGGATTAGAGTGATACCATGAGCATCAAAGTGTGCCATTGGAATCTGCTCAGCTGTTGATGATCTGTGTTGAACAACTCTGCCATACCTCCCCCAAGCCCTTCAGAGCTCCAGGTCCTGATCTGAGTCTGTCACAGACAGGTAGAGAAATTATCAAAGAAAAGCCTCATAAAATTAAGCTGAATTAATAGCTGGCCTATCACTTCTAAGTGCAGTGAAGTAGTCTGCAAGCTCCCATGTAAAAACAATCTGGGGAATGAGAGCTTGTTAACACAACAGTCTATTCCTAGGGTGTAAAATAAGTGCATCTGTATAAACAATAAGATCTGTCTCATAAGAATCAGTAGAGAAAATATGTAAACTAAGCAGAAATACAGAAGTTTGATAGATATGCAAAATACCATGTACCAGCCAATGTGGATGTATTATCAACAAATAAGATTTGACACAGAGCCTTCTGATAATCCTATAAAATATAACCTACACAACAATGATCTGGCTTTTCCTTCATGAAGATAATGCAGTCTTGGCTAACTTATTACAACATTAGTCTGGGATTAAACCTCAGAGCTGGGTGCATTTCCATCCCAAGATGCTTCCTTAGCAAGGTGCATTCCTCACACAGGGATCCTTATTCCTTCAGCCCTTTGGAGGCTGCCCCTGTGCAGGAGTGGTCTCATTCCTCTTGGAGGGCAGCATGGAATTCCCATGGCTCAGAACTCCTTGAGGAGCCCCAAATGGCAGCAGCCCAGGCCGGGGCTGGGACTCTTGGAACACACAGGGAAATTTCCAGGGAGTCCCTGCAGATGCTGGCTTGGCACAAAACTGAAAGCCTCCACTTTGAAACATCAGCTGTGCCCTTAAATTCCCCCACTTCCAGCTTCCCAGTCATTTCCTACACTGCCTGCAGTTCAGCTTTGAAAGCTGTTTTACCAACCCCACTGCTCCAAATCAGCTGTTTTAATAAGGATGCAGGAGCTGAGTTGTCATATTTTGCATCTGGGTCAGATTCAGACATGAAAATATTTAAGAGTTGAGCAAGTGCTTAGTGAGGACGTGACCTCCTGCTTGGAAAAACAGCAGATCCAGGAGAAAATGCTGCTCCAAGGCTTTTGCTCCCTGCTGCTCACACGTGCCCTTGCTAAGTATTGAAGCTGACATTTAAAGCAAAAAGGATTTGCTCTCATGTTTTATGGTTGCAAAGGGTAAAGTCCTGCAGGAGTGAGCATTGCACCGGTCGCAGACCACACTCAGCACTTCCCAAAGTCCTCTGAGAATTAAATAGATTCATGTTAAATATGAAAATTAAATAATAAAATGAAATAGATGATATTTAGCTGGTTTTAGTTGGTTTTAGCTGGTTTTTCTTGCAACCAGCTAAAACTCTGGTCATTTGAACTTCCTTTCACTGAGTTTGGGAAATGCAGCAGCAAAATGAAGAATATCTCCTCCTGTTTTCTGTTTGTGTTTCAACCTCTCCATTGTTTCCCAGGCAGGCAGGTTTTTATCAGTGCCTTGTTATCCAACTCCTTGGAAATGGAGAAATCACTCAGTCTTCTCAGGAGAGCCAGGAGAGGGTAAAGGCTGGGAACAAGTAGTGCTGTACCTTCCCTTTGCTGGTGGGTTGCTGATGGTTTGAGGTGGGAGTCTCTCCACTCAAGTGTCCTTTTATGTGAATCTCTTTGCATGGCTTCAAGCATTTTGCAACATCGTTTTAAACACACCTGGGGGAAAGAAATTCAAATATTTGTTTGACCTGCAGCATCTCCTGTGCTGTTATACAGAGGAGGGGAGCATAAGAGAGCTGAGCTTGGGGGGTGCCAGGGGCTGCATTGCTCAAAACATCAACAGGAGCTGCTCCAGGGAATTCTCCTTTTGAGTCAGTGAGGGTTGGATGGCACAGCCTGGCTTGGAAATGAAAATAATTGCAAACAACTCAGCTGTTTGAAAGTTTTCCTAATTTTCCCCAAGTTTCAGTGGATGGCATTGCTTAGAAAAAGAAAATTTCTAGCAGAGGCCATCACTCCTGCTGCAGGGCTCAGGAGAGGCTGATCTGTGTCACCCCTTTGGAGAAGGCACGACAGGGATGCCAAAGGATTTGTAAATGGCATTGAAAGTGTCTCTAGAAAAATAAAAAGAGACTCAATCATATTTTATTATGGCCTTCTAAAAACTCTGCAGGGCTTGGAATAGATAGTAGTCCCAGCAGTATCTCTCTCCCATTTCCAGTGTTCTTGTTGGGAAGAATCCTACTGTCATGTTGGACTTGAATTGATATTTTCAAAGTGATAATTTTCAACCAACTTGATCATTTGCCTGAAGTCCTTCAATTAAAAAAACCCATTCACTGTTAAAAAATGAAATTACCCAGGACCACTTTCATGATACATCCAAAAGCATCCAGCCTGCTCTTTCCTCAGAAACCCATTTTTACAGTTCTTTGTACACACAACTTCAATCCTTGTGCCAATACTCATTTAAAATTATGAACTCCACCTGAGAAGGTCCTAAATTAGTACTTGTTGCCCCATTCCCACATTGCAAAGCTCCAGTGTTGAGGGATGGGAATCCAGAGTGACTTGGGGTGATTTGGGGGAGTCAGGATCAGAGCTGTGAATCAGGAGCTGAGGTTTTGCTGCCTCCAAAACTGAATAATCCAGAAAACAGCTCAGTTTCCAGCAGTGGGATCAACCTCTTCAAACTGGGGTGATTGGGGGAATCAGGATCAGACCTGTGAATGAGGAGTTGGGATTTTGCTGCCTCCAAAACTGAATAATCCAGAGAACAGCTCAACTTCAGCAAGTGGGATCAACCTCTTCAATTTGGGGTGATTGGGGGAGTCAGAATCAGACTTAGGATTGATGAGCTCAGATTTTGCTGCCTCCAAAATTGAATAATGCAGAAAATAGCTCAGTTTCCAGAAGTGGGACCCTTCACAGTGAGTCTGGGCATTATCATTTGTGTGCCATCTCTTTATTTGATAAGGTGCAGCCTTATCTGGCTCTGCCCTTAGAAAAGCCCAGTGCCCATTAGTGATATTTATTTGTCTAATAAAACACAACATTGCCAGCTTGGACCTGTTCATTTGTATTTTACACTTCTGCTCTTTACTCTCAGTTTCTATGGGAACCTGGGCTGTTACAGCAGTGGGGAATAAAGAGATGAGGAGAAGTCTTGGAAAACACAACTCTTGTTTCTCCTCTGAATTGGCAGGCACAAACACTCAGCTTAGATCCAAATAAACTGGGAAAGGAGCAATCAAGACAGGAGAGTTGATGATCATCAAGTCCCTCCTTGCTGAAACATTTTCTACTTGGAAAATCCAGGTGTGATGCTGAAAAGCTGGGATTGAGGAGGAGATAACAGGTTGTAATGCTTGACTTTATGGCTATTTTAGTGCAGAGTGCTCCAGTGCAACTGCAAATTTTATCAAAGCCCTCTCTTTTTGGTGTAATTAATTAGAGATGATGAGGTGGAAATGTGGTTCATGTACAGGTCTGTACATGAGAAACACACTGCAGGTCACCCATTCCAGGGGATCCTTCAGGATCTGCTGCTTCTCTCAGTGGTTAATGCAGATGAGGTGAAATAATGAGCAGGAAATAATTAGGAAAATCCCCTTTAGGACATCGCTTGCAGCACCATGATGTGAATTCTGGACAAGATGCTGGGCTCAATGATCTGACAAGTCTTTTCCAACATAAGTGATTCTGTGTTTGCACTTCAGCCTGACTGGGAAGGATGTGAGTGCAATGCTCTGAATGCAGACTGTCAACAAGGTGAAGATGAATTTTACATCTTCCAAGAGGTCTGTGTTTAAAATCCAGCAGATTTGGTGGGGATATAAACAGCAAAAAAGGCTTTTGAAACAGTTGGCCCAGAGCACCTGGGGCTGGCCCTGGATCCCTGGCAGTGTCCAAGGCCAGGTTGGACAGGGTTGGAGCAACTTGGCACAGTGGAAGGTGTCCCTGTCCATGGCAGGGGTGGCACTGGGTGGGCTTTAAAGTGTCTTCCAAACCATTCCATGATTCTGGGATTTCAGCAGAGTCACTTGCTCAACAGCAGCAGAGCCTCTGATGTTGGAGGCTCCTTTTTCCACAGCCCTTGGGCTGAAATTGGCTCATCCTCCCATCCCTGAATCCAGGGGAGGGGTTTGGAGCCCTGGCAGCTTTGGAAATACCACAGCTGAAGCCTCAAAATCCACTCTGCTTAAAAATAAACAGAGAACCACATGTTTTGTGCCTTAATAAGCTAAAACATTGGCACCTACTTAAAAAGCCAGTTTTGATTTAGTCCTGAGGGATGCAGACACTCCTAATCCCCATGTATAGCTTACAAAGGAGCTTTGCCCCCCCCTGCCTTGCCTGGTGTTAATCAGGCTGAGGTGCCTGACAGGAAAATCTGACAGAATTATGTTTGTTTGGCACAGAGCTGAGTTCAGGCCTCTCCTGATTCATTTTCAGTCAAAGGGAAGCTCATCTGAAAGCTCCACCACTAATTCCAGGAAAGGAAGGAGGCATTAAGGCTCTCCTGGGAGTTTCAAGTGACAGCAGAGCCATTAGCAGAGGGGAAGTGCAGGAAGATGATCTTTATCAGAAACTACATATTTGGCTGTAGAGCTCAACCCCAGGAATCACTGTTTACCCCTTGGTTAAGGATTGTTTTATTACATTTAAAAAGAAATGTTTCTGGGTCTCTCATCCTCTCAGTGAGCAGCAGGTCGAGTTTGGGTGTTCACTAAAGATGATGAGAGAGTAAAACCTACTTGCGAAGGAAGAGATGATCCCCTTTGAAAATAGAAATGGGTTTTTGGAAGGGTTTTGTGTAGACTGGAGAAGTCTAAACTAAGGTTTTGTTTAAACTGGAGAAGTCACTGGAGAAGTGAAGGCCTTTATAAAGAGTCTCCATTTTTCTTGGGGAATCCCTTCAGGCACTGGAAAGCCACAATAAGAGCTTCTCTCCAGGCTGAATAATCCAACCTGTCCCAGCCTTTCCTCCCAGCAGAGCTGCTCACCTCTCTGCTCATCCTGGTCCCTCCTCTGGACTCGCTCCAACAGCTCAAATCCTTGCTGTGATCTGGGTTTTGTCTGGAATTATCACACAAAGGGATCATCCCCTTGGGAGGGCTGAGATTCCTGCTGGAAGAGCACAAGGAGGGTGGGTTTGGTGTGCAACATTCTGCTCCTTGTAAAACCTTTCCAGAGCTCCTGTGAACCCACCAAGCCTGCCAGAATATTCCAGGGAATATCACCACACACTTGCTCTGCTTCTTCACATGCTTCCTATTCTCCTGAGGAGAAAAACGGGCCTTTGACCTGATCCTAGACATCCCAGAGGTGATCTGCCCCAGGGCACATCTCCAGTGTATCTTCATTTTCCACATCAGGAAAGAGATCTGAAGAGAGGAAGCAAATTAACCAAAATTCATAAAAGATCAGGTCTGACACCATCCTGCTCTCTCCCATCTTTTGGGAACAACTGGCAGAGAAGGACCCCAAGTGGGAAGAGTTTCACCTGCAGAATTGTTTCCCCTGTAAGGAGCTAACACTTTGTCTTTATAGCCTAGAACTAGACTGGAAAAGTCAGGTATTTAATGTGGAGAGGAGTTCCTAGAGCAGGGCATGTTCAGCATGATCCCAGATATTAAACACTCAGATAGTCCAAAAACCCCTGGATTTTAGTGAAATGTCTCCCTTTACTAAATATGCCTTGAAAATGGTGAATTGTGGGCAATTTTCAGGCTGGAGAATCTCAGCTTGCTCAGCCATGACTCCTGTGGTGCTGTAGTTTGTATAAAGCCAAAGTGTTTTCCTGCTGCTTTCCTGGTGATCCCTGGCATTCCATCCTTCTAGCCCACCAGCATGGAGCTGATGCTTTCCTGTGTTTATCTTGAGGAGAATTGTCATCCCAGAGCCTGGTTTTGGCATTGGAAGTTTGGGTTATTTTTTTCTATATCTGTTTGATTTCATCTTTATTGGGAAAGTACTGAGGTGCTTCTGCCAGGCTCTTCCCAAGGTCCTTCTGCAGCTCACTTTGGTTCCCTCTGTTTCTTCTCTGCTGCTCTGAGTGGCTGAATGTTCACAGAAACCTTTTAGGAACCTTTATTCATCTGAATTTTGACTCGATGAAGCAGCAGCAGCCCCAGCCTCAGGGTTACAGGTGGTGGCCTCCTGCTCTCCAGAGCAGTTCTTTCTCCATGAAAAAACCTCTCCTTTTGTCTCCTCACAGCTTTGTGTCTTCAATGGCCTTTGCTGGGGAACATTCTGAGAGAACTTTTGGAAACCACACAAAATCCGTTGAGCAGACCAACCTTAAGTGTGACCCTTTCAGGGACCTCCATATGTCCAATTGTGGGAAATCGATTTTATTCTACTCTTGGTGAGAGTTTTCACAAAGAAAGACACAGGCAATACAAGCCAGAGGTCCCCAGGTCAGCTCTGCAAGATTGTCACAGAATCCCAGGGATAACTGAGGCTGGAAAATCCCTGCCAGCCCATGGAGTGCCAGCTGTGCCCAGTGCCCACCTTGTGCCCAGCCCAGAGCACTGAGTGCCACCTCCAGCCCTTGCTGGGACACCTGCAGGGCTGGGCACTGCAAAGCTCCCTGGGCAGCCCCTGCCAAGGCCTGGAATTGAATTCTAAAGCTGAATGATAGAACTGGGATTATGAGTGTGGAGTTTGAATAGAAGTGTGTGATATCACATGGTGGGAAACTTAAGAGTTTAATGTTTTAGAATACAGTAATATATATAAACAAGATGGAGATTTCAGGGCAGAGGCTGGTCCCTCTTCTTCACCTTCTTCTCCATGGATTTGGGTGGTTTTGTGTAACTGGATAAGAAAGTCTGCATTGCGGGCCAGGGATGGTTGGTTATTGGGTTAAAAGTAAAAATAATTCAGGTGTCATTTCTTAATTGGACAATTTATCCTTAAAAGGCCTTGTAGAGAGAGAGATGGAGCTCCATTTTTAGTTTGTCAAAGTGAAGTGCTGTAGAACTCAAGGTTTGTGAGACTGTAACTGAGATAAGAACTAATTCACCCTTTGCATGCAGAAATTGCTGCTGCTGTCCAAGCTGAGCCTCCCCTGGCCCAGCTTGAGGCCCTTTGCCCTTGTCCTGTCCCTGTTCCCTGGCAGCACAGCCCGGCCCCCCCTGGCTGTCCCCTCCTGGCAGGGAGTTGTGCAGAGCCACAAGGGCCCCCTGAGCCTCCTTTGCTCCAGGCTCAGCCCCTGCCCAGCTCCCTCAGCCCCTCCTGGGGCTCCAGCCCCTTCCCCAGCTCCGTTCCCTGCCCTGGACACGCTCCAGCCCCTCCAGGGCTCTCTGGCCAGGAGGGCCCAGAGCTGGACACAGCCCTCAGGTCCCTCAGCAGGGCCAGCCCAGGGGACAGGCCCTGCCCTGGGCCTGTGGCCACCCCATGGCTGGCACAGCCAGGGGCCATTGGCCTCGTGCCCCCTGGGCACCCCTGGGCTCCTGTCCAGCCCTGACACAGCCCCCAGGGCCTTTCCCCAGGGGCCCTTTCCAGCCCCTCTGCCCAGCCTGGAGCTGCAGGGCCTGGGCTGAGCCAGGGCAGGACCCAGCACTTGGCCTTGGTGAACCTCAGCCCATGGATCCAGCCTGTCCTGAGCCCTCTGCAGATCCCTCCAGCACAGCCACACTCCAGCCAGAAATATTTTTAAAAGTTTTGTTGTCTCATGAGGAAGCAGTGAGGGTGTAAATCTCCAGCTCCATGCCCGTGTATGGAATTCCAGTATATCTGTGCTACCTACAGAAAAATTATGTCAGGAAATTAGGGGAGGGCACTGGGAGGGGAGGCATGGCTGTGGGGACAAAACTGTGATGAAAATAATTAGGATGTTTTGAAAAAAACCATCCTGCTAATTATCCTGCTCCATAAAAGCAGCACAGGAACCAAATGAGGGTGTGGAGGAGCACACAAATGTCCCCAAAGGCTGGACCTTCCTAGGGCTGTTTAAGGGTGTGCAGAAATGGGCTGGAGGATCGTCCTTGGAAACGTGGGATATTCCTGCCCTCCAGTGGAAGTATGGGAAAGTGCTGGAGAAGGGATGGGAACCTTCAAAGGGATGCTGAGAAACCCTCAGGTTTCTTGATTTTGATCCTCTGTCCTCTGAGCTGCCCCTGGTGTTGTGTACCAGAGCCCTTGGTCCCCTCTGTGTCCCCACCCCAGAGCTGCTGCTGTGCCCATGCTGGTTTTGGCACTGGAAGTTTGGATTATTTTTTTCTATCTCCGTTTGATTTCATCTTTATTGGGAAAGCACTGAGGTGCTTCTGCCAGGCTCTTCCCAAGGTCCTTCTGCAGCTCATTTTGGTTCCCTCTGTTTCTTTTCTGCTTCTCTGAGTGGCTGAATGTTCACAGAAACCTTTTAGGAGCCTTTATTCATCTGAATTTTGACTCCATGAAGCAGCAGCAGCCCCAGCCTCAGGGTTACATGTGGCTCCTTGCTTTTGATCCTCTGTCCTCTGAGCTGCCCCTGGTGTTGTGTACCAGAGTCCTTTGTCCCCTCTGTGTCCCCACCCCAGAGCTGCTGCTGTGCCTGTGTCCCATTGAATTTTCCAGGGCTGGGGTGAGATTCCAGTGTTGGGAACATGGTTTGGAGGGGTTTTGGGGAGCTCTCACCCGTGCAAGTTCAGTTCCTGGGCTGGCACAAGCCTTTCTCCAAACTCAGCAGAGTGTGTGGGAGGTGTTTTAGGAAATGTTGTGCTCCATCAGAAAAGCAGGAATGGTGTTGAACTGCTGGGATGTGCAGGATTTGGTGGCTGGATTCCCCAAATGAGCCAGCTTGAATCCCTTTCCCAGCCAAGGAGTTACCTGAGGTAAAAATCCCCTGGGAGTTCAGGTGGTTTGTTTGGGTCCTTGTTTTCCCAATCCCTTCCTGATTAGCACAGGATAATTAATAATCCAATGTTGTCAGAGCACTTGGGAGTTTCTCCTCTGGAGAATTTCAGCACAGCAGCAGCAGAGCAGTGAGAAATCTGTTTCTGCCTGGCTGCCACGTGTTAAAGAAATAAATAAATGCCTGATAAGAACTTCCTTTTATCTGGTCAAGACAAGCTGTAAGATTGAGCAGCTCCTGTCTCACCATGTCAGACACAAACAGCTTCCAGGGCAGGCTGGGAAACACAGCTCTGGGTTGTAGTGCTCTCAGACACTACAAGGAGGGGGTCTTGAGTTTCCCAGTTTATCCCAGTTCTGTGCAGATCTGCTGGAAGTCCCTCAGTGCATCCAGGGGTCCTGTCTCTGCCCATGCCCTCCAGCAGTTATCCAGAAGGGGGAGAAGAGCAAAGAGGTGATTATTGATTTATTAATTGGCAGCCTCTGCTCTCCAGTGATTTGGGACTCGGGCACTTCCTGCTGTTGATGCATTTGAGCATTCCTTGGTGGGTTTCTCTTCCCTGAGTCTGCACAGCTGCTCTCCATGGCACAGCCTGACCTTTTCAACTTTGACCATCTCCTGCCAGTTGTCTTTTCCCCTAGCACAGAATCCCCTCCAGATCTGTGCTCCTCACCATCACTTTCCAGTACCTTTTCCAACTTTACTCCTAAGCTTTTGAGGTGAGGGCAGTAAAGGTGGATGAAACACCATCACCACCTGCTTGTGTAGGATTTTTTCCCCCCTCTCTTCATTCCTACAGGATTTCAAGTGTAGGTATTACCTTGTCCCTCTGTGTCTTTAATTCCTTGCTCAGTTTTTCACCTTGGGCTTTTGTTTGCTGCTTTTGGTGATTTCATATCTTTGACCAATGCTGTCACTTCACTTCTTCTCCTTGTTTTTCCAGTTCATCCCTAAAGATGTTCAACAGGAAGCATCTGAGCACTGCTGGCTTCCCTCCATTAGGAAAATGAGCCATGCATTTCCCATTTTGAACTTTTTTGTTTTGTTTTAATCAATGTACAGACCTTTCTTCTTATATCCTTTCTGTAAGAGCCTTTCAAACCTCGTCAGATGCCGTTAGGAAATCCAAGCCAACTGTATCCAGCAGATCTCTCCTTCCCATGTGCCTGGGGACTCCTTCAAAGAGCCCCAGTAGGCTTGGGAAGCTCCTTGGCACTTCCCCAAAGAACTCTGATTTATCCATGTGTCAAGTGCTTCTGTTGGGACAGATGTTGGGTTTAGGGAACCAGAGGGCTCTGGATCCCATCAAAAAGCCACTTCCATCCTGGAGGTCACACAGAAGTGCTGGGGGAGGCCCATCTGGTCCCTTGGTGGGCTTGGGTCCCCTCCTGACACTTCAATGGGGTTCCCCTGGAGCTTCCCTGGGAAGGATTATGTGCTGGGAGGCTCTCCCCAAGAGCTTCCACGTTGAGCCCAGGGGTAAAAAGTGCACTGAGCTTCTCCCACATGGCTTTGTTCTCCTTGGTGGGCTCTTTCCAGAGGGTCCCTGTAGGGTCTCTACAGCCCATGGTCAGGCTCGTGCTGCTGCTGTGGTCAGGAAGGGTTTATTATTTGGTTTGAAGCCTTTTGAAGTTGTTATTTGCCTTTTTTTGTTCTGTCTTATGGAGTTTTTCCTTTCAACTGGACATGGTTTGGTTCTTTTTTCTTTCCTCTTTCCTGATTTGTTTGAAATTACTTCATATTTGAAGGGTGCTCTTGCTTTTAATATCCTGGCTCCTGCTGCCACTCAGCCACTCCAAATTCCTGCTGGCCTCTCCTAGAACCATGCTGGGTGTGATGGCTGTGTCCAAATCCTCATGTGCCGCTGCTGAGATTTCATTCTCCTCATCAGCTCCTTCAGCTGCTCTTTGAATTCCCTTTTGTGACTTTTCAAGTGGTGCTTTTGAAACCTCTCTCCAGCAGTGTTAGATCATGATTTTTCTCTTACAAGGAGGTTCTCCCAAGGGTAAGACTTTGAATTGGGCCTGGCTTATCTTTTCTTATCTATCATGTGGTTGTGGCTGCCCAATCCCTGAAAGTGTCCAAGGCCAGGTTGGACAGGGCTTGGAGCAAGTGGAAGTTGTCCCTGCCCATCACATGATGATTTTAAGGTCCTTTACAACCCAAACCAGATCACAGCCACCCTTGCCCATCCTTTGGGTGCCCAGAAGTCTCATCCTTCCTTGCTTACACTGGAATTTCCAGCTACAGTTAATTTTATAATTTGTTTTGTTAAGCTCATTTAGCACAATAAATCACTCTTTTTTAAGTACAGGCTGTTTGGTGTAGCCTTCCTGTCTCCAGCATCTTCTGGGGGTGTAATTCTGTCATCCCAGAGATAGCCCTGTGCCAAAATAACCTTCCTGAGAGCTGAGACCTTCTAATTCTCCTCTTCTTCACCCTTCAACCTTTCCTGGATGTCTGTGCATGCACAGGTTCTTTGGTTTTCCTGCTTCTCCAGATTTTCTCCAAATGGACCTTTCATTCTTCAGCCTTTTCCTGCCTTTTGCCACGTAAAGGTTGTTTGTGTGGAGATGATGAACTCTTCCTGCCTCTGCAGAGTCCACCTCACGTGGAGCCAAAAGGACCTGCATGGCCCAAGCCCTTGATTCTGCTTTTCAAAGCAATGCTCACTCAAAAAAGCAAAATCTCAGCAGGTAGCTCTAATTAGAAGTGGGTTTGGAGCAGGGAGATCCCAGGATGGGGTTGGTTGTGTGGAACCCAGGTTCAATGAGCTCTTCCCATATTTTCATCTGCCTGCAAGGGAAGTACTAAACCCCTCTTTGTGAGAGAAAATCTGCTTCCTGCCTTCTCCCGCTTTTCCAGTAGCATTTTGTGTGATGTTCCCCTCCTTCCTGCCTTCCTCTTCCATGTCACCCCTTTTTTCCCAAGTAAATTAGGATGGAAAATGGAACAGCTTCCACCAGCAGTGGCAGCATGGCTGGAGCATTGGCCAGAGGCATAAAGATGGAGAGACAGGACACAGGGAATGGCTTCCCACTGCCAGAGGAATTGTTCCCTGGCAGGATGGGCAGGCCCTGGTACAGGTGCCCAGAGAAGCCCCTGGATCCCTGGCAGTGCCCAAGATGAGGTTGGAGCAGCCTGGAAGGTGTCCCTGCCCATGGCAGGGGTGGCACTGGATGGGCTTTGAAGTCCCTTCCATTCCAAACCATTCTGTGATCCCATGAAATGCCCCTCAGCAGCCCTCGGAGAAGGAACACACGTTCTCTCAAGGTAGAGCTCTGCCTCTTAGCAGCTGCCATGCTGGAATCCCTCTTGCAAGGGATTTTCTCCCAGAGCATTTGGACCATTGGGAAAAAGAGCCGGGGGCAAAACAGTGGCAGAGCTGCCTGAAACCCCTGGGACTTGAACAAATGCACAGTAAGTGGTGAACACAGCGAGTTGGACAAATAAATGTGTCTGACATCATCAATTTATTGATCTGTTCCCCACATTCCTTAAAAAATTTAAGAAGAGAAAGCTGCAACCAAGTTGCCATGGTGACCTTTCCCATGCAGGTCCTGCCTGGAGGCTGGAGGTAAAAGGGCTCCTTGGAGCTCAGCTGAGCCATTTTTGGGGTTCTTGGGATCTAATTAGCACTTTGCAATTAGCTGGGGAGATTCCATCTTCCACAACTGTGATTTGAGCAATTTCAAGGTGTAATCAGGCTGAGCTTTCCTTGAGATCATGTCTGGCCTTCCAAGGGTGGAACTGAGGCTCTTTCCCAATGAATCCCAACAATTTTCCCTAAAATACCTTTGGTGTTGCTCAATGGTACCTTAGAATCCAGTTTGGGATTTATTGCCCTTGCAGCGTTCATTTGGAATTTTAATGTAAAATTCTTGTTTTCCTCAGTATCCACAGCAGCCTGGGCTCCCCTTGGTGTTTTCCAAAAAAAAAAATATCCCCAAGGGATCTGTAGGTATTGCCTCTGAATTCAGCCAGAAAAGTGAAAGGAAACACACTTGGTGCCTTCTTTTCCAAAGAGATTTTATTGTTTATAGATCCAAACTGTTGAATACAAAACTAATGAGGACAAACGAGGGAATTCAGGGAATTGTCTCCTTTCTCACCAAAATACTAATTTTTTCCCCCTTCTAAATTATTCAAGGATATCAAAGATCACTGTGGGAGGTTTGTTTTCCACAGCCTTCATGTTATTCCTTTAGGAATAGGGGGGGTGGCTGTTCTCACAGAAATCTGAATCTGCTGAATCTGGGGGTTTAAACCCCAATTTGCCCCAGGAATCCATGATTTGAATATGAATTTATTTGGCTGTTGATAAATAACATCTTACTGCTTTTCCATTTTATACCAAATATTCCCGAATTCCCAAATTCCATTTTATACCAAAAATTCCCAAATTATTCCCCATAAATTAAAAAAAAATCCCCCAAAATCCCCCAAAATTTCTGCAAAAGTTCCCCAAAAATCCCCCCAAATTGCCTAATAATAAAAAAATCCTCCAAAATTGCCCCCAAAATCCAAGAAAATTTAAAAAAATCAAGAAAATTCCACAAAAAATTCTCAAAAATTTATTAAAAGTTATGAAAAAAATAAAAAAAAATTTATTAAAAATTCTTTAAATATCAAAAAAAAAAATCCCAACATTTCCCCCAAAACTCCCCTGGATTTGACTCCTGGCTGTGCTGCCAGTGACCAAGGGACAGCAAAGAGGGACAGATGAGTGCCCAAAAAATGCCCCAAAAAGTGCCCAAAAATGGCCCAAATAATTCCAAAAAATGGTAAAAATATTCCCAAAAATAGAAAAGAAATTCCCAATGGAATGAAATTGAGGTTGTGAGAGGTCTGAGTGCAGCATTTGAGGTGCTGTGAGAGGTCTTCTGCTTTTCCTTAGGATTTTGTTCCCTGGGCCAGGATAGAATGTGATGTGAGGCATTTCTTTGGCCTCCAGCTAAAATCATCCAGAATTAAAACAAGAGACCAGGAAAAGGGGAGGGAAAAGAGAAGGAACAACCTCATCCTTAAGCAATATCCTCTAATACTGCACAGAACAGGAAACTCCACCAGAGGAAGGAATACTCCACATCCTCCCTCCGCCCCTTTTAATTAAAATGGATTAAAATCTGGGGGGTTTAATCAGACTATCCTGTAGGGTGTCTTGTTTGAACTATTTCGGGACATTTTGGGATGAGGAACAGTACAAATGTTGTTTTACCCAGAGTAAAATGAATGCAGCACTCCCCAGAGCAGGAGGTGGGGACAGTCCTGTTGGAAGCATGGAGCTGTTTCCTTAGGAGTTCAGGATGAATGTGTGCATCTGAAAAACAAATACACATTTCCATGGGGATCTCCCTGTGACTTCCAGGGAAAATCAGGGGTTGTGTTCCCTAAAAACCCTCGTTGTGCTCTCCTGAGAGCACCTGGGCTCTGATCTCTACAGAGTTCCCATCAGTTGGCATTTTCTATCCTGGTTTTTTTTGGCTCTTCCACCAAAATTGTAGCTTTTGCTGGCCCATCAGCATCTTGTGGATGTGTAATGGATAATTCCACAACTTGTGGGAAGTGGAGGGTTAGAATTTTGGGAGCTCAGACTCTTGAGGGCTGTTGTGAGCTTTAAAGGGAATGATGAACTTCTCTGTATTACATGAGGAGAGGATCCTCTGTGAATATTTGGGGGGAAAAAAGGGTGAAATTTGCATTTGAAGGGGTTTTCTCTCAGATGAGGTCCACTGTGGGGTGGGAGGCACTGAACCCAGCAGCACAAGGTGTTTAATGAGATATCACCAATCTCTTGGCACATTTAGGGCTTCAACAAACCTCACTTCAGAAAATTCAGACTTTTCAAAGAGCCTGGATGAGGAGAAGCACTTTCTGAGCTGCTTTGGCTGCATTTCAGTGCGTTCAGTTACAATTCTGGGTGAGATCTGTGCAACATCCAAGTCTTCAAAGCCCCATGATGCCAACAAACCTCTTTGTTTAACTACTGAACTAAACTGGGATGAGCTCAGCTTGCTGCAACAGCACAATATCATGTTTGTGGTGCTGAGCTCTCACTGAAAAATGATTTGCTTTTAAAAAGGGGAGGGGACAGATGAACCTGTGAGTTTTTTAACCCTATATATATTTAATTTCAGATCTCCTTCCCCTTCCAGAGGAAGTTAGAGATGCCATGGCTTTAATGTCTGGTTTAGCTGCCACTCAAAGCTCTCTTTCTTCAAGAAAATCTGAAGCAGGGAGTGTGCAGTTTTCTCCTGCTGTGAAAGGCTGTGAGTTCAGATTCTGGGGCATCCAAGAGAAATTCCCAGCCCTGAAACCATGGACTTGAAAAGAAATGCAGCCTTTTTTTTTTTCCATGCAATGGTCTCAGCAACTGCAGCTTCAAAGCCAGTGGCACCACCAGCACATGGCTTTTAAAAATCCCAAGGAAAAGGCTCTTGGTTTGGATTTTTGAAGGTGTCAGATGTGGAAGACAGTGAGAGGAGCAGCTAAATCAGGAGTTAAAGCCACCTCAGAAGGATGGGCTGGAAGGAGGACACCTGACCTAAGGAATACCTGGGTTATTATTCCCATCTGTTTGCCCTGGATTCATCCACAGATCCATATTTCCACTCTTTCAGTGTGGTTTGCAATTTAAAAAATAATAATAATTGAGAGTAGAAGATGAGTTTGGTGTTCTCCTTCTTCGTCTTCCTTGGGGCAGGGCAGCAAATGCTCATCTGGAGGTAAATCCTCTCTGAGCAGCCAGGGTCAGTGGGTGGCATCCATCCCTCCCTGGACTGCATTGGCATTATAGGGTAGCTAATCCCAGGTAGGAATTATTGATGGAGACATCCTGGAATAATTCTGGGATCTGAATTTGTGAGCAGGCTCATAAATGGCAATAACGTGACAGGGCTGGGAATGAATTCAGTGTTCTGTAATGTTTGTGATGGACAGGAAAACAGGCAAAGAGCTGGGCTTTTCCTTGGAATGGCAGCTTTTCCTACAAGGATCTTGTGATGGACAAGGAAACAGGCAAAAATCTGGGTTTTTCCTTGGAATGGCAGCTTTTCCTGAAAGGATCTTTGGGAAGTTCCCAGGTACATTTGTGCATCATGAGGAGATGGACATGTGGTACACAGAGGAAGGAGCACAGAGGCCTTTCCCATGATGTTTCAGGTTTTAGCTTTTATGTTTTTCAGATTCTGTGCTGCTTTAGTGTGTACTTCTGAGCTTCACACTGAGGGATGGTGAGCTTTCTGCACAGAGCAGGGAGACAAAACAATTCCTTCTCTAGCTGGGGACCAAGGACAAATGATCCAAATCTCAGGCCCAAGAGCACAAACACCATGGGCTGGAGAGAGAAAAACAAGGATGGGACTGCATGGGCTAAAGCTGGAATGGGACAATGAACTCCAATATGCAAATGGAGCAGAACTGATCACAGTGACAGACCCCGTGACCAGGTGTCCATTTTGTGCCCATTTTGGTTCACCTTGGGTGCAGCCCTGGCTGGGCTCTTGTGCTGCCCAAGGTGGATCCATGGAGGCCTTTTAATAAATCCCTGTTTTATTCTTTAGCTCTGTTCTAGGTCAGCCTTCCCAAGGCATCACCCCTACACTCAGGACATTGTTATTCCCTGCTCTCACTGCCTGCTCTGCCTGAGGGGCATTTTGGGGCCAGCACCCCCTTCCAGCTAATCCATGAGACCTGGGAGTGCTCAGATCCTGGAGAAGTCTGGAGAGCAGGTTTGGCCTTTTCCAGCAAGGGTTGGGTTCATGCCCTGGTTGTTTTTTCCTGCTGCAAAGGTTCGTCAAGGAACACCTTCCCCCAGAAATCCTGACTCCATGGATTGATATGCAGAGACAATGCTGGATAAGAAGGGCTGGGACCTCTGAGAGGATGAGTGGCACCACACCACTAAGAAATAGGGATTTGCTCTCAGTGCCTTCCAGGAATTGCTTCCAGGCATTCCCAGGCTCTGGATCCTGCTGGTTGTGTCAGTGCCCTGTGACTGTCCCTGCTCCCCTGTGTCCCCTGCCTGTGTCCCTCAAACAGGACACAGCTGAAGCTCAACATCTCACATGGACACAACACAAGGTGCTTTTGTTTTCACTGTCACCTCTTCCTGGATTCCCCATTGCCCCAAATCCCTGGGAAAGATGTGATCCTGAGCTTTTTGGAGCCATTGGAGCCAGCAGGGAAGGGAAGGGAAGCTGTGGCAGCCCTACCACCATTTGCTGCATCTGCTCCTCCTTCCATCACTTTCAAGGATGAAGCCTCCTGGTGACAGGAATTGCAGCCATGTCCCTGCCACTTCCCATTATTCACCTTCACTCAAATTTGACACAGCACAAATCCAATCTAGGGAGCTTTACATGATTTCAGGGTACCAGGCAGGCAGGGGGCCATGGATGGACCAGACCCAGGTGGGTCATTTCATCCCAGCTAAAATTATGGACAGTCAGATGGAGAGTTAGAATAGTCACAGAACTGAAGATTTGGGGGAATTTTTGCTTTCTTTTACACAGATTTTTTTTAAGCGCCCCATCAGCTGAAGCAGCATTTAATAAGAAATAAATTGTGGCTGCCCCATCTTGGAAGTGTTCAATAAAAGGTTGGGAGAAACCTGGCCTAGTGGAAGGTGGTTGGAACAACATGATCATGAAGGTCCTTTCCAAGTCAAACTATTCCATGATTCTCTGACCCTTTTAGAATCTCACTGTATCTTAAAACCATAAGGAAAGGACTTTTAGCGGGCACAGAAATAAGGTTTAGTTTTGGGATGTATTTCCCTCCTCACCCCACCTGTGGATCTCAGGCTTATTTCACCTGTATCTCCTTTCAGGCTGGCTATGATCATCACCATCCAGGTGCTGCAGCTCCACTTTTCCCAGTTTTTGCAGAGATTTCATAATTTCCATCTTCAGAAATGCTTTTCCTCAGTGACGGGTGAGGTAGTGACCTGGCTGACCAAAAACCCAAATTAAAGGCTGCTTGTTAAACAAAGCTGGTGTCTGCCAGTGGGGAAGGCTCCCAAATTCTGGGTTTATCCCCCCAAACTGGTGGCATTTGCTTGGATCAGGGTGATTGGTTCTCATTTGGTTGCAATTCCTGGCTGTCTGGCAGGCTGCAGGTGGAGAGGAGCCAAGTTTTCTCTGGAGATGACAGTTTGCTAACAGATGTCTGATGTTTCCCAACACGGTTAGGATGGGAATCAGGAGCTACTTCAGCAGAGCTGAGCAGTTGGGTAATTGCAAACCTTTGCTCCTCACATTTTCTAGTTTATCAGCTGCCTGGGTAACAAGATTATTTAATTATTTTGTTGTTGTTCATCGTTTTAGGAGGCAAAGCTTGAAATATCTCTCAGAGCAATCACCATCCTAGGAGGCAGTGGCTCATTTAAATGCTGGGAAACCGCTGGGAGTGTGAGGAGCCACAGGATTTCCTCTCCCCTTGGGCACAGCATTGCCCAGACATTTGGGCTGTGGCTCCTGCACTGCCATTTCAAAGGATTGGGATATTGGAAGGTGGAATTGCTTCCTGAGCCCCCTGATTGCTCTGATGTCTTGTATGTGGTGCCTGTCCCTGCCCAAGAGGAGGCTGAGGCCAGGCAGCTCCTCAGGAACAGGTATTTTATTTGGAGGCAGGGAAAGCAGTGGTATTCCTGAGCCCCAAGCTCTTCCAGAGGAGCTTTCAGGAGGTTTCTGCCATTCAGATTCACAGGGAATCTGGGAGAAGAGCTTGGAGGCTCTCCAGGATGCTCCTGCCTAACTCAGAGCTGAACATCTCCTGCGCTGCTCTCTGAGGTCCCACTCTGCTGTCACCTCCAGGAGTGGGCTGTGAGCCCTGACAAGGGTGGGCTAGTGTCAGTGGGTGACAAAAACCTGCTTCAATAAGCAAAAAGTTCCATGAGGAGCACACTGGGAGTTGATTCCTGGTGTCCCACCAGCTCCTGTGAAAAGCTCAGCCTTCATTTTAAAAGCTCTTTAATAAAGAACAGACTGTTCATTGCTTTTGGATCACACCTTCCCTGGATCTTTTCTTTTTGTGCACTTCCAGCTAGGATTTTCCTGGCATTTTGACCTGGGGTGAGCAGCACAATTACCAAAATGTCCAGGGAAAGGCTCTTTCTTAATTACAGCTAATTCCACTGGAGACAATCAAGCCCAGAAATCCCAGTGCAGGAAGTTCAGGCCTCTTGAGTGCACAGCTCCAGTGTGTGCCTGTGATGCCACTTGTGCCTCCAAGGTGTCTTCCCAGCACTCCTCCCATCAATTAATTCAGGAATTTGAACTCTTCCAGAGTCAGACAAGCATTTGATTATTTGGAAAGTCTCCAAGCACTGGCATAAGGCTGGGATTTACAATAAAACTGCCTTTCTGATTAAAGAGGAATGGCATGAGGTTGTGGCATCTCCAAGGTGGAGAAAAGCACCCTGCCCTGGCACAGGTGGATTTGTTCCACAAAGGGGCGAGTTATTCCCACCTCATCCTGCACAAGTGGGGTCAAACTGTCCCTCCTCTTACCTCTTATCCCACCTCTGTCCTGGGGCTGGGGCACAGCTGCGTGCACACAATGCTGTGCCCTGGGCTCTGGGATGGCCCTGCTGGAGCAGGGAGGGGACACCAGCTGTGATCCCTTCCAGCCTGAGCCACCCTGTGAATATCCCAATCATTCCTGACTTGCAGATTCTTTATGCTGATCCAGAACTGAACATTTTCCTACAGAAAAAGATCAATTTTATTATTATTATTATTATTATTATTATTATTATTATTATTATTATTATTATTATTATTATTATTATACTACAGAAGCTGCCTTCTGTATTCCTTAGCACTGCCCTCCCAGTGCCTCTTTACTTTGGGAGGTAAAAATCAAACACCACAGATGTTTTTTACCATCGTTCTGTCGAGTGAGGAGCTCACACTGCAGAACCTTGGGAGCTTCTGTTCAGGGAGCAGCACGCTCAGCTTCAGGAATTTGGAAGGAATTCTAAAACTCCATGATGAGGATCATGCCCCTGGGTTCTGATTTAGCTTGGGAATATTTGTATTTTCATCTTTTTTCTGAAGATATTTATCCTTCAGCTTAGCAGGTTTGGAATGAATAGCAACTTAATTTATAGGAATTTGGTGTTTAAGTGGACTTGGACTTTTGTAGCTGGGAATAAAACAGAATTCCAGTGGGACTGTTGTTTGTGGGCATGGGAAGGGCTTGTTTGCTTGATTTTACCTGTGTTTTGGTTTCACTGCATATTTTTGGCATTTCTTTTAGGGTTTGGATGTTTGTTGCACTGTATTTAGGAAAAAAAATGCATCCAATTTGCCTCATCTGCTTTGCTGCACTTGTGTGTTCTCACTACATCCAAGGAGTGTGGCAGAGGGAATTAGCCAAGGGATTTCCCAAAGCAATCCCGAGAATGCAGCAAGTATTTTTCTAAGCAAAATAATACAGGTTTTTTTGACATGTTCCAATGCAAATCCAGAAGATTTCAGCTTCCTTACCCAGGAAGGTTTCCCTGCCCATGGCAGGGAGGCTGAAATCAGGCGGTCTTGAAGGTCCCTTCCAACCCAGACCATGGTGTGACCCTGGCCCTGAAATTTTACCTCTATTTGTGAGTTGGCAGGAAATTTTCCACGCTGGGATTTCATCTTCCTGGCAATTAGAAATCATTAAAGGTATTCAAATGCTCTGTCCATTCATCATGACAAGGAGAGGCACTCAGTGCTCTGTCAGCCCTGAAATGATGGCTCTGCTGTGCTTTGAAAGGGGACATTTCAATCCTTTTTTAGTGCCAGCTCAGCGTTCGCCTCGTGATGAGCACGGAGGGATCAATGAGCAGCTGTGGCACACAAGGTTATCCCAAGTTCACAGCAGGCTCCGAGCTGATTGGCTTCCAAAGTCAGATGCATCAGGAGCAAGGTCACCAACAGGATCTGGTGACAGCATAAAAAACAAAGCAGAGCTGAAGTCATTTGTTGACAGCATCCCCTGGGAGAAAATTGTGTTTTATTGCCTCAGATTTGGGGCTTTGTGATGTGACCTTTCACACTGATGGACTCTTATTTTTACGTTTCCCTTTTCACTTGGAAAATGATGGAGTTTTTCTCTCTCTCTCCCATTGGCATTGAGGTTTTAAATAGAGCAGAGGAGGTGGTTTGAAGTGAATCTGTTAATGCAATAATCAGGGTGGGAATGTCCCAAAGCTGGCCAGGTGGCCACGGGAGTGGGATGGTGGCTCATCTTCCCACTGCTGTTACCGTGCATGAGCAAAGCCTCCAGTGATTATTCCCTACTGTTAATTGCAAGTTATTCCAGCTGAAATAAAGCCTTGCACCTTCCAAGCCTCCCTCCATAATCCAGCCAACTCTTTTCCCATAAAGTCACCCACAGCCAGAGGTCAGACACGCCCAGGGACTCTCCAGCAGACAAATGTCACATTTTATGGAGGGGGTGGATCCTCCATAATGCTCATCCATTTCCCCTCCAAGCCTTTCTAAAAATACCCTAAACCTTAACAAGGAGCTATTTTGGGGGAATTATGGTCATGGATAGGCATGGGAAGCTGATTCTGGCAGGCTTGCTCGGGTTGGAGTTGCGTGTTCCTTACTCGAGCGCGTGGTGTTGTGGGGATAAACAGAGAACATCAGGATTTTGGGACCTCCTGGCTTGGGATGGCTGCTCTGAGTGGGTTTATAGGAGGAGAACAAATGAAGATATCCTTATAGGAATGTTGATCTCTGCCTGAAGTCATTCATTTCAGGCATTTGCAGTTTATCAGATCTGATTTCATAAAACCTGGCTGGGATTTCTCTCCAGGGACCTTTAGTGATCCTGCCACTTCCAATAAACATTTATAGAAACTGCTGCCAGCCTGTGGATATGAGAAACTCCTAGGAGAGACTTCTGTCTTCCAAAAATCCTTAAAGACACCAAAATATTTACGAGCAAACCTCACCCAGGAGAAGATGGATAGAAAATGCCCAGCCTTGGGAGCTGCATTGCGGTGCCAGGCGTTGGCTTTGCACCCTCAGTAGGGATGTTTGCTATGGGAAAAAAAACCCATTAAATTGGAAAATTTGGAAAACTGTGCCCTCCAGAGCCATGCTGGGATTGGGAGCAGCAGAAAAGTGAATTTTGAGAGCTGAGATGGAAGTGCAGCAGGTAAAGGCTGGCCCAGGCTCCCACAGCTCGGGGGCGGCGGCGGCGCGCGCTGCTCAGGTTTGCACCTCTAAGAAATTTCCGTTTTTTCGCCTCAAAACCTCCAGATATGAAGCCGAAGCTGCCTTCTTTGCCAACCTGAAACTGTCAGATTTCAACATCATCGACACCCTGGGAGTCGGAGGCTTCGGGAGAGTGGAGCTGGTAGGTGACCTCTTCTTCTTTGTGCGACATCCTCATGCAATTGCCGTGTTAAAAGCTTAATTTTCTTTGTTATCACACCCCAATAACCCCGAGAAAAATGATCTGCTGGGATGGTCTAGTGAGGAAAGCTGCCTTACGTTTCCTGAGACATAAAAAATGTACCAATAAATGGTTTGCAGTAGGCGAGGAGGATTTATGTCCTAGGCTGAGTGAGGAACACACATCTCCTCTCTCTTTTAAGTGGTTTATGGCATTGATTTATGGCCTTTTAAAAACAACCTGGAGAATTGGGTGAGTGCTGGGATTGGAAGAGCAACCTAAAATCTTATTTAACCAGATTCAGAGTAACAGTAGAAAGCCTCTCCCACACGTTTTTTATTCATTTCTAGAGTGGTTGCACTTGGTTGTCCTCAAAGCTGAACACTCAGCACCTGACCCATGACAACACACCCCAAAGAGGGCCTGGTTTTGTGCAGAAAAGACAAAATCCAAGCCTGCTTTTTGTTCTGCTTGGAGCTTTGGAGCTCTGTGGTCTCCTTTAAAGCACAACCAGAGCCAGAGGGGAGCTGTTTGCAGCACCAAGGCAACACAAAACCTTGGAGTAGGAAGAGGGAGTTGGGTTACACCAGGAGGAGCTCCGGACACCAGACACTGGTGCAGAATGTCAGGAACTCCTGCAAGCCCGGGCACAAGGGGAACAGAGTCACTGTTGCCACCACAAAACCTCAGGGAAGCCTCCACTCTATAACCCTGTGGGAGCTGAGGAATAGTAAAATGGGCAAAACTGGGTGGTTTTGGTGGTTATTTGTGACATAAAGAGGAGATTTGGTGTGCAAAGCCCAGCTTGCTCTTCCCTGTGGTTTATTCCTGACTTTTCCTAGCTGGATGTGAAATCCTGTGGAGGAAAGAACATCTGTGGGCCCTTCCTGGGGTTTGGGGTTTAATCTGTGGTTATTTTGTTCATGAATATTTAATTTATGAGTATTTTGAAGGAGTCACCTGCTGAGGATGCTTTAGAGCAGGAGGTTGCGCTCAGCCTCTCTTTTGAAGTCCCTCCCTCCTCTCCTGACACCAGGGATTTGCCCCCTAAATTAACATCTGGCTTCTCCACCCTGTAATGAGGGACCCACCAGTCTGGGGCTTGGTTTGAGCCTTGGGAAGCTTTTGGGTTCACTTTGAATGGGTTTTACCAACCTCAAAAACTTTGGAGGTGCATGAGTTTGTGTCCATGAGGGGCTGCTGGTGGGACCCTCACCAGTGGCCATGGCCAGGTGGCACGGACAGCCTTAAAGTGACAAAAACTCTACCCTGGTGATGTGAGACCCTGGCCCAGGTGAGAGGAAGAACAGGAGATGCTCTGTCCCTTCAAGGTGTCAGCTCGAGTAGGAATATTCCATTCTGAGCAGATATTCACACCTCAAAAGCCTCCAAGAAACCCTGGAGACACCTGAGGTGGGAAAAACATTCCCAGAGGTTTTCTTCCAGAGGTGGGTGCCCCTCTCCTGAGCAGGAAGATGCTGGATAAACTCATTTTTTGTAGCACTGAACTGCACACAGATAAAACATATTTAAAATTGTAGCTCAGCACACCAGATTTTGTTCTTTTTCTTTACCACAGAAGGAAATTTTGTTACAAAGCCAAGGAAATATTCCTTTTGTCAAAACTGAGCCTGGAATTGCTGCCTCATGCTTCCACCTCCTCCATTAAAAATATGGTTTATTGCTTCGGGCTAAAAATGTGAACTATATCGGAGGAATCAGCTCTTTTATTGCCTGAATATGGAAGTGTAGGAATGTTCCTGGAAAACATTCACACTTTTTGTGCTTTCCAGGAGTAAAATGGATCAAAAAAGTGAAGGATGTGGCAAGGAAAAGGGATTTTATAGCTTTGGGCATGGAGCCTCAGAACGTCACCACTGGAGAGGGCAACTGGAATGTGTGGGGCTGGGATTGGCCAAGAATAAATAACATTCCATGGATGTGGCTTTCCAGACACCTCTTGGAATGCTGGTGCCTTGGAGAGGTCACCCTTTCCATGCATCCATGCACAAGGATAAGGCTTTTAGGTCAGACGGCCTAAAATAGAAATTATTTTCAATTCCACAGCTATTACACATGGAAATCCCCTTTTGTCTTGATTTTCCAGGCTGTTTTGTTTTCTGTATCTCAGGAAAAAAATTCCAAAGCTTTGGAATGAGTGGGTTTTTGTTCAGTTTTTTGGTGGCTCTTCCAACATCCTTATGGATGCTCCTTTCATCCCAAACTGGGCTATGCAATCAACTTTTATCTAAGTTTTTCTTGAGGGATAAATCATCCAGCGTTGGAGGAACCACAGCAAATGGCAGGAGAGGACTTTTTGGGATTTTTACAGCTCAGCCTCCCTGCTTTATGTCAGCTGAGCATCTTCTGAGGTGGGATCCAGGATTAACATCAGGAAAATAGGAATTTCAAGTGCCACTGGCATAGGGAATGTCACCTCATGTGACAGGGATGGAGGGCAGGTGTCCCCAGCCCTCAGAAATCATCTCTGCTCACCTTTATTGCTCTTGGCTTTGTTCTTTAATTTCCTTTTCACTCAAGTCCTGTGCTCCTGAGCATCTGCTCCAGGTCAGTTCTTCTGGGTTTAAATCAAGATTATTTTTGACAGCTCTGAAATAAATACATTGGAGTAGCTCAATATCCAGGACTTGAGTCATTTTCCCATGGAATTGGTGCCTGTAGGTGATGGCTGAGCACAGGGAGACTAAGAAATCACATCCTTGTCTTCTACACTCCTTCTGGCCTCATGGTGGCCCCAAAAAGCAAAATTCCCTTGCAATATGGGGATTTCTAGAGGCACAAATAAAAACATGCACATAAAACATCACAGCCATGTTTTACAGGCTCTGTACAAAGTGGACACAATGGAATTTTTCAGCTTTATTTGGGTTTTAAGAGAAATCTGGCCCCAGCTTCTGAAGTGCAATTAAAACTCTTCCAGCCTCCAGCCTGTGTTGTAAACAAAGCCATTTGTGAATTAATTAGATAACGAGGAAAAACCTGCTGCAATTGTCTTCTGATAGGCTGGCAGATGCAGAGCCCAAATATTTATTGGTGGAAATTTCCAACTGTGTCCCATTTCTAATCCCCAAGCCAGTTGCTTTTCCTAGGTAATGCAAAGTTTTTATTAGAAAGGTAATTTTTTTTTTCTCTTGAAATTCTCCTAATTTTGGGGTTTAATTGTCAGGAATTGCCTCAAGCTGGGCCAGGGGAGGCTCAGCTTGGACAGCAGCAGCAATTCCTGCATGCAAAGGGTGCTCAGGCCTTGGCAGGGGCTGCCCAGGGAGCTTTGCAGTGCCCAGCCCTGCAGGTGTCCCAGCAAGGGCTGGAGGTGGCACTCAGTGCTCTGGGCTGGGCACAAGGTGGGCACTGGGCACAGCTGGCACTCCATGGGCTGGCAGGGATTTTCCAGCCTCAGGGACCCTGGGATTCTGTGAATTTTTTAGCTTTTGAAAGAATGGATCTTTTGGTTGCTATGAAGGGGAGCAGATTTGGGGATTTCAGTGAGGAATTTGAGACCAAATACCCAAGGAAATCCCAAACTCACCTGACAACATCACTCTTTCTGAGCTCAGCAAAATCCTGGGGATGGTCTGACCCCTTTTTTTCATCCTTTTCCAACATTTGCAGCATATTCCCTTCTCCAGCATGTGCAGGATGTTTGCTTTTGTCCCACCACTACAGGGCCATGTTTTAATTTTCCCTGGGTTTTGAATTCCTGTTGAAACTCAAGGCATCCTTTGTAGATGGAAACATCCTTGGGCTTGTCTGTTCATGGAAAGGCTCTTGGCAAAGTTTGGGAAAATGGGATACATTGGGAGCCATCAAATCTGGGCAGAGGCTGGACCAGGATATGAGCTGGGCCAGAGATTTCAGCTCCAGTTGAAGGCAGGAATCAAACATAAAAACAGGTTTTTTATTTCAGACAAATCCAAACTGGGAATCAGAACAGGATCATGTATGGGATTGTTGGAGTTTAGCTCCATTTGATATTTCCAAGATGCCACAGCAGTGAGTTTTTCCATTTCCCACATCCCTTAGCCATAGAATTCTTCTTCCTCTATTTACTTTTCCTTGGAATGATTTTTTGCATGAAACCCTTGACATTCCTCACTGCTTTTTAGCCTTTTGCTTCCAGACATTTCTGTAAAATCATTTTTCCTTCTGGGCTTTATAGAGAGATGAAATTTTTAGTATATTTGCCCAATTTTTAGTATATTTGCCCAATATATTTACTCATAAAAAACCTGGTTGTGTTTGTTGTCAAGCAACAAAAATCAGTTTTCAGTACAGCAATCAGGATGTGTAGTTAAAGGGGTTTAGCACAGTTGAGTATTTGATTAACAATTGGTAAATTTGCTTCTTTGAATGTCTTCTTAGTGTATAATTTTGCAGATTATTTTTCTGTAGAGCCCCATAGTGCTCTAATTGGGATAGGAAGTTTAGGGCTTTCCCAACCAGTGAAATCTGGATTACTAAAAAAAAAAAATAAAGTCACTGTCATGGACAGTTTCCACCCTGCTGCCCACTTGGAATTAATTTTGAAGGATTCATCCTTCAAAATTCAGCCTACAATGTGTCTTGTAGACTTCACTTTTGCTCCATGGTTTTTCTTCTCATCTTCTCCTAAAATTCCAGAATCCCAAGATGGTTTAGGATGGAATGGACCTTAAAGCTTCAAAATTCCCCCCCTGCCATGGGCAGGGACACCTTCCACTGTCCCAGGCTGCTCCAAGCCCTGTCCAACCTGGCCTTGGGCATTTCCAGGGATCCAGGGGAGCCACAACCACCCTGAGCCATGTCTTAGGTGGAGTTTATTTAAGTCTTGTCTTATTTTCCAGCCTAACCCAGCACAGTGTGTTCTGTAGCCAACCCTAAATTAATGTTGGGGTTGATGTAGGGAGTGGGAATCTAATTTGGATATGCAAATTATCATTTCTCTCTAAATTTAGGTGAGGAGAGAGGCTGAATCTGGCCTCAGGAAATGTGGAAAGGCTCCTAAAAATCCTTATGGATCATTTGGGCTGGAAAATCCCTGCCAGCCCATGGAGTGCCAGCTGTGCCCAGTGCCCACCTTGTGCCCAGCCCAGAGCACTGAGTGCCACCTCCAGCCCTTGCTGGGACACCTGCAGGGCTGGGCACTGCAAAGCTCCCTGGGCAGCCCCTGCCAAGGCCTGAGCACCCTTTGCATGCAGAAATTGCTGCTGCTGTCCAAGCTGAGCCTCCCCTGGCCCAGCTTGAGGCCCTTTCCCCTTGTCCTGTCCCTGTTCCCTGGCAGCAGACCCTGACCACCCCTCTGGCTGATTTTGGGGAATTCTCTTCCATCCTGGGAGAAGAGGAATCCCTTCAGGAGGAAGAGCAGGCTGTCCCCTCTTGCTGGGACAGGAGCAGTCCCTCTGTGTGTGCAGCTGCCTGGATTAGGAAAGCTCAGCTTGCAAATGCTGCTCTCAGCAACAGCTGCTGCTATTTTGGTCTCTTCTACCAGATCAAGCTGGGAAACAGGGAAAATGCAGGACCTTGGCAATGGCCAGCAAGCAGGAGCACTTGGAATTCAGCTCCCAGAGTGCTGCTGTTGAGTCAGTTCTTACTTCATGTGGTGGGGAAATAGCCACATTTCAGCAGAGCATGGATTTCTGGCTCCTTCCTATTGGAAGAGTTCCACAGGAAGCAAAATTCCCTTGGATGAGCATCTTTGTTTTGGAGATTCAGAGGGACACAGAGGGGAAACTGTGGTGAGTGGGGGACTCAAAGCTCATCCAGTGCCACCACCCCTGCCATGTCAGGGACACCTTCCACTGTCCCAGGCTGCTCCAGCCTGGCCTTGGGCACTGCCAGGGATCCAGGGGCAGCCCCAGCTGCTCTGGGCACCCTGTGCCAGGGCCTGCCCACTCTGCCAGGGAACAATTCCTCATTCCCAATATCCCATCCATCCCTACCCTCTGGCAGTGGGAAGCCATTCCCTGTGTCCTGTCTCTCCATCCTTTGGAAATATCCTGGAATGTTCAGTCACAGAAATAAATCCTTCTCTGGGGGCTTGTTCTGCATCCTGGGAAATATTTATGAAAGTTTCCACTTTCCCAAGTTCAGCTGGGATTGGATCAGCACAGGAATTGCTGGATTTGCAGGCTGTATATCACATACATAGGGATGATTTATAGGGAATACAGGTAGGGAAGGAGGAAGGATAAGAAACACATAATTCTTTTTTTTCCTCTTTTCCATTGAGCTCTGGGTTTCATCTCTTCAATACCCACTTTCCCAGCCAGCCTGAGACAGCACCAAGGTGTAAAACCATATTTATTTCTGTGTAAGTGTTAAAAACCAGACAAAAATCAGGCCTGGTGTTCTCTGTGTGCCCTGGGAACTGCAGAAGTTTAAAACCATAAAGCACAGGAAGGATTTTGGGGTGGTTCCTATACCTGTGATCCTATGAAACAGGGATATGGAAAAGCTAGAGGGGCTGCATCTCTTCTTTTTCCCTGCCTTTCTTTGCCCATAGAATTCCAGAGTGGTAGATGGGACCTTAAAGCCCATCCCATTCCACCATTCCTCCTGGTGTTTCCAGGGGGATCCCCTCCCTCCTGGTGTTTCTGTGGGGATCCCCTCCCCTCCCTCCTGGTGTTTCCAGGGGGATCCCCTCCCTCCTGGTGTTTCCGTGGGGATCCCCTCCCCTCCCTCCTGGTGTTTATACGGGGATCCCATCCCACCCCTCCTGGTGTTTCCATGGGGATCCCATCCCCTCCCTCCTGGTGTTTCCATGGGGATCCCATCCCCTCCCTCCTGGTATTTCCATGGGGATCCCATCCCCTCCCTCCTGGTGTTTCCATGGGGATCCCATCCCATCCCTCCTGGTGTTTCCCTGGGGATCCCACCCTTCCTGGTGTTTATATGGGAATCCCATCCTTCTTAGTGTTTCCCTGATCCCTGAACCACACCAGAACAAAGCAGGTGGACAAGAAACTGTTCAAGTTCAGGGTGTGTGGCCTGGGAAAAGCCCAGGGGGAATTTTAGATGACACTCCTGGGAACATGGTGGGATTATTGAGGTGTGTGAGGGCCAGGAGTGGGGTCTGAATCATCCTTGAGGGGCTCTTCCAACTCAGCACATTCCATGGTTCTACAAAGGTGCCATGTCTCATATGCACCCACATTCCTGTCAGCAAAGCAATACAAAACCAGATCTGACATTAAATAAATTCTGATTGCCTGAGTGTTGCCTCCTAACCCTAAAGGCAGCCTGGGCTTCTGACAGGGCTCAGTGACAACCAAGCTGCTTCCCTCTGGCAGAAGCCAAATTCCTACAAGGCCACCCAAACAGAAGTTGCCAGATGGCACCTCGTGCTCCACAAGGGGAAAGCACCTCACTGGAATATTGTTGTGAGCAGCTGCTGGGGGAATTCAGCAGACTTGGAGGCCTGGGAGGTCAACAGCGGGGTTTCTTTGAGAGGGTTGGCCAGGATGGGAAGGCTGGCTGCCTTCCAGCTGGATTTGGGATGGGGACCTGCCCCTCGGTGTGGCTCAGGGTTCAGAAGTTGCCAGGGTTACCCTGAGAGCAAGCAAACAACTCCTGTCAGCCTCAGCTTGGGGAAGCAGGCTAAAAATAGGGGGCAGAGGCTTAAGGTGAGAAGCCAAGCCATGAGCAGGGAGTGCTGCTGGGAAGCCTGGTCTGCTCCTCCTCTGCAGGCATCCCAGCCCTGCAATTCCCAGCCAGAGCCAGCCCAGGTGGGGTGACCTGGAGGAAAAGGGGGTTGGGGAAGCCAGATGTTAACTGGCAACATCTTCTGATCCTGTGGGGATACCAATTGCTGGGGTTCCAATTGCTGGTGTCTCTGGGTCTGCATTGAAGGCACTTGAGACAGTAGTTCATGTTCAGACTCAGGTGTTTGTTATTTCTTATCAGTAAAACAGTCTCACAACCATGAGTTTGGCAGCAAGGCACAAAATGGCAACAATCTCTTGTTACAAGGTCTTTTAAGACTAAACTGTCCAATTAAGAGCTGACACCTGGATTATTTTCCCTTTTAACCCAATAACTGATCCCACAGAGCTGCAATGGGGACTTTTCTGCCCAATTACAAAATGCCACCCAAACCCATGGATGAAGAAGGAACCCAGGGTGACACCCTGTGCCCTCCATCTTGCTTCCATCCACAGCACACTAAAAATCCCCAAACCTCAATTTCTCACCCAGTGATACACCTGCACTGCTCTCTATAATCTATTGCACACTTTTGTGGGTTCCAGCCTATCTTGAAGTCTGGGAAACTTTCTTCATGAACGAGGGTCAGAGTCAGTGCTCCACTGGGGGTCAGGGTCAGAGAAATATTCCCCGTGCTCTGGGTTTCCACAGACCCCAGAGCAACACCCACATTTGGCTTTTCCCTAACAATTGTGACATTTAGAAAAGGCTTTTTTAGGAGTCAGCCATGCAGTTACAAACCTGGATCATGTTTGGACTGGAGAGGTGGGAGGAGCTCCTGGGAGGCAGGCCGGTGGGATTGCTGGCAGGGAGGCGGCACTCCAGCGGAGCTGTGGTCTGTGTGTGACCTTGTCCTGTCCTCCCAGGTGCAGCTGAAGAGCGAGGAGGCCAAGACGTTTGCCATGAAGATCCTGAAGAAGCGGCACATCGTGGACACGCGGCAGCAGGAGCACATCCGCTCCGAGAAGCAGATCATGCAGAGCGCCCACTCTGACTTCATCGTCAGGTACCTGCCCTGCTGGATTTGTGGGGTTCCCCACATGAGGCAGGAGTGATGAATCTGACTCCATGTTCTCAGAAGGCTAATTTATTATTTTATGGTACCATATTATATTAAAGAACACTATACTAAACTGTGACCGTGTTCACAGGGGTCCCAGGATGAGGGAAGAGATGAGGATCTGACTCTGTGTTTCAGAAGGCTGATTTATTATTTTATGATATATATTACATTAAAACTATACTAAAGGAATAGAAGAAAGGATTTCATCAGAAGGCCAGCTAAGAATAGAAAAAGAAAGAATGATAACAAAGGTTTGTGTCTCTGACAGAGAGTCTGAGCCAGCTGACTGTGATTGGCCATTCATTAGAAACAACCACATGAGACCAATCCCAGATGCACCTGTTGCATTCCACAGCAGCAGATAACCATTGGTTACATTTTGTTCCTGAGGCCCCTCAGCTTCTCAGGAGGAAAAATCCTAAGGAAAGGATTTTTCATAAAAGATGTCTGTGACACTAAACTATACTAAAGAATACAGAAAGGATATTTACTAAATGCTCAAAAGCTAATAATGAAAACTCATTACTCTTTCCAGAGTCTTGACACAGTTTTACTGTGATTGGCCAAAGAGTCAAAACAATTCCCATGAAACCAATGAAACAACCACCAGTTGGATAAACAATCTCCAAACACATTCCACATGTGAGCACAACAAAGGAGAAGCAAATTAAATAAGAATTTTTTTTTCCTTTTTCTCTGAGGCTTCTCAGCTTCCCAGGAGAAAATCCTGGGCAGAGAGATTTTTCCAGAAAATATGACTGCCAAACTCCCCACTGCTCCAGCGGGCCAGGGAGCCCCACAGGGATCAGCCATGGCAGGGAAAAGTCTTCAGCTCCCTCCTGCACGGGAATGGAGGTGTGGAACAGGAGGAAGGTGCTGGGCAGAGCTCGCTGGTGCTGCCAGATGATCCATGTGGAATCCCAGGGTGATTTGGGTGGGAAGGGACCTCAAAGCCCACCCAGTGCCACCCCTGCCATGGCAGGGACACCTTCCACTGTCCCAGGCTGCTCCAGCCTGGCCTTGGGCACTGCCAGGGATGCAGGGGCAGCCCCAGCTGCTCTGGGCACCCTGTGCCAGGGCCTGCCCACCCTGCCAGGGAACAATTCCTCATTCCCAATATCCCATCCAGCCCTGCCCTCTGGCACTGGGAAGCCATTCCCTGTGTCCCCTGACCCAAGTCCATCTCCAGCTCTCTTGGAGCTCCTTTAGGCCCTGTGGGATTTGCAGGGGTCCCCAGGATGAGGTGAGAGATGAGTGAATCTGACTCCATGTTCTGAGAAGGCTAATTTATTATTTTAAGATACTCTATAATATTAAAGAATGCTATACTAAACTATACTAAGAGTACAGAAAGGATAATGACAGAAGATTAAAAGATAATAATGAAAACTCATGACTGACTCCTCAGAGTCTGACACAGCCGATGGTGATTGGTCGTTAATTAAAAACAATTCACATGGAACCAATCAAACATTGACCAGTTGGCAAACAATATCCAGACCATATTCCAAAGCAGCAAAACAGGGAGAAGCAAATGAGAAAATATTGTTTTTTCTCTGAGGCTTCTCATCTTCCCAGGAGAAGAAATCCTGGGGAAGGGATTTTTCAAGGGATTTTTTTTTGATGGACTCACCATCAAAAATTTATATATACATATACATATTTATTTATTTATTTATTTATTTATCATGACTTGGCTTTGCCCCTGCTCAAGGTTACTTTTACTTTTCCTTCCCAATTTCTGAGTTTTCCTTCCCAATAAGGGAAGCTGGAAGGCAAGGCTTGATCCTTTGACATGACACAATGCCATGACAATGAGCAGCTGTGTCCAGAATTTCTCTTTAGGGAATATTTGACAACTCAAGTTCATCATGCCTGGACTCCTCACTGGAAAACACATTAAAGCCATCTCCCTGCCCCAAACCTAAGCACATCTCCAGGGAATAAAAGGGGCTTTTTTGGTTGTTTCCACCCTCATAACAGCATTCAGTCTCAAGCTGTGTCAAGGGAAATAGAGGTTGGATATCAGGAAAAAGTTTTTTACAGAAAGGGTGATAAAGTTCTGGAATGCTCTGCCCAGGGAGGTGGTGGAGTCACCATCCCTGGATGTGTTTAAAACCAGCCTGGATGTGGCACTGGGTGCCAGGGTTTAGTTGAGGTGTTGGGGCTGGGTTGGACTCGATGATCTTGGAGGTCTCTTCCAACCCAGTGATTCTGTGAATTCTATGGATTCTGTGAATTCCCTAGATTTTCAAGGATTGTGACTACAGAAAGGGGATTCTTCCAATGCTGTAGGTCAGGATGGAGCTGTGGGTGCTGAGGATCCCTGAAGCCACCTTGAAGGGCATCCAAGCCAAGGCTGCTTCATCCCACCCTCAGAGATCCCTGGAAAACTCCTCTGCCTTAGGAGATCAGCCCTGCTCCCTGAAATTGCTCAGGAGATGCAAACAAACCCAGGGTGAAACCAAACCCCTGGGATGATTCCAGAGGGAAGCACGTGGCCAGGCTGGGGCACTCAGGGGGTGTTTCCTTCCCAGGCTCATCCCTGGGATTCCCCATGGCTTCTGCGGTGATTCATGGGTGATCACTGGAGCCTGACACTGCCCGGCTGCCGTTCCCTTCAGGATGTGCTCCTGGATCCTGAAACATTCCCTGTAACCCAGCCCAGAGCCAAATATTCCCATTTGGGAATTCCATTCCAGCCATTCCAGCCTCTGGATTTTTGGAAGGCTGAGCTGTTTTGGGATGAGAGGGGAAGTGCAGGGCCAGCCAAGCCATCATTCCCAGAAATACCCACTCCTAAATAGAACCTAAGCCTCCAAACATTTCTTAATGGAGCCAGTGATACTCATGGCTGATAAATGAAATTCCCACTCTTCAACCTTCAGCAGGGAAGCAGAACAAGGCTGTTTTAACTGTGCATCTTCTCCTTCCATATCCTGCAGTGTTTCCCACCTTTTGCAGCAACAACCATCCCTGAATTACATTTAATATCCCATGGAAACCCTGCTCTGGGAAGGGACTTTACAAGTCACAAAGTCCAACCTTTTGCTATTGCTAGAAGATATTTGATTTATCAAACTCTTGCCCATCCACGGGGATTTGAAGTTTTCCTATAGTATCTATCCTAAAATTCTTCAACTTATTTATTGTTTATTCAATAACTTGTTTATTCAATTTCTTGGACCAGCTGGGATAATTTTTTGGGGGGTGCAAAGGGCAGAAATTTGAATATTTCCGTAGATTAATTAAGTTTTGAGCTGATAGATGAAAGGTGGGTTTAAAATAATCTCAGAGCAAGGACACAACCTCTGGGATGTTAGAATGGGAAAGACAAAATTCCTGATGAATTGGGTCATTTTCTTAATTCATTGTGTTTGTTAAAAAGTCTTTGAAGAATAATTTGGTTTGGTTATTAAAATGAATTAAACCAGGCAAAAGGAGCAGGAGAGGCCAAGTGGCCCTAAATAAAATTGACTTTTATATAAACTGAAACTCAAACAGAACAAAATGCTCTGGCTTGGATCAGGTGCCAAACAAGTGCAAATATTTCAAGGAATAAAGAAATAAATAAAGGAGTTACTCAAATATTCTGTCATTTAAACTTAGGAAATAATGTCCTTTCATGTGTCTAAACTTTATGCTTCCATGATAGCTGATAAATAATATTTGATTTTTTTTTAATCTGTGCATTTTAGGCCAGATTTAATGCCCATAAAATTTTCAGCAGGGCTGCCTTAATTAGGGAAAGTACTTCAGTACTTGGTAATTTAAATTACCAAGCAATTAAAAACATGAAATTACATTTGGGATTATTGAAGTTTTCTGTAAACTTTAATAGTGATTAAATGTGTATTAAGATAAATGATATTTTGTCCAAGTGGCAAGAAATAAGTGGGGGGATTTTTATAAAAACCATCAATTATAGCATTATTTAATGGTCAGTTATAACTGACCATTGATGTTATATAAATAGAAATGGATGTCATCCAAAGGAACCAAATCCTGCAGTGTTTTCCTGCTGATCCATTACACAGCTCTGTCAAAATAATAACTGAGATTAGCAGGGAAGTGCTGGAATCTGCAAAACCCACCTGGTTTCATTTCCATCATGTGGTGGCAGCTGTTGAATTTTTAACTCCTGAAATTTTTAACTCCTGGAATTTTTAATGCCTGGAATTTTTAACGCCTGGAATTTTGAACTCATGAATTTTTAACTCTTGGAAACTGCCAGGAATGCAGGAATTGCACCAGGAGTCGCCCTCAGCATTCCTTTCTGCTGCAGAAATTGTTAAAATTATTATCCAAAAGTTACAAATTAATTACAAAAATTAATTACTTAATTAATGACCAAAAAATTTACAAAAAATTAAAATTACTGTCCAAACTACCTGCAAAGAAACCTTTCCTGTATCCACACCCTGCTGGAAGCCTGGGTGGATAAAGCCACACATGGAATAGGAAGTACAAAAGCAGCTGAATATTAAAACCAATTAAAAAAAAATCTCTGGTTTTTTTTTTTCACCATAGTTATTTAATATTATTGAACACATCTATAAGTCCAATTAATGTAATATCATTAGAAAATCCTGTTGAGCACAGAGCTTGGGTTTTGGAGCACAGTCCAGAACTCGAGGATGGGTTCGCGAAGCCCAGCCCATCCCCTGAGGCAGTTTTTCCTCCACATTCCTTCCTGGGAGGAAGAGGAAGAGCACTTCAACCTCTCTAAACTCTGTCAAACCAGCGAGTTTAGTGCTCAGATAATGGATTTATTTGTGATTTTCTGGTTGCCACCCTCAGGCTCTACAGGACGTTCAAGGACAGCAAGTACCTGTACATGCTGATGGAGGCCTGCCTGGGGGGAGAGCTCTGGACAATTCTCAGGGACAGGTGAGCTGGGGCTTGTCCTGCACTGTGAGATGTTTTACATGTCACAATTCCAGCTGGAAGGCTTGGAAGGGACCTTAAATCCCATCCAATGCCACCCCTGCCATGGGCAGGGACACCTTCCACTGTCCCAGCTGCTCCAGCCTGGCCTTGGGCACTGCCAGGGATCCAGGGGCAGCCACAGCTGCTCTGGGAATTCCATTCCAACCCCTCCCCATCCTGCCAGGGACCAATTCCTGATTCCCAATATCCCATCCATCCCTGCCCTCTGTCATTTTGAAGCCATTCCCTGTGTCCTGTCCCTCCATCCCTTGTCCCCAGTCCCTCTCCAGCTCTCCTGGAGCCCCTTTAGGCCCTGGCAGGGGCTCTGAGCTCTCCCTGGAGCCTTCTCCTCTCCAGGTGAGCACCCCCAGCTCTCCCAGCCTGGCTCCAGCCCTGGAGCATCTCCATGACCTCCCCTGGATTCACCCCAGCAGCTCCAGGTCCTTTTGATGTCACAGTTTTTAAATCACAATTTCCCATCTCATTTTTAAATCACATTTCCCCACCCCTGTGTTTGCAGCCCTCCCTCTGTGAGTCTGAATCTCAACTCTCAGCTCTGCCACACGGACACTGCTAAATAATATCCATAAATATTTCCTGGGATTTATGGCCCAGCCAGGACTGAGAGCAATGAGCAGGGGGAAATTGAGAGCTGTGCAGGGTCTGCTGGCCCAGAAATCCCATATATACACCAGGGCTGCTAATTCAAGTGGGAATCAGAATCCACACTCTGCCAGGAGCACTGTTCTATCAGGATGCAGCAGTGACATGGAAAAAAAAATGAGTTAGGAAAGCATGCATGTCCAAAACCCCACAGTCCCTGCCTTGGAAGGGGTCACCTTGGAGTGTTTGGGGCTCCTTGGAGTGTTTGGGGCTCCTGGGTACATGTGGGATGTGCCCACAGAGCAGGAAAAAAAAGCAGGGAATTGTAATTCTGGAATAGCCTCATCTCTGGAACAGAATTCCATTAAATTTGGAAAGATTGGTCAGGAAGATTAAGTTGTCTTTTGATTCCCCAGAACTATTTTTCCTCTAGTTCTTCCTTTTCCCAACAGCATTTTTCTCACTGAAAGGGGAACTGGAGCAAAGTTAGAAGGTGCTGGGTGGGATTTTTCCTGATTTTTTTTTTTTGTCAGAGCCTGATAATTCCATCTTTAATTCTCTGGGATTTAAACTGAGGTTCTGCTGCCATCTAGCTTAGACACCCTCTGGTCTGAGCCAGCCCCCAGCAGGCAGGGGGATGAGGTTTTCTTTGGAAAACTTCAGAAACAAGGATCCAAAGGGGCAGTTTGGGATTTGCATTAACTCTTCAAATCCCCACAGCCTTGATTTTTCTGCCTTTTGTCTCAGTTAGGAACATTAATACAGAACTTATCTGCACTCCTCAAAGGAGTTTTAGCACTCAAACCCCAAAGTTGTAATTGGAAAAAAATATCTTTTTGCTTACAGGACAAGGATTTTAAAGTTTTATTTCTAAATTATAGAATAAAACCTTAAAATAGCTTCAGATATTGGAGGCAAAGAGGCTTCTTCAAAAATGGAAATTTAACTAGATTAGAGAAATATAGAGATATAAAATTGAATATATATATAGAGAGAGAGATATAAAAGTGAGAAATATTTTATATATAGGGATATACAGTGAATATATATAGAGAGAGATATAAAAGCGAGATATATTTTATATAGAGAGATTTTATATATAGATATATATAGAGAGAGATATATTTTATATAAAGAGATAGCAAAGAGGCTTCTTGAAAAATGGAAATTTAACTAGATTATAGAAATACAGAGATATAAAATTGAATATATATATATAGAGAGAGAGATAAAAATGAGATATATTTTATATATAGAGATATAAAAGTGAATATATATATAGAGAGAGAGATATAAAAATGAGATATATTTTATATATAGAGATATAAAAGTGAGTTTAGCACCAGGAACTTCCCAGTGTTAAAAAGTGATTTTACTGCAGAAATCAAAGTTTTAACAGCAGAATGAATTCCATGGGGAAGGAAACCACTTCCCAAGGATTCATCTAATGGCTTTATCCCCTTTTCCCTCCCTTTCTCCTTCCCACAGGGGTTCATTCGAGGATTCCACCACCAGGTTCTACACGGCGTGCGTGGTGGAAGCCTTTGCCTACTTGCATTCCAAAGGGATCATTTATAGGGACCTCAAGCCAGAGAACCTCATCCTGGATCACCGAGGTTATGCCAAGCTGGTGAGTGCCCAGAAAAATCCCCCCAGCTTTGACCAGAAAGGGTGAGGAGCAAAGTCCTCCCACAGGGTCCATGAGGGGATGCTGAGAGGAGATCAGGGCAAGGTGGTGTCATCACCACTGGGATGTTTTCCTGACTTCCAGCAGGGCTCAGGGCATGGCTGAGCTGAGAAATGCTGACTGTGAGGTCACAGTCTCAAGCTGGCCCAAGGGAAATATCGGTTGGATATCAGGAAAAAGCTTTTTACACAAAGGCTGATAAAGTTCTGGAATGCTCTGCCCAGGGAGGTGGTGGAGTCACCACCCCTGGATGTGTTTAAAACCAGCCTGGATGTGGCACTGGGTGCCAGGGTTTAGTTGAGGGGTTGGGGCTGGGCTGGACTCAATGATCTTGGAGGTCTCTTCCAACCCAGTGGTTCTGTGAATTCTCTGACTTCTGTGGTTCTGGCTTGGGATTCAGGTCCATGCTCCTGCAATGCAGAGAAAGCATCAGGAGAAAGCCACCTGGCTGTCCTGGGCAAAAAAATAACCCCAGAACTCAGGACAGGCACCCTGCTTTTTAGGGGTACACCAAATGGCCTGGTGAGGGCATGGAGAGGGGCAGGAGAGATGAAATAGTTCCCTTGGTGGGAGGTGCTGCAGGATGTGGGCCCTTGGGAAGCCACCAGTGAAGGACAGGAGCCCTAAAAGGAGCTGGTCCAGGAGGGGCTGATGGCCCCAGGGGCTCATGAGGGGCCAAGGGCTCTGTGTCTTGGTCTGGGGCTCTTTGGGGACAGTAGCTCAGGCCATCATCACAGCCTGGTGGCAGCCTCCACGTGTCACCTCCTGAATGACACTGGAATTTACCCTCTGGGGCATTTCCCTGAGCCTGGGGCTCCTCTGAGGTAGAGGAGGATGAGGTGCAGGACTGTCCTTCTCCCACCCCAGGAGCATCTGGGATGGGTCTGTGCTGGTCCCTCAGCAGCCCCCAGCTCCTCAGGTGTGTCCCTGAGTGTCCCAGAGCCCTGTGACCCTGTGGGTTCCTGACCAGCCCCAGAGGACTCCACTTCCCAGCATAATCTGATTTTCCATGCTTGACACTGCTCTAGGGCCACAGGGGGGCTGGTGAGCCCAGCACATCCCAACAGCCAAACAGGGAGGACACTTGTGCTGCTTCACTCCTGATGTTGGGAGAGGAAACCAAACTGGGCAGGAGGTGCCTAAATCACAGGATCCTGGAATGGTTTGGGTGGGAAGGGACCTTAAAACCCATCTCATTAAAAAAAAAAAAAAAAAAAAATAAAAGTCATGTCATGGACAGTTTCCACCCTGCTGCCCACTTGGAATTAATTTTGAAGGATTCATCCTTCAAAATTTAGCCTACAATGTGTCTTGTAGACTTCACTTTTACTCCATTATTTTTCTTTCCATCTTCTCCTAAAATCCCAGAATCCCAAGATGGTTTAGGTTGGAATGGACTTTAAAGCTCCAAAATTCCACCCCTGCCATGGCAGGGACACCTTCCACTGTCCCAGGCTGCTCCAGCCTGGCCTTGGGCACTGCCAGGGATCCAGGGGCAGCCCCAGCTGCTCTGGGCACCCTGTGCCAGGGCCTGCCCACCCTGCCAGGGAACAATTCCTCATTCCCAATATCCCATCCAGCCCTGCCCTCTCACAGCTTAAAACCATTCCTTGCCCATGTTAATTTAAATTTAACAGAAAAAAAAGCAAAATAAATCAATCTGCCCTGTGAGTGACATCAATCCCAACCCCCAAGAAACCCTTGGTGCTGGTGTTTGCTTCCCTCATGGGAATTTTCCCAAGGATAAATCAGCAAAAAGGTCACTGTGGTTCCCTGGTCCTGGAACGACCCTCGGTGCTTTAATTGGGAGAAAATTCCCATGAGGAATCCTCCTTTCTGCCTTGCTTCACTTCAAGAGGAGCAGAGCCCAGGGCTGACATTCCCTCTGATGCCCTGCCCTGACTCTCTCCTGCCCCTTCCCCCAGGTCGATTTTGGCTTTGCAAAGAAAATAGGATTTGGAAAGAAAACATGGACTTTTTGTGGCACCCCGGAGTACGTAGCCCCCGAGATCATCCTGAACAAAGGTCATGACATTTCAGCAGACTACTGGTCCCTGGGAATCCTGATGTATGAGCTCCTGACTGGCAGGTATGGGCATTGAAATTCATCCCAAGATTTCTGCCCTTCTCACCCTGATGAGGCCAGGGCAGGGGTAGGGCTGGGCCAGGGAACTCCACGGTGGCTTTTCCACTCAAATCGTCTTTTTTTGGCTCTAAGTGGGCTGGACATGATGGGAAAAGAGGAAGGGTTTGGCTCTGAATGGTCTGAAATGGTGGGAAAAAGAGGAAGGGTTTGGCCCGGAATGATGGGAAAAGAGGAAGGGTTTGGCCCTGAAGGATCTGGAAATGGTGGGAAAAGGGGAAGGTTTGGCCCTAAATGATGGGAAAAGGGGAAGGTTTTGGCCCTGAATGGTCTGGAAATGGTGGGAAAAGGGGAAGGGTTTGCACTCAGCTCTGGAGGTTTGATCCTGGAGGGTCTGGAAATCTGGGAAAAGGGGAAGGATTTGGCCCTGAAGGGTCTGGAAATGGTGGGAAAAGGGGAAGGGTTTGCACTGAGCTGGGGAGATTCCTCACTGCTGGAAAGGAGCAGGCAGATTGGGCACCATCCATCCCTTCCCATATTTAATTTGGGATATCACTGCTGCTCTTGGCTTCCTGGAGCTCCCTCACCTCACCCCCAGGAGATCCATCCCCTCCACCTGCCCATCCTTCACACACAGCCCCCCATCCATGGAAAGCCAATTAATCCCCACTGGGATCAGGAATCACACAAAGATAAGCCAGGGAATGCTGCTCAGAGCCTCCTGCCTTGGGCTGCTGGGATGCAGCTGCCATGGGAAGAAGAGGTTTAGCATGGAAAACTTCTTTTTGGTGCTTGCCTGAATTCCAGAGCTCCTTGAGAAATGGTTAGGATCGTGGGAAGCAAAGCATTCCTGGTTGTCATCTACCTTTTTTTATCTGGGTTTATTTTATTAGACTTCAATGCTGTTTTAAAGACAAATTTTTATGAAAGACAAGTTTTTAATCTTTTTTTTTGTTGTTGTTCCCTGTGCCCTCTGAAGTCCCCCTTTCTCAGGCCCAGACCCCATGAAGACCTATAACATCATATTAAGGGGAATAGACATGATTGAATTTCCAAAGAAGATTGCCAAAAATGCTGCTAACTTAATTAAAAAACTATGCAGGTAAGTGGATGTAAGAATAAAACAAAAAGCCTTGATGTTGTTTGCAAACAAATGAGCTGGGCAGAGGGATTTAGGATTTGTTCTTCCTTTTACAGGGACAATCCATCAGAAAGATTAGGGAACTTGAAAAATGGAGTGAAAGATATCCAAAAGCACAAGTAAGTGTCTTCTCCAGCAGCCAACTCCAGAAAGAGGCATTTCAAACACCTCGATTTTCCCCTAAAAGCCATTTCCTATCCATCATGTAAATTCATCCTCCCTTTTGGTCCCATGGTAGGGGTTACATGAAGTCTTAGGAGTTTTTTGGGATAAGAACAGGTGAGAGAACCATTCCAGGAAGAATTTCTCTCATCCATCTGTGCTGGATCATCTCTTCTCCCATCCCCAAAGCAGCAGGAATGGATTGGATGGATATTTTTGTGGGAAGGCTCAGGGTTCATCCACTCACCTTGAGCAAACCTGAGGAAAACCATGAGTGGGGCATCCTTGAGCATGAAGTTGGGAGTTTACCCAATTCCACAGGGAAAAAAGGTCTCCTGTGGGATGGATCGACACTCTGGAAGGGAAGGAGCAGCTTCCAGGACACCTGCAGCAAGGAATGGTTCCCATTTGAGCGTTGGCAATTTCCACTTGGGTGGTGTCACCACGGGGTCACTGCACATTCTTCCTTCTTGGTCCCCAAAAAAGATGACAGGAAAAATTGCAAAGGGATTTGAAAGCAAAGTCTGTGGGGCATGAAACCTGTTGTTTAATCAATTTTCTGTTCTTTTTGTGCTACACCTGTCTAACTGTTGGATTCTTCCCTTGCTTCAGATGGTTTGAAGGCTTTAACTGGGAAGGGTTACGGAAAGGGACACTGACACCTCCCATAATCCCAAGTGTAAGTTTTCCTACCATTGTTTTCTCCTCCACGGGCAATTCCTATGATGCTGTGAGCTTTGGGCAGTAGTATACTGGGTTATGTGGGAATAATGTGCTTTATCTTCTGGAGATGCTTGGAAAATAATTTTAGGCACATTCCCAGCTAAGCTTGCTCTCCAGGCAGGCTCTTCCCTGGGAAGGCAGTGTGAGGAGGGCACAGCCATGGAGAAATCCCCTTTGCAGCAGGGGGTTGAGGCAGGATCACCCACTCCAGCACATTTTCCCCTCTCTCACCTGCTCCACTTGTTTCTGCATCTCCTTTTCCCCTTTCCATGGAGAGCTGCCCCTTCCACCCCTTCTCGCAGCTGCGTCCTCTCCCCTTCTCCTTTATTCTCATTTCCTTTGCAAAGGCAAGTGGGATTTGGATGCCATCTTCCTTTTCTTTCACATTAACCTTCCCTTCTCTGCTGTCTTTTGTGCCCCTCTTTGCCCTGCATCCATGTCCTACATGAAAAGCTGTTGATGTTTAACCGGGAGTGGGCGCGGAGGGACAGCTCCGCTCGTTTTCCTTTGCAGCAAAGCCCTTCCTTTGATGTCTTTGTGAGCTCCCTGCCCTCAAAGCCCCGCTGCAAAGGGAAACCAAACAGGATTAGCTGACAGAAATTACCTCAGCCCCTTCTGTCCTGCAGCCTCCCCTCCTTGTTCCAGCTTAATCCCTCAGGATCACCGGGAGAATGCCATTAATGGGGGTTTAATTGCACCCCATTGCTCCATCCTGCAGCTCCTGCAGCAGGGGCAGGCCCAGCTCAGGGGCTGAGTCTGCCATCCCAAAGTTTGCTTAGGGAAAGAGCAGGAGGGTTTCCCATCCCCCCTTTTTGTCCTGTGGATGCAGGAACTCCTGGAGTCAATGGGGAAAGCCGGACTTGCCAAATCCCTCCAATAACAACTCAGAAATGTTTTAGAGATCAAAGCTGGGTTTGGTTGGGGTTTTTTCTCTCAAGCTCAAGCTATGAGCCTGGTTTGGGTTGGAAGGGGCCTTTGAGATCATCCAGTTCCATCACCTTCCATGGCATCTTCCACTTCCACTATCCCAGGTTGCTCCAAGCCCTGTCCAGCCTTGCCTTGCCCTATTTTTAATGACTATTCATTCATTCATCAGCAAGATCACATTTCAAGTCAGGCAATAAAGTCAAGTTTCCCTAATCTTTTCCCTTCCCCTTCTTGGTTTGCTTAGGGAAAGAGCAGGAGGGTTTCCCATCCTCCCTTTTTTGCCCTGTGGGATGCAGGAGCTGCTGGAGTCAGTGGGGAAAGCAGGACTTGGCAAATCTCTCCCGTAACAACTCAGAAATGTTTTAGAGATCAAAGCTGGGTTTGGTTGGGTTTTTTTTTTCTCTCAAGCTCAAGCTGTGGTCCTGGGATGGTTTGGGTTGGAAGGGACCTTTGTGATCATCCAGTTCCATCACCTTCCATGGCATCTTCCACTGTCTTCCACTACCCCAGGCTGCTCCAAGCCCTGTCCAGCCTGGCCTTGGCCTATTTTTAATGCCTATTCATTCATCAGCAGGATCACATTTCATGTCAGGCAATAAAGTCACGTTTGCTCCTTCACATCCAGCTGCAATTCCTGCTTTAGGAATGCAGGATGTCCATGTAGCCTGAAAAAAACCCAGGATGTCTTCCTAACTGGTTTTGGTGGGTTTTTACTTTAGTAGGAGCATTTCCAATCCTGCTCTTACCCCACACAGCAAGGCTAACTGGAATAGGGGGAGCATCCTTCCCTCTTCCAGGACAGCTCCAGGCTGGCCCTAATCCTGGTTCAACCCAGCTCATCCTTTCCCTGGGCTCTTGGGAGTAGCAGCTCCTCCAGACCTACTCCTGAGATCCTCTCCAAAGCCATGAACTGTGAATTTTGTCAACCCCAGAGCTGTCAATCCTACTCCAGCTCATTTTCCACAAGTTTTTTTGGCAAAGTCTCAGCTGCCACTCTGAAAAGTGACCCAAAATACAGCTCTGGTGGCAGACATGCACTTTTCCTTCAATCCACCTCTCCTTGTTAGCTGGGAAAGAGCCAGCAGGACCAAACATACAGATCAGTTCCTTTTTCTTTGAAAAATAAAAGGCTTTTTCCAGCTCTTTAACTCTCATTTCTTACGTGGCTCTGCCAGTGAGGCAATCAAAGCTCTTGTTCCATGGGATTTTTGGAAAGATCCCAATTTACAACCTGCTGCTAGAACACTGCTGAGCCTTGATACCACAGCTGGAATCTGTGATTTTACCTCTTCTTAAAAGCTCAGGACTCTGCCAAAGATGAGCTGAGCAAGCAAAGGGTGAAGGAGCCCCAACAGAGTCAACAGATCCAGATAACCTGAAAGAAATTAAGATTTTGTAGGGTGGGGTTTTTTTTCCAAAATGAGTCAGGTATTCCACAATCCTGATTTGCCCCAAAAAGTGTTCAGCAGCAGGAAAATGCTGATGCAGTTGGGCAGCACATTGAATGTGGAGCTGGAGTTGGAGCTCCTGTCTTTTCCCAAGGCTTGCAGCAGCATCCAACATCAAATGGGAATCTCAGGAGGGTTAACAAGGCCCAGTGGGTTGGGGCAACCCCTGAGATCAATCCAGGCTGGATACTGGGAAAAAAATATTCCTGTGGGCAAAAATATTCCTGTGAGGGTGGGCAGGCCCTGGCACAGGGTGCCCAGAGCAGCTGGGGCTGCCCCTGGATCCCTGGCAGTGCCCAAGGTTGGACTTTGGGGTTTGGAGAAACCTGGGACAGTGGAAGGTGTGGGAGGGTGGGACTGGATGGGTCTTTAAGGTCCCTTCCTACCCAAACCATTCCAGAATTCTGGGATTTAATGCTTGTCAGTTGTGCCCTGGCTCAGGCTCTTCCCAAATGAAATGACTGAAAACAGCAGCAAGTGTTTTCCTGCTCTGGGTAAAGCTTAAAGTATTAAATTTCAAGTAAGACTCTCATTGTTTTGGGCTGGAGAGTTGCTGGTTTCCTCTTAAATTGTTTTATTTTTTTTATTGTCTTGACTTTATCAAGTCCTCAGTGTAAGAAAGTTTCCCTCGCTGTCACAAAGCAGGAAAACCATAAATTCTGTAGCCAGAATAGATTTCAAATGTCATTATTTCCAAAAAAGAAATGGGCTGGGCCTTCATCCTGGGAAGATGGGTTTCTCTGGAAGGATCCTGAGGCTGAGCAATGTCAGGAAGCTTCAAGGCAGCAGGGCTCAGCATCCTGGATCCATGGATGGGAAATGGATCCATGGATGGCTCTTTCCCCGAGCTGTTGTGATAACCTTGTGGCAATGGGTAGGAAAACTCAGGAGAGCTGGGGGAAACCCCTCAGCAAAAAGCTGTGCATGCAGCACTTCCCTGCCTTGCTGGGGATTCTGTGGGATGAAGAGGGAATGCCAGCCCTGGGATGAACATCCCCTTCTCCTTGCTCTTCCCCCCGCAGGTCGCGTCTCCCACGGACACAAGCAACTTTGACAGCTTCCCAGAGGACAGTGACGAGCCACCCCCTGACGACAACTCAGGATGGGACATAGATTTTTAATGTTCTTTCTCTTACCTGCTTCTGCCTTGCTGAGGACAGCTTTTCCTGGGACGTGGCTGCCAGCGGAACGGGAAGACCGGAATCGGGGAGGATTTGTGCTCGGGGTCACCACGATGCCTTGATTGATGCTGCTCCAGTAACTCCAGTGGCATTAGGACTTCTTGCTTAGTGACAATAGTGCTCTCCATGTTTTCTGTTGGAACGTGACCTGGCTTGGGCACGGTGGTCCTGGCACAGAGCCTTGCTCTGGCACAGAACTCCTCTTCTGTGGCCCCAGAGATCCTGGCCCACTCTTGATTAGCAGAGTGACAGATCCGTAGAGTAAGAGGCACTTAAATTCCAGCTGCTTTTTCCCTAGGATCAGTAGTAACTTATGAAGTGCTGCAGCTACTCCAGTGCAGGATTTGGGCTATTCCCACCCTCTGAGCTCCACAGGGCAGCGCTGGAGCCCAGGAGGAGCACGGGCAAAGCGCTCCCGTCAAAGCAGTGGGGAATGTGTCCTTTTCCTTCCCTAGCAGTATTCCTGACGAGACTGAATGTTCCCTTCCTTCTTTGTTTTGGAAACATTTTAGCTCAGCCTGGTCAAACAAAAGCACAACTGCTGCAGATGCTGTCGAGGCAGAGGTTGGGTCGCTTCCCTCACGTGGCAGCGCCACCTTTGGGCTTCAGTTCTCCTTTCCCTTGGTACCAACACATGCATGGAAAGAGAAAATCGTGGAATGAATCCATTGCACATCCACTGATCTGTTCTACGTCCATTGATCCACTGTACATCCACTGATCCATTTCACATCCGTTGATCCATTTCACAGTGCTCCAATCACGGTCCTGAACAAAGCAACAGCAGCCCACCAGTCTGATTAGGTATAAAATTAAGGATAACTTGGATCTTTTTGGGCTCAAAGGGAAAAACATGAGACCTGTGATATCCTCTTGAGGTGCTACATCCATCCCTCACCTGGGAAGAAACCTGTCCCTGACCCATCCTGTCAGGAATATGTAGCAGAGGCTCCGTTCTCCCTTTTGGTGATTCCATGTCTCCATGTCTGCATCTCTTTCATGTTTAAAGAATCTCATTAAAATAGAAATCCTGGCTCTGATGGAACACTGCCAGTAATCCTGATGCCCCTCCAGGCTAAGGAGCTCCACAGGAAAGTCAGTGGAATTCAATGGAAGATCCCTGTGAGGTCTCCAGTGTGCCAGGTCCACGTGACTGTGTTTAACAGGGATGGCCAAATCCATATGGAAAAAAGAACTAGGGAAAACAATATTATCAGGACATGCTTTTCCCTCACTTCTACTGCTTTTCCTTTGCTGGAATTCCCTCCTCTGGTTTATAGGATGCAGCAGAGGGATCCTCCCTGGGTGCCCATTTGTTGCATACACACAGGACTGAAAGTTTTATTCCATTATCCAACAGGAAACATCAGCTTTTGGTCTCTCTGAGAGACCTGACCCAAAAAAATCACAGAATCATGGAATGATGGAATGGTTTGGGTTGGAAGGGACCTTAAAGGTCCTCTCCTTCCAGTCCCTGCCATGGGTGGGCAGGTGCTGCCTCCTTTCAATCTCAGCTGCCAAGAGCTGGCCGTGGAAAGATCAAGTCTTGCTGACAAGGACTTTTTCCACATATTACATGGAAAAGGTCTGTTTGAGCAGTAAAAAATTCCTTCCCTGATGCTGAGTCCCAACTCTTTTGCATGTTTTTCATTAAAGGATGTAATCAAAATGGTATTTTGACAGCGTGGGCCGTGTCTGCTGTTCAGCATGAGCTGGGTCGTGTGACACCTTTGAAACCAGTCTGTGGCTCTGGAATTCCCTCTGTTTCCCAAAGGGTGAGGCCACACCTCTGGTACAGTCACTTCTGCTGTTCTTTAACCATTAAAACTTTGATTGCCTTCAAAATCACAGGGAAAAGGCAGCACCTGCTGGCTTTTCCACCTTTCTCCAAGGGATGGACAGCACTGAGAGCCAAGGCTGAGCACGAGGGCTAAAACATTCACCAGGCATCTTAAACAGGCCTAACAGCCAAATGCTTCCCTCCTCACGTCCCCCTGGACTTTCACTCCATGGGGACAGCTTCCTGTAGGAGTTTGTCCCAGGATGGTGACACCTGATGAAATTGGCAGGCAAGGAGGACAAAGCACCACAAGGATTTGGGGATCAACCTGAAAACGTGACAGGAAGGAGGGTCTGAAATGGGCTGAGCAGTTGGGTTTCTTTTTCCTGTCCCTTTTTTTCCTTGTGCCGGGCATGGGAATTGACACCTGCAGCGTGCACTGTGCTGAATCTGAGTTTATTTTGATATCAAACACCTCACTCGACTTCCATGGCCTCTCCTGAGCATTAACACTTGGCATATGTATATGATAAGCCTTCAGTTATAATAATATATTTAAGTTGCTTTATATATATCTCTATATATCCACAACAAGGGATTGCCTCTGTGTTTCCACCTCCTGTCCTTATTTGTTTGTCTCCTTTCCTGATCTATGGGATGACAGCGTTTTTAGGGAAGGGGGAATCGGCTCCCATGTTTCCAGAGGGGGCTTTGAGTGGTTTTGTGGCTTCTCCTGGAGCTGCACTGCCCACAGCAAACTCTTCTTCAACAACAGGACCACGAGCAGATATTTCTGTAAATAGGTATTTTTGTGTCGATGTTTTGTGGGTCACACAGGACTTTCTGTTCTTTTCCAGTTCCATGGCATTATTCCTTCATTTTCTTATTTGTAATGTAATGTTTTTAGGTCGAGGTAGACTTGAATTAATGTCATATTTGTCAGTATGATTAAACTTTCTGTCAGCTGTCCTGTTCACCCACCCGTCCCATAGTTCTAGAACGTCACTGGCTATCTGGCATTGTTGCAAGTGCCTTAAATCCATGGCATCTTATTGAGAAAAAAAAAAAAAAGAGACAAATTTGGTGTTATGCTGCATGACAAAGACAAACACACCTCAAACTGTCGTCCTTTCTTAGCTTGCTGCGTTTTACAGTTCTTTCTGCTACCGATTTCTAAGCCTTTATTATCTGATCTCGATGAATTCCAGAAATGATGACGTCGTTCTCTGATTTCTGTTCAATGTACCAGAGCTGTGTATCTGTTAATGAGATACAGAGTCATTTCTGTGAAATGTATAAATGTGATGTGCGGGTCAAATTAATCTCTGACATCCTAGCAGTCTGTAGACAGGTATTCCTGTTTTGCTAAGCTCTGCAGATCCCACCCATCCGTGCTGTCCCACACAGCCCTCCCTGGGGAATCTCCCACATGGGAAAAATCCACCCTGGCAGCGTTTTCCTGACCTAAAACCCCGGTGCAAAGCCGAGGCTCCTTTGCACCACTCCACCAAACAGGATCTGTGCTTGGATGAGCCCTGGAAACTCTTCCTGCCTCCCCAGCCCTGACACCGAGACTTGGGCGCTTTTAGGGCTTTCTCAGAAAAAGGGGAAATTCCCATTTGGAGTTGCCTCTCCCCCTGAGTCCCGATTTACGCTTGTTTTACCCCAGCCCTTTGTTTTATACTCTGATTTTCTCTCCGTCCATGGCAGAGGTTTTGTTTGTCGGGCCGATGTCGGTCACGCCCCGGCCATCGGCCGCTTGCACTCTTTGGATGTTGACTGAGGAACTTTTGGGTTTGTTTATTTTTTTCTTTTTTTCCATAAACTTCCATGGCTTTTGTTTCGCTCTGTACTCCCCCTGCAGCTGTAATTGCCGAGTGCCTGTTGTATACTTTATAGAGTTGAAATAAAAATAATTACTTTTCAACGGCTGTCAGTGGGTTTCTTCCAGAGCAGGAGCTGAGTTTGGGAGAGATCTTCAGGAAGGTGGTGAAATATGGGGCTACAAAAGTTCTGTTCCCACAGTTCCCACACAGAGAAGTTGTGGCTGGATCCCTGGCAGTGCCCAAGGCCAGGTTGGACAGGGCTTGGAGCAGCCTGGGACAGTGGAAGGTGTCCCTGCCCATGGCAGGGGTGGCTCTGGATGGGCTTTGATGTCCTTTCCAGCTCAAAATCATTCTATGATTTGATGATGACACAGAGGTGAGCAAAAGCTGGGAGAAAGGAGCAATAAAACATCCTCTCAGGAGGGGAATAAATGTGGCAAGAGCCCAAGGAGGAGCTGGCAATCGTCACCAATCGTTTTGCTGGATGCAGCAATCGCAGGTCCAAGTTAATAATGCAATAAATACCCCAGGGTGACGTGGCCCTCACCTGAAACCGCCAGGGGAACACCGAGATTTCGGGGCGAGGCGTGGCTCTCGTTATTCCAGGCTAAAAATAGGGAGGGCAGGAGGGGTGGCCGGGCTGTGCCGGGGATGTCGCCCGGCCGTGACTCAGCCGCTGCTGACGGCACCTGCCCGCCGTGCTCCCGAAACCTTCCCAGGCAATTATTAGCCCGGCTTGAGCCATTCGGGGCTGGAACGGCTGATAAGGGATACCGGGACAGCGATACCGAGAGAGCGTTCATTGCAGGAATTGCCGCCTCCGGGATACCCCACCGCGGGGATTTCGGGGGCGCTGCTCCGGCTCTTCGTATTCTCATTTAAACCAAGCAGAGAAAATAAATTACCGGGAGCGCGGGCCCGCCGCCGGGAAAAGCCGGGTTCATTAAGGGGGGTTAATTAACGAGAGTTAATTAGCGGAGCGGGGAGGGGGGAGTGGGGGCGCGATGGCGCGGCGGGGCCGCCAGGGGGCGCCCTGGGGCCGCTCTGCCCCGGTGGGGGGGAATGGGGAGGGAAAAATGGGAATGGAGGGGGGAAAATTGGGAGAGGGGGGGCGACGCCTTTGATCTCCCCGCATCAAAGGGCCCCGAGCTCCCCCCCCACCGACGCTGCCTCCTGCCCCGGCTGGGGTCAGGGGAGTAGGGGGAGGACAGCGAGAGTCCCACCGTGTGTCCCCGTCCCCCGCCGCCACCTCCGTGTCCCCGCACAGCGCCCGGCGCGGGGGGATGCGGAGCAGCCCCTCTCGTCTCCTTTCCAGCCCCTCTCCTTTCCTGCCCCTCTCCTTTCCTGCAAGGCTGCGCTGGCGCCAGGAAGGACGCGGGGGAGGCGGCGGGGGGTTGTGGGGGGAGACTTAGAGGAGACCAAAGGACCGACTCTGCCATCGGGGGAGGGCGGGGGGCTCTGCGCACCCACAGCGGCTCCCACCCACCATGGATGGGGGCTTGCACAAGGGGGAGTGTCCCCCCCGTCCCTCTCGCCGGTCCCCTCCGTCGGGCGCGCCCGGCCGGAGACAGCGGCGGCGTCGTGGAGTGCGGAGCATCTGGCCGGGACCCGGGGGAGGAGGGATGCTGGATGGGGGGGTCTGCCCTCGCCCTTGCGAAACCCCCTCCCGACCAATGTGGGAGCCCTCGGGGCGGGGTGGGGGCGGCTTTGGGGGCTCACGGGCACAGCCCCCACCCGGGAAGGCTTTGAAATCGCAGCCGGCGGGCCCCCCGCCCCGAGGGGGCGGGCAGGAGGCAGCCTCGGGGGTATAAAGGCGGCGGAGGAGCGCAGGAGCCGCTGCTGGCGGCTCGCTGCTGCTGCTCGGGGACTGCGCGGGCACGGAGGGCACGGCAGTGGGCACCAGGATGCGGGGGCTGGTGGCGCTGCTGGCGGCGCTGAGCTGCGCGGCCCCGGCGGGGCGGGCGGCGGCTCCCGGGGGTGCCCTGAGCTCCAACGCCATCAAGGGACCCCCCCCGGGAGGGGCGGCCGAGACCAGCGCCGCCCCCGCACCCCCGTTCGACGGCAGCAATAAGGCCCCGCCGGCCGCCACCCGACAGGTAGGAGAGAGCATGGATGGAGCGGCGGGACAGCGGAGATGGAGGGGGACAGACACCGGGAGTAGAGGGGGTCACACTCCGGGGATGGAGATGGGGACACACAGCGGGAATAGAGGGATACACACCAAGGGATGGATGGGAACACACACCGGGATGGAGCGGCGGGACAGCAGGAGTGGAGGGGGACACACACCGGGAAGAGGGGGATACACACCGGGAGTGGAGATGAGGACACACAGCGGGAATAGAGACACACACACCGGGAGGGGAGATGGGGACACGCACCGGGGGATGGAAGGGGACACACAGCAGGGATGGATGGGACCCGTCGGGGATGGAGTTGAGGGACACATTTGGGATGAAGAGTGGGACGTCGGGGATGAGTTCACCCACACTGGGAGATGGAGCTGGGGACACAAGCAATGGAGGGGACACCGGGAGTGGAAGGGATAGAAGAGGGCGGGGACACAGCAAGGATGGATGGATGGATGGATGGATGGATGGATGGATGGATGGATGGATGGATGGATGGATGGATGGATGGATGGATGGAGGGGCTGCCCAGGGCATGGGGGGACACTCCAGGGATGGAGAGGGGGACACCGGGGATGGAGGAGAGGCACGCATCGGCTGATGGGGACACAGACACACTGGAGGGAGTGGGGACATCTCGGGGATGGAGGGGACACCGAGGACGGGGTTGGAGGCGGTGAGCGACACACGGGGGATGGATGGAGCGGGAACACCCCGGGGATGGAGAGGGGGGACGCTCGGCGATGGCAGCACCGGCCCCGCTGATCCCCCCTCCTTCTCTGTGTCCCCCCAGCCTTTCCCGTGCGCCGAGGACGAGGAGTGCGGCCCCGAGGAGTTCTGCGGGAGCGCGGCCCGGGGCGGGGGGGCCCCGCTGTGCCTGGGCTGCCGGCGGCGCCGCAAGCGCTGCCTGCGCGATGCCATGTGCTGCCCGGGCATGAGCTGCAGCAACGGTGAGGGCTCTGCACACCTGGGGAGGCGCTGGGGCTGGGGAGGGTGTCCCGGCCGTGGCTGACAGCCCCATGTCCCCGCAGGGCTCTGCACGCCCCTGGAGCCGCCGCACGGAGCGGCCGAGATGGACGAGACGGGCACCGAGGCGCTGCCCCGGCGGACGCCCGCTCCCGCCTGGCTCCCCACGGCCAAAGGTGAGGCGGCCCCGCTGCTGGCACCCCGCCTGAGGCTGCCATCCTTCCCTGCTGTCCCCTGGGCACCGCTCCGGACTGGCCAAGACCTGTCCGGGATGCCCATCCTGCACCTTCATCCCCCGTGGGATCGCTCCGGGATTTCTCCCTTTCCCTCCCGTCCCCTGTGGGATCGCTCCGGGATGCCCCCATCCCCTCTAACTCCAGAAGCCAAACCCGGGATCCCCATCCTTCCCTCCTGCCCCCTTTGGGATCACTCCTGGATGCCTCCCTTCCCTCCTTTCCCCTTTGGGATTGCTCTGGGATTTCTCCCTTCCCTTCTATCCCCTTTGGGATCACTCTGGGATGCCCCCATCCCCACTAACTCCAGGAGCCAAACCCGGGATGCCCATCCTTTCCCTCTTGTCCCCTTTGGGATCACTCCGAGATTTCTTCTTTTCCCTCCCGTCCACTTTGGGATCGCTCTGGGATGCACCCAGCCCCACTAACTCCAAAAGCCAAACCCGGGATGCCCATCCATCCCGTTGGGATCACTCCAGGATTTCTCCTTTCCCTCCTGTCCACTTTGGGATCGCTCTGGGATGCCTCTCTTCCCTCTTGTCCCCTTTGGGATCACTCCGAGATTTCTTCTTTTCCCTCCCGTCCACTTTGTGATCGCTCTGGGATGCTCATCCTTCTCTCCTGCCCCCTTTGGGATCGCTCTGGGATGCCCCCATCCCCACTAACTCCAGAAGCCCAGCCCGGGATGCCCACCCTGCCCTTTGGGGGGCTCGGGATGCCCCCCCTGCCCCACGAGCGATGCCCCCCCCCCGCCCCGGTGTCCCCCCTCGGCCCGGCTGAGCGTCCCCTCTGTGTCCCCCCGCAGGAGAGGAGGGCGACTTCTGCCTGCGCTCGTCGGACTGCGCGGCCGGGCTCTGCTGCGCCCGCCACTTCTGGTCCAAGATCTGCAAGCCGGTGCTCCGGGAGGGCCAGGTGTGCACCCGGCACCGGCGGAAAGGCTCGCACGGCCTCGAGATCTTCCAGCGCTGCCAGTGCGCCGAGGGGCTGGCGTGCCGCCTGCAGCGGGAGCACGGGCCCGCCGACGCCTCCCGCCTGCACACCTGCCAGCGCCACTGACCGACACGCGGACAGACAGACGGACGGACGGACACCTGCCGGCGCCACTGACCGACACGCGGACAGACGGACGGACGGACGGACACCTGCCGGCGCCACTGACCGGCACGCGGACAGACAGATGGACACGCGCCGGCGGCGCTGAGCGACAACACACGGACAGACAGACGGACAGGTGCCGGCGGCGCTGAGCGACACACGGACACACGGACGGGACAGACGGACTCGTCCCCGCCCCGCCTGCACACCTGCCAGCGCCACTGACCGACACACGGACAGACAGACGGACACGTGCCGGCGGCACTGAGCGACACCACACGGACAGACGGACACACGGACAGACGGACAGGTGCCGGCGGCACTGAGCGACACCACACGGACAGACAGACGGACGGACGGGTGCCGGCGGCACTGAGCGACACACGGACCACAAGGACAGGACAGACGGCCGCATCCCCGTCCCGCCCGCGCGCGTGCCGCTCAGGCGGCCCTGAGCAACACACGGACATGCGGACAGACAGACGGACGCGACAGGCTCCGGCCCCGCCGGAGCGAAGGTTGTTTCTCAAGGGAACTTCTCCTCAGCGACTCCTTGCAGTACGTTACTGTGTTGTGAATACTCGAGCTGGCACTTAGCTGTACATAGCGCCGGGGCTTCTGGTGACTGACCGGCTTCTGATGGCTTCTGACCGAGTGGTTATTTTGTGTTTTCTTTCTCCGCGCTCCGGCCGCGGCTGTGGCTTTGTACACACTGGGTTTTTCTGTCAATTCGCCCTGAGCTGCCTCCAGGTCCTGCCCGGGGAGGAGAGATGGGCCCCAGCATCCCACGGGAATGGGATGGGTTGGCACCGTTCATCCTGGGGCTTTTTGGGAATTCCCTGGTCGCCACTGATGCCCTCTGGAGGAGAGGGAGCGCGGTCGGGGCTCTGGGAAGGGCTCCTGGCAGCAGAATCCCTGTCCCTGGTTTTGGGAGGGAGGAGGGAGCGAGGGATTACTCCTGGACCAAGCACGGGTGCTGCCGATCTCGACCTTGCTCCATGCACAATAAAGATTTATTTTTCCCTTCATTTTGTGGTTGTTTCTGTGGCTCTTCAGCCTTTTGGGATGGCCTGGGGGGAGGGAAAGCTGCGAGCACACGTTTTTCACCTCTTTAGCTGGCCCCTTGTTTCAGGTGGGGAGCCTGGGGCTGCAGCTGCATCCCTGCAACCTGGGGAAGGGGTTTGGGGTGCAAAACCTTCCCTGTACACCCCAAAAGCGCTTTGCACCCAATCCCAAACCCAGCACAGCCCTGGGGGGCTCCAAGGGTAAGGTATACGGGAGCATCCCTCAAATGCTGCCCGCTCGTGGGTGTTTGGTGCCTTTGGGGTTGGTGCTGCCTCTTTAGGGCATTAAATTCCCTGGAGAACGTGGGGTTGTGGAATACCAGCCCCACTGGCAGCTCTGGAAGTGCTGGGTGGTGCTGAGGCACGGGAAATGTAAAGGAGGGAGAAGAGCCCCAGGGAAAGATCATTCCCAGCTCTGGAACTGGCTGAGAACAGCCCAGACTGCCCCAGACTGGAGGGTAAAACACTGATGGTCCTTAAACCACCCAAACCCACCCTTGAAGTCCCTTCGGAGCAGCTTTTAATGGAGTCACAGCATGAGCAGCCCCTGAAAGAGTTCCTGACTCACAGGCTGGAGTTTAGTGCCTGAATCATCATTCCAGGTGGTGAAAATTAAAAAATAAAAAAGAAAATAAATAAATAAATAAATAAAAGTGGCTTAAAGCACTTTTGAAAATCACGCTTAAACAAGATTGCACAAAATACATAATAATATGATTATTTTATTATCATAATAATGTTGTGCCCTCAAAGAGTCAGTGACACTGGGACCTGGCTAAGAAAAGCACCAAGAACTGTTCAGATGGGTTCAAATCTGCCATGAACAGTGGCACTTTTTATCCCTAGCACATTTAGACCACTGTCATTAGGGTCAGGGCTTTTTCTCCAGAGAGTGAGAGGGACCAGCACAGCTTTGACACCTCTGCAGGCAGGGAAAAATGCCCTTGTGGGGCATTAAACACAATTTCTTGTCCTCTTGGGTACCTCTTTGTGCACCACCCTCTTTTGTTTTGTTCAGGTTGGTCACCTCCACACCTGTCCTTGCTTCTTGTGCCTTGACATTCTTCACTTTCCCAGCGTGGTGAAGATAAAAAGAGCATTTTTAGCAGCCATTCTGAGGCAAGAGGAGCTCGGGTCAGCCCTGGTTGCATCTGTGCCCTGTAGTCTGTGCCCAGCAGGATAGATGCTACCACAGACATCTCCAGAATCATTAATTTCATGGAGAGATTCCACAAAAACAATGGTTTTGCTAGGTTTTATTCCATCCTCTCCCCCCTCACCATGTGTGCAGTCAGGATCTCTTCCCATTCCTGCCCCTTTTGGACTTTCTTTAGGGAAATCCAAGAAATTTGATTTAGTAACATCCCTTAGGAAAAAAAATCACGAGAATATGACCCTGTGCCTGTTGAGATTAAACAAAAGCTGTTCTTGAAGGGAGGGATTTCAGCCTTCCCTTAGCCCTGACTACGCTTCTGTCCCCAAAACCTGAGCCCACTCAAGGTCTGCATCATCCTGGGAAGCCAAAACACTCAGAGGAATGGGGATAAACAGCCCCTGAGCCCTGGAAATGCGGTCACAGGGAGGCAGAAGCAAAGGCAGAAGTGTCCCCCTTGCCCAGGGGAAAGGTGGGTGGCTGGCAGTGGCATTCCCTGGGGAATGGGCAGGTGACATCACCAGGGTCCCCCCTGCATCCTTCCCCACTGTGACAGATTCTCCTTATCAGAAACGCCTCAGCGAATTCCTGGCCAGCCCCAAACCAACCCAACAACAACAACAACAACAATAATTAAAAAAAAAAAAAAAAGGCCTGTGGGAAGTAGAAAATATAAAACTTGGGAAAAAATGGAATGTGTGGAGCCTCTGAGTCTGGCCTGGCTGGTGTGTCCTGTCTGGGTCTCCTGCTCTGATCCAGAGGGAAGGCAGGGAGAAACCCCAGCCTTCAGCTGCTGACACACAAAGCAGTGACCCCAGCTGGGAAAGGCATCTCAGGATGCACTTCCCCACCAGTCCAATTGAATTTTTCCCCACCAAAAAGATGGGACACCCCCCTTTTTTCCTAAGCAAGAGGAGAGTCAATAAAAGCAGCAGGTTTTGGTGGATGGAGAGCTTTGGCACCTCTGGTGTACTCCCTGCTCCTGCTTTGAGGGCTGGAAGAGCTTCAACAAAGCTCTGTGAGGTTCAATATTAATATTTATAATCATAGAAATCTGTAAAGCAGCTTAATGATGCTGGCTGAGCCCAACCTCTCTGCCCCCAGGCTTGGTGGGACCAACACTTTCATTCCCCCAGTTCTCCTGCTCAACCCCAGCATTGTCCCAGAGCATTTGTGGGGTTTTTAGAGGAGGTTTATTCGGGAAAGATGATTTTCCTCAGTCAAGGCAAGACACTATTACGATGGCTTCTGCTGGACAGGGACACCTTCCACTGTCCCAGGCTGCTCCAGCCTGGCCTTGGGCACTGCCAGGGATCCAGGGGCAGCCCCAGCTGCTCTGGGCACCCTGTGCAGGGAACAATTCCTAATTCCCAGCATCCCATCCAGCCCTGCCTGCTGTCAGTTTTAAGCCATTCCCACTCGTGCTCTCACTCCAAAATCCCTCTCCAGCTTTCCTGGAGCCCATTTAGGTGCTGGAATCATCTCTGGGGTCTTTCAGCCCTTTCTGGACTCTTCCTCTGCACCTCTCAGCTAAAAATCCCAAAGCATCCCAGGATTCCAGTGGCTGCATAAACATGGATGGTTTGGAGGGGAAACTGGATCCTTCCATGGTTTTCCTGAACTGATTTTCCTGAACCTGAGGGGTTCAGGAATCCCTCCAAGGTTTTCCTGAACTGATTTTCCTGCACTGTGGGTCATCAGAAGTCCCCCCTCTGCTGCACTCGGGGACAGTCTGGCACAAAGGAATTAAACTTCCAAGGAGGGAGGCTGGGACAATGATTGCTGTCATTTGGGGAGATTTCAGGGAAGCAAATCCCATTTTCTTCTCGTTTTCTTCCTAAGCTCTTTCAGGAACCACTTCCATCCCAAGCTGTTGCACAGAAACTCCCTTTTTATGTCTTAATAATTGTTTAGAGCTGATGCTCACACCCTCCTCTCTTCCACTGATCTTCCCGTGGCATTTAAAACTAAACGCCCCTAAAAACGCTCGGGTGAGGAACAAAACCTCACACGGAGCAAGAAAGGGTTACAAAACCCCTTAAATCTCCCCGCAGGCATTAAAAGGGAAAAATCCCTTTTGTTTTATCCCCACCTCTCCTGACAGAAAGCAGAATCCTGCCCCTCTCGGCTCGGGAAGATGAAACACAGGCAGCAGGTGGAAACCTTTGTGGCTGTAAGGCAACACGCAAAGCTTTGGGGTGGCTTTGGGGTTTGTTTTCCCCTTTATTTTGGGGCCGCCTTTTTTTGGGAGGGGGAAGCTCCCCCACCTGCTGGAGCTGCTCTTTGTCCCGAGCCTTTCAACTGCGGGCAAACCTTGATCTCCCTCGGGAGGGGAAGCAGAGCATCCAGGTGGTCCAGGTGTGGGATCCCCATGCCCTGCGCTCCTTCAAACGCATCCCCGCTAATCCAAAGGGATGTTTATTCCTTTTTTTTTTTTTCCTTCTTTTTTCCCCCCCCTCTCTCAAGCGGCTTTGTTTCCCCTCCCTCAGTGCCGGACTTGTGTCCCTAATTAACACCTTAAGAGGGGGTGAGGATAACCGGGATATTTAGGAGGGCACTTGTGGGCAGAGCTCCTAATCCAGCCCGGCGGAGGGAGGGGACCCATTAGCAGGTGATTTTTGGGAGAATTGGGATCATCAGCATTTAAATGGGCACGGCCTGTTGAAAGGCTTGGCTTGGCTGCCAGGGAGCTGTGAGCTCCGGGAGGGATTTCCCCAAAATCCCAGGTGTAGGGTGAGGAAAGGGAGGTGGCTGAGGGGGAATGGAGGAATGGAATCATGGATGGATGGATGGATGGATGGATGGAAGCATGGATGGAAGCATGGATGGAAGGATGGATGGATGGATGGATGGATGGATGGAAGGATGGATGGAAGGATGGATGGATGGAAGGATGGATGGATGGATGGATGGATGGATGGATGGATGGATGGATGGATGGATGGATGGATGGATGGATGGATGGATGGAGGATGGATGATGGATGGATGGATGATGGATGGATGTTGTGAAGTGGGCAAGGAACCCATGTGGGTTTTCCATGAGGAAGTGGCGCTGTGCCAGTCCAGGAGGGGTTTGAGGATGGCACAAGGAAAGAGGTGAAGCTGCTGCAAAACCCCAAAAGTATTCTCCTTTTTTTTCTTTTTTCTTTTTTTTTCTTTTTTTTGGCATAATTGGGAGCAAGCCATAACATTTTTTCCATTATTGGGAACAAAGGGTTGTTGCTGTGGTGGAAGGAGGGAATGATCCATCCTACAAGGGTGGCATTTGGGCTTTGCAGCTTCAATCACCTTCTCTTTTCCTTTTTAATATTAAATCCATAGGTGACACAGAGTCAGGATAGATAAATCTGGGGGGAAAGAAATAACCACGGAGTCGTTAAGGCTGCAAAAACCTCTAAGAGCATCCAATCCAATCAAAATCCAATCCAATCAAAATCCAGGCAGGCAACTCAGAAAATACTGCAACTCCAGCAGCACAGAACTGTGGAAAACACGGGATGAGGAGGTGGGAGCGTGTTCCCAGGAAAATGTGGCAGCTCCCAGGTGCCAAAGGGAGGGCAGGAGAGGTCTGGGAGGCTGTAAACAATGCTCAGGACATGGCTGAGGGTTATTTCTGTCCTTCCCAATGCAAGGAGGAGCTGGAGTGCCCAGCTCAGAACAAACCCAGATTGGGCAGCTGGGGGCCACAAATAAATCTCCTGGCTGGAGTCACTTGGGGACAAGGGGAATTCATGGAAGGCAGAAATTTGGGGGGGATTACTGGCTAGGAAATCTCTAAATGCTGGTTATGGGCACTGGGAAGGATCATTCTGGAAGTGTCTGGAGCTGGAGGAGGGTTTATTTAATTATTAATTTAGTTTTTCTTGGATGCTGGCTCCTTAAGGCCTCGTTGCAGGGCTGCTGTCAGATCCACAGGGAAGTGTTGGTCCTTATTTATTTATCTATAATTTTATTATTTTATCTATATTTTAAATACTATTTCTATATATTTTATTTATTTATATATAATTTCAAACTAAACACTCCTCTGAAACACATCATTGGTCAAAGATGCTGATTTTGAGAGGAAAAAGAGATTTTTCTGGTGGGAAGTGTCCCTGCCCATAGCAGGGGTTGAGATGAGGTGATCTCTCAGGTCCATCTTCCTGTGGCACGACAAGTTCTTGTCTTTCATATTTGATATCAATAATTGATACCAAATATTTTGATTAAAAATATTTTAATCAAAATATTTGATTAAAAATTTCAAAAATTGAAATATTTGATTTTATTGTTCCTGGCTCAATATTTCTGGGGCTTATGGAACTGGGTTTAATATACACCAATGCCTCCGTCAATCAGTAAAGAATTAGATGGTTTTTAAGGTTTTTTCCATCCCTAGGTGTGGATTTTTATGGCATGAACTGAAGGTCAAAGTGTTGAAGGACACATTCAAAGATTGAGTCCCTTTCTCTGTTTTTTTTTGTTTTTTAATTAATCCTGAAAGCCACAAATGAAAGTATTTCTATACAGCATTGATCTTCCTTTAATTTTCTATTTTCTATTAATTTATAGAGGGGTTTTGTAGCTTCACCACCAGTGCAGGTGACCCTTGAAAATGCCAACCTCCCAATATGGGGAGAAGTTGGACAATCCTGAAGTCTCAGACCTCACCTTTCTATTTCTGAACACCAAGATTCACACAAAGAACAAAAAATCCAAACCGTAACGATTTTATTTAATTTATTCTAGCATCTCTCCATTGAATGGGGATGGTTTCAAAGTTTGGGGTGGCCCCAAGGTGTGTGAGCAGTTTTGGGGTGTCCCTAAAGCGTGTGAGGAGCTCTCTGCAGGTTTGGGGCACCCCAAGGTGTGTGAGGAGGTCTCTGCTGGGGGTTTGGGGTGGTCCCAAGCTGTGAGGATGTCCCTGGTGATTTGGGGCACCACAAGGCACGTGAGCAGGTCCCTGGTGTTTTGGGGTGTCCCCCAGGTGTGTGTGAAGATGTCCCTGATGTTTTGGAGCGCCCCAAGCTGTGTGAGGATAGCCCCCAGGTGTGTGAGGATGTCCTTGGTGTTTGGGGTAGCCCCAAGCTGTGTGAGGCTGTCCCTGGTGGTTTGGGACACCCCAAGGCGTGTGAGCAGGTCCCCGTTTCTTTGGGGTGTCCCCCAGGTGTGTGAGGAGGTCCCTGGTGTTTTGGGGTGACCCCAAGCTGTGTGGGGCTGTCCCTGGTGGTTTGGGGCATCTCCAGGTGTGTGAGCAGGTCCTTGCTGGTTTGGGGCACCCCAAGGTTTGTTCTCTGTTTCTTTGGGGTGGTCCCCAGATGTGTGAGGAGGTTCCTGGTGTTTTGGGGTGACCCCAAGCTGTGTGAAGCTGTCTAAGCAGGTTTGGGACACCCCAAGGGGTGTGAGGAGATCCCTGTTTCTTTGGGGTGTCCCACACGTGTGTGTGAAGATGTCCCTGATGTTTTGGGGCACCCCAAGCTGTGTGAGCAGGTCCCTGGTGTTTTGGGGTGACCCCAAGATGTGTGAGGCCATCTCTGCAGGTTTGGGATATCCCAAGGTGTGTGAGGATGCCCCTGGTGGTTTGGGGTGACCCCAAGGCACATGAGCAGGTCCCTGTTTCTTTGGGGTGTCCCCCAGATGTGTGTGAGGATGTCCCTGGTGTTTTGGGGCACCCCAAGCTGTGTGAGCAGGTCCTTGCTGGTTTGGGGTGTCCCCAAGGCATGTGAGCAGGTCCCTGTTTCTTTGGGGTGTCCCACAGGTGTGTGAGGCGGTCCCTGGTGTTTTGGGGTGACCCCAAGCTGTGTGAGGCCATCTCTGCAGGTTTGGGACACCCCAAGGTGTGTGAGCAGTTCCCTGGTGGTTTGAGGTGTCCCCCAGGTGTGTGTGAGGATGTCCCTGATGTTTTGGGGCACCCCCAGCTGTGTGAGCAGGTCCCTGCAGGTGTGGGGTGTCCCCAGGTGTGTGAGCAGGTGCCTGCAGGTGTGGGGTGTCCCCAAGCCACCCACTCCCCCCGAGGCTGAGCCCCCCTTGCTCTCTGGGTGCCTGGGCCATCCCATCCCTCTCTCCCAGCCCAGCAGTGGGTTTGGGGCCGTGCCAGCAGCTCTGCCTGCCCATAAATGACCATGCCAGGAGCGCAGGAGCCCCGCAGGGATGAGTGATGGCCAGGGCAGTGCCAGCCCAGCTCCTGCCCCTATTTGGAGCCCTGCTCCGTGCACACCACAGCCCTGGGGGAGGAGGTGAGGGAAGAGCCTGGAGCTGTTCCTGCCAGGGCTTTGTTCCACCCCATCCACAGGGAGATCATGGACTTGGAGTTTTCAGCTTCGGCCACAGACCCTTTCTGCAGGAAGCTGCTTTTCAACCTCTCCAGGTTTTTGGGGTGTTCCCAGCTTTTGTGCAGGGAGAATTCCTCCCTGGAAAGGGTGGTGAATCCCTGGAAGGGATGTGGTGGAGTCTCCATCCCTGGAGGTGTCCCAGCAAGGGCTGGAGGTTGCACTCAGTGCTCTGGGCTGGGGACAAGGTGGGGACCAGGCTCAGCTGGAACTCCATGGTCCTGGAAATCTTTTCCAACCTGATTTTAATGATGCTGGCTGAGCCCAACCTCTCCGTCCCCAGGCTTGGTGGGACCAACATTTAATTCCCTCAATTCTCCTGCTCAAGCCCAGCATTGTCCCAGAGGGGATTTTAGAGGAGGTTTATTCATGCAAGATGGAATTCCCCTGCCAAGGCAGGCACTACTATGGGCAATATTGAAGTGTTTTATCCCCTTGTGTTATGTTCCAGCTCCTCCTTGGCGAGGCACATGGGACTTGGGACACCATGAAGCCTGTCCCCATGCCAGTGATCTCCTCTCCTCCCAGGCAGTGCCATTCCAGAGCTGGATCCTTTGCCCAGGCAAATGTTCATTCCATCAGAAGGCTGGCAGTGCCCACTGGCAGCAGCTGGCCTGTCAGAGCCTCCAGGAAGCAGCAGCAATGCCAAAGGGGAGCTTTGTACCCAAATTATTGCTGTATTTTAACCCCTGCTGTGGGAGTTCCTGCTGTCCAGGAGCTCAGGAGCTGGGGACAGTGACAGCTCCACACCACTGAAAGCTGGCAGGGGCTGCAGGGGTCCCACCACAATAAGAGGAGACACTGGCATGGAGAGGTGGGATGGGTTCCTGGAAAAACCCATTCAGCAATTCCCTGGTTTTAGTTTGAAACCAAAATCAGCCACAGTGATCAACAGGGAGGGAAATCCCTTTTTTCAGTTCATGTCCCATGCATTTAACATTTTCTCTTATAATGATCTTTGTTTAGAGACTGTGTGTTCTTAAAAAACCCAAACATTTAATTGTTGGCCAAAGCATTGTATTGGGTAAAGAGGCTCCCAGCTGACCTGTTTGGAACCCTTTAAAAATCCATCAAGGTTGTTCTGGGTTCAGTTTTTGGGGGGGTTTTTGACAACAGGGAGCAAAGAACCATCATGGAATGGTTTGGGTTGGAAGGGACCTCAAAGCACACCCAGTGCCACCCCTGCCATGGGCAGGGACACCTTCCACTGTCCCAGGCTTCTCCCAGCCCCAATGTCCAACCTGGCCTTGGGCACTGCCATGGATCCAGGGAAGGCATTCTAGTAAGGTTCCTATTATCCTACTGCCCCCTCCATGAATTTCTTCCCATCCTGTTTGGTTTATGAGTGCTTATTTTTATTTTAAAATGCCCCAAGAGTGCTGGGCTGCACTGAAGAACACCAGTTCCCTCTGCTGACCTTCCCCTGGGTTTCCCTGCTCCTTAAAGGCTGATTTCCATGTGCTACCCTGGAGGTCACTGTCTGTGACCCAAGTGGCAGCCAAGGAGGGGTGACCACCCCAAACTCTGGAGCTGCCTGGTGCTGGATTTGGTGCTGTTGAGCAACCCCAGGTACTGGCTGGGATTTTTTCCCCATTTTTGCTGCCTACAGATCACGTCTCTGCACTGCTGAACTTCCTGGCCTTGGGAAAAGGCCAAGTTCTGCCCCTGATGGAGCACAGAGTGCTGCTCACGTGGCCTGGGGTGGTGACGTGCCCTGCTGCATCCCACAGCTCCCAGGAGGGTTCTGGGACCCCCTGGAGATGGGATCGTGCTCTTGATGGGGAATTTCAACTTCTTGGGTCAGAAAAGGCTGAGAAAACCAAGTCCTTCCTACCTGGGCATCTCGATCCTGCCTCAGATCTGCCTCTCTCTTAAGTTGTGGGTGTAATTAAATTAAATTAAATTAAATTATTTTATATATAAATACCTTTCAAAGCTCAAAGTTTTCAAAGTTTTCAGTGTTGCCATGAACCCTTAGACCTGAGCACCTTTTCCAGCCTAATTCAGAACCTGCAATGTCATCAAAATGAAGAAGACTGCAGCCCACACTGGCTTTGATAAGATAAATGTATTTTCCAGGAGTAACTAAACCTCAATTTTTTATTCTATCCCTTAAATCCTGTTGAGCCTCAGACCATCACTTTTGCACATATTTCAGTTTTAATTTCCTCCTTGTCACTCCAGTTTTAATCACTTTCAAATCAACACTGGGCACTTCACATCTAATCCTGTGTAACAAGATAAGAACCATGTGTTTCTCCACTCAGGAGAAGTTCTGAGGTGGATCTTTCCAGGTCTGTATTTCAGGAAGGGCTCTGGGTTTGGTTTAGTACTGACTTTATGTTTTGCAGGGCTGCTGAAATAGTGGGAATTTTTAAATTTAAAAAATTTAATTTTTAATTCCCACAGTGTGGGAATTTTTAAAATAAAATTTATGGCTTCTCATTGACACGAACTCAAATCCCTTCTGGGGTGAGAAACTGGAATATCAGCAAAATTCCTGAAGGAAAATAAAACCTCCACTATTTTCTTCCCAACGTGACTCGGTGTGCACATGAGCTGCTCCCCAGGTTGAGATAAAACAGAGATGAGTAAGAAAAATCAGATTTTGCCAAGAACAAGGAGAGCAGGGGATCCTGCTGGGCCTTTGTTTTTGTTTACTTCCTTGGGGTGCTTGAGGGAAAGGAGATGATGAGGTCACTGGGAGCAGTGCTGGTACAGACAGAGCTTTTTAAGGCACAAGCTGGCCCCTTTATCTCCCTCCTTATCTTTACTAGGATGGCTGGGGTGGGGTTCAGTCAGAGCCAGAGCTTCTGTTGCAACCTCTGAGCCTTTGGGCTCTCCCTCCCTCACCCTTCAGGCTGAGCCTCACGTTTGGAATCTGCTCCTCTCTGGATCCCAGCACGCAGCCCCGGGATTGTGACATTCCCTGCTCTGCCCCAAACACCTCTCTCCACCCTTGTATGGCCATACAACCACGGAAGGGGCCCACAGGGAACAGACACCCCAACAATCCCACCCTGGGCATCCCTGGAGCAGTGTCCAAGCTCTCCTGTCCCTTCCCTGGGCAGCCTGGGCAGTGCCAGCACCCTCTGGGAGAAGAACCTTTCCCTAAAATCCAGCCCAAACCCCCCTGGCACAGCTCCAGCCATTCCCTGGGTCTGTCCCTGTCACAGAGAGCAGAGATGGGAGCTGCCCATGGGAGGATGTTGAAGACCCCAAAGAGGTCTCCCCTCGGCCTCCTCTTCTCCAGGCTGAACAAACCACTTGAAAAGCTGCTGGAAAAGTTCTTTTCTTATATTTTGGGTGGAATTTTGTTCCTTGTCCTTCTTTTGCCTTCCACTCTTCTTGGCCCATCAAGTACAGACAAAATTTTCTTCACTTTTAGGATTCTGAGGTTGCCTCAGCCCAGACATTGAAAACTCCTGAAAAATAACCATTCTTCCTCCTTGCTGGAAGCCTCCCAGAAACTCCAACCTGATGACTTTGTTGTTGCCCCTGGAATCACTTCTTAAATTCCTGGGATCATTCCCAACCCCCCTTCCCACCCCCAAACTGCCCTGGGAAGAGGGGAGGCTGCTCAGGGCTGACTCACAGCACCTTTTTCAGGTTTTTTTTATTTTCTGTTACCCCTTTATTTGCTCCAGCACAACCAGAATCTCTTGTCACTGCTCTGTATGTAGCAGAGGATGAAGAATATGACAATAAATGACAATAAAAGAGCAGGGGAAATGCACGAACACATTTCAGGCATGGTTTTGGGGTGAAAAGGATGTGTCCTGATGGGAGAGGGGGACAGCAAGAGACACAGAGCAGTCTAGACCTGACCTCTACCACCCACCCATGTATATTTGGTAAAAAAAACAGCTCTGCCTGCTGTATTTTATTTTTCTCACTGAGGTACACATGGCTCTTAAATAAACATGATTATACCCTACGTGGAGCTGCAGCTCAGGCCAAGCACTAAAAATAGTGGGCAGAAGGGAGAGACTTCAATTAGATGCAGAGTGCTCAACAATTTAACTTCTAATTGGCTTGTGGTTATCCCCCAACGAGGAACCAGCCCTGGAGTGCTGAAAAGATTCGAGGTCTGGCAAAACAGGCACTCAAATGGAGTGTTTTTGACCAAAAAAAGAGGCCTGGGTGTTGCATGTCGAGGAACTCGTGTGTTTGTGTGACATTTGCCTTCAGCTCAGGGCTGAGGCCTCACCTTGGGGCTTTCACAGGTGGGTTCAGCTCCATGTCCTCTCCTCAACCCCAGTCTGGTGGCCCCATGAGGTTTCTTGGGTTGGATTTGGTTCCTGATTCAGCTCATGGTGCAGAACTCCAGGAGCAGCAGTCAGAAGCATCCCAAGAACTCCTTAATTTCCACCCTCAGCTCCAGTCCAGACTCTATTTTTCCTTCCAGCTCCCAGCAAGCCTTTCCCATCATCATTCCCTTAATTTTCCCCTGCAGGTAACTGTTCCTGCTGCCTCAGCCTGAAGCAGCAGCACAGAGTGGCCTCCTCACCATCATGGAATGATCTCCCATTCCCTGAAGCTGGCTGTGGAGCAGGAGGAGGGTGGGAACAGGGGCCCAGTTTTTGGGAGAACACCAAAAACTGGGCCCCAGCCACTGCCCACTCGCCATTCCAAGCTCCCAACCCAGCTCTGCTCTGGCACTGGGCAGCCAAAGCTTTGCCAAGGCTTTGCTGGGATAGAAGAGTGGATTTCAAGGACAAAAATTCACAGAGCTGTGTAGCAAGAAGGTTTGGAAGAAGGAGATCTGGGATCTGGAGTGAAACACAGCAGGAGACAAATAACACAGGGTGGGAGCTGGCTCGGGTTGATCCCTGTTGGCCTTGGAATAACTTTCCCTGTTTATTTGGGAATTGTGGCAGGATTTCTGGGGGTTTTGTGTATCTGGAAGCTCCTGGGATTGCTTGACATTTTTCAGGATCAGCTCCCTGATAGTGGATTCCCAGGAGCCTTTTCCTCTGTCTGCATCCACTGTTTATTTTTTTCTCCCCAGGATATGGGAATGTGGGAATCCTGCCCTTATTTCCAAGCCACATTTTTCCCTCCCAACTCAAGACCCCCAGGAAACACCTGCATGATCACCAAGGCTTGCTCTTGTACACGTGACTGTGGCTTAACTGGAGGAGAACATGGCAATTTAGAGGGGAAAAAAAATCTCAATAGTTTTAAGTGAAAGTAGCAAGTGCATTCCAGTATAATCCATGCATTGTCGGAATTGGTTTTTCCCAATTGTTCCCAATTGTTTCCCATTGTTGCAGGTGTTTTTTTCCCAATTTCTTCACCTCAGGAGTTGTCTAGGAAAGCTTTTCCACCTTTGCCCTGGGGAGGAGACCACACAAACTGCAGAGTGTTTGGTGTGCTGAGGCTGAGATGGAATGCAGCCCTTCTTCCCAAAGCCATGGCCCTGCAGCCAGCCCTTCCTCATTTCCCTCCAGGAGTTTTTTTTCTGGGACACTCGAGGAGTGTCCCAGAAACCACCATGGCCTGGATGGCTTCAATCCTGAATTTTTCAGTGGAATTGGCTCCTGTAATTATCTGCCTCCTTGCCAGGCATGTCCACTTGCCCAAGGCTCTCCCACAGTGACAGCCACGGGGTTTTGGCAATATCTGAACACCAAAAGTGAAACTTTGCCCTGTGGCTGGTGGAGAGGAAAGGGAAGGGTTTGGAATTTAGTCAAGGACTGCTCCCAAACTGCATAGTGGTGGGAAGAAGAGGACAGAGAATCCTCCTGAGAAGCACAGCTCACATCTCTGGCAGCTCTGGGTGAGGAGGAGGAAGATGGCCAAAGATTCATAAAATCATGGAAGGTTTTGTGTTGGAAGGGGTCTTAAAGCTCATTCCAACCTCCTTTCCTGGTTTTCTCCACTACCCCAGGGTGCTCCAAACCCTGTCCAGCCTGGCCTGGGACACTTCCAGGGGCAGCCCCAGCTGCTCTGGCCACCCTGTGCCAGGGCCTGCCCACCCTGCCAGGGAACAATTCCTCATTCCCAATAATCCAACCTAAATTTCCCCTGTGTCAGTCTGAAGCCATTCCCCTTTGTTCTGTCACTCCTTGTTCCTGATGATTTGTCCCTCTCCGTTTTCCCTGTCACCCCTTCAGACCCTGGAAGGTGCTGTGAGGTCTCCTCAAACCTTTTCTTCTCCAGGCTGAACAGCCCCAGCTTTATTTATTAATATAATATATTTATTCCCAATAACCCCCCATTTGCAATAACATAGGGTGTGTATTTTTTCACTCCTAGGCCTGCTCTCTCTTCATTTACTGCATCAAGTGTTTTCCATCACAATTAATTTAAAAAAATCCTTCCACCAAAATTAAAAGTTGTCTTTTGCTGCCTTTTCTTTTCTTTTGTTTTCTTTTCTTTTTTTCTTTTTTTTTTTTTTTTTTGGTGAAATAGGGTTTCTCCTGCCCTTCAAGCAGAAAACTGAATTAAAGCATACGAGTGAAATGATGATTGCATTAAATCCACCTTGATGAGCAGCCAAGGAATGCTTTGAGTCCCTATAGGTGAGACTGTCTCATCATCAAGCAGCAGGGCCGACACCTCAGGAGCCTCCCAGGGGAAATCCTGTTCTTGCCCAGTCTGAAATCCTGTTCTGGCCCAGTCCTGCATGTCTGGGCTTGTTGGTTTGTCTCCAGCTCCTGGAATTCCAGCTCAGGAAAGAAATGCCCTCTTGTTCCACCAATCCATTCCTGCATCGCTGCCCAACATTCAGGAAAAATTTCTCCATGGAAGGAGAGGTCAAACAATGGAACTGGGCTGCCCAGGGAAGAGGTGGATTCATTATCCTTGGAAGTGTTCAAGAAATGAGTAGATGTGGCCCTTGGTGGTTTAGTGGCCCTGAGGGTGGTTGATCAGAGCTTGGATTGATGATCTTGGAGTTCTTTTCCACCCTTAGTGACTCCATGAGTCCCTGATTGTTGGATTATAATTTTTCTGACCCAGAGATGAGGCAACTGAGAGGTGTTTTAAAAAATTTTATTCTATTTTCAGTCTGATGAGAAGGGTGAGACAATACAGATGTTATAATTCACACCCTCATTATTAGAAGCCAACTATTTCTTAATTACAAAACACTGTAAGTGTTGCTTGCCTTATCAGCTTTTTGTTACTCTATGTTGTAGATGTCTTAAAGCTAATCATCTAAAAATTACTCTTTGTGGGTATTATTACAATGCTTTTTTCATTGTTTTATTTTTTTTAAAGTATCTAATCTTATTTGCAAGGCTATAGCAAGGTTGATATCCTCATTAAAGTTGATAGCCTTAGTTGGGGAGAAATGCAAATTATATTGTTGCACACAACAGGACCAAAACTGATGACCAGAAACGTAGACAAACATTCATATTTTGGGGAGGAAATCTTGGAAAACAAAGCTTTTGCTCCATCTATTATGGGTTGGATGCCCAAGGGAAGGACTGGAAAGCTCCCATCCCAATCCTGAGCACCAGCACGAGCCCATCCATCCTTCTCCTGGAGTTCCCAGCAGCAGCAGGGCACAGCATGGATCCTCATCCTGTTCTCCTGCAGAATTTCCAGCCCAAAAAGTGTCTCCTGCTGCACTAACTCCTCTGACAAACCCCAAAGTGTCTGGATACAGGAAAATCCCTACTTGAGTTTTGCCAGCCAAGCTCCAGCCCTCTCCAATCATTCTCAATCCCAATTTACTGAAAACTGGGATCTGTTGTTAAACACAGCAGGAGACAAATAACAGAGGGTGGGAGCTGGCTTGGGCTGATCCCTGTTTGGGTTTGGAATAACTTTCCCTGTTTATTTGGGAATTGTGGCAGGATTTCTGGGGGTCGCATGTGCCCAGCAGCTCCTGGGAATTGCTTGACATTTTTCAGGATCAGCTCCCTGGTAGTGGGTACCCAGTTCTGCAGGGTGCAAATGGAATATTTAAGGATGCATGGAAATGAGAGGTTATGGGTGAACAGATTCTCCCTCAGGATCCTTTTATGAAATCCTGGATGGGCACTTAAACTGAATTCCATCATGGAATTTGAGGTATCCGTGTCCCAACCCCGTTACTGGGAATTCCAGTGGGGAAAGACTTGGCCACCCCCCCAAAACATTTCAGTCCTGCCTGGATGGGTCATGGAGCATCCCAAAAACTCATCCTGTGTTGGCTCCTTGAGCTTTCCCAGGTGAGTTTGGAGGTGCAAGGAGGAGATTTGGGCTGCCCAGAGTGAATCCCAGAATCAGGGAGTAGTTTAGGTGGGAAGGGACCATAAATCCCATCCAGTGTCACCCCCATGTCATGGGCAGGGACACCTTCCACCATCCCAGGCTGCTCCAAGCCCTGTCCAGCCTGGCCTTGGGCACTGCCAGGGATCCAGGGGCAGCCCCAGCTGCTCTGGGTTGGGGTTTCAGCTATGAAATTCTCTGGATTTAGGCTTATTGCCTTTTTTTTTCCCCAGATTTTCTCCCATACTGACACAGGTAATTTTCCTTAAGAGACACCATCCAAGCTCGTTTTGGTTGGGACACATGGAGGTGGGGGAAGGGTTGGCCATTCCAGGATGGGGTTTGGGGTATCCAGCCATGCCCATGGATCTGTAGTGTTCATGCACTTTCCAAATTAGGGACAGGGGAGAAAGGCTTTTTAGAGAAGATTCTACAGGAGGAGAGTAGGGCACAGGCACCCCAAGTGTCCTTGGACAAGGAAGCCCATGGATTTGATCAAACTCCCAACTCAAAGTGCAAGTTCCCTGATATTGAAATAGTGAAGGTGGGATGCTGCCTGTGGTAGAGAAAAATCCACGATCTGCTGTCAGAAATACAAATTAAATTCCCAAAGGAGTTGTTAAACTCTCAGATCAGTCCCAAGCTCCCAATATTTATGGAGAGGAGCTTAAATGTCCCACCACAACCACCAAAACCTCATTCCCCACAAGATGTCCACTTCTTTATTTATTAATATTTTATTGTGTAATGTGGCCTGAGACATTCACCACCCTTATATTTCAGGTGGTGCCTTTTTTTTTTTTCTGACCATTCCAGGATTTTTTCTGAGACCCAACAGCCAGCAAAATATGTTTGGGTTCGGGGTTTTTATTTTGTTCTTCCCATAAATATCCTCTGTGCACGGCTCCTGATGTGATGAAGTGATGGATGTGAAGCTCGTTGGCATTTCCAAAGTCACGCTCCAGATTCCTGCTTCAGTCTGACCCCAAACAGATCATGGAGATGAGCTGAGCTCTGCTCTTAAGCCTCACTCAACTGCTGCTTGAGCTGCTGATCTCATTTGTAATTTTGTCACCAATTTCTAAAACTGGAGGAGTCAGTAAATGATGGAAAACTTTGAGGAAGTCCAGGAGAAAAGCCAATCCAGGACTTTTTAATGCCCAAATTCCCATCACAGCTGCTGCAATTTGTTTGTTCCTAGAGCAAAAAAGCACCTGGAAATTTCTGTATAGAGAATAAAAGGTGAAAAAATAATGCAGGGAGTCTCCTGGCTGTAATTTAGGCAGTGACCAGCAAAAATAAAATTATATTTGAGTAAAGGAAGCTGGAAGGGAGAACATGCAGTGGGTCAGGACAGTGCTGGGTGCTGTGAGTAGGAATAAAATGATGTTAATAATAAACAGCTCCACTGCTCTTTTAAAGAACTTATTTCTCCAACACATGCAGAAAGTTAAAGTTACAACTCTGTGAAATTTCTGCTGGCTGCCTCATCTGTTTATCATTGACTCCCTGGATGCTCGTGGTAAGAATTTCGGCTTTTGGAATAACGTTTGTGGTAGGTGGTCCCTTCAAAGCTGCTCCCTCACACTCAGCCAGTTTGATTTGCCGGGAGAGACTCTGCTCATGCAAAGTTTTCCTTCAACTGCATCCAGCGCCGTGATGAGCCAGTGCAAGAGAAACTACTGTGCTGTGATTCCCCTCTCAAGCCACTCAGGCACTTTGAAGTGGAATTTTTCCTTGATTTTTGGGGCCAGAGAAGTTGTTAGGGTTTTTCTATCCCCCCCCCCACCCCTTTCCTCCATTCCCAAGGGAAAAATAAAACATTGACACATATGCTGGTGGTCTATATTTATCCACATAAAATCTAAATATAGCATTGTTTTTACACCCATTGCTGGGGCTAACCCAGCCATGAAATAAACACACTTTCTGCTTTCTAAAATTGCATTAAAAAAAAAAAAAGGTTTACAATTATTATGGCCATTTTTATGGTATCAAGGCAGAAATGGAACTGCTCTCCCTCTGTGTGTCCATCTAAAGGAGGGAGCATCACATTCTCTTCCATAAACTGCATGGATACTTTCCATCAAATTAAAAAAAAGCAAGGCTGCAAAACAAGAAATAAAAAAAAAAAACCCAAGGCTGCAAACCAAGAATTTAACATTTTTTTTAAAATAAAGATTAATATCATAAATCAGCACAGCCACTGTCACACCAGCAGACACTGATGTGAGGTGTAGCTGAGCTCACACTGCGGAAGAGATGAGTGCAAGCACAAAAAGTCAGACAAAATCTGTGAAAAACTACCCAATCAATTTAGAAACCTTTTTCCCAATAGTAAAAGAAAAAGCAAAAAGGAACAGTTTTGTTTGAGTTAATGTTGCACCGCTCTCGAGGCAAAAAAATGCTCACAAATAAAACACTCGTGGGGACTGTTGTGTTTATTTTGCTTTTGCTAAATGCTAGAAATCCATGAGACTTCAGGCAGTTTGCTAATTCTAAAAGTCCATGAGACTCCAGGCAGTGAATATTCCAAGAGAAGCTAAAAAAGAGGAAGATGGGAAGGAAAAATTCCAAGGTGAAAATGGGCAGAAAAAAATGCAAGGGAGAAGATGGACAGGAAAAATGCAAGGGAGAAGATGAGAAGAAAAAATGCCAAGGGAAAACCTGGGATAAAAACACGGACAGGGTTTCTCTTGAGTTCCATTGCTCCCACAATTAATGAGCAACTGGAAGAGGCATCACTGGAGAGCAGTGACTCTTTAATTACAAATGAATGGATGGTGTAGGTGATGGATCCAATGTTTTATATGCTGATTAAAAAAAAATATATTGCTTCTATATTGATTTCTAAATTATTTTAAAATTGGTTTTCCTTGTCTTTGGTTAACCCCCCCCCGTCCCCAGAGCCAGCAGCCCATTCCTGAGCCCCTGTGAGCAGCAGCTCCTCCCCAACTCCTCATCCTGGAAAGGCAATGGCAGGAGAGGTTCAGCTTCCTTGGAGAGCCTTTGTGTGCTCCAGAGAACCCAGAGATGGAGGCCCTAAATCAACCTCTAAATCAGGCCCTAAGTCAGTGTCCAAATCTGGCTCTAAATCATCCTCTAAATCTGGCCCTAAATCAGCCCTAAATCAGCCCTTAAATCAACCCCTAAATCATTCCCTAAGTCAGGCCTTAAATCAACCTCTAAATCACCCCTAAATCAAGCCCTAAATCTGGCCCTAAATCAGCTTCTAAATCAACATCTACATAACACCCTAAATCAACCCTTAAATCAGCCTCTAAATTAGCTCTTAAGTCAGGCCCTAAATCAACCCCTAAATTATCCCTAAATCAGCCTCTAAATCAGGCCCTAAATCAGCTTCTAAATCAACATCTAAATAAACCCCTAAATCAGCTTCTAAATCAGGCCCTAAATCAGCCCCTAAATCAGCCTCTAAATCAGGCCCTAAATCAGGCCCTAAATCAGCCCCTAAATCAGCTCCTAAATTAGGTCCTAAATCAGCCCCGAAATTGGGCACTAAATCAGCTTCTAAATCAACATCTAAATCAACATCTAAATCAACATCTAAATCAACCCCTAAATCAGCCCCTAAATCAGCCCCTAAATTAGGCCCTAAATCAGCCCCTAAATTAGGCCCTAAATCAGCCCCCAGATCCCCCCGTCCCTGTGTGACCTCCTGACACGAGCAGCACACAGGAAGATGTGGGGTGTGAGTGACAGCCCAGCTTAGCAACTCCCCATGGAGCTGGGATTTAAGGACTTGACCCCAAAAAGTGACATTCAGGATGTCCCTTCCAGACAAAAAATGGGACACTGCCCTTCATGGTGTCCTTGCTACGGGGAGAAAAGAGCATTGGGATTATCTGCCCATGGCATGGGGTTGGAATGGGATGAGAGTTTTAAGGTCCTTTACAGCCCAAATCATTCTGTGATTCTGTATTTATAAAATCCCCTGTGATTCTATGATTATGAAATTCTGTATTATTCTAATTAAATCTTATTATTCTCAGGGTTTTAATTTCATATTCCCTGCTCCTGGCAGTTGGAATTCACGCTGATTTTTGCATCCTCCAGCTGGCAGCAGATGGAGAATTCCTTGAGAGCACCACTTGATGATGGGCAAGGCTGGGAGCAATCCTGGGGTGGAGTGGCTACTCCAAATATTAAATTTTACTATAATTTTACCATAAATTTTACTTCTTTCCCTTTTAAAACCATGTTGCTTTCCCCCCTGCTACAGCCCCCACATCCCTTCTCCCTGGCACCCAAGTTTGTGAGCTCTTTCCCAGCAATTTTGGTCTGGAAAGAAAGCAGGAGAAGGAGAAAAAATTAGGAAATTCTTCCCTATAAGAGCCATTCCCTGTGGAAAAGCTGCTCTGTCCTGGGATTGCTTTCAGCTGAACCACAGGCTGAAATTACATTGTTCAAATTGTTCAGAAAAGCGATAGAAAAACAAACCTCAGTTTCTTGGTGGCTCTGTTTAAGTTTTGGCTGTGCTTCCACTGGGCACCTATGGGTGAAAAAAAACATTTTTTTTTTCCAAATGGGAAAAATCCTGTGTTTAAAACCAGCAGTGGGCAGAAAACACTTCTGGGGTGTGGGTGACCATGCATGTGGACACTCAGCTCCCATTTCCAGCAAAACTCCTGGAGGGGAATCCCCTTTATCCATTGGGAATGGTTTCTCAAGGCCAGATATGTTCCTCTGAAGTTCCTTTCCAGGCAGCAGCTGTCCAGCATCCTTATCCCATAGGCAGCACCTGAGTGGGGTGGGGTTGTTCCTTGTCCCTGACATGGGGAATTGGCACATTTGGGGTGGCTGTCCCCCCCAGTGCCATGCTGGCCTTTCCCCCTCGGACCTTAATGGGATAACACCGCCGAGGGCTTTGAAGATGAAGGAGCAGCCTGGACAAACAGGGCCAGATAAACACAGGCTTCATCTCTGAGCAGCACCGTGCCCAGAGTGCTCCCAACTATTTTTCCCAGTGTCTCCACACACTGGAGGAAGCCCAGGTCACCGCTGAGCTCTCCTTCCCCCCTTCCCCAGGCAATCCATCCCATTTGATGCATCCCTGCAGGATGCTGCTGGGAGCACACACGGGTTAATTGAGCAGCATTAACCCAAGTCAAACTATAACCCGCTGGGTAAACATTTCCCTATTGTTTCTGGGGATTACCGTGCTGGGAAGTCATTAATAACCTGGAAGTACATTCCATTTATCTTTGTTTATTAGCTGCTTTTGGCAGACTCCAGGAGCGTCCCCCTGCTCTGACATCAGCCCAGCTCCAGCCCCTGTAAAGTCAACAATCTAATTTGGTCATTAATCTCCCACTTCAAAAGGGCAGGCAGGAGGTGCAGGAGGAAGATCTCACATCTGCTCTTCCACTTGCTGCTTTGCCGGGGCTGGCTCCAGATAAAAGCCTGGTCTAGGATCCCCCTGCACTGCTTGACCTCACCAGCATCCCCCAAAACCCTTCAGGAATTCATTTCACCCCTCATTTGCACCTCCAGGCAAAAGGGAAGTAGTTCCTCCTGTAGTTCCTGGAGGTGTGGAACATCTCCTGAGGAACAAGACCTGGAGATGTTCCACACCTCCAGGAACTACATGAAGTGACCAAACCCCATCCCTAGTACCCCAGTAGGTACTTCCAAGGATCCATCCAGCTCGTTTTTGAGCTAAAGACAATGAACCTCACTCCAAATCCCAGGGTCCTTGTGGCTCCAGATCCCACCACTGAATCCATGGCTGCAGAGGAAGCCCAGGCTCTCTGCAGACCTGCCAGGACCTCAGAGGGGAAGGTCCACCAAGCACAAAGGCATCACCTCCTCCAGCTTAGTGTGCAGTCATTCCTACATCCCTTATCCAGCCTTTTGAACAGATCTGAATCCAAAATTCCACCAGACTTGCTGAAGGAACAAATCAGAGTTAGAAAACCCACCGGACTTGCTGGAGGAACAAATCAGAGTTAGAAAACCCACCGGACTTGCTGAAGGAAAAATTTGGCATGTTGGAAATGCTTAACCCCCTTATTATCGTGGGAGGGAGGAAAACACTGGTAAAACAATTTATTCTTCACTAATTGCATTTTTTTTCCTGCTGCCACACATCCAGGACAGGAGTTGCTGCAAGGAGGGAAGCAGGAGAAGGCCATGAGTGAAGAATTCCTTGTGGTTAAAGGCACCTTGGAGCCACCACTGCCAAAGCAAACCCAGCATTGTTTTTCCTGGGCAGGGTTTGCTCCTCGTGCTCCAAATGTTTGCTTCCCAAATAATTTCTTCAAACCACAAATGTAAAATTTTCCCTTCCACATCCAGAGCCTTTCACTTGCCCTGGGAAAGTCCTCAGCCTCTCTTCTGTGGGAAAATCCTCATTTAAGCAAAAGTTTTGTTAAAATTCATTAAAATATCATGAAATATCCTGATTTTACCAGGACATTATTTTGTTTTACTTCCATGGGTAAAAAGGAAGATGACAGCCTCTCTTCTATATCACCTACAAGGACACTTGCTTCCATTTGTCCTTTTAAAAGACAGAGATTTTATTTTATTTTATTTTATTTTATTTTATTTTATTTTATTTTATTTTATTTTATTTTATTTTATTTTATTTTATTTTATTTTATTTTATTTATTTATGTTATTTTATTTTTATTTTTTATTTCATTTCATTTCATTTCATTTCATTTTTGAAATTTAATTTTTTAAAATATTATTTTATGCTCCCCAGCCCTCCAGGAGAGGTGATGTAAGGATGGGTGGGTGGGATGAGATCTCTTCTTCCTCTCCTCTTGTTCCTGCTTTCTCTCTGGATGCTGATATTGGAGATTAGATCCCAACCCCTCCAGGCAAGGAGGAACTTCAATGTGCATCTCCCACATTCTAAAGGGATGCTTTAATCACTGGGATGCATAAGGAGAGGGAGGGAGAGGGAAGAAAGGACCTTTTATTTTGCTTTCTTTAGGGCAAAACCCAGCAGCGGTTTCGAGACCTCCTGAGCCCTCCAGGTGACGAAACTGCCTGAAGTGACACCTAGATTTCCCTGGACTTTGCAAAATTTCCTGACTTCCATTAATCTTCTATTCCTCTCTACATCTCCTGGCTTGGACCTGGCTGAGTGGTTGAGGAAGATCCAACTCCTCAAATATCCCTGGAAGTATCCAAGGCCAGGCTGGATGGGGCTTGGAGCACTCTGGGATAAAGGAAGGTGTCCCTGCCCATGGCAGGGGTGGGATGGGATGGGATTTTGGGTCCCTTCCAACCCAAACCACCCTGGGATTCTACAATCATCTCATTTCATATACAAATATAAATAAATGTATCAAATATCTAGGGATATTTATAATATGTCACAATCTTGGAGTGATTTCTGATGTCACTTTGTGTTGTCTGAAGCTGCCGAGTGTGACACAGTGCTGTTGCTCACGGGGGTGTGCTCCACTGCATGCGGAGAAATTAGGGAGAAATTAAAGGAGATTAAAAGGATAAATTAAATTAGGGAGAAATTGAAACACTATTTTAATTAAAAATGCTCTAATTTGATCATGTAAATGGTCACTGCACACAGACCTGCCTTGGTGTGTTCTACAAAACAAACCTCCGTGGCTTTGGAGGGCATTTTTGGGGGATCTGCTTCACTGCATGTCCAAGGAGAAATTAAAACGCTATTTTAATTAAAATTTATTTAATTTGATCATGTAAATGATCACTGCACACAGATCTGCCTTGGTGTGTTCTATATTAGAAACCTCCACGGCTTTGGAGGGCATTTTTAGGGAATCCCAAGGAATATCCTTCCATCACAGCTCAATATTAAATATTCTTAATAAACGATGAATGCATTTGTACTCACAAGCCTTGGGATGGTTTTCCTGCTTTTATTAGAAACTCAGGCAATGGGGAAAAAAGAAAGAAAAAACAAATCCAATTGCTGCGTGTCATCTCCATCCTGTCCGAGCAAACATTCCCTCTCCGGGATGGTTTTTTGGGAGATGCCCGGGGGCAGCACACGGAGCCTCCCATGGCGGTAGTTTAACCATTAAGCCGAGCTTAAGGCTCGGTGCCTAAGGTGAGGGCACGAAGAAAGGAACGCCAGAGCTTTGATCTGGGCCAGGTGTTAATTTGGGAGATTTGGGAGCTGTTAGGAAGCTGGGGCAGCACATCCCGCGGGTTTATCAGGGCCGGGATTAGTTAGGCTGAGGACAAACAACCTCTGCCGGGACAAACAGGGCAGCTGCCACATGAAAGTGCCACCAAGAGGTGGCCGTCCCTTAATGGGGACGCTGGTTTTAATGGGGACTTTCATCTCGGCGCTCCTGAAAGCAACGGGGGATGGAAAAAACAGGAGGAAAAAGCGGATTTGGGGCCGGGAGAAATCACCTGCTGCTCGGGCAAACACCAGGGATGGGTCCTTGGGGCTGTGCTGGGGGATAAAATACAGAGCTTATTTCCAAAGGGTGGGAGCAAGGGAAGGAAAAGAAAAATAAGAAAAGTAGAGGTGATTTTCCCAGATTCTTCAATAGAAGCTGTTCCCTCTCCTACACACCTGACTCCTTCTACCCTTGAGGACCTCTGTGGTTGCATCCACCACTACCAAACCTTGAAAATGCCACTACATAAAAACTGCATCCAAGAACTTCACTTTTAAACAAATGCCCTGTTTGTTTAAGAGGTTGTGGGATGTCATTTTCACAATGAAGGAAAATGCTGGTCCCTGAGGGCAGGATTAATATTGGAATCTGTGAGCTTAACACCTCATGGTTTGTCTCCTTGACGTGATTTTAAACAACAGACCTTCAATTAAAGAAAAAAGACTACTGGAAAATCCTTTAAAAATAAGCATAACCCATATTTCATCTTTCTTGTGTTGAGGAGAAAAGTAAGAATCAACAGAATCACTGCTAGTTGCACATTTTCAATCAAACAATATCCAAATAATAAATATTGAGGAGGAAATCCCTCAGTAACTATTTTGAAGAAGTCACCACTAAAGACCTGACATCAACATTTTGTTGCTTATGAAAACACCCATAAGGCACAAACTCTCTTGCAGCCCAAAGATTTCTCCTGCTGAACCCTGATTATTTTTTGTTTTCCTTCAGCACCAATCATTGAGGACAAAAGTAAGAACCAACATAATCACTGCTGGTTGCACATTTTCAATCAAACAATATCCAAATAATAAATATTGAGGAGGAAATCCCTCAGTAACTGTTTTGAAGAAGTCACCACTGAAGACCTGACATTGACATTTTGTGCCAAACCCATAAGGCACAAAATTTCTTGAAGTCCAAAGATTTCTCCAGCTGAACCCTGATTATTTTTGTTTTTTTTCAGCACCACCCATCCCACACCACTGGATTGCGACAGGCTGGGGGTGGAGAAGCAGCACCGTGAATGTGACACTTCCCAAAGGTGTCACAGATAAGGTGAGGGGTGCTGGTGGCTCCCAGTCCCACCTGGGCTGGCAAGGAGCACCTCTGCCCTCTCCTGGGGCAGCATAGCCTGACGTGGCCTCCACAAGGGTTTCAACCCCCATGGGCATTCAAAACCACCCCTCGAAGTGGTTTGAGCAGTACAGAAGCTACAAAGATGTGGAAATGAGATGGTGCAGCTCCAAACCTGGGCACTGAACCTCCCTGGGGCTTGGGACTTGCTGCCTTTATCAGGGGGGATTCCAAGAAGGGGATTTGGGGCAATTTGGAAGCCCCTCTGAACCAGCACATCCCTTCCCTTTGGCTCATCCTCATCTTGCTCTCACTTGTGGTCCAGGCTCCCTTCTTTTATTTCCCTGGCTGCCTCTAATTTGTGGCCATCCAGCAACTGCTGCTCGAGGCCTGCTGGGCTCAGCCCCCTGGACACACTGGCTGCTCCCTGCCACCACAGCCATCCCAGGAAAATCGGGATGGGGATGGAATATTTGCCCTCTGATTGTTTAACAGCATCTGAGAATTCCAGCAATTCCCATGAGACCCGAGGAATGCAGAGCCAGAGGAGGAAGAGCCATGTGCCAGAACCGACTCCTTTTCATTTCTTTTGGGCTGTGGAGAGTGGAGCCAAGGAAGAGCTGGGATAACGAAGCCCATGGTGGTTTTAATTAGCTGCAAGCCTGGAATGTGGGGGCTGATTGTATTTGTTTAATGAGGAATAAATTTGGAATGGTGTGGGTGGGTGCAGGAGATGATCCACGAGTCTCTAATAATGCACAGGGAATATAAGGAATGTCCCTACAGCACAGAATCACAGAATCACAGAATCACAGAATCACAGAATAATGAGGTTGGAAGAGACCTCTAGGTTCATCAAGCCCAACCTATGCCCTAACACCTTAACTAGACTATAGCACCAAGTGCCATGTCCAGTCTTGTTTTAAACACATCCAGAGTCTTGTTTTAAACACATCCAGCATGGTCACCTCCCTGCTGGGCTCTTCCCAAGGGATATCTCTCTGTGGAAGGCTTGGGACTGGCTCCTTGGGCTTGTTCCCAGTGTGCCAGGAAAGGAGATTTCGTGGAAGACAGACCTGGGTGTGGCTGTGCTTGCAGGGGGTCACACCTGGAGCAGGATCAGGTGCTTTGCCTGGAGAGCTGCTGCACAAATCTCCCGGGCCAGAAGCAGGGAATGGGATAACCATGGCACAAGCGGCCCTCAGGGAAAGAAACTGGTCCTGGGAATACCCTTATTCCATGTGCCAGATGCTCCCTGCTGGTCAGTACAAGGCTCTTAACTCAAAGGACCATAAGTCATGGCTTTTTGGTGGTTTTGATCCCAAATTAGTGTGAGCAGGAAGGGTCCTGCCCATCTCTCACTGATGCTACAGAGGAGGGCAAAGCCCAGGCAACCAAGAGCAAAGGATGGGGACATCTGGGGTCAGCCCATATCTGTTTCCAGGTATCTGGGGTGTGATCAGCAATAACCAAACCTTCTTTTGAGCTGTCCCAGGGGACCTGTCCCTCCCTGCTGTGTGGAACACAGTTAGGTTGTGTCCCTAGACCACCACGGAGAGTGGATAATGGCTTGGTTTAAGGATGTGTCAGAGCTGGTATTCTGCCCCAGGGTGTTTCTAGGGTCTACTGGAGGTGGTGGAAGCTTTCTGTGTGGTTGTACAGCAGCTAATGAGTGGTTGGTCAGCAGGGGAATACACCCAGGGTGGAATCCTACACCTGGAATTTCAGCAGGAGGAGCAACAGCAGCCTTGCTGGTCATGCTGCCCTCTCTGACCAACTGCTCTGGCCTTGAAACACCTCAAACCCCTTGGACACATCAGTGGGGAGGCAGGGTTTGCATGACTTGTCTGGGAGCCACCTCCAAAGTGTTCCTGGCACAGCTCTGATGCAAAAAGCCACGATGGAGAGTCATGAAAACACCCTGGAAACATGCTGTGTGGGAATTGGAGTGCACAAGCACTTTGAACTGGAATAAAATTTGCTGAAATATGTCCTGAGATGGGTAATGGAGCTGGGGAAGGGGCTGGAGCCCCAGGAGGGGCTGAGGGAGCTGGGAAGGGGCTGAGCCTGGAGCAAAGGAGGCTCAGGGGGCCCTTGTGGCTCTGCACAACTCCCTGCCAGGAGCTGGAGTAGGGCAGGGATCAGTCTCTTCTCCCAGGGAACAGACTGAAAAGGAAACAGCCTCAAGTAGTGCCAGAGGAGGTTCAGATTAGACATTGTGGAAAATTTCCTCACCAAAAGGATGGTCAAGCACTGGAATGGGCTGCTGATGGTGTCACCATCCCTGGAAGTGTCCAAAAGGCTGTGGGTGTGGCACTGGGGACATGATTCAGTGGTGCTGAGTGAGCAGCTGGACTCGATCTCAAGGGCCTTTTCCAACATTAAATGTTTTTCACACACAAATGCACACCAGGTTTAGGGTAGGTTTCTAAAGCTTGGTTACTGACAGGAGGTTCTTTTACCCTCCACAGGACACAGCAACAATTTGCATAAAATAGACCTAAAACCTTGACTTCCCTCTTCCCACCCCAGCCTGTTTTATCCCCAAACCTGCAGGGCATCCACATGGAGATGATGCCTTAATTTTTAGCTTTTCTATTTTTCACATTCTGTGCTGCTTTAGTGCATAGTTCTGAGCTTCACATTAAGGGATGGTGAGCTCTGTGCACAGAGCAGGGAGACAAAACAATTCCTTCTCTAGCTGGGGACCAATATGTAAATGGAGCAGAACTTATAAAAGTGGGAGACCCCGTGACCAGGTGTCCATTTTGTGACCATTTTGGTTCACCTTGGGTGCAGCCCTGGCTGGGCTCTTGTGCTGCCCAAGGTGGATCCACTGGGGCCTTTTAATAAATTCTTGCTTTATTCTTTAGCTCTGTTCTAGGTCAGCCTTCTCAAGGCATCAGAGAAACTGCAGTTCCTGTGACCAGGAATGGTCCAAGCATGGGGATGACAGCAACAAGTCCTGGTAGGGAGCTTGGACCATTCCTGGTCACAGGGGGTGCAGTTTCCAGTGGGATGGGAGCCTGGAGCACCACATTTTCACCTGGAAGATGAAAATCCCCACTGAAAATCCCCAGTGTGCCCCATCCTTGCTGAGGTGACCCCATGGATTTCCCTCAGCGCTGCGCACTGAGGAGCTCGGAGCAACCGAAGGCCCCATCTTGCTGGAAGATGCAACAACCGCGCTTGCGCCTCCAGCATCCCTTCCCTGCCTCTCCCTGGGCTGCTGTGAGCCCCCAGGCTGCAGCCCCAGCCGTGGGGAGGGAGCTGCTCCTTTATTACCCTTTTCCTTTCTGGCGCAGCAGCCAAGGCCAAGCCGGAGCGGCGTCCACGGCCGGGCCTCTGTGGGAGCGCCGGCATCTGGAGCTGCAGCTCCTGGCGTCCTTTGAGGAGCACAGCCAGGCAGCTGCCGAGCACATGGCAGCAGGGAGGGAGCTGCTCTTGCTTCCAGGGATGCTCTGATGAAGCCTCGCAGCCTCGGCAGCTCCCTCCTGGCTGGGGCGGCTTCCTGGAGCCTCTGGGAGCTGCAAGTTCAGGGAGAGGAGAGGAGGCAGCTGCCAGGCTGAGGGTGAACCTCTTGGGAGAGTTGTGTTGTCTTTAAAAGTCACTGAAAGAGATGGGGGTGTTTAGATATGGGGGTGGTGATTCAAGGACTTCAAGCATCACAGAGTCAAAGCATGGTTTGGGCTGGAAGTGCCCATCCAGTGCCACCCCTGCCATGGGCAGGGACACCTTGCACTGTCCCAGGCTGCTCCAAGCCCTGTCCAACCTGGCACTGGGCACTGGGCACTGCCAGCTGCTCTGGGCACCCTGTGCCAGGGCCTGCCCACCCTGCCAGGGAACAATTCCTTCCCAATATCCCATCTAACCCTCCCCTCTGTCAGTCTGAACCCATTCCCCCTTGTCCCGGCACTATATTCCCATATAAAAAGTCCCTCTCCATCTCTCTCTAGGCCTCCTCCAGCTACTGAAAGGCTGCAAAAATTCTTCAAACACCTGAAAAATGTCAGGACTGAGCTTTTCTAGCAGAGATTCCACTCTCAGCCTCCTAGGAAATAACCCAGCAGCTTCTGACAGTTTGCTGCCAGTTGGGAGACCTGCACCAGTGAACCTCTATTTGCTGGCTAGGCACAATATTTTTATTCCTTCACCCCCTGCATTTTCTCCTTACAGCTTGGGACATTTTTTTTTTTTGGCACATAAAGAGTTTGGTCCCAAAGAAGAGTTAAGATCTTTCTGGAGATGGAATTACGATGCAGCATAAAAATGATCTCTTCCTATCTCTTCCTAATTTAGGGCAGGAGGCCACCCTTGTTCCCCAAAACAGCATCCAGAGATGTGTCACATCCTCCATCCACTCCCTCCCACCAGGCACAAATTAAATTCTTCCTCTGGGAGAAGCTCTGGAGCGGGGAATTCTGGTGGAAAAGCAAGGTGTGCTTAGAGGGAGGTTTGGATCTGCTGAGGTTTGAGCTTTGCATGTTTAGCAGGGCTGGGAACACATTAATGTGCATTTTCCCCTTTCCTTGGCCATTTTCCCCTGCCTCCTGCTTTCCCTCTTCCCCTCCCCTGGAAGGACAGAACCTGGTGTGGGAAGTGGAGCAGGAGGTGTACAGAAATTCCCTGTTTTCCTCCCACGTGTACCCACGCTCATTGGGCATTCCCCAGAATTTACACCCAACCTCCAGCCCTGCACAAGGCCAGCATGGCCCAGCTTTGGGATGATGGAGAAAACATCACCTCTGGCTCTGCACCCTGCCAAGGGACAAGTGGAACTCATCCATGTTTTCCCAGGGGGCAAAGCTGTGTTTTCCCTGGGGAAAGAGCCACCTTTCCCCTGGGAGCAGCGGGGAAATTTTGCAGAGCACAGCTAAGCCTGCGCGGCAGCCACTGCAGGATGTGGGGTTTGCTCTGCCAAGAAAAATTAAATAATAAATAGTAGGAGGGAAAGCCTGCAGCCTGCTCTCACTTTCACTGATTTAATTCCAATGGTGCTAATTTTGGGAACGCCAGCCCTGCCTTGCACGAGTTCCTCACCCTCACCGAGTGGCAGACAACGCTCTGTTCTGCTGCCCTTCCACCTTTCCCCCATGGACTGGGGGGAAAACAACACCCCCATTCCCAAATTTTTAACACCCCAAGCCAGAGGAGTTTGGGAGAAGTGCTAGAATGGATGTAAACAGGGAATTACACCCTTCCAGCTGCACGTGGGGTTATAATTACCCGGGAATGCAGCTCGGCCGCTGGTGCATCAGATGCGCCACGCTGTCGCCAAATTTGCAGATGTTCAGCCTTACTTTTATTAAGCATGACAATGCCCAGCAGGATCTATTTTCCCTGATTATCCTCAAATGGAGAGGAATATTAAAAGGCAGGATAATTAAAAATAGATGCCTAAACAAAAGGATGTGTCTACAATTCTTTTTCGTAGCGCTTTGAAATAGTTTGAATTTCTCGGCTGGCTCATGTGTACAGGGAAGCCAAAGGATGTCTTAAATTCAGACATATGTCTTCATTCTGTTTAATGTGCCAGAACAAAAACAGAGCTCGAGACCACCATGAATTGATTTGGAAGCGACGGCTCCTCGTCCCGCTCTGCCAGACTCCAGGGCAGATTTTGCAGCGAGGATATAATAACTTCCTACAAGATAAGGGGGGGAAAAAAAGAGGGAAAAAGAGCCTGTCTGCTGAATTTAGTGTTGGGGATGTTGCATGGGGAATGTCCCCAGAAATAAACTCTGTATTTTTTTTTATCATATTTTTAATATGAATTGATTTGGAGTGATGGCTCCTTGTCCCGCTCTGCCAGGCTCCAGGGCAGATTTTGCAGTGAGGATATAATAGCTTCCTACAAAATAAGGGAAAAAAAAAAGAGGGAAAAGGAGCCTATCTGCTGGATTTGGTGTTGGGGATGTTGCATGCGGAGTGCCCCCAGAAATAAACTCTGTATTATTTTTTAAAGCCCAAGTGCAGGGGTATTTTCCAGGAAGGTTTTGCAAGAAGGATTTCCTTAAATCCCTCTGATATTTAAGGCAGACTTTGAAATAAGCAGCCTGCCATGGGTTTCTTTGAAGGATGAGGATTCAAGGAGAGCAAACAACCTGATTTGGAGGAGATCCAGCCTGTCAGATGGCAAATTAAGGGTGCCAGAGAAGCTATGGCTGCCCCACTCTCTGGAAGAGTCCAAGGCCAGGCTGAATGAGACTTGAAGCAGCCTGGGATAGTGGAAGGGGGTGGAATGGGATGAGCTTTGAGGTCCCCTCAAATCCAAACTGTGCCATGATTCTGTGATTCTAACATAGCCCAACTGAGAGCTGGGAAAATCAGGAATCAGTCAATTCCTCAGGCCAGGAAATGTGTCTTACACACAAAAAAAAGACCAAAGGTTAAACTTTCCAAATGTGCACAGCTTCAGGATGAAGTAGGGAGAGGCACAGGGCGAGGAGCTGGGAGCGACCAGTGTAGGGTGGGAGTGGTGTCCTCAGACCCAGAGACATGGCAGGGATAGCTGGGAAGATGGGGAATGAGGCTCCAGAGGATGCTGGATCCAGAGATTTGGGATAGCTGTGGCTCAGTGGGTGGTGCTGGATGCTGCCTGTGGAGGGAGAGGCAAAGCTCTGACTCGTGTGAAATCCACCTCCACCCAAGAATGGCCACCCCCATCCAAACCCAAAGCCAAGAATTCAACCTCTGCTCCATCTCTTCTCTACACACTCCCCAAGGTCTGGATACCCAGCCACGACTTGTAATTGGTTTTTTTGGGGGGCAAGGAGGGAAGGAAAGTTGAGAGAGTGAAGAGGAAAAACCCAAATCCCAACGCCATCGATCCAGCAGAGACTTGCAGGGATTGGGAATGCCTGGCAGCATCCCAAAGGTCAGGCTGGAATGGGCCAAGCTCAGCCATCATTTCCTGGGCTGTAGGATAGGATGGTTTCCTGGGAAGAGATGGGAACTATGATTTTACCCCCAAATGCAGCTTTGCAAAACCAGACAAAGATTTGCAAACACTTGTTCGAGTTCCAGGTTCTGTTTTCATCCAACTTTGTGTGGGTGAGCTGATGTGTCCCATGGTTCCTCCACCCCAGGGAAGCTGAGGGATTAAGCACTGGTTGCAAAAAGTTAAAACCAGCTCAGAAATGCATCTTGGTGCCTAAAGATGAACCCCAAACACTGATCTGGCAAATCCCAAGCCTCCTGCCTGATCTAAAGGGATCTAAATATTCCAGGCACCTTGGCTGTGGTCTGAAATCCCTCCAGACATTGGGGCTTAGTCTCAGGGTCTGTATTTCATCCAGAAACTGATGGCAAACATTCCAAGAACCCCAGGGAAGGGACTGGGATGATCCTGTCTCCCAAAACTACCCCAGAATTGCCAAATTTAGCCAAGCCCTTGACTTGCTCTCCATGCTCATCTGCAAAGTAGGTTTCATGTGGTGGGTTTTAGGCAGGGCAGTTTTCCACAGAGACAAAACTTGGGCAAGTAGTGACAGAGGCAGCAGTGCAGCCTGAAATCCCAGTTTTTCCTTTGGAGGTGCCCAGTGCTGTCCCCCCTGGAGGACACCAGTGCCTGTGGGCTGTGTTTTCTGGCTGTGTTTCAATCTGGAAGAGTGCAGCAGCTCCCATATCAGTGGGGTTGTATTAATCTCAGTTTGTGGTTGCCAGTGTTTTCAAGAATCCTACAAAACATCCCAGCAGCAATGGGAATGAAAAGCAGTTTAATGACTTCCCGCTGGCTGGGAATGTCCAGGCTCCGACAGACTCCTTGGGCTGGGGATGCCCAAAAATGGATTTGCAAATGCATCCACTGTTTGTTTTCTCTCTTCTCCCCACACAGAAATAACCTCTGCTCACCCTTGCAGATGCTTTGGGGCAATTGCAGGATCCCATAAAAGCAGGAAGGGAGGTTTGGGAAGAAGGGAATTGCCAGGAAGGTGATGCTGCTCCCGAGAGGAGAGCAGCACCAGCAGCTGCAACTGGAACTGTTCCTGCTTCTCCCATTGCAGAGCTGGGTGGGATGATCAGGGTTCCCCCCAGCCCAGGAACAGAAGAATTGAGGAGAACAAAAAAATGACTTATTCTGGGAGAAATTATAGATTAAGGAACCGGATTTCCTCTCCATAAATCTCATTAAAACATAAATTCTGTCCTCCCAACACTGCCCTCACTCCGAGCAGTTTCCTGGGATCATAAGGGGCTTCTCCAAAATGCTCCCAGGAACTTCTGGATGGAGGTGCTGGGGTTCAGAGAATTATCCCTGCCCTCTCCCATGCCTGGTGAAGCCCTGGGAGTGCAGGGGTGGGTCCAGACTCTCACAAATGGTCCCTGACCCTCTGGGACACCTCAGTCCCAAACGTGTCCCTGAAGGACCAGGTGAGCACAAAGTGCTTGTTAAAAAACCCTGGTTAAAGTTCTAAAACTCAACTTTCAAATCTCATTTTATGATCTCTGGCACCAAGGTTTGGAGGGTTGTTCTCTCCACCTCACCCTTGTGCTTCTTGCAACCAAGAAATAAATAAATTGTAAATAAATTGGGCAAGACTGTCCCAAAGTGTCAGGGATGGGGATCATCCTCCCACCCCTACCTTCACCCCACAGGACACAGCAGTCCCCTCAGAGCAGTCCTATTTAGCACAGAGAAAAACCCATGGATTTCCTATGCATTTTTTAGTCACTCTGTTTGTACACACTCAATAAAGGAGATCAAGGAGAGAAAATAACCCCCAACCCAAACCAACCACAGCCCTTCAAGCTTTGTTTTCTCCCACACTCGTTAAGTGCTAAACCAACATCTGGATGCTCTATAAATGCGTTCTTTACGGAGAGAGAGTTTCCCAGAAGTGTTTATTTGCAGTGTCCTCGTCTCTGTGGCAGAGGGGCTTTGTGACGTGGGGCTCAGTGGCAGCTCCTTGCATTGAAGTGACTCTTTTGTAGTCTCAGTGTCTGTGCCACTGCCAGGGCCAGCAATCACCACATTAAAAATGCTTGTCAGCCTCGTGAAGGGGCTCTGCCTTGCAGCATCCTTGGAGCCTGATTTAAAGGCAGGATTGCCTTGCTCAGACAGGCAGGGAGCCTGTGGGATCACCAACTCTGCTATCCCTCTCCCTTTCCCTTCCCTGGCCAGCATGGATTTGCTCCACGAGGAGGGAGGGATGTTTGAGGCATTTTTGACTCAGTGATGGGGGTGAAATGCTGTGGCTGCTCCAGGAGTGGCCAGCACGCTGCAGGGTTGGGCTTTGGGCTCTGTGGTGGCATCTCTGTGGGGACTGTCACATCTCACCACTGGTGTGGCATGAGGAGATGCAGAGCACAGCCCTGCAGGAGGGATGTGGGTTTATGTCCCCCAAAAAGATCTGGGAAAACCCTGGACCCTTGAGACAGTAATTCATATTCAGACTCAGGTGTTTATTATTTCTTATCAATAAAACAGCCTCACTACTGTGAGTTTGGCAGCTTTTCATTAGAAGGCACAAAATGCTGAAGGAACAATCTCTTGTTCCAAGGGCTTTTAAGACTAAACTATCCAGTTAAGAGCTGACACCTGGATTATTTTCCCTTTTAACCCAATAACTGATCCCACAGAGCTGCAATGGGGACATTTCTGCCCAATGACAAAATGCCACCCAAACTCATGGAGAAGGAGGAAGAAGCAGCATGAAGAAGAAACCCAGGGTGACACCCTGTGCCCTCCATCTTGCTGCCATCCACAGCACACTAAAAATCCCAAAACCTCAATTTCTCACCCAGTGATACACCTGCACTGCTCTCTGTAATCTATTGCACACTTTTGTGGGTTCCAGCCTATCTTGAAGTCTGGGAAACTTTCTTCATGAATGAGGGTCAGAGTCAGTGCTCCACTGGGGGTCAGGGCACCCCAGAGCAGACAGAGAAATATCCCAGTGCTCTGGGTTTCCACACTGGAGTTCCTCTGGTTGGTGCCTGGGAGCTGCCAGACCCATCCTGTGTAAATGTCCATTCCCGTGGCAGCCATGAAAACTCCTGAAGGATCTCCAAGCTGAAGGTTGAGTGATGGGATCCATGGAGACATTTGTAGAAGCCTGGGCAGTAAGGAATTAATCCCAGAATCCCAGAATGGTTTGGGGTCGAAGGGACCTTAAAGCCCATCCCATTCCACCCCTGCCATGGCAGGGACACCTTCCACTATCCCAGGCTGCTCCAAGCCCTTTCCAGCCTGGCCTTGGGCACTGCCAGGGATCCAGGGGCTCTCCCTGCTTTTCTTTTACTCTTTTGTCCTGCTTAATTTCAGAAAATATGGACAAAAATGACATCAATTTCCATGCTGAGAGTGCAGCCTGTTGATAAAACTTTGTGACTTCTCTTTCTTGGATCTTGCTGTGCTTTTTCAACCGTGGGCATCTACAAGTCTTCCCACAGCCATTACATAAGTTGTTATCTAACAGCTTCCCTTCCATGTCCTGTTCTCCTTCATCACGTTTTGGAGGAGGAAAAAGCAAATCTGGGAAATGGAAATTTAAGGATCATAAGAGAGTTCATTAGAGAGGAAACAACAGTGATTTTCAAGGCAAGAATTCTCCTGGACATCCTCTAAAACACACCAACAAGCTCAAGGGAACAGTGAGCAAACATCCCACTCCTCCTGGAATGCTGGACCAACGTCATTCTTCAGGGAACACCAGGACAGAGTGCTGGGAGGACAGGAAATGGTTTACACAGATCAAACCAAACCCAATCCCATGGCTGGGAACACGGCTCCAGCTTGGATTTTACATGGAACTGGAAATACATGGCTGGATTTACTAACAGGGAGTTTCAAACTAATTAAAACCACGTCAGTTTTGTTGTGCTGGAGCTGGGTGGCAAAGGAAGATCTGGATGGAAACACTGCAGAGTGTTTGCAGGAGATGCTGCTGTTCCTGGTCAGTGATGTTTTGTTGAAAACCCTAGAGGGGAAGGAAGAAAAGCAATGATCAGCCTTCCAAATCATGAAAGATTTGGAAAAGACTCATTTGTTGAGGAAAAGAGTTGGAAAGAAGAGTTGAATTTTTCTCCTGGCTTTTCATGTAAAGGTGCCACTTGTAGAATAAACGCAATTTGTCCAGTAAATAACAATTATGATTAAAAATAACTCCTCTTTAATTAGTCTTAGGCCATGGGAAGAAGTTGCACAGCATCTTGACCTCATGCTTTTAATTATCTCCTGCCTACGCCATCTCCAGGCTTTGGTGAGAAATTAGGAAAGGGAGGAATTTTGTGTGATTGGATTTTATTTTGCTTGTTTGCCTTTCATTCCACGCCCCCAACGTATGAGAAAGAGCAGAATTCTGCAATACCACTCTCATGTAATAGAGAGAGGTCTGGCTACAGCCAGATGTGCTGCAGGAAGGGATTTCTGTGCTCTTCTCCCTTGGGATTGAGAATTGGGATTGTTAAATCTGGAGAAGAGAAGATTTGGGATGACCTCATTGAGGCCTTCCAGGGCCTGAAGGAGCTGCAAGAAACATGGAGAGAGATTCCTTACAAGGGATGGAGGGATGGATTCCCACTGCTAGAGGGCAGGGATGGATGGGATATTGGGAATTAGGAATTGTTCCCTAGCCAGGCTGGACGGGCTTGGAGCAGCCTGGAATGGCGGGAGGTGTCCCTGCCATGGCAGGGGGTGGAACAAAATGAGCTTTAAGGCCTCTCCAGACTCAAACCATTCCATGATTCCATGATAATCCTGACTGCCAAGTAGGATTTCCTGCCATTCCCCTTCCCAGCAGCTCTTGGCTCATCTGCAGAGCCAGCACTGAAACATTCCCCAGGGAATGTGAGCTTGGGTGAGGAGATGGTGAGGCTTGAGCATGGCTGCTAAAGCAGGAATTGAATTAATTCAATAATTAATTAGGGAGCCATGGTGATGTCACATCTCCCTGTGTGCCCCTCACAGTGTGATGTGGCTGCTTCCAAAGGGGATCCTGAGGAGTTTTCCTTCTCTTCCCAGAAGAAAGTCTGCTCCTGATTATCCCCTGAATGAAGGACACAAGTTCCTGGAGCACCTCTGTGGGAATCCACAAAATCAGAGGGTTTTGGGAAAGCTGCAAAAGGCAGGCCCCAGAGACAGCAGAACTGTGATCAGAGCCAAGCAGCAGCCATGAGATTGGTCAGCAGAAAAATTACGTAAGAAGTAGAAAAGTACAGAGAAATAGAACAATGGTCTGTGTATCAATGCTTGGCTAGAATAACTCCCTAAGGTGCAGAAGAGTTTATCTAGGGAGATATTAGGGAGTTTTAAGCTTAATAATGGAGCTCTGTGCATTGTGTTTTAAGGCTTACACACAGGCATTGTATTCAAAATAATCAAGCATTGTTTTAACCAAAGGTACGTGTGCTTATGGTGATTGGATGGAACTACTGTCAATGTGCTTTTGCTTTGTGTGATTGGTCAAACAACTTATAAAGTGAGTTGTAACATTGAGTTCTTTGTCTGGGATGTGAGCTGGTGGCATCTTCCCATTGTCATAACCATGGAATGAGACTGATGCTGGAAAATCAAACAGCTCAAGGCACGTTCCCAGCAGCCCCATCCTGTTTGTGATTTGTACAGAGCCCCTCTGCGGCCAGAGATACACCTGGAGCCGATGTCCCTGCTGAGCTGGGCAGGACGCGGTGTCTGTGAGAGGAAAACGAGTCCTCGGTTAATGATTTTCCTCTGCCATGGCCGGGCCGGCGTTTGGCAGGCAGGACAGGAGGGAAGGGAAGGGAGCCGCTCCCCGGAGAGGATGCGCGTCCCCAGGGATCGGGGATGATGAATGGCTTGCAGAGCCGGCTGGGAAAACAGCGGCGCCTGGGGAAAGCTGTGAATCATCCCCCTGTCTCACTCTGCTTCCACTGCAGTGGCTTCCCCTCTGGAAAAACGTGGCAATTCCTTTGATTGGAGGCGCTGCAAAGAAATGTGTCAGTGCTGGCAGCTCCTGGGACAGGCTGGGAGTGGGGATGTGTCCCCCACCCCGCTGGGGTGGCTGCTCCTCGCAGGAGCAGGCTGGAATCATCTCCACTGCTAAATTCCTGTGAAAAATGTCTTGATCCTTGGTCCAGTTCTGCTGCCTCCTAGATCCTGAAATCAGTGATCTTTTTCCGAGCAGGGAAAACAAAAAAAAAGAAAAAAAAAAATCCAGGCTGGACCTGGGCAGGGCTTGGAGAAACCTGGGATAGTGGAAGGTGTCCCACGGCAGAGGAAAATGAAACGCGTATAAGCCATTAGGGATATTTTTTTAAATTAGGGCATCCACTGATAGTAGATGGATCCCTGGATCCCTGGAAGTGTCCATGGCCAGGTTGGACTTTGGGGCTTGGAGCAGCCTGGGACAGTGGAAGGTGTCCCTGCCATGGCAGGGGTGGCACTGGATGCGTTTTGAGGTCCCTCCAACCCAAACCATCCTGGGATTCTGGAAACCTGGGATTCTGTCACATTTACCTTGATTATTGCTGGATCCTGACTATGATTGATGCCAGGGCTGTGACCAGGGGCAGGTTTCAGAGTCACTCCAGTTATCTCCAGGGCTTGTGAAAGAAAAAGAAATCCCTGAAGGGTAACTGAGGCAGCCCTGACTGTACTAGGGCAACCTGATGTGCTTTGAATCCTTAGTGGAATCATGGAATCACAGAATTCCAGGATGGTTTGGGTTGGAAGGGACCTCAAAGCCCATCCAGTGCCACCCCTGCCATGGGCAGGGACACCTTCCACTGTCCCAGGCTGCTCCAAGCCCTGTCCAGCCTGGCCTTGGGCACTGCCAGGGATCCAGGGGCACCTGCTATCAATGGATGCACTAAATAAAAAACATATCCCTAATGGATTATACATATTTCTTTTTTCCAATTTTCTTTGTAAGATGCAACTTCCAGGTACCTGAGCTCTATTTAATTTAGTTGGAATTTGAACAGGATAGTGGATGTACTCCATCTGCTCAGTTTTACTTAATTACAGAAATCAAAACACAGATCACTTGGAGTTTCACTTAAATTCTGACAAACAAGAGAGAGGGAACGTGAGGAATAAACCTGCAGGGAGGATGGGGTGAAAAACATGCCCTTGAGAAGGTGTGGGGGAACTATATATACAGAGGTCAATAAATAGAGCTCCTGTTTGGGCTCTGTCAGAGGTGTCCTGAGCTCCCCAGGGCAGCAAAATATGTTGGTTTTGTGTAACCCCTTGGTCAAAAAACAATACGATCTGAAATGGTGGTGAAACGCACTTTTCTGCCCTAAATTAGCAGGCAAACTCTGTGAACCCAAACCTGGCTTTGCCAAAGTCACAAAACCTCAAACACCTCAGACCTGAGCTGCAGGACCACTGAAGGGGCTCTTTGATGGTGCAGCCCAAGCCCAAGGTCTGGCAGGGTATTAGAAAAGTGAATTTTTATTGGATGTATCAGAGGGAGAGAATCAGTGGAAATTTTTGGTGTTCTCCATTAACGATGAAGTTCCAGAGAGAGCCCAGCAGAGCACTGGGTTGTTGACAGAGTTTTGGCTGAGCTTGCTGGCTCTGGAAGTGTGAAAATCCTAGAAGCCCCTTAGGAACAGAGTTTAGGTTTAGACCTACAAATATCTAGCTCAGGCTTTAGCAAATCCCAGCCTTAGCAGGACACCTGTAAAACCCACCAAGCCCTAAACCAAACTGGTAGAAAACCAAACTCTGAACCAAACTGGCAGAAATCCAAGCCCTGAACACACCAAACCCCAAACCAAACTGACAGAAAGCTGCAGACACTGCAAATCACTGTAACTGTAAAGATATAAGAGTTGTAACTAGCAGTAGTAACTCCAAATTGTTGTAACTTTGAAGCTTCTCCTCTCATATTTGGTGAGGGTCCAGTCACACTTCATGCAAGAAAGAGTAAATCCCATTTTCCTCTCCCTCCCAGCACTTTGTCCTTCCTGTTTTCCCATGGCACAGGGAAATACTTTTTGATATTGTGTGAATTCATTGGTGGAAGTCAATCCAGATTTTATTTCTCCCTTTATTTCCCTTTATATCCAAAAGGACTGGAAAAATTTGCTCATCCCAAACTGATTCCTCTGCAGTTTTACATGGCTGAAGGAGCTGAATTTGATGGTTTGGAATGAATGAGAGGCTGGGTTTGGGTTGAAAACAAACTCACGGGAATGGGAATTCTAGCCCAGGAGTCACTATTTAATGTTCTCTTTTTAATCAGGGAATGGTTTGGATTGGCAGAAACCTTCAAGATCATCTCATCCCACCCCCTGCCATGGCAGGGGCACCTTCCACTGTCCCAGGCTGCTCCAGCCTGGCCTTGGGCACTGCCAGGGATCCAGGGGTAGCCCCAGCTGCTCTGGGCACCCTGTGCCAGGGCCTGCCCACCCTGCCAGGGAACAATTCCTAATTCCCAATATCCCATCCAGCCCTGCCCTCTGGCACTGGAAGCCATTCCCTGTGTCCTGTCCCTCCATCCCTTGTCCAAAATCTCTCTCCATCTTTCTTGTAGCTTGCTCAATGTCTGTTATAAGTTGCCCATGGAGCTGCCATTTGGTAGAAAACCCATTTTGAAATAAAAAGTGAAGCATTAAATAAAAGGGAAAATGTGGGAGATATCCTGCATTTTTCTGTCCTATTCAATGACCATAAATTGTTTGGATAAACTAAAAAAAAAATATATTTTTGATGGGATAAAAGGTTCCCACCACAGTATTATTTCTTTTAAGCTTTATAATGCTTCTTCTGGCATCACAATAAGCCCTTCTTGCTTGCCTGCAGCTGAAGGCAGGGATTTGGCCTCTGGATATGACATCTTTCTTGAGCAGCCTAAAAGTGTAGTGATAAAATGCCTGTGGAGTCATTACAATCAGTGGAGAAAGTCTACAGGCATCTAAAATAAAATCCAAGCTGCAAAATCGTTATTCCTACAAGAAAATGGAATTATCACAGGAGAGCCCCATGGAGCAAGCACCCATTTCAGCCTTGTGATAAGAAAATATCTTTTCTCCTTAGAAATGTTCAGTGGACAGGAGCCACGGGCAGGGCCTGAGCCCAGCAATTGCCCTGCCCAGGAGGCACAACTTCTGCCCTGGGCACTGCCCAGCCCTGAGCACATTGCCCACACAGCCTGGGGGCTCTCCTCCCTGGGGCTGGGCCACAGCTGGGTGCACACAATGCTGTGCCCTGGCCTCTGGGATGGCCCTGCTGGAGCAGGGAGGGGACACCAGGTGCCCACTGAGCCCCTGCAGCCTCACACACCCTGGGATTCCACCAAATTTCCCAGCGGGAAGAGATGGAAGGCTGGGTGAGACTTTCTCTCCTGCTCTGAACATAAAGGTGAATTCCAGTGATTCCCTTACCTCTTCCTCAGAGAACGAGGCCCTCTCACCAGAACACTCTTTAGCCATTTCCCAAAAGCATTCCTGAACTTTTGACTCTTCCTGTGACACAGAACTGGTGCTGGAGGAGATGGGAGGGAGGCACAAAACTCTCCAGAGGAAGGCACACAAATTCTGACCTGACCCACACACCGATTTTGCTGCTTCAGCAGAAGCTGAAGTTTGCCCTACAATCCAAGGCTCCCCTCCTGAAGCTGTAATTACCTAAATCATGGTTCATTAATACCTGATAGCGGCACAATTCCAGCCTGAGACCTCAGCCTGCATTCTCAGCAGGAGCTTTTGCATTGCAGGCTGAGAATGATCCAGGTGAAAGCTCTCTTTCCATGACCTGTCATAAATAAGGGAGCCTTACAATCCCTCCCCCAGCCTGGCTTTCCACAGACTGCCAGGATCAAGCCCCTTAATTCCTATTGATGCCATGGGATTTTTGTGGAAGTCTAATCAAAGGATTGCTGCTTCTAATAAGCTTTAGAAAAAGCAGCAAGAAACAAAAACAACCCTGCCTAAGTGGATTTCTCCTACTCTTCATGTTTGCCCCAGCCTTGGATTATTAATTGCTGTGACTGTGATGTGCTTTGATTTATTTAAATCAAAGCAGGCTTCTTTGGCTCTCAGTTTAACTTTAAATAGACATTGATACAAGACTTAGTGATATAAAGAGCAGCTGGTTTTGATAAATGACATCCGGAGATGCAGGGGACTACTGAACACAGAAATTCCCAAATCTCTGCAGGTTACTGTGCATCACAGCACTCACACATTTATTCTGCTCACAACACCCAGAGCAAAACAGAAAAATTCAGGAAAATTTCCATGTGGGCACCTGGACATCATCAGGAAGTCCCTGGTAAAAGTTTATTAAACCTGGGAGATTGAGTCTCACACCTATGGAGCTGCCAGGTGCTGCTCTGACCCTGAAAAAAATCATTAATTAATTAAGTCATGATGGCTATTCTGTGTTGATTCTTCATCCTGAATTTGCTAGGGTTAAATGCAAACCCCCAAGCCACAACTCTGTGCTTTATTTTAGCCTGGAGCTGCACCAGGGGAGGCTCACGTTGGACAGCAGGAGGAATTTCTCCATGGAATTTCTCCATGGCAGGGCTGGGGCTGAGCTGGGACAGGACAGGCTGGTTTGAAGGCAGGATTAGGGGTGAGATTTTGGTGCTGCCTTGATCCACTGGTTTCTTTTGCTGGTGATACTGGAGGGGAATCTGGGCTAAATGAGGGCTCCTGGCCTTACATCCAGAAATACAGAATCATTAAGCTTGGGAAAGGCCTCCAAGATGACTGAGTCCAAGCACTAACCCATGTCCACAAGCACTACAATTCCACATTTTTCTGCCATTTCCTGGGATGGGGTTTCCACAAGGATGGTGATTTGACCTCTGGCTTTAGTTAAAAGTATCATTAGAAGTATTTCTAATCTTTACATGTTGAAAATACCAACAAACAAACTACTAAAATACTACTCACAAAACTTTGATGAAATAATGACAAAAAAATTATACTTAATACACCTGATGTTCCTCTCAACTCCATCTGTTCTTCTTATATCGAGCCCCAGGCTCCCCAGGGAATGGTCACAGCCCCAAGGCTGCCAGAGCTCCAGGAGTGTTTGGACACTGCTCTCAGAGACAGGGTGGGGTTGTTGGGGTGTCTGGGCAGGGCCAGGAGTTGAAATTGAAGAACCTTGGGGGGGTCTCTTTCAGCTCAGGATATTCCATGATTCCAAGCAAATGGTTTAGAGGAAAATCATCCAACAGCCCAGTGAGTGCTCCTGTGAGATGGGCTTGAGACACTTCAGGAGGTGGTGATGGAAAAGCAGAATGTGGCACCATGATCATGAAATCCCAGGGTCCCTGAGGCTGGAAAATCCCTGCCAGCCCATGGAGTGCCAGCTGTGCCCAGTGCCCACCTTGTCCCCAGCCCAGAGCACTGAGTGCCACCTCCAGCCCTTGCTGGGACACCTGCAGGGCTGGACACTGCAAAGCTCCCTGGGCAGCCCCTGCCAAGGCCTGAGCACCCTTTGCATGCAGAAATTGCTGCTGCTGTCCAAGCTGAGCCTCCCCTGGCCCAGCTTGAGGCCCTTTGCCCTTGTCCTGTCCCTGTTCCCTGGCAGCACAGCCCGGCCCCCCCTGGCTGTCCCCTCCTGGCAGGGAGTTGTGCAGAGCCACAAGGGCCCCCTGAGCCTCCTTTGCTCCAGGCTCAGCCCCTTCCCAGCTCCCTCAGCCCCTCCTGGGGCTCCAGCCCCTTCCCTGGACATTCTCCAGCCCCTCCAGGGCTCTCTGGCCAGGAGGGCCCAGAACTGGACACAGCCCTGGGGGTCCCTCAGCAGGGCCAGCCTGGGGGTTGTCACTTCCCTGGCCAAGCCAGGATGCTGCCCTGGGTGTCCTTGGTGTTCCCTGCACCTCAGGCAATCACAGCTCCCTGGAGTGAAGGAGCAGTGTCAGTCCCACAACAGGTTCCAGCTGGGAGCTCCAACTTCCCAGGAATTCTGGAAGAGACAGATCATGTAGTGGCCACAAGGCAGGGATCTCAGAGTCCCCAGAGGAGCTGATTTGTGCCCAAGAGGCTCACAATGAGTTATCAAAAGGAGAAAAGCCCTTTGCTGTCTTTATTGACAGACCCTGTTTGTTGTAGGAAACCATGGAAAGTGGAAATCAAATCCAAGCTGCCAAAGCAGAGAGAGAGACTGGAAAAATTCAGGTGGACTCATGACCAAGGGACAGAGCTGATCCTTGAGGTTGTGGCATTGTGCTGAGTGGTAAAAGCTCATGGAAGGAAGGAGAAATGAGGTGGGACACATCCATGCTTATGGAATTTGGCTTTCTGAGAAATCACTGTGCATGCTGAGCATGTGCAAGTGCCTGAAAAGCCACCTGTGGGTGGGAAGGGAATGAATTCCTCCTCTTGCTCTGCCTGCATGTGCAGCTGCTGCTCATCTTATTAAACTGTCACTGCCCAAATCCATGGACCTTTCCCCCTTCCATCCTGCTCCCCATTTCCTGGGGGGGAGTGCAGAGGAGGGTGGTGGCTGCTCACTGGCCAGGCTCAAGGCCAGCTGGCCCCTGTGCCACACCTCTGTCCCCACAGAGGACCCCAATGTCGCCAGGACTGTCCCCAGCCACACTGGCCCTGCTGGCTCTACTGCAGTGAGTCCCTGGGATGAGTTAGAGGTTGGAGTGGGGATAGGGAAGCTCCAGTGAGCACCAGTGAGAGCAGGAAAATAATTCCAGCTTCTCCTGTTGCCCCAATCCCTCTGTCCAACACGTGTAGCTGCACAAATCTGTGCCTTGGCTGTAAATATTTGGGATAAACCATCCATGTCCATCCAACCTGTGCAATTCCCAGCAGTCCCAAAACTGTCCCATGGGTAAACACAAGCACAGCAGCTGTATTTCCACAGGGAAAAAAAATTCCCTGTGGGAAAAAAGAGGCTGAGGCAGGTGGATCTTAACCGAGAGGGAATTTTGATTGCACCTTTTATTTGATCTTTATTTCTTTTAAGCACGACATCTTTTGTTTTTCTTGCTTTCAGGCTCTGATCTGTCCCTCTGAGCAGGTGACAAGCAGGTGTTTGCAGTCCTGACACCCATCCTAATATAGGGTATGGAGCCTACAGAAATCCTGCCAGTTCCCAGGCAAGGAAACTCAGGGAAAAGGTGGGGATGAGCACCTGTGTCTATGTTGATTAGCCCAGGGCATTGTGAATTATCAGCCAGGCAAGTGTCTGACAACTCCTGTAGCTCTTCTTGAGAGGATCTGAAAGCCATGGGATAGGAGATGGATCTGTGTCAGGGAATGCAGGGATGGGTGTAACTCTGTGTATCCTTCATTCCTAGAAATGCTCTGGAGTTGCAGCATCTGCACCCTTAAAACTGATGGTCACCTCTTCTGCTGTGACAAACCCAGCGTGGGGCTCTGGTTTGGCTGTACATTTATTAAAAGATGGGGAAAAAAATGGTTTTATTGCCATATGGCAGCATCCATCTGGAGCAACCCTCAGGATCCAGGTGAATTCTGCTGGTCCATGGTTCCCTCTGACTGAAATTTGGGGTTGGGGAGGCCCCTGGGGCTCACAGGCAGCTGCTGATGAAATATCCACTGGGAAGGTGGGCAGGGATGGAATTAGGAGAGGAAATGAGCCCAGGGAAAGGGGGCAGGAGAAGGGGAATGGCTCCTTCAGGTGAAAAATGTTGGGGTGGATCACTGTGTAACCCCTGAGGGTGGCTGGGACTGAGGTCAGGGGAGCAGATGGGACTTTGCAAGAGCCAGGTGGAATTTGCTGTTCCAAATTCTGATTTGGATATTCCATTAGGAGCTGGGCAAAGGCTGTGCCATCATCCTGCATGGATTCAGGGATTTCCTCTGACTCAGGAGAGAATAAAAGGGTGGAATCTCCCTAAAGCAGAGGCTCTTTGCACCAGTTTGGGCTGAAGGCTTGCACTGGTGAGTGGCAGGGTAAAATGGAGGGAGGGGAGGCTCAGTATGGAGAAACATCAGCACTGGATTCAAGTAGAGCAGCACCTGCAGGTCCAAGAAGGGGCAGAAGCATTTTGGATGGAGTGATCTCCCTGGATGGACCATGGAGAGGATCCCCAGTGGCAGCACTCTGGCTGTGAGCACAGCATTTTCTCCTGTCTCAAAGGGCATCACTCCTAATAGTTCCCTCAGCTTTGGGAATCAGGGGTGATTTTTAGTATCCTTAAATAAAAAAATAAAAAAATCAATTAATTTCTCTTTTTCTGATCACAGAAAAGATTAACCAGATAATGCTTCTGAAAAAAAAATAAATTAAAAAATGGGAGTTTCCTTGTGTGCTTCAAATTCCCTGTGTTTGGAGAAGGGTTTCCTCCTTAAATCCTCTAAGTCTTTGTTTCTTATTCATGATGAGTGCACAATAACAGAACACAGACATAAGGCATCAGTTTAACACAAAGCAACATTTTAAGGCCCTTATCAGCCATATATAACTCATTATACAGGTTATAATATATATAGATATATAAAATATAATATACATATAAAAGGAATGGCAGCTAGAACAGCTGTGAATTAGCTTATGAACCCTAATTATTATTGAAAAATTATAATTATCAATCCTTCCTCTCTGCTTCCACCGTTTTGCATGGTACTTTTTAGTAATAACTCCCCAACTAAATAGAAATAAAGATTTGTTTTTTCAGGATTATTGTAACAAGGGTGGACTTTTGGACACCTTGCAGCATCCAAAACCCTTTAAAAGGGAGAAGTTTCCTATAACAGCAGGATCAGTTTCTCAGTGCACATGGCTTTACCCATGTTCAGCCTGGGGCTGTGAGGGTGTCCCAGCTTGCCAAAACCAAGGGAGGAAAAATGGGATCCGAGTCAAACTGTCCTGCAGGGCTCTGTAAACTCCTGTTTATACAAACACATGAGCGAGTCCTCCCTTTGAGGGTAGAGTTTCTCCAGCTTCGTGGCTTTAGATTTCTACACGTACAAACAAAGAGTGAAAAATCAAACACTTGGCACAGGGCTTTTCCTCAGTGGCTGATGAGCAGTGCTTCATGCTGCTTAATCAACAAAAGCCAATTAACTCTTCAAAGGCAAGCACAGACTGAATCCTGCTGCCATTTGCATGGGGAGCAACGTTCCTCTTTCTTCCAGCTTCCACGGAAGCCACGATGGCTCCTCACACTGAGGAAGAAAGAGTTCAGAGAATGATTTCATGGAATCATTTCATGGAATCATTTCACAGAATGATATCATAGAATGATTTCATGGAATGATGTTACAGAATGATTTCATGGAAAAATTTCTTTGAACAATTTCACGGAATCATTTCACAGAATGATATCACAGGCTGATTTCATGGAATGATTTCATGGAATGATGTCGCTGTATGATTTCATGGAATAATTTTGTAGAATCATTTCATGGAATCATTTCACAGAATGATATAATAGAATGATTTCATGGAATGGTTTCATGGAATCATTTCACAGAATGATGTCACAGTATGATTTAATGGAATAATTTCAAAGAATGATTTCACTGAGTGATTTCACAGAACGATTTTATGGAATCATTCAATAGAATGATTTCATGGAATCATTTCACCGAATGATTTCACAGAATGATTTGATAGAATCATTAAGATTGGAAAAGATCTTCGAGATCCTCAAGTCCAGCCATCAGCTCAGCACCGGCACCGTGGTTCTTGTGTATTTTCTGGTGCTGGTGTGGATGGCAGTGGAATCAACCAGAGAGCGGCGCCGGAAATGTTCTCCAAAAGAGATGAAAGAGCTCCCAGGTGTGGGGTCAGGACATCCTGGATGGGGTGACCTGCCAGAGATGTCCCACGAGGAAGGAGGAAATGCCCTGGGTTTGTCTGTCAGCTCCTCCACCAACAACAGCACCTCCCTCATTGTCCCAGTGAAATATTTGTCACTGTCCAAGATTCCTGCAGTATTGATGAGGTCAAAATGCCAGGACAGGGCCTCTGATGGGGCAAAAATCTTGACTATGAAGGTTTTCTATGGAGGCTTGGGTCCTCATAACATTTCTCCTCCCCATAGCTGCTGTTCTACTCCACCACTGTTAGGGTGACAGACAGAGCACTGGGGACAAGGGATTTTCTGTGAGTGCCATCTGAGATTCTGCACATGGAAATGAATGCCAGGGAAAGAGGCTGGATCCATGGAATAGACTGATTTTCCTAGGGCTACTCTTCATGCTTGCTTTCCTTGTAGCCTGCAGGGCAGACAGAGCAAGCCATCCAAAACCAGGGATGAGAGGAAAGGGAGACAAGGAGCATTTAGTGCTCTGAGCCTCCTCCAAGGGAATTCAGTGTGGGCTTTCCTGGATCAAAGTTGCTCCCCCACAATCCATTGTAATTTATGTGCGCTGGAGCCATAGAATAATGCTGAGCTCATGTGGTTTGGTACTTAAGTAAACATGTTTGTGGAGTTCCTAATGCATGACAGAAAGGCTGGATCGAAGCTTTTCCTGGACTAGGAGGAGAAAGGAAAACAGCCATGTGGAAGGAGCAATGTGTCCCACTGAGGAATGCAGGAGAAAGGCTGGGAATCAGGATTTTAGTCTTGGATAAGGAGCTATTTCTGGTCATTATGGGCCTGAAAACCAAGCATCTTGGGCTCATCCCATTATTCCTGAGCTCATCCCATTATTCTTGAGCTCTTCCCATTATACACAGGCTCTGGAGCTGCTTCTTTGAAATTCTTATCCTCTTTCTTAAGGTCATATTCTGTCTTAGGGCAGTAAGATGCACACATCCCAAATGAGGGAAAAACACAGCAAAGAGTTTGCCTTAGCTGAAAGAATAAAGTGAGAAAAATAAATAATAGATAATAAAATAGTAAAAAATTTAAAAATAAAATAAATAAAATAAATAAAAAAGTAATAAAAAATAAAGTGACCTGTCCTGTTGTGCGACGGACATAAATTAAATATTATGACTTATTTTTCTGTCTGGTGGAGTCTCATTTATTAAAATTGGACAGTGCAGCTGGATAATACGTCATTAAACTAAAATAACAAGGTGTTTTTAATTTTAAAAGATAATTTTACAAGGTTTTTTTGAGTCCTGTTTGGGTAGGGGGATTTATTTAATTTCGAGGCAACACCAACACAAATCCCAAGGCCTCATTGGTGTTTGCAGAATGAGCAGGGCAACCATAATAATGGTTTTGTTTGATGTATTTTTAATGAACGTTCAGAAGGATCCTGTCTGATAAAGCATCCTGAGAAATGGACCTTCCCCAACATTTCCTACCCCAGCAGATGGATTTGATCTCCAAAGCCAACCACAAGAAGCAAACCACGTGTTAACAGCGTGGGAACAGCAGGGAGAGGGACCTTTCTGGCTGTCTTTGGAACACGAGGAGCTTTCGGGATGGTTTTGCCCCACTGACGTCTCTTCCATCAGGGAGACAGATCCCAGAGCTTTTTGGGGATAACAAAAGCAACTGGAAGCAGGAAAATGAGAGGGTGGGTTGTGTATGTGAAGTGGGATGAGCTGGGAAGATCTGCAGATATTTCACAGGTTGTGAGACTGAAGTGCTGATGAATCCCACAGATTTCCAAGGAGAAACCCAAAGTTGCAGGACATACACTGGATAACATTCAGGATCCACACATCCAGATGGGAACAGCACCCAAAGAACTTGGTCTGGAGCAATGCTGTGATCCTGCCAGCATCCACTCATGCCAGAACGACTCAAGTGAGAATTTCCTGTAGGAATGAGGACTCCTCACAAGGAAAATAATTTCCCAGGGGGCAGGAGGTGACAGAGTGCTCTGGGACAGCTTGGATGGCATGGAGAAGAGGAATGGGGGCTGGAATCTGCTGTGCATGCCTGGCATGAGACACAGAACCAGGAGCAGCAAGGTTCAAAACAAGCCAAGGAGATGCTTTGCTATATCCCATCCCAAAAGTCTCCTGGCTGGAAGAGGATGCTGGAGCTCTGCAGGAATTCAAAAGCATCAGGCTGTTTCAAATACAAATCCACCTTGTGAAAAAATAACATCCCACCTCCAAATCACCAGGGAAGAGGGAAGAGCAGCTTGGTGAACTCTCAGTGTGGGCTCAGTCTGGATTTGTGTACTGATGGGGGCAGGAGAAATGGACTTGGCAGACCTGAAGGACCTCGGTTTAGGCTCGGTTTTATCTTTTCTTCTCAGCATAACTGTAAAACAAGGCTCAGCTCAGATTTTGCAGGTTGGGGTGAAAGAAAAGTCAGTGATGGCCCAGCCAGTGTCCTCTCACTGCCACCCCAATGCCAGCTGTGACAGGGGGCATCTCGTGCTGAGATCAAACCTCACTGTTACAGAAGAGGAAAATGGGGCTTCCTAAACACACACACACCCCAAAATATGATCCACTTGAGCAGCATTTCCCATTGCTACTGATGAGGCTGGGTTCAAAAAGTTATCATGGAACCTCCTGAGCTGGCAGGGACACACTGGGATCATGCAGTCCAACCCCTGGCCCTGCACACACCCTCCAACAATCCCATACCCCAAAAATCCCACCCTGGGCATCCCTGGAGTGGTGTCCAAACCCTCCTGGAGCTCTGGCAGCCTCAGGGCTGTGCCCATTCCCTGGGCAGCCTGGGCAGTGCCCAGAACTCCCTTTATCCCAATATCCACCTGGCCCTCCTCTGGCACAACCATTCCCTGGGTCCTGTCCCTGTCACAGGGAGCAGAGGTCAGTTCTGCTACAAGAAATAAAAGATCTCAATTTAAGCACATGCTGCTGGTTATTTAGGCACTTAAAATTAGGTGTGTGCTCCAGAGGTGCTGCTTGTGCTGAGCATTAGGCTTAGGCTGCTGCCCTGAGCTGGGACTGCCCTGATAGTCAGACATGGAAGCAGAGAAATGAGGAGCAAAACCCAAAATAGATGCACGCACACACAAAAATGCAGAAAGAGTGTTTCTTTTTATGTCTGTCTGCTGGGCTTAGTGGGCTTTCTTGGCTAAGTCTGAGCTAAATATTACTGAAAATAGCACAGTGCTGTAGCTATTTCAAAGCTCTGTCTGTATTTGTTCTGTGCACTGGGTGGGCAGGATGCTCCATTTCATAAATCACTTTCAACGAGACAGTAGGCTATAAAAAGGGAGGGTTTTTTTCCCTTTAGTGTTTTTACTTCTGAATGTTCTGAAGAGGCACGGGCTGCACACTGGGGAGAGTTCAAGAAATGTGCTCCTTGCTGCTCCACAGATCTTCTCTCACACATGAGAGACCCAGGGAGACCCTGGGCAGACAGCCCTGTGCTCGTAGGTTGACCAGGTCATGCTTAGACTGGGCTAAAGTATTCAAAAAATGTTAGAGAATTGCAGATTGAGATGAGATATTGGGAAGGAATTCTTCCCTGTCAGGATGGTGACACAGGAAAGCTGTGGCTTCCATCCTTGGAAGTGTCCAGGTTGGACTCTGGGGCTTGGAGCAGCCTGGGACAGTGGAAGGTGTCCCTGCCCATGGCAGGGGTGGCACTGGGTGGGCTTTAAGCCTGTTCCAACTCAAACCATTTCTTGATTTTTCAGCTTCTTCTCATTCCCAGCCCTGTGCAAAGCCCTCCACAAGCACTTCCCAAGGGCTCTTCAGGAACTCCTGTGGTGGAACAATTACCCAGGAAAGAAAACAAGTGATTTTTCAGGAGGGTCTCCTGGGACATTTTTGGGCACAGTCAGGCAGGGATGTGCTTCAGGAGGAAGCTCTGAGGAAGAGGGGAGAAGCAGGTAGGAGAACCTATTTAATCCAGGAATTCTGCTAAGAAGATCCTTTTTAAAACTTTAACATTGAGCTTTGCACTGCAAAAGGATGCAGCTGAGGGTTAGGTTGCTCCCCGTGGTGGATTTTAGGAACAACAGGATGGGAGAGAGGCAGGGAATCAAGGAAAAGCTGCTGCCTGGTTCAACTCATGGAATCGCGACTTTTCCAACTAATACCACAAAAAAAAAAATCTAAAAAAAGGGGATCTGCACATCAGTATGGAAAATGTGCCCTGGGATTGTGGCACTGGGCAGCTAAAACACCACACAGGAATAAATGTGTCTGGGGGAGGAGATGTTCCTCTGGGGAACCTCCCACAAACAGGGGAGCATGGGAAGGTCCCACCTGAGAAAAGTCAGGAACAGCCAAGCCCAGAGAGCCCCCTGGAATCAGCTGCTCCAGCACTGAAAGCCTCAATAAATCCAAGCAGCTCCAGCCAATCAATTCCAGCTCCAGCCTTTCCCTGGGCTGCTCTCCCAGCCTGTGGACTCCACAGCTCAGCATCTTCCTAGGTCAGGAAAAGATTTTGGGCTGCCCATCCCTGGAAGTATCCCAGGTCAAGCTGGAGACACCTGGGATAGTGGAAGGTGCCCCTGCTCAGGGAACTGGATGGGCTTTAAATCCCTTCCATCCCAACCCAGTCTGGGACTTTCCCCACTCTCCTTCTTCCTGAGACCTTGGAGAGAGCTCCTGGTGGTGGAGATCAAAGCTCAGGTTTAGATTAGTGCTGCACAGAGGAGCAATTCTTCAGAAAACCCAAACAAACCCAAATCCACCCAACATCAGCAGCTCCAGAGCCTTTCCCAACTCCCTGGCTCTGATTTCACCCCCTTGTGTTAACAGATCCTGACTTAGGAGAGACCATCCCGTGCTGGGAAGGCAGATTAAATCTTTTCATTTTCCATGGCAAATATTAGGATGAATCACTAAACCCAGGCTGTGCTCCCTGAGCCTGCAACACCCCATGCTCAGCATTCCCTCGCTGCTTTTAGCTCCCTGAATTTGTCATGGGACCTCTGTGGATTTGCTGAGTGCTGAAGTTTGCTTTTAAATTCCCTTCCAATCACGGAAACCACACAGTAAGTGGAGCCATTGTAGTGTGATTTGCAGAAAATGAGCTATCTGGAAACTAATTCTGGTGGTTCTGCGTTGGCTCAGCTCGTGGTGTGTGGCTTTGATCAGAAATAAAGTAAAATCTTGGAAAATTAAAGTCAGAAAAATTCACCCCAAACCAAGAATCTGAAGTGTAAAAGCGTTGATTGAAGCTGAGTGAGAAATAGCAGAAACCCTCTGGTTCTGCACAGTGGTGTAAACAGTTCAAGGGTGGTGTAGCTATTGTTAGTTATTTAATGCCATAATTTGAGATATATTTATGCATTTATTTAGCTAAATAGATATATTTCACATTTAAAATGAAGAAACATGTCATACCTCACCATTTCACCTCTTCTCTCTCTTTTTGCTGCTTAAATTACCTGCATTTTAAAAATTAAAAATAAAAACAACAGAGATCTGTAAATCCTCTCCCATCCCTGGCTCACCAGCAGCAACAGCATCTGTAAATCTTAAAATTTTAGTTTAAAAAGCCTCTAAAACTTTTGAGAATTAAATCAGGGCATCCTATGAGAGGAACAAGATGTCAGGGCTTCATCCAGACCCTTGTTGGAGACTAGGATTGAGGCTGGAAGGTTGCAGATGGATCCAAAGCAAGAGATTTGGGGACTGGAAGCTGGGAGTTAGTCTTGGATAGAGCCTGGGTGAGAGATGAAGGATGCAAGCACCAGGAGAGAGCAGCTCTCTGCACACCAAGCGTGCACAGGTTCCACCCAGGAAATGGGGCTGGAGGATAAAACCCCTCCTGGCAGGGCAGGGCAGAGGATTTCAGCTTCTCCCCACCTTCTCTGCCCAGGAAAGCCAGAAGGAAGCTGCTGGGTTTTGCTTTTTTTTTTTTTTTTTTTTTTTTATGAGCAACTCTGAAATGAAGCAATTTGAGGAGAGAAGTTCCTGGGATATGGCTTCAGGAAAAACATCACCTGGCCCAGGCAGACTCCAAAGGATTTGTGTTTACAAGCTGAGCTCCCCTCTGGCTCAGAGGGGTGGGAATCCACAGAAAAAGGAGATGCAGTGTGCTGCCTCCAAGGTGGAGCTGCTTTTTTAGGCCAGGATGATCACACCAGGCAGAAAGGTCTGGCCAGAGGGCCTTGGTCACCTTTAAATCTCTCTTTTACAGCCAGTTTTACCTTAAAATTTGAAAAACTCTTTCTATTCTTGGTGTGATTTTTCTCACTGAAAGCGAGACTTAAAAATGTAAGAGAAAGTTCCGCCTAAATCACCCACCACATAATTCCTTTGGAAATGGAGAATTGCTCCAGAAATCTGCACCTTTCTTCCCCTTTTCCTTGTTTTAGGGCCTGCCAAGGCAGCAGCTCAGGATGCTTAACCTGGTATTCCATGTCAGGAAGATCCCAGAAAAAAATCGATTTTCATTTCAATCCCATTTACATGACTGAGTAGCTGATATTTGGTAGTTACAACTCAGTCATTAGTCCCTACTCAGAGCAGCTGGGGCTGCCCCTGGATCCCTGGCAGTGCCCAAGGCCAGGCTGGACCCTGAGGCTTGGAGCAGCCTGGGACAGTGGAAGGTGTCCCATGGCTGGATGAGCTTTAAGGTCCCTTCCCACCCAAGCCAGTCTGGGATTCTGGGTTTTTGTGATTTTTTTTCTTAAGCTCTTGGAAGGATTCAGCTCCCAATTCCCACTAGAAATTGTTGGAAGTTTTGGTTTTGAAAAGCTTTGGTGGGAGTTTATTTCCAGCACAGACATCCTGTGTAAATATGAGTGTTGGATTAAGATCCTCTTGTTTGGAAAACAAGGCTGAGTAGGGGTGTCAAGTTTTTAGGAGAGAGGCATTATTTGATGTATCACAGAGTCATGGATTGGTTTGGGTTGGAAAGGACCTGAAGCATCCTTTATTCCATGCCCTGCCATGGGCTGGAATATCACTCACGCCACCAAATCATCGTCCTAATAAGTGTTAATTCCTTTTTCCCCCTTTCCCCCTTTCCCCTTTCCTTTTTCCTGCACTGAGATGCCTTGAGAAGGCTGCCCTAGAGCAGAGGCTGGACAGAGTAAAAGAATAAAGCAGGGGTTTATTAAAAGGATCTCCTGCATGGATCCACCTTGGGCAGCACAAGAGCCCAGCCAGGGCTGCACCCAAGGTGAACCAAAATGGGCACAAAATGGACACCTGGTCACGGGGTCTGTCACTGTGATCAGTTCTGCTCCATTTGCAATGGAGCAGAACTCTTGGAGTTCATTGTCCAATTCCAGCTTTAGCCCATGCAGTCCCATCCTTGTTTTTCTCTCTCCAGCCCACGTTGTTTGTGCTCTTGTGCCTGAGATTTGGATCATTTGTCCTTGGTCCCCAGCTGGAGCAGGAATTGTTTTGTCTCCCTGCTCTGTGCACAGAGCTCACCATCCCTTAGTGTGAAGCTCAGACCCACACACTAAAGCAGCACAGAATCTGAAAAATATAAAAGCTAAAACCCGAGGCATCAGAATAACCAACAAACCTTAAAATATTTCACAGCCTGGCTTGGCCCATGCTGTGTATTTGTATTTTAAGCAGGACTAAGACTTTGTTAGGGTGAGGAGATGACAACTTTGCCTCCTGCTGCCATTTTCTACCAATCCAAAACACTCATGGAAGGAGCTTGGGGAAGAGTTAAAGCAAATTTAAAGCTGCTGGTGCTGTTGGAAGCTGTTCTGGGCTGGAGCAGCTGATGGGAGGAGGGTGGGAGAGCCCAGGAAGGTGAAGGTGATGGAGGGATGGGAGAACTGTGAGACAACACATCCTGGGAAGAGCTTCCTGGTGAGCCTGGCTGCAGGGTATAATCAGGCATCTGCTGCTCGTTTGCTGGGTGTTTTTTTAACTCCCATCCCAATCCCCCGAGCCTCCCCTCCTGTCATGGCTGTTTTTTTTTTATTATTTTTATTTTTTTTTTTGCTGGTGAACGCTGTCTGTTTGTGTAAGGGGTGTCAGGGGCCTGAAATTGTGATCCCAACCAGCAATTTGGGTGTGTGGGTGAAAATGAACCATTGTAGTTGGTTATTTTATGGGCCCAAAATATGGCTGTTAAAAACCCCAACATTCCCCATCTGAGCTTTCTGCATCCAGCCCATAAAATGTCTGGGATGCAGAGACGGGATCCGAGGCGACTTCCTGCCATGAAATTGTGCTTCACTAATGATCACTGCAGCCTGTTTGCTAAACTTGGAGCCCTCTTGTTTTCCCCAAGGGAGATTATGTTGTTTGTCTTGGGGAAAAAAGAAAAAAAAATAATAAAAAAAAAAAGAAAGTGTTTGTGTGCTGCAGTTGTGAGGTTTATAGAGCTTCAAAAATTCACCTGACATGGGACTGAGCAGCCAGGTCAGCCTGGGTACAGAAAGGAAAAAAAAAACACACTAGAAAGCTGTAAAAAAGGACAAGGATAAGGGATTAGTAGCAATTTAATTGTCTATCAACTCCCATATTTAAAATTGGTTCATTTTTAGGTGGGGTTATCTCTCCTCCCCTCTATTGCCCCCAGGTTTTTTTCCTCATTTCCCAAACAGTGCTTTTCTTATCATATTTTTGAATTGAATAAATGTTGGTTTTTTACCTTAGGAGAGGTTTTGAGTGAGGAGCTGTCAAACTTCAGGCTTCTAAAACTGCACCTCTGATGCCTTGCAACAGAGAGATCCCAGTTCAGAGTTCAGAAAAAAAAAAAAATACAGAAAAAGAAGTGATGAAAAAAATAGGAATTTAAAGTCAGCTGAATAAAGAGGCTTTTTCTTTCATCATCACCCTGGTTAGGAATAGTTTTTTCAAGTTGCTTTGAAGAAAAAAGTCCTTTTTTTAGGTGCCAGTGGAAGACTGATAAAGATGGATTGGAAAGCAGACAGGGCCAGATGAGCCCCTTCATCCCAGGTACCTCAAAGCTGTTGTTTTAGGGCTCCCTAAAAGCCACCAAACCTTTTAATCCTCTGGATAAATCAGGACTTTTCTCCAGCAGGGGAAGAAAACACAGCTCCTGTTTGGCCTTCAGCTCAGGGAAGGTCTGGAGGATCAAAGCTGGGATTTTTGGGATCCTTTTGAACCTCCAGCCAGGGTGATTGGTGTCACACATGCCCGTGACATCCCAAATATCCCCATGGAGGGCACAGTGACAGCAGCCACAGCTGCAGGAAGAACAGGAAGAAGGAATTTGCTGGATCTGCTCCCATTTTTAATGTCACTTTTTGAGTGCCACTGCCTCACGTGTGGGATGTGTCAGCCCCACACACGGACTCTGCGTAAGAGAACTCCCTGCTTGCCAAGGCACCAAACATTTCAGGAATAAAAACTTTTCCAGAGGCGCTTTAGGTGGGATTTTTAATTTGGTCACTCCCTCTACTGGAGGTTTTTTGCTTTGGCCTTATGCAGATGGTGATCTCATTAACAACTCATTAATCAGGCTTCACACTGTGGGGTTTTTAACCATTTATTTTAAAATTAACTGCATTTAACCCATTTCTTTTTGTTGCTTCCAGAGTGCAGGGCTGTCCATGTGATGAAAATCTGTTGGGATACACACTCAGGTCAGCAGGGAAAGATGGGCCAGGAGGATTCCCTGGAGTTTGGGGGCATTTTTCCCTACAGCAGCCTTGTTTTTAGCTTCCCAGTGGCCACTCTGGGGCTGTCAGGATGTTAATTCAATTTACTACCCCGATTTTGAAAGCAAACTCTCCCCTCCACCTGGAGATGGAGAAAAGGGCACTGCAGGATTTATCCCAGCAGGCTGGAGCTTAAGGAGCAGAGGTGATGGGATCTTTGTGGATTCCAGGAACCTATCCCACATCCAGAGCCTAAACCCAGCAGATCCAAGCCTTGCCTTGAAGGCCTTTCAGCACTTTCCTAATATTTAGTTTGGAGGTGGCTCTGTGTAAATGGGAAAAGGCTGGAAAAGGGTAAGTAAATGTGATTCCAGCATGCTCAGCTGAGGAGGATTAATAAAACACAGCAATAAAAAGCCCATTAGAATTAATTCTTAACATCCTTCAGCATATTTGGAGTAGCTGGGTGAGACTGAAGCAGGAATTTTCCCTGCAATTCAAATGGAAAGACTGGGGGATGTCTCAGAAAGGTTTGATGGGCAAAGTTTTACCCCCATCAACCCAAACCCTCGCCAGCAGCAAAGCAAGTCCATGCAAGCCCAGCTTGGAGCTGTTGGGCTGTGCTTAAATTCCTCTTCCTCTGGTGGCTCTGCCTCCAACCTCAGCCCAGCTCAGCAATTGCAGGTCCCCCAGCACCACAGGCTTTTCTTAGCTGGGTTTGGTTAAGCCAGGCCTGTGTTTAAGGCTGGGCCCAGCCCCTGTTTGACAAGGCCGTGCGTTCCCAGCCCGAGGTTTGCACATTCCCAGTGGGAATTGCCCACACATCTCCCCTGGCTGCCTCTGCTGCTGAGGGGCCTGGCACTGTTTTTATAAGATGGAGGTTGGAGATTTGGGTAAAATATTCCTGGCAGGGTGGGCAGGCCCTGGCACAGGGTGCCCAGAGCAGCTGGGGCTGTCCCTGGATTCCTGGCAGTGCCCAAGGCCAGGCTGGATGGGGCTGGGAGCAGCCTGGGACAGTGGAAGGTGTCCCTGCCATGGCAGGGGTGACATTGGATGAGCCCTTCCCATCCAAACCAGTCTGGGATTCTCTGATTTTTCAGCCTCTTCTCATTCCCAGCCCTGTGCAAAGCCCAGGAAGCTGTGAGAAGGGAGCAGGTAGGAGAACTTCATGAGGAGCTGTGGCTTCCCCTGGATCCCTGGAAGTGTCCAAGGCTAGACTGGACTTTGGGGCTTGGACACTCTGGAATGGTGGAGGGTGTCCCTGCCCATGGCAGGGGTGGAATTGGATGAGCCCTTCCCATCCAAACCAGTCTGGGATTCTCTGATTTTTCAGCCTCTTCTCATTCCCAAGCCCTCCACAAGAACTTTCCAAGGGCACTTCCAGCCTCAGGAATCCCTGTGGTGGAATCATTGCCCAGGAGAGAAAACAGGTGAGTCAGGGGAGTCTCCTGGGACATTTTTGGGCATGGTCAGGCAGGGATGTGCTGCAGGAGGAAGCTGTGAGAAGGGAGCAGGTAGGAGAACTTCAGGAGGAGCTGTGGCTGCCCCTGGATCCCTGGAAGTGCCTCAGTTCAGGCTGGATGTGGCTTGGAGACTCTGGAATGGTGGAAGGTGTCCCTGGAAGGGGTGGCACTGGATGACCCCTTCTCACCCAAACCATTCTGGAATTCTCTGATTTTTCAGCCTCTTCTCATTCCCAAGCCCTCCACAGGAATTTTCCCAAGGCACTTCCCTGGCAGTGCCCTAGGCCAGGTTGGATGGGCTTGGAGACTCTGGAATGGTGGAAGGTGTCCCTGCCCATGGCGGGGGTGGCATGGATAAGCCCTTCCAACACAAACCATCCTGGGATTCTCTGATTTTTCAGCTTCTCATTCCCAGCCCTGTGCAAAGCCCAGGAAGCTGTGAGAAGGGAGCAGGTAGGAGAATTTCAGGAGGAGCTGTGGCTGCCCCTGGATCCCTGGAAGTGCCCCAGGCCAGGCTGGATGTGCTTGGAGCAGCCTGGGACAGTGGGAGGTGTCCCTGCCCATGGAAGGGGGTGGAAACAAGATGGGATTTAAGGTCTGTTCCAACCTGAAGCATTCCATGGTTTTCTGGAGCATTTTCCAAGTGGCTGGTGAAGGTTTTCCCAAACCTCTCCATTTCTTCTGCTGGTGTTAGCTGGGAGAGGTTCCACCCCAACCTGGGTCACCTCAGACAGTGACACCCTCAGCCTCTGGCTCCTCCTGAGGAGAGACCTCCTCTGGGAGAGGAAAGCAGGGATCAGCCCCTCACCTCACTCTCATCCTGAATTTAGAGCTCCAGGAATGTTTGGACAACGCTCCCAGCTAACACCAGCAGAAGAAATGGAGAGGTTTGGGAAAACCTTCACCAGCCACTTGGAAAATGCTCCAGAAAACCATGGAATGCTTCAGGTTGGAACAGACCTTAAATCCCATCTTGTTTCCACCCCCTTCCATGGGCAGGGACACCTCCCACTGTCCCAGGCTGCTCCAAGCATATCCAGCCTGGCCTGGGGCACTTCCCTGTGGGTCCCTCCCAGCTCCATGATCCTTCTGGAATATCACCCTCCTGGAGGGATGGAAGTCTTCTCCTAAACCAGTCCTTTCGATGCAGGTTGTGGAGTTTTATGCAGGAATCAGCGGTAAAGCAAACAAAAAACCTGGTCTGGGTTGTTCAGCAGCATCAGGGGTCCCCACAGAAACCTCTAATCTGTGTGGTTTACTCTGTGTGTCCTGGGTTTAGGCCCTTTCTGAGGCAGGGGACACTGCAAATATTGGAGTTTCACAGGAGGAACAGGGAATTTCTGTGGAATGCAGTGTGTAACCCACTGTGGAAAGCGTGGGAAGAACTGACTGCATGGGCCTGTCTGTGCTTCCCACAACCCTTGGCTGAGAAAAATCGCAGAAATTAGAAATATCAGAGAATTTCTAATCAATTAAACAGGAGCTATTAGCCATGGGAAGTTAAAAATTAAACCTCTGAGCTGAACACTGGGTCGTTCAGAACATCATAAAGAAAAAAACCACTGAAAATATTGAAAAATAGAAAATATGAAAGCATTTTGAAAATGCTCTAAGGCATTTAAAGGTGTTTCTGGAAGCTGTTGAGTTGATATTTTTGATTAGAGCATCTGACAACCCAAAAGCTCTGAAACTTCCTGAGAAAAAGTGGAATTCTCTTAAACCTTCCTGGTAGCCCCAGGGAGACTTTATCCCTGGCATGCTGTGCTTGAAGATTTTTGAGGAGTAGATGGTTAAAGGTGATGAAACAGCATCAGATTTTCCAGCTGTGCCACGATTCTGGCACTCTCCCAGCAAAATAACCTCTGGATGAATCAGCAGGAGGAATCCCAGGGCCAAGTCCAGGCCTGCTGTGCAGGAGGAGTTTGTGGGTGACACCAAGCAGGGATTTGGCTGCTTCTCATATTCTGCATATTTAGGAGAAAAACATTGAGTTGGGACACTGGAAAACATCACCTGTGCTATTCCAGCTCCCCCCAAAAAGCCAGGAAGGGTTTAGATGAGCAGGAAACCAGGAAAAAAATAATGGGATGAGGCAGGCTTCCATCAAACTGTCCCCTAATGTCCCAGAGAGACCAAGGTGAACATTTCCTGCTCTGTCAGTGCCACTAAGTGAACCTATGGAAGTGGCATCCAAAATCTTGGGAGACAAAAGTTGATTTCTTTTCCTAAATAGGTAAAAAATGCCTGAGAGCACATGGTGTGTTCAAACAGAATTCCCCACTCCTTGTCCTCAAAATTCTGGTGAATTAAGTGAAGCAGCCAGCCCTGGGTTCTGCCCCATTTAAAAAACAAAAAACAAAATAAAACAAAAAACAAACAAACAAAAAACCAAAACACCCCCCCCCCCAAAAAACAAAACAAAACAAAACAAAACAAAAAACAAACCAAAAAAACCCAAGAGAAATTAATTTTTTCAAGCTTTCCTCATCTTTTATGATCTAACTCTTCCTGTGGCTAGGGGAAAAAAATTACAAAAAATTCAAAATATAGTGGAAATAAAATTCCTTAAGGTGTTTGTGCCTCCTGGTTATCCACAGCTTCCAGGTCAGATGTGCATACAAAGCTCAGCTAACACAGGAAATACATTTCCAGTCACATGCAACTAAAATATTATAAAGATAAAGATACTCTATATCATAAAACAGAATAAAGATACTTCCGGGTTAATTTTGTGTTTTGATTTTAGCTTTGGTTTTGTTTTTTTCTCTCCAGATTGCTGAGAACCCCAAACTTTCATGAGTTGTGAACAGGCCTAAACCTAAACCTAAACTGGACTTTTCCCCCCCTGCAGCGGAACGAGCTCCCCAGGCTGGGGATTTTCATCTGTGCTTCCTCAATTATAGGATTTTTCAGGCTCTCCCCTCATCTGTTCCCAGCTACATCCTGTGATTCCCAAAGATTCTCAATCTGGCCAGCACAACTTCCATGTCCTTATCAGTGACTCATCCGCACATTGGAAGATCTTAAGAGTGAATCACAGCTCCCTGTTTGCCGAATTCCTGCTGCTGCCTGGGGAGGAAGGCTCGGGCTGAGGGAGCAGAGCTCAAGGCAAGAGACACTTTGATGTTTTAGGGACTTGAAGAGGACAGGAATCCTTCAAAAAGAGGATTTAAATCAGTTTATTGTATCACTCCGTGGCGGCACCTTCGAATTCACCCTTGAATTTTTCAGGCTGCACATTGAGGGAAAATGGAAATGTTTGGGGGTTTTTGAAGCTGGCATTTCAAATATGTTGGAGCAGCTCTCTGTCACATCAGCTCCGTGGAGGAAGTGTCACTCAGCACAACGGGCCACAGGCTGAGCCTATAAATTGTCTGAAATCTTCCCTTTCAGCTGTCAGCTGACAAATGCAAAGGGGAATTACATAAATACCAGTCCTACATTAAAGCCTGAACACAGGGCTCCTGTCTGCTGACGTCTGAGAGCTCCAAACACAGCGAAACCACACGGAGTTAATGATAATTGAGATCATATGGCCTTTATCAAAGCTTCCCCCAGAAAAGCAGCTTAAGGGAAAAATCCTTAAATGTGTGTCTTGACCACAGTCTAGCAATCTCCTTCCGCATTGGAGCCTTTAACTAATTTGTTGGGTTAATTACTGAGGCCCAGGAAAGTTTGCAAGAGTGATAACTGCCTATTCTTTGATTGCTGATCGTTCCATCCAGTGGTCTTTGGGACAAAATAAAAAATAAAAATATCCCAGCGCAAGATGCAAACCTGGGGGTTCAGTCTGTGCCTAAGGCAACCAAAAAAGCAAAGGAATTGCTGTGTCAGGGAGCTCACAGCAGCCTACAGAAAACTGGGATGCAAAAATGGGTCCAAAAGGAGATGAAGGAGAGGTGGAGGGGGTTCAGAGGCTCGTTAGGTAACTCTGGTGTGCCACGCTCTGCTACCTTTAATTGGAGGGCTGGGGGAGCTCCTGCTCTGCATCCAGCGCCGGAGGAATGACCAGAAGGTCAAACAGGAGGGAGAGGCGGGGGAGGAGGAGGAGGAAGTGGTAATTGAGGAGCCAAGAGATGATTGTGAAAGTGCTCCGAGGAGTCTGAGTGTCTGGAGAGGTGCAGGGAGCTCCAACAGCAGGGCAGGGACAGGGACAGGGACAGGGACAGGGACAGGGACAGGGACAGTCCCGCTCCTGCTGCCCTCCCAGCCCAGCAATGGCACTGCTGAGTGTCCCCAGAGGCTGCCCAGGCACCAAAGCATGGCCAAGCTTAATTAGCTGTGCTTAATTAGCCATGGTTAATCAGCCATGTTATCTATGACAGAGATATTGGCCATCCACACACTCACACCTCGGTGTTCCGGGGATGAGTGGGAATGAGAAGCCAACAGCAAAACCATGGAGCAGTGAAGGACCTTCCTTCTGTTCTGACTCAGCTTGCAGAAGGTTTTCTCTGTCCCTCCTCCATTATTTATAAAATGGGGCATATTTTATAAATGTTCTGCAATAAATCACTGAGGCCAGGCCAGCCACCAGCACAGCTTTGTTGTCCTCATCCCTGGCAGTGCCCAAGGCCAGGCTAGACAGGGTTTGGAGCAGCCTGGGACAGTGGAAGGTGTCCCTGCAGGGGTGGCACTGGCTGAGATTTAGGGTCCTTTTCAACCCAAACCATTCTGGGATTGTACAGTTCCAGGACATCAGGGGAGAAGGGATTGGGAATGCAGGATTCACATGAGTCAGGCCCTGTGCCACAGAAAAAGTGCAAACCCATCAAAACCCTCAAAGATTGCACTGGAAAACAGGGGTGGAAGAAGAATTTGAGCAATTAAATTACAGATGGATGTGTCTGAGGCACAGAGAGCCCAAGGGACACCATGAAAGCAAAAAAAGAAAAGATGTAGGATGACCCAAGAAACTGCAATCCAAGAGAGGAATCAGCAGAGTGAGGGTGACAGTTCAGCAAAGAGGGATGGATCCAGAGGAGCACAGACCATGGAATGGGTGTGAACAAGGAGAATCCACATGTGTTCCACACTGGATCAGCTCCATGGACAGACACAGCGAGCCAGGGACTGATGGCAGCTCATGAAGACACCGGGTTTGTTCCCATGTGGAATATTCAGACTGGCAATGAAGTGTTTGCCCAAGAGGAAACCTGGCCTGTTCTCACCCCACTTTTACAGCAACTTTTGCCTGGATTTGAAAGGATTCCCTCAGTTTTTTACATCACAGACTCACTGAGGCTGGAAAATCCCTGCCAGCCCATGGAGTGCCAGCTGTGCCCAGTGCCCACCTTGTCCCCAGCCCAGAGCACTGAGTGCCACCTCCAGCCCTTGCTGGGACACCTGCAGGGCTGGGCACTGCAAAGCTCCCTGGGCAGCCCCTGCCAAGGCCTGAGCACCCTTTCCATGGAGAGCAACATTTAATTATTTGAAAGCTTCAAGAAAACAGAAGCACCCTGACAGCTGGAATCCCTCTCATGTTTGGGTTATTTCTTGTCCCTATAGAGAAGGAGGATGGAATGTACAAGCAAAAAAAACCCAAAAACCAAAAAAACCCACTATATGTTATTTCATTTACTTCAGCTTTTCCAATAAAAGCAATTTCAGTTTTCCACAAGAACACACAGTTATTAATATCAAATCTGGCTTTAATGAGGATATTTTTTTTGTGGAACAAGTATCTTCAGCACAGCCACAATTTATCTTTATAATGCAGCCCAGTTGCCAACAGAGACATTACAATTATAAGGGAAGTATCTGAAAGTGTCTGTGAGGTATTTTTGGAGTTGGATTTGAAAACACAAAGCCACAGCAATACATCCTTCTAAGTCAAATTTAAAGGCAAGCAAAGTCAATATTAAGCACATTCTCCTGCAACTGCTCCAAAATTCATATTCTGCAGCAAATACCCATTCAGCTGATGGGTTTTTTAAGTGTGCACAGAACCTTAAAACACTTGCAGACCTTCCAGCTGTTGCCTTGGGAGCCCTTCCACTCTGCAGTGCCAGCAGAGATGTTGGCAGACACAACACAAGCAGATGTGGAGACCTGGATCACAGCTTGGATGGCTGGTCAAAAAGGGGAAAAGGAAAAAAATATTTGTAATGGTATTGAAGAATTGGTCTGTGCTCAGAGAATCCCAGAATGGTTTGGGTGGGAAGGGACCCTAAAGCTCATCCTGTGGCATGGGACACCTTGCACTGTCCCAGGCTGCTCCCAGCCCCAGTGTCCAGCCTGGCCTTGGGACACTGCCAGGGATGCAGGGGCAGCCCCAGCTGCTCTGGGCACCCTGTGCCAGGGCCTGCCCACCCTGCCAGGGAACAATTCCTCATTCCCAAGATCCCATCTGACCCTACCAACCACTCCTTTTTCCACACAGATCTATTGGATCCTCCTGAGTGTTTTGCCAGGCTGAGATCTGGCATTCCTTTCCCCCAGCCTCTCCTCTACCTCCAATTTGCTGATTTTTGTGTCTCCCCACGGGTGTCCTTCACTCTCAATGCCCATTTGCATCCAAGGGTAGCTACCCCTCAACTGTATCCCCCTAAAAAAAAAACTTGGGGGATCAAACTTGATATCATCAACAAACTTTTCCACCCTGTAGATCTCCCACTTATTTCTCAGTGTATTGAATCCTTGCTCAATCCTTTAACAACATTTTGGTGACATCTCTCCTTTCCAAAGGCTGCACACTCGCTCCTGCTCAGTTTTTCAAATCTTTAATGAATTGCTCCCCATGTGAATATCTTCCCTCTCACCCCACAGCCCCTTTAGTTGCCAAATTCCTATTTGAAAACTGCATGAACTGGGATTTGGACACACATGGGGCTTCCCTGAACGAACTGAAAAAATGTGAGACTTAACTTGCCCCCACAGACACCCCACTGGCTCATCCAGAGAGCTGAGTTTATCAAAGCCTCAGCTAAGCCTGGACTAGGGTTTATTTGACAGGGGGACCTTGCCTAGAGCTGGCTGCAGAAAGAAAATCTACTTTTAAATCACCATTTTCCAGAACATGTAGTTCCCCTTTGGAAACTGAGGTGACAATGCTGATCTGGGGTGTACTACAAGAAGACTGAAAAAACCCAAATTACCCTTGCTCTGAGGGGCTGGAATCCCTTTGGTATTGTTCAGGTGTTCTGGAAATGGTTCCAAATTGCAATTCTGTGCTCTTCAGCCATTTGTGGGGCTCCAGTAGGATGGATTTTCTTGCTGGCCCCTGCACTTGTGCAATTAAAATCCTTCCAGCATTGTCTTTTCCTTTTCCCCTCCTCATTTAAAGGCACCATCCTTCTCCTTCCCTTCTCCTCCCTCCCCTCCTGCCCCTGGCAATTTGTTAAAGGCCCAGCTCAGCCCTTTGTTGTTTTCCTGGGGAGCAGCCCATCAATCCCAGCTGCTGAGAACAGGACACAGGGGCTGGGAGCATTTGGGGGGTGCATTTTTGATGTCCAAGCTGAGCCCTGTTGGGTTTTGTGGACACAGATGGGTCTTGTTCACACAGAGAAATCCACAGGGGGAAGGGGATGGGAATTCTTCTCCCAGATCCATTGGGATCTGTTGGGGAGTCATGGGGTCAGAGCTGCTGGGGAGATTTCTTAGGGCCTCACAGGTGTCACACTGGGCCCGAACAGCTGCTTCAAATGTAGAGGTAGGTGACAAACCAAGATATGTGTGTGTGGGCAAACAGTGCCTGCACCCAGCTAGGAACATCTCACAAAGAGTTGGGGTGTGCAAATGGACTTGGCCCAATTATATTTGACTAATTAACCTTATTTGACACCCCTGAGCAGGGAGATGGGAATGTCTGATAATAGCAAGCTAAGATAGCAAGGGCTGATATCACACAGTCATGGAAGGGTTTGGGGTGGAAGGGACCTGGAAGTTCATCCCATCCCATCCCATCCCATCCCATCCCATCCCATCCCATCCCATCCCATCCCATCCCATCCCATCCCCTGCCATGGCAGGGACACCTTCCACTGTCCCAGGCTGCTCCCAGCCCCAGTGTCCAGCCTGGCCTTGGGCACTGCCAGGGATCCAGGAGCAGCCCCAGCTGCTCTGGGCACCCTGTGCCAGGGCCTGCCCACCCTGCCAGGGAACAATTCCTCATTCCCAATATCCCATCCAGCCCTGCCCTCTGGCACTGGGAAGCCATTCCCCATTGTCCTGTCCCTCCAGTCCCTGTTGCAGGGTCCCTCTCCAGCTCCCCTGTGTCCCTTCAGGCCCTGGCAGGAGCTCTGAGGTCTCCACACACCCTTCCCTTCTCCTGACCAGGCTGCCAACTTTCTCACCTCCTTGAGAACTGTTGAAGGTCTCTCTGAGGTGGAAAACCTGGACACTGAGGTGTCAGATCAAGTTCAACATCGATCTATGGAAAAAAAAAAAAAAAAAAAAAAAAGAAAGTGTAAGGGAAACAAAATTCCAGGCACCTCAGCACTCTCACAGGGGAGAATTTCTTCTTCTTCTGATATCTGACCTAACCCTGCCCTCTATCCATGGGAAGCCATTCCCCCTTGGCTCCAGGCCCCTGTCCAGAGTTCCTCTCTCTCTAAAATATTGTAAATGTTTATATTTGCATATAAATATAAATTTAGTTGGCTCTCCAAAGGATGCTGCAGAGCATCCCCCTGAAGCTCTGCCACCACAACCGTGTTCAGCTCAAACCTAAATGAACCTGGTGATGTAAGCCTGACTCCAAGGGCTCTGTGCTTGCAAAGCTCAAATGGACCTGATTTAAATTGATATTCAGTGAGGGAAGTTAATCATTAATGGTGCCCCTGTGCCTGAAATCAAGCACAGACCCACAGGCTCCCTGCTTGCCAAGCTTGTGCCATCGTGAGATGGCAAACAGGACTCTAAGAGGGTGGAAATGTAGGATAAAAGTAAAACAAAAAAAGGAATTTGTGTATTTATGAATAATTTATGAATAATTTAGGAATTATTTATTTATGTGGTTTAGCTTAGGTGCTGGGGTAAAACTGAGATGCTTTTCATGGTGGAGATGAACGTTTTCATTCTCAGCCCTCATCCAAACACTCTGCTCATGGGGTCCCAAACACAAGGTGGGTCAGCTGAATATACTGAATATTACATTCCTTAAGCAGCCTGAAATCCTGTTCCATAGGAAAAAGCAAACATTTTCCCACTGTCTCCCTGCTCTCTGCCAGTGACACGTGAACTCTGTCACCGACAGGACAAACTTAGAGGGCTGGATGCCAAGCACAGGCAGAGACAAAGAATTATCTTTGTAATTCAGGCATGGCCAGCCAAAGGTGTTTAAATCAGAACAATATGGAGCAGCAATCAGATTTTTTTAAGTGTTTAAATCCCCCAACAAACAACACCACCACCAAACCAACCCCTTGCAGCTAATACCTGATTTTTACCTCCCTTCCCCTCACAAAACTGCCATAAAAATTCAGTCTTCCCTCACGCCCAAAGCCATTTGATATCAAACCAGCTCTGACTGAGCTCCTGCTTCCTGTTAGGACCCAAATGCTCCTATGGCATTGCTCCTGCAAAGACCCAGCCTCATCCCTCTTTTCCATTAATTTGATTAATTGTTTTTCCATTTGTATTCTTTGTGATGTTCCTCCAAACACTCCACAAATTATCTGGCCTGTAGAAAGCCAGAAGTTGTTGAGCTTTTTGTTGTGTTTTTTTTTTTTTTTTGTTCTCTTTCCCCCCTTCCTCTTTAAGCTGGAGTTTAGATCTGCCATTAGTTTTAACTGCTCTGTGTAGACCTGCTGGCACCACTGAGGAGAGGGAGGGCTCCGAGGATGCTCCCGTGTCCCCGGCCAGCACAGAGCCAAAGCCACCCCTGTTATTAGTGCTACTGAGCCTACATTTCCCATATGATTAATCATTAAAGCCTGGCTCCAAATTCAGGCTGTTCTGTGGGTCAGGGAGCTCTCCCTGAGCTCATTAACCAAGCTGGGCACTCATTTACTTCTCCTGCAGCAACAACCTTTTCCTAAAGCACGAGGAGGGAAAAAATGAAATGCAGGTGATTGTTTTTTTTTGGTTTTTTTTTTGCTTGGGGAGGGTTGGGGCTTCCTGCTTGATCTCTCCCAAATAGAAGCAGCAGGAGTATTTTGCTTGTCAAGAGGACAGTAATTCTTCAAATCCCCCTCGAGAGATAACGAGTGGCAGCGCGCTGCTTTTGATCTGTCATAATTACAGAAATAAAAAAAAAAAAAAACAAAAAAAAAAACACCAAAAAAAAAAAAAAAAAAGGAGCGGATGCAAAGCTGCTGTGCCACGGGAAGGTCACTCCTTTAAGCATGCAGGATTCCCTCTGTGGCTAATCCCAGCTTGTCCCCAACAGCACAGGCTATTTTTAGGAACAGCAGAGAGCCCCTTTACACATCCTGGCCCTATAAAAGCAGCGCCTTCTGTGCTGCTTCTCCTCTAGGGCAGCTAATGAGTGGGTAGGGAAATGCTGGCTCTGTGCTTTGGGCTTGCAGGCTGCTCCAAGGAAGGACAGCAGGAACGTCTCCTCTCTGGCGTCAAACAGTCCCCCCACAGCATCCAGGCAGCTGCAATTATTACAAGGCAACGGGACAAGTATGAAGCCCTGCACAAAATAAAGTAATTATGCTTAATTAGGCAGCCAAAAAAAAAAAAAAAAAAAAAAAAAGTGATGGCCTGAGCCTCGCTGCCTTAGATGTTGCCTTTTGTTGACTTAACACAGGACAGGTAGTGAATGAAACTTCAAAGTGTAAGCAGCTAAATTACTGTTTAATTAGTGGAGGCCTAGTCAAAAACACAGCAGAGAAACAACAACAACAACAACAAAAAACACAAGGAAAAAAACAACAAACCCTCAATTTTCTGCTGTCAAAGGTACTGAGGCAGAGATACCTGTTTTAGAAATGAAGGATTATTACATTAAGTTGGTGTTTGTGGTCAAAAATAAGTTTCTGTCAATGCAGGGCTCTCCAAGTTGCTGGATCAATCCTGACAGTGCCCAAAAGGGACCTGGGTGCAAACAAGGTCCTGGCTCCCAAATCTCACTGACCTGGCAGGCTCCAAGTGTAGCTGTTGAATCCTGAATGCTCTGATCTGTGTTCTGAAGCAAATGTCCATTAATGCAGGGCTCTCCAAAGGTGCTGGATCAATCCTGGAGCCTGTAAGCACTCAAAGGGGACCAGGGTGCAAACAAATCCCTCTCTCCCAAATCTCACTGGCCTGGCAAGCTCCAAGTCCACATTTTGATGCTCTGATCTGCCCCTGCCAAGGAGGCTTCCCTGGACCAAAGTAGCTTTGCCAAGTCAGAAACGATGGGAGATATAAAAATAATAGGTCTAGAAACACTGGATTCTTAGGTACAGCCTCTGTCAGTTTTGCTGTTGCATGTCCAGGACTGCAGAGTTTGCCAAGGCAGCCTCTGATTCTTGCATGAGCATCCCACTGCTTTATCACACAAATGAAGGTGGGAAACAGGAGTGGGTCTGAGTAGCAAATTGAGGGGTGTTTTCTGTCACCTCTGAGACAGCAGGGCAGGGGGGGATTCTGCCCCTGTGCCCCTGGGCTCAGGTGAGACCCCACCTGCAGAGCTGCCCCAGCCCTGGGGCCAGCACAGGAGGGACCTGGAGCTGCTGCAGAGAGCCCAGGGCAGGCACCAGGATGGGCAGAGGGATGGAGCAGCTCTGCTGGGAGGAAAGGCTGGCACAGCTGGGGCTGCTCACCTGGAGAGGAGAAGCTCTGGGGTCACCAAACTGGGGCCTGAAGGAGCTGCAAGAAACATGGAGAGAGATCCTTTAGAAGATGGAGTGACAAGGGGGATGGCTTCCCAGTGCCAGAGGGCAGGCCTGGATGGGATATTGGGAATTAGGAATTGTTCCCTGGCAGGGTGGGCAGGCCCTGGCACAGGGTGCCCAGAGCAGCTGGGGCTGCCCCTGGGTCCCTGGCAGTGCCCAAGGCCAGGCTGGAGCAGCCTGGGACAGTGGAAGGTGTCCCTGCCATGGCAGGGGTGGCACTGGGTGGGATTTAAGGTCCCTTCCCACCCAAAGCAGTCTGGGATTCTATCCCATTTGTCTCACACATCCAACAGTCCCCTCTCCCCAGAGGTGCTCACATTTGCAGGAGAACCCACAGCCAATGGAGGATTTGTTTCATTTCTCTGCCTGCTCTGGGTATTTACCAGTGGCAACAGCTGGAAGCCAAAATAACATCTCCCACAAGGATTTCTACCTGGCTCAGCTTTTCTCTCAGGAGCCCCTGATGACTGTGCCCATTTTAACTGCCCTTCCCACCCCACTTTTCTGTCTCTCACACCTTTTTCCCTTTGATTGCCCCTCACTGTCTGTCCTGCTGCTTGTCCCTCTCTCCAGAGCCAGCCTTTTCACCCCCTCTGATGAGCTGCTTCACACTCCCCATCCAGACTTGGTGCCTGAGATCAGAAGCAGCTCAGGAAGAGGTGACAAGGAGGATCAAAACATGCAACTCCATCCTCCTAAATCCTTTACCTCTGCACATTTAGAGGGCCAAAATAATTCTTTTTTTTTGAGCTGGGGTCATTTGTGTTGCTCTGTCAGTCCTGTCCATCCCCTCCTCAGCCAACAAAAGCTACAAACAACCAAAAAAGGCACAAATTTCCTAGAAGGCTTCTCATTCTCTGGTTCCACATCTCAAAACTGTATCAGGTACTCGTTTTGGAGTAGTGGCTCTGTACCCAGGAATTATTAAACACCAGCTTGTCCCAGAGTTTTTATTTTGTTTGGCATGAGGAGACTGCACTGCTGGACTACAACCACTACCCTCAGCAGGCAGATTTTTCCAAGAGCAAGCTTTGCTTTCTATCCACAGGCTGAAAACACTCAAAACCCCTCAGCACTTGAATTTTGGCCCTTTCCCCCACTATTTCTGCATATGCAGCAAAAGGTTGGAGATCAGGGAAAGGTTCTTCCCCCAGAGGGCTCTGCCTCATGGCCCTGAGGCTGCCAGAGCTCCAGAATTATTTGGATAAATTCCCAAGGATGCCCAGGGTGGGATTATTGGGGTGTCTGTGCAGGGCCAGGAGCTGGATCCATGATCCTGATGGATCCCAACTCAGGATATTCCATGACTGCCCCCAAAACCCACCATGCTGAGGTTGGCAGCTCAGTTGGGAATGCACAGAGATTGATACTCCAGGAGTGGCTGTTTCCTCACAGAATTTGGGTTTCCACAAACAAACTCCAGTTTTGAGAAAAAAAAAGAGAAAATATTAAAAAAAAATTACCTCCCCACCCTCTCCAGCTGAAATTTAACAGCCCCACCATGCTGGAAGTGAGCTCTGGAAGCTGGGAAGCAGTTCCAGGAAAGTTTCCCTTGGTTCCAGAATGGCCAAACTTCCCTGTGAGACAATGGGATTACACCAGCCCTTGATCAAGCTGGCTTTATTATTAATAAATAATTAAAGAGTTCAATGATTTGGTAAATTTTCAGTTATTTCACCTCCTTCCCCAGTGCCAGCCACTCCCAGTTGTCCCACTGTGGGCAGGGTACAGTGTCCTGCTGTCACCTTTCCCACCATTCCCTACTCTCCTACCCACTGGCATTTTTTCCCAAACCCCCACCAATTTGCATTGTTGCTGGAGATAACTTTAGAAGGAGGCACCTCCTCCCTTCTCTACTTCTTACTTGGACATTTCTTTTCCACAGGGGTGATGTAAAGACGTAAAAAATTCACTTGACAGTCCCATGAGGATCTCAGGACACAACTCAGCAGCTCTAATCTGCTCTGCAAAGATGACACACAGCCCTACAGGGCAAAATATTGTGTGTTCAGGGGCCTCCTTCTGTCTTGAGCACTCCTGAGCTCCAGCTTTATCTATTAGGATTTATCTTTTACCAATAAAAGTGCCAGCTCTGGGATAATTCAAGGGTTTCACCAGAATCAATAGGATTTTCATGTGGTTCTCTACACTGTTACCTTCTAGGACAGGGTCAGAAAAAAAGTAAAATAGAGAAAGGGGAAGGCAAGGAGAAATTCAGAATTTCCCCAGCTTCTGCACCAGAAAAGCAGGGTACCAAAAAGCAGGCATCATCCTGGAACTGGATTTAAATGAGATTCCTGGTATCTTTCAACAAGACATAGAAATGATTCTTTTAATTATTTCAGATGAAATGCTACTGGAAATGTTTGGTTCCTGATCCAATTCAAATTCAAAAGCAGGGAGAGCTCACACATTTCCCTTGCTATGAATGTGCTCACTGAGGAGCAGCTGGCTTGGAAAAAGGGATAAGGGGTTGGAGAGCTCCATCCCTTTTTCCTTTTTTACTGCTGTTCCTTACTGGGACAGCAGTAGGAATACACCTACTTGCACATTAAATGCACAGTTACAACATGTTGGAGATGAGGAGAAAACACAGAGATTGCAACAAAGGATATTTTTGATGACTTGAGTTTTTTGGCAGTTTTGACTTGAGTTGTGTTTTTGATGACTCAAGCCATTTTTGATGACTCGAGTTTTTTGTCTGGTGGCAAAACCTGGATATCTGGAGGCAAGAAATCAAAACTTTATGATCAACATGAAGAAAATAGATGAAATTCAGCAGTAGAAATATCCCAAGTTCTCTTTTAAGGCTTCTTGTAAAAAAAATCTCATTTTCCAGTACAATTTGGAGACATATTTTTCTTTTAAGATAATACTGCCAATGTCCACTATGGGCACATATTTGATGAAGGCCCAAACAATTTTATATACATAATTAGTCCCAAGAATGACATTTTTATTGCTACATCACCAACTCACTCTTTTTCCAATGGCATGGAGCCATGGGTTGGCTGTTGATTGCCTTCATTTACTGCCACATTTACAAACAATTACAGAGCAGCTGCCTCACTAAACCCTGGGTTTGTATAAAACCTGACTGAAATATTGACTGTAGCTTATTTGGAGTGTAAGAAATCCTGCAAAAATCAGAAAATGTCTGTCAGATGCCTTAACAATCCTCTCTCAAATCCATGTGTAAAATGACAGGAAGATTTTGTGTGTTTTATAGCTTCAGGCTGCTGCTACAGTAAACTATTCCCATTGTATTCTATAGAATAATGGAATGATTTGGGTGGGAAAGGACCTTAAAGCTCCAAAATTCCATTCCCTGCCATGGGCAGGGACACCTTCCACTATCCCAGGATGATCCAAGCTCCAAAGTCCAACCTGGCCTTGGGCACTGCCAGGGATCCAGGGCCTGCCCACCCTGCCAGGGAACAATTCCTAATTCCCAATATCTCATCTAAATCTGCTCTCTTTCTACTACCTTTTTAAATTTTTTAAAAATTTTAATTATTTTTATTTATTTATTTCCTAGAGCTAAAGGGAGAAGTCAAATTTAGAGTCAAATTCCCAGACAGTTCTCCTGAGGGCTCAGGGAGCTTGAAGAGATCCAGAATCTCCCACAGTATCACCACAGCTGATCAGTGACAGATAAAGGTGAGGTTTTTTTCAGCAGAACCAGTCCTGAGCTTTCATAGGAACTGATTTTTGCTGCTCTGGGGAGGAGGACTCAGGAACATCCTCCCTGCCTTGGGAAGGGCAGCAGTGGGGTGGGAATTCAGGAGAGGACTAAGGAGGCAGACTCCATTCTCTCCAGGGCTTCCACAGGCAAGGGATCCATTCCCTCCTCCCAAATTTCCTCTTTCCTCAGTCATTCCCTGCAGCTGGGACACCTCACCTGCCTGGAGGCAGCTGTTGGATGAAAGGCAGCAGGGATGGGGTTGCTCCATGAATCCCAACCCACTAATCCCAAAACACGACACAACAAACCCCTCCTTCCCACTTCCCAGTTTCACCTTCCTCCTCTCCCCAGGGCATTTGTGAGGCTGAGATCCTGGTCCCTGGAGCAGTCCAGCCTTTTCCACAGAGCTCATGGCTCATTTTCCCAACCACAGCAATTTCACAGCTCAGTTTCCCTTTCCAAACCTTGCTCAGGCCGCTCCTTGTTTTTCATCCCAAGGCTTTCTGGCATGAGCCTCAGTTTTCCAGTTGAGAAATGATGGCCTGAGGGCCATCAAAACCACAGCTTGGACTTTTTTTCCTCCTAAGAGATTAATTCACTGTCCTATAAATCTCAATATTAAGTAAATTGAGCAATTATTTGTCCATTTTTATAAGCCTTCACCTGAATCATCAGCACCTATGCACACGCCCAGGACCAGGCAGGAAGAGTTTTCACCATGCTGCTGAAAGTTATTTCAATAAAAGCTTCTAAATTGCTTTATTTTTCATTAAACAATATTATTAAATTTATGTTTGGTTATTGGAAAGAAATATGACAGAGGGTTTGTTCTTGGATATTTATAAATGCACTGGAAGATGACGGAATACCAACAGGTTTGGGATGGAAAAGACCTTAAAGCTCATCCTGTTCCAACCCTGCCATGGGCAGGGACACCAGGACACCCTGGGATAGTGGAAGGTGGCAGAGGGTGGGAGCTGAAAGAGCTTGAAGTTCCTTTCCAGTCCAAACCATTCCCTATCCTGTGATTCTACACCCAAGGAATCACTCAGGTACCATCAGAACGGGCACAACATAAAACCTCCTCAGAAAGGAGAAAGAGATTTTATGTGAAGTTGTTTGAAATAAAAATGACAATAACCCACCTCAAATACTTTTTTTTTCCTAATTTCTTTTAAAAAATGTGATAGAAGCAGCCCTTTTGTATCATTTCTGAGCAGAACAGCTCAACTTTCAGCTGGAAAAGGCGGTGCTCTACCAGGTATTTTTGATTTGTATATCCAGGAGGTCTCATCCAGAATGCAGGATCCTGCATTGCACAACACATTTCCTGGAGGTAAGAACCACCTGGAGAGAGTGCAGAGAGCTGCTCCACCTGGAATAACACTGGATCCATACCATGGATTCATCCATTCCAGGTTACCTGGAGAAGGGCTGGACAGAGGACACACATGATACCCACCCTCAAAGTAATAAACCAGGAACCCTCATTCACCCTAAAACCCACAGATCCCTCATTCTGCAGGAGCAGGATAAGGAGGAACAGGAAGTTTCTAATAGAGAGGTGAATGTTGGGAAAGGTCCAGGAAAGTCTCCAGCCCTCTGCAACTCAGATGTTGCAAGAATTTCCCCCACCTACGACTCGGGAGGAGATTATTCTTTGATTCTCCAGCCCACCATGACTCACCTGTTTAACCTTCATTTACCTCTTCCTAATCTGAATTCCTGAATGTGGGGCACCCCACAAGGCACAGCTGCTTGGGAAGCAGGGCCATGGGAGCAGAGGTTTCTGGTGAATCAGTTCTCCTTCAAGCACAGGCCTGCAAGGCAAGAGGGCAGGATGAACAGCTCAGCCTGCCCTGGGAGCAGCCAGCTCAGAGCTTCAACCACAAGCAGGTCAGAGAATCATGGAATATCCTGAGCTGGGAGGGATCTGTAAGCATTTTTAGCTCTTGTCCCTGCCCAGACACCCCAACAATCCCACCCTGGGCATCCCTGGAGTGTCCAAGCTCTCCTGGAGCTCTGGCAGCCTCGGGGCCGTGCCCATTGCTTGGGGAGCCTGGGAAGTGCCAGCACCCTCTGGGGGAAGAACCTTGCCCTGAAATCCAACCTAAACCTCCCCTGGCACAGCTCCAGCCATTCCCTGGGTCTGTCCCTGTCCAAGAGAGCAGAGTTGGAGCTGCAGCCCCTGGTGAGCTCTGCCCTCAGTCTCCCCCAGCTGCACAATCCCAGTGCCCTTGATGCCTTGAGAAGGCTGCCCTAGAACAGAGGCCAAACAGAGCTAAAGAGTAAAGCAGGGCTTTATTAAAAGGCCTCCGTGGATCCACCTTGGGCAGCACAAGAGCCCAGCCAGGGCTGCACCCAAGGGGAACCAAAATGGGCACAAAATGGACACCTGGTCACGGGGTCTGTCACTGTGATCAGTTCTGCTCCATTTGCATCTTGCAGTTCATTGTCCCATTCCAGCTTTAGCCCATGCAGTCCCATCCTTGTTTTTCTCTCTCCAGCCCACGTTGTTTGTGCTCTTGGGCCTGAAATTTGGATCATTTGTCCTTGGTCCCCAGCTGGAGCAGGAATTGTTTTGTCTCCCTGCTCTGTGCACAGAGCTCACCATCCCTCAATGTGAAGCTCAGACCCACACACCAAAGCAGCACAGAGTCTGAAGAATATAAAAGCTAAACCTGAAGCATCACCCTCAGCCACTCCTTGTATGGCCCTTCCAGAACCCTTCCCCATCCCTGTGTCCCTCCTTCAGACACTCTCCAGTGGATTTGGATCCTTTTATAACCCTCTGTTCTCCTCCCCACCATCCCTGGGGATGATTTTCCCCGGCAAAGAACTCCAAGGGTTGTCTCTGAGAGGCAGCAGAATCCAGGTGTGCTGGGAAGAGGAGAAACACAGGTGTAAAGAGGAGGGCAGAGGTGACATTCCCATGGGATTAACCATGACTTCCTCCCTCCTGAGCAGAGAACATGCAGCCAGGTGCCTTTGAGGGATGATTCCAAAGGTGTGTTGCCAAGCTGCTCACACCACACACATCCTTCCAATCACACAGCTCCAGCAAAGGGCTCGCTCTGAATCACCCACAGGTTGAACAGCTTACCACATCCCAATTGTGGGAAGAAATTCTGCTGGAATTTGACTGGGATTTACAGAATGGTGCCAGAATCAAGGTGCTGATAACTCCCAAATTTGTGGTCTTGGGGCAGACTCGGTTTTTTGTCAGGCAGAATTCAAAGCGGTGGGTTTGGAAATGCTTCCTCAGCCAGGAGAAATCCAGGGGAAGAAAACAGGCCTCAGGAAATAACAATATATGTAAGACAAGAATTTTTGAGTATTTGCAAGGGGAGATAGTCCAAACTGTGCCTTTTAAAAAGAATGGGAAAGTGCAGCTAAATCTTTCAGAATGCTAACAGCCCTTTTGCATTTCAGCTGGCAGGTCCCAGGAGGGTTGCAGACTAATTACCTCAAAATGCACCTGCTCACAGCTGGAGAGCAGATGTGCAGCTCTGGAGTACTCAGAGTTTAGGACACCTGATCCTTGAGGAGTGTAAAACCATGTAGTACACAGAAATTCCTGCTAGCAAATAATCAATGAATTCTGGTGTTAAATGGAACTAAAAAGCCTCTTCCTGAATTGCAGCAAGGAGCTCATTGCCTTAAACCTACAAAGGTTAATTTTTTTCTTTCTTTCTTAATTTTGCAGTGCAAAGCAGGAGCTGGATTTTGTAGTTTGAAACATCCTCCTCTTCCCTTTTTATTTGTTTCCTCCAGTACCTCCTTCTACCTCATGGATTGTATCTAAGTGATCATCATACCTTGTCTGCAATGAAAAAAAAAGTTTCTGCTGTCTGGTTTTCCACTTAATCATGGAATCCCAGATTCCCTGAGGCTGGAAAATCCCTGCAGGATCACCGAGTCCCAGC